>NC_143164.1:14715000-15340000 GCF_047325235.1 Durio zibethinus | reverse complement strand
TCATGAACTCCTCTCTTTTGTAGCTCATGCTTCACCCACGGCTTCAACCCACCCATGAAAGCAAATAAGGCATCCTTCTCACCTAGATCTGAGATCTGTAGCATCAGTTCAGAGAATTTTTGGACATACTCCCTTATGTCCCCTTACTGGTTCAGCCTGCGTAGCTTTGCCCGTGCCTCATCATCGGCATACTCTGGGTAAAATTATTCTTTGAACTCCTTTTGGAACTCTGCCCAGGTTCCAATCTTAGCGCTCCCATGCCTGACATCATCACACCTGTGCCTCTACCACAATAAGGTTACATCAGTGAGATACATAGTAGCGGTGCTTACCTTTATCACCTCGTCTTGCATGCCCATGGCCTAGAAGTACTGCTCCATACCCCAAAGGTAGTTATCTACTTCCTTGGCTACCCTAGTCCCCTTGAACTCCTTAGGCTTGGGGACATCCAATCTGGACTTGGACACTCCAGCAAACATGCCATTCCCATTGGCAGTCTTGCAAGCAACGAGCTCACTGGTAAGCTCCTCCATCCACTGGCGCATTACCTCCATGCCATCGCCCAAGGTCAGCATTTTAGCCTCCAAGGTCTGATTCTTTTGGGTGAACACATCCAAGCCTTTGTTAAGAGTAGCTTGTAGCTCACTTTGGATCTCTTCCCTCATGGAGTCTAGTGATGCAATGTGAGTCTCTACCCCCTTAAGCTTCTCCCCCATGTCGTCCATGGTCACCTCTACCTTGGCCAACCTACCGTCCATGGTAGACCAGATATATCTAGAACTGGCTTTCCTCCCTCTTCCATGCCCATGCTCCTGGGCCTCTGGTTGTTGGTTAGCAGTGTCACTTTAGGATGCCATCTCCTCTAACCTGCACAACACAAACACGCAGAATCGAGCTTGCTCTGATACCAACTGTCATGAGCTCCGACCTTAGACTCAGAAATCGTGCGGCCTTAGGCTTGGAATCTCCTCTTTTATGCCTAAGTCAGCCTAAAACACAAGTGTACAAACACTAGAACAACAGGAAGGGCTGATTACCCAAGTTAAAGAGAAACAGGATAAGAAGGCAAATTTCTGGAAATGCTCTTGTATTCACTGAAAGAAAAGTGTTTGAGGGTGTACAAATGAGGGATGAGCAGCCCTCTATTTATAGTTGAGGCTCCAGCTTACACTTAATGGCAATATCCCTAGAATAAATGCTAAAATCATGGGATTATATAGATTACAATCAATTAGGATGCTAACTCCTGATTTTCAGGGTCAACCGAATCTGCCAGGATGCTACCACTGATCCTGCCTGCTTCCAGAATCTTCCTTTGCGTGTCCAGCACCTTGGGCCCTTTTGGATGTGGTGCAGGCAGCTTGTATGCCAGGCCTTGGTCTCATGGGCTGGCCTGAAAGTTGGGCGGGCGTTCTAAACTCGCTTGCTAGGCTTTGTCCCCAGATACCCGCCAGCACACCTGGTCTGCGGGCCTCAACCTTTGGCTCGCCAGCTAGTGCGCCTGATGTGCCTGGCGTGCCCCTCCCAGGGCGTGACACTTGGACCTTATATTGGCCCTTTATACCTCATCAAACCTTGACAACTCACACCCCCTTAAAGAGCATTTGAGATTTTATAGGTTTGCTGCCAATAGCCATTAAAGTGTCTAAAATGGGGACACTTTTTTCAAACGGTCACAAAATCTTCTCCACTTTGATTTTTTAGCTGAATTTTTTTGTGAATGCCAACAAAAATACAAGGATCACCTCTACCAAATTTGCGAACAAAACTCTTTCTAAAATGATTTTAAAAAATCCCGAACCGTAAAATGTTACAAAAATAGAAAACGAGTCGTCTTGCCACGAAACTTCACATGAAGGCCTAGGGGACCATTGCATGAATTTACAAGCCATAAAAATGGCATTGGCATGGCATAAATATGAAGATGTGCTTGAACCCACCTACCACCTGTTCGATTCCCGGCTTGTGCATCCTGCCTTTCTGGTTGGCTGAGCGTCCGCACGCTCGTTTTGTGGGTTGACTTAGGCATATGGAGTTCATCTCCAGTCTAAGCATACAGAGTTCATTCCCAGTCTAAGATCGGATCGGACCGAGGGTTGTGGCAGCAGGATCGGCAGCATGCAGGGGTGACCGAGCCAATCCCCGGCTTGCGCATTCTGCCTCTCCGACCGGCTGAACGCTCGCACGCCCGTTTCATGGGTTGGCTTAGGCATAGGGAGTTCATTTCATGTCTAAGCCCCAGCCGGACCGAGGGTTGTGGCAGCGGGACCGACAGCACGCAGAGAGGGACCGGGCCAATCCCCAACTTATGCATTATGCCTCTCCGATCGGCTCAGTGCCCGCACGCTCGTTTCATGGGTTGACTTAGGCATACGGAGTTCATTCCCAGTCTAAGATCGGACCGGACTGAGGGTTGTGGTAGCAGGATCGACAGCATGCAGGGGGGACCGGACCGATCCCCAGCTTGCGCATTCTGCCTCTCTGATTGGCCGAGCGCCTGCACGCTCGTGTTGTGGGTTGGCTTAGGCATATGGAGTTCATTCCATGTCTAAGCATACGGAGTTCATTCCCAGTCTATGATCGGACAGGATCGAGGGTTGCGGCAGCAGGATCGGCAGCACATAATGGGGGACCAGGCCGATCCTCAGCTTGCGTATTCTGCCTCTCCGGTCGGCTAAGCGCCTGCACGCTCGTTTCGTGGGTTGGCTTAGGCATACAGAGTTCATTCCATGTCTAAGCCCCAATCGGACTGAGGGTTATGGTAGCAGGACCGACAACGGGATCGGTAACACACAGAGGGGGATAGGGCTGATCCTCAGCTTATGCATTATGCCTCTCCGGTTGGCCTCTCTGGTCGGCTGAGCGCTCGCACCCTCGTTTCATGTGTTGACTTAGGCATACGAAGTTCATCCACAATCTAAGCATACAGAGTTCATTCCCAGTCTAAGATCGGATCAGATCGAGGGTTACGAAAGAAAGATCGGCAGCATGCTAGGCTTTGCTCGCAGATACCTGCCAGCACGCCTGGTTTGTGGGCCTTAACCTCTAGCTCACCTGCTGGTGCGCCTGATGTGCCTGGCGCACCCCTCCCAGGGCATGACACTCGGCCCTTATATTGGCCCCCTATCCCTCATCAAACCTCGAGAACTCACACCCCCTTAAAGAGCATTTGAGATTTTATAGGTTTGCTGCTAGTAGCCATTAAAGTGTCTGAAATGGGGGCACTTTTTTCAAAAGGTCACAAAATCTTCTCCACTTTGAGTTTTTAGCTGAATTTTTTTGTGCATGCCAACAAAAATACAAGGATCGCCTCTACCAAAAAATCCTAAACTGTAAAAAGCTTCAAAAATCATGAAAAATAAAAAATGGGTCGTCTTGCCACGAAACTTCACATGAAGGCTTAGGGGGACCATTGTATGAATTTACAAGCCATAAAAATAGCATTGGCAATGCAGAAATATGAAGATGTGCTTGAACCCACCCACCCACCACCCGTTCGATCCCCGGCTTACGCATCCTGCCTCTCTGGTAGCTAAGCGCCCGCTCGCTCGTTTCGTGGGTTGACTTAGGCATACGGAGTTCATCCCCAGTGTAAGCATACGGAGTTCATTCCCAGTCTAAGATCAGACCGGACCAAGGGTTGCAGCAGTAGGATCGACAGCACGTAGGGGGGATGAAATTGTTCCTCGACTTGCGCATTCTGCCTCTCCGACCGGTTGAGCGCTCGCACACCTGTTTCGTGGGTTGGCTTAGGCATAGGGAGTTCATTCCATGTCTAAGCCCCAGCCAGACTGAGGGTTGTGGCAGCGAGACTGGCAGCACGCAGAGGGGGATCGGGTAGATCCCTGGCTTGCGCATTATCCCTCTCCGGTTGGCTCAGCACCCACACGCTCGTTTCGTGGGTTAACTTAGGCATACGAAGTTCATTCCCAGTCAAAGATTGAACCGGACTGAGGGTTACGGTAGCAGGATCAACAGCATGTAGGGAGGGTCGGGTCGATCCCCGACTTGCACATTCTACCTCTCCAGCCGACTGAGCGCCCGTACGCTTGTTTCGTGGGTTGGCTTAGGCATACGGAGTTCATTCCATGTGTAAGCATACGGACTTCATTCCCAGTAAAAGATTGACCTGGATCGAGGGTTGTGACAGCAGGACCAGCAGTAGGATCGGTAGCACGCAGGGGGGGACCAGACAGATCCCCGGCTTACGCATTCTACCTCTCCGATCGATTGAGTGCCCGCACACTCATTTCATGGGTTGGCTTAGGCATACAGAGTTCATTCCATGTCTAAGCCCTAGCTATACCGAGGCTTCTAGCAGCAGGACCGACAGCGAGATTGACAACACGCAGAGGGGGATCGGGCTGATCCCCGGCTTACGCATTATGCCTCTCTAGTCGGCCTCTCCGATTGGCTGAGCGCCCGCACGCTCGTTTCATGGGTTGACTTAGGCATATGGAGTTCATCCCCAGTCTAAGCATATGGAGTTCATTCCCAGTCTAAGATCAGACCGGACCGAGGGTTGCGACAGCAGGATCGGTAGCACGCAGGGGGGACCGGGCTGATCCTCGGCTTGCACATTCTGCCTCTTCGGTCGGCTGAGCGCCCGCACGCCCGTTTCATGGGTTGGCTTAGGCATAGGGAGTTCATTCCATGTCTAAGCCCTAGCTGGACCGAGGGTTGTGGCAACGGGACCGGTAGCACATAGAGGGGGACCGGGCTGATCCCCGGCTTGCGCGTTATGCCTCTTCGGCCAGCTCAGTGCCCGCACACTCGTTTCGTGGGTTGACTTATGCATACAGAGTTCATTCCCAGTCTAAGAACTGACCGGATTGAAGGTTGTAGCAGCAGGATCGATAGCACGTAGGGGGGACCGGGTCGATCCCCAGCTTGCGCATTCTGCCTCTCCGGTCGACTGAGCGCCCGCACGCTCGTTTCATGGGTTGGCTTAGGCATACGGAGTTCATTCCATGTCTAAGCACACGGTGTTCATTCCTAGTCTAACATTTTGAGCCACGGTGCACATGCTGGGCTCGGGCATGTGCTGGTGTAGCATTTATTTTGCCCGGGGCACCGTCGTCGGAGCATCGTCGGAGAGCTTAACTGGCGGCATTGGGGGTTCTGACAATTGAGGGGGCCGAGGGATGTGAGCACATGATGTGCGATAGCTGCCAGTACTTGGCCCTTATATTGGCCCCCTATCCCTCATCAAACCTCCAGAACTCACACCCCCTTAAAGAGCATTTGAGATTGTATAGGTTTGCTGCCAGTAGCCATTAAAGTGTCTAAAATGGGGACACTTTTTTCAAACAGTCACAAAATCTTCTCCACTTTGAGTTTTTAGCTAAAATTTTTTGTGCATGCTAACAAAAATACAAGTATCACCTCTACCAAATTTGGGGACAAAACTCTTTCTAATAAAATTTTAAAAAATCTTAAACCGTAAAAAGTTTCAAAAATCATGAAAAATAGAAAACGGGTCATCTTGCCACGAAACTTCACATGAAGGCTTAGGGGACCATTGTATGAATTTACAAGCCATAAAAATGGCATTGGCATGGCAGAAATATGAAGATGTGCGTGAACACACCTACCACCCGTTCGATCCCCGGCTTGCGCATCCTGCCTCTCTGGTTGACTGAGCACCCGCACGCTCATTTCGTGGGTTGACTTAGGCATACGAAGTTCATCCACAGTCTAAGCATACAAAGTTCATTCTTAGTCTAAGATCAGACCAGACCAAGGGTTGCAACAGCGGGATCGACAGCACGTAAGGGGGATCGGGCCAATCTTCGACTTACGCATTCTGCCTCTCCGTCGGTTGAGATCCCGTACACCCGTTTCATGGGTTGGCTTAGGCATAGGGTGTTCATTCCATGTCTAAGCTCTAGCCGGACCGAGGGCTGGGGTAGCGGGACTGGCAGCACGAAGAGGTGGATCGGGTTGATCCCCGGCTTGCACATTATGCCTCTCCGATCGGCTCAGCGCCCGTACGCTCATTTCGTGGGTTGACTTAGGCATACGGAGTTCATTCCCAGTCTAAGATCGGATGGAACCAAGGGTTGCACAACAAGATCAACAGCATGTAGGGGGGACCAGGCCGATCCCCGGCTTGCGCATTCTGCCTCTCCGGTCGATTGAGCGCCCGCACGCTTGTTTCATGGGTTGGCTTAGGCATACGGAGTTTATTCCATGTCTAAGCATATGGAGTTCATTCCCAGTCTAAGATCGAATTGGATCGAGGGTTGTGACAGCAGAACCCGTAGCAGGATCGACAGCATGCAGGGGGGATCGGGTCGATCCCCGGCTTGTGCATTCTGCCTCTCCAGTCGGCTGAGCACCCGTATGCCCATTTCGTGGGTTGGCTTAGGCATAGGGAGTTCATTCCATGTCTAAACCCCAGTTGGACCGAGGGATGTGGTAGCGGGACCAGCAGCACGTAGAGGGGGATTGGGTCGATCCCTGGCTTGCGCATTATGCCTCTTCGGTCGACTCAGCGCCTGCACGCTCGTTTCGTGGGTTAACTTACGCATACGTAGTTCATTCCCAGTCTAAGATTGGACCAGACTGAGGGTTACATTAGCAGGATTGACAGCATGCAGGGGGGATCAGGCCAATCCCCGACTTGCGCATTCTGCCTCTCCAGCCGACTGAGTGCCCGTACGCTCGTTTCGTGAGTTGGCTTAGGCATACGGAGTTCATTCCATGTCTAAGAATACGGAGTTCATTCCCAGTCTAAGATTTTGAGCCATGGTGCACATGCTGGGCTCGGGCATGTGCTGGTGCCGCATTTTTTTCGCCTGAGGCACCATCGTCGGAGCATTTTCGGAGAGCCTAGCCGACGACATTGGGGGTTCCGACGATTGGGGGGACCGGGGGAGTGTGCGCACATGATGTGCGATGGGTGCTGGTACTTGGCCCTTATATTGGCTGCCTATCCCTCATCAAACCTCAAGAACTCACACCCCCTTAAAGAGCATTTGAGATTTTATAGGTTTGCTACCAGTAGCCATTAAAGTGTCAGAAATGGGGACATTTTTTTCAAATGGTCGCAAAATCTTCTCCACCTCGAATTTTTAGCTAAATTTTTTTGTGCATCCCAACAAAAATACAAGGATCACCTCTACAAAATTTGGGGACAAAACTCTTTCTAAAAAAATTTTAACAAATCCCAAACCGTAAAAAGTTTCAAAAATCGTGAAAAATACAAAACGGGTCGTCTTGCCATGAAACTTCACATTAAGGCTTAGGGGACCATTGTATGAATTTACATGAAATAAAAATGGCATTGGAATGGCAGAAATATGAAGATGTGCTTGAACCCACCTACCACCCGTTTGATCCCCAACTTGCGCATCCTGCCTCTCTGGTCGGCTGAGCGCCCGCACGCTCATTTCATGGGTTAACTTAGGCATACGGAGATCATCCCTAGTCTAAGCATACAGAGTTCATCCCTAGTCTAAGATCGAACCGGACCGAGGGTTGCAGCAATAGGATCGACAGCACGCAGGAGGCACCGAGCTGATCCCCGGCTTGCGCATTCTGCTTCTTCGGCCGGCTGAGCACCTGCACACCCTTTTCATGGATTGGGAGTTCATTCCATGTCTAAGCCCCAGTCGGACTGAGGGTTGTGGCAGTAGGACCGGCAGCATGCAGAGGGGATCGGGCCGATCCCTGACTTGCGCATTATGCCTCTCCGACAGTCTCAGCGCTCGTACGCTCATTTCATGGGTTGACTTAGGCATACGGAGTTCATTCCCAGTCTAAGATCAGACCGACCTATGGGTTGTAACTACAGGATAAGCAGCACGTTGGAGGGATCGGGCTAGTCCTCGGCTTGCGCATTCTGCCTCTCCGGCTGGCTGAGCGCCCGCACGCTTGTTTTGTGGGTTGGCTTAGGCATACGAAGTTCATTCCATGTCTAAGCATACAAAGTTCATTCGTAGTCTAAGATCAGACCGGACCGAGGGTTACGGCAACAGGATCGACAGCACGCAGGGGGGATCGGGTCGATCACCGGCTTGCGCATTCTCACTCTCCAGCCGGTTGAGCGCCCGCACGCTCGTTTCATGGGTTGACTTAGGCTGGGTTGACTTAGGCATACGGAGTTCATTCCCAGTATAAGATCAGACCGGACTGAGGGTTGCTACAGCAGGATCAACAGCACGTAGGGGGGATGGGGCCAGTCTTCGGCTTACGCATTCTACCTCTCCGACCGACTGAGCGCCCGCACGCTCGTTTCATGGGTTGGCTTAGGCATACAAAGTTTATTCCATGTCTAAGTATACGGAGTTCATTCCTAGTCTAAGATCAGACCAAACTGAGGGTTACGGTAGCAGGACCAACAGTAGGATCGACAGCACGTAGGGGGGATCGGGCCGATCTCCGGCTTGCTCATTCTGCCTCTTCGGCTGGCTGAGTGCCCACACGCTTGTTTCATGGGTTGACTTAGGCATACAGAGTCCATTCCATGTCTAAGCCCCAGCCGGGCTGAGGGTTGTGGCAGTAGGACCGGTAGCAGTATGGGTAGCATACAGAGGGGGATCGGGCCGATCTCTGGCTTACACATTATGCCTTTCCGACTATCTGAGCCCCCGTACACTCGTTTCGTAGGTTGACTAGGCATACGGAGTTCATCCTCAATCTAAGCATACGGAGTTCATTCCCAGTCTAAGATCAGATCGGACCAAGGGTTGCGGCAGCAAGATCGATAGCATGCAGAGGGGATCGAGCCGATCCCTGACTTGCACATTTTGCCTCTCCAGTCGGCTTAGCGCCCGTACGCTCGTTTCGTGGGTTGGCTTAGGCATACGGAGTTCATTCAATGTCTAAGCATATGGATTTCATTCCTAGTCTAAGATGTCTTGAATCCACCTACCACTCGTTCGATTCCCGGCTTGTGCATCCTGCCTTTCAGGTCGGCTGAGCGTCCGCATGCTCGTTTCGTGGGTTGACTTAGGCATATGGAGTTCATCCCCAGTCTAAGCATGCGGAGTTCATTCCCAGTCTAAGATTGGATCGGACCGAGGGTTGTGGCAGCAGGATCGACAGCACGTAGGGGGGACCGAGCCAATCCCTGGCTTGCGCATTCTACCTCTTCGATCGACTGAGCGCCCGCACGCTCGTTTCGTGGGTTGGCTTAGGCATAGCAGTTCATTCCATGTCTAAGCCCCAGCCGAACCGAGGGTTGTGGCAGCGGGACCGGTAGCACGTAGAGGGGGACTGGGTCGATCCCCGGCTTGCAAATTATGCTTCTCCGGCCGGCTCACCGCCCGCACGCTCGTGTCGTAGGTTGACTTAGGCATACGGAGTTCATTCCCAATCTAAGATCGGACCGGACCGAGGGTTGCGGCAGCAGGATCGATAGCACGCAAGCGGGGACCGGGTCGGTCCACGACTTGTGCATTCTGCCTCTCCGGTCGGTTGAGCTCCCGCCGCTCATTTCGTTGGTTGAGTTAGGAATACGGAGTTCATTCCATGTCTAAGCATACAGAGTTCATTCCCAGTATAAGATCAGACCGGACCGAGGGTTGCGACAGTAGGACCAGCAGCAGGATCGACAGCACGTAGGGGGAGATCGGGCCGATCCCTGGCTTGCGCACTCTGCCTCTCCGACCGGCTGAGCGCCCCCACGCTCATTTCGTGGGTTGGCTAAGGCATACGGAGTTCATTCATTGTCTAAGCCCCAGCCGGACCGAGGGTTGTGGTAGTAGGACCGGCAGTGGGATCAGCAGCACGTAGAGGGGGACCGCGCTGATCCCCGGCTTGCGCATTATGCCTCTCCCGTCTGCTGAGCACCCGCACGCTCATTTCGTGGGTTGACTTAGACATACGGAGTTCATCCACAGTCTAAGCATACGGAGTTCATTCCAAGTCTAAGATCGGTCCAGACCGAGGGTTACGGCAGCAGGATTGGCAGCACGCAAGGGGGACCGGGCAGATCCCTGGCTTGCGCTTCTGCCTCTCGGCCGACTAAGTGCCCGCACGCCCGTTTCATGGGTTGGCTTAGGCATAGAGAGTTCATTCAATGTCTAAGCCCCAATCGAATCGAGGGTTGTGGTAGCGGGATCAGCAGCACGCAGAGGGCAACCGGGTCGATCCTTGGCTTGCGCATTATGGCTCTTCGATCGGCTCAGCGTCCGCACGCTCATTTCGTGGGTTGACTTTTGCATACGAAGTTCATTCCCAGTCTAAGATCGGACTGAATCGAGGTTGCGACAGCAGGATTGATAGCACGCAAGGGGGACCGGGGTGATCCCCGGCTTGTGCATTTTGCCTCTTCGGTTGACTGAGTGCCCGTACGCTCGTTTCGTGGGTTGGCTTAGGCATACGGAGTTCATTCCATGTCTAAGCATACGAAGTTCAGTCCCAGTCTAAGATTTTGAGTCACGGTGCACATGTTGGGCTCGGGCATGTGCTGGTGCCGCATTTTTTCGCCTGGGGGACCATCACCGGAGAGCCTAATCGATGGCATTGGGGGTTTCGGAGATTGGGGGGCCGGGGGGTGTGCGCACATGATGTGCGATGGGTGCTGCTACTTGGCCTTATATTGGCCCCCTATCCCTCATCAAACCTCGAGAACTCACACCCCCTTAAAGAGCATTTGAGATTTTATAGGTTTGTTGCCAGTAGCCATTAAAGTGTCTGAAATGGGGACCATTGTATGAATTTACAAGCCATAAAAATGGCATTGGCACGACAGAAATATGAAGATGTGCTTGAACCCACCTACCACCCGTTCGATCCCCGGCTTGTGCATCCTGCCTCTCTGGTCGGCTGAGCACCCGCACACTCATTTCGTGGGTTGGCTTAGGCATACGGAGTTCATTCCATGTCTAAGCATACGGAGTTCATTCCCAATCTAAGGTCAGACCAAACTGAGGGTTACGGTAGCAGGACCAGCAGTAGGATCTGTAACACATAGCAGGGACCGGGCTGATCCCCGGCTTATGCATTCTACCTTTCCGACCAGCCTCTCCGATCGACTGAGCGCCCGCACGCTCGTTTCGTGGGTTGACTTAGCCATGTGGAGTTCATCCCCAGTCTAAGCATACGGAGTTCATTCCCAGTCTAAGATCGAACCGGACCGAGGGTTACAGTCGCAGTATCGACAGCATGCAGGGGGGACCAGTCAAAACCCCGACTTGCACATTCTGCCTCTCCAACCGACTGAGCGCCCGTACACCCGTTTCATGGGTTGGCTTAGGCATAGAGAGTTCATTCCATGTCTAACCCCCAGCCAAACCGAGGGTTGTGGCAGTGGGACCGACAACACGCAGAGGGGGACCGGGCCGATGCCCGACTTGCGCATTCTGCCTCTCCGGTTGGCTGAGCGCCCGCACACTCATTTCATGGCTTGGCTTAGGCATACGGAGTTCATTCCATGTCTAAGAATACGGAGTTCATTCCCAGTCTAAGAGTTTGAGCCACGGTGCACATACTAGGCTCGGGCATGTGCTGGTGCCATTTTTTTTTCACCCAGAGCACTATCGCTGGATTGGGGGTTCTGACGATTGGGTGGGCCGGGGGGCTGTGCGGACATGATATGCGATGGGTGCTGGTACTTGGTCCTTATATTGGCCCCCTATCCCTCATCAAACCTCGAGAACTCACACCCCCCTAAAGAGCATTTCAAATTTTATAGGTTTGCTGCCAGTAACCATTAAAGTGTCTGAAATGGGGACACTTTTTTCAAACGGCCACAAAATCTTCTCCACTTCGAGTTTTTAGTTGAATTGTTTTGTGCATCCAACAAAAATACAAGGATCACCTTTACCAAATTTGGGGACAAAACTCTTTCTAAAAAAATTTTAAAAAATCTCGAACCGTAAAAAGTTTCAAAAATCATGAAAAGTAGAAAACGGGTCATCTTGCCACGAAACTTCACATGAAGGCGTAGGGGACCATTCTATGAATTTACAAGCCATAAAAATGGCATTGGCATGGTAGAAATATGAAGATGTGCTTGAACCCAGCTACCACCCGTTCGATCCCTGGCTTGCGCATCTTGCCTCTCTGGTCGGCTAAGCGTTCACATGCTCGTTTCGTGGGTTGACTTAGGCATACCAAGTTCATCCCCAGTCTGAGCATACAGAGTTCATTCCCAGTCTAAGATCAGATCAGACCGAGGGTTGCGATAGCAGGATCGGCAGCACGCAAGGGGGACCAGGTCGATCCCCAGGTTACGCATTCTGCCTCTTCGGCTGATTGAGCACCCGCATCCCCATTTCATGGGTTGGCTTAGGCATAGGGAGTTCATTCCATGTCTAAGCCCTAGCCAGATTGAGGGTTGTGGCAGCGGGACCGACAACACACAGAAAGGGATCGGGTTGATCCCCGACTTACGCATTATGCCTCTCCAACCGGCTCAACGCCTGTATGCTCGTTTCATGGGTTAACTTAGGCATACAGAGTTCATTCCCAGTCTAAGATCGAATCGGATCGAGGGTTACGGTAGCAGGATCGACAGCTTACGTATTCTGCCTCTCAGGCCGGCTGAGTGCCCACACGCTCGTTTCATGGGTAGGCTTAGGCATACGAAATTCATTCCATGCCTAAGCATACGGAGTTCATTCCCAGTATAAGATCAAACCGAACTGAGGGTTGCGGTAGCAGGACCAGCAGCAGGATCAACAGCACGCAGGGAGGGACCGGGCCGATCCCTGGCTTGCGCATTCTGCCTCTCCGGTCGACTGAGCACCCGCACGCTCATTTCGTGGGTTGGCTTAGGCATACGGAGTTCATTCCATGTCTAAGCCCCAGTCGGACTGAGGGTTGTGGCAGTAGGACCGGCAGCATGTAGAGGGGGACCGGGCCGATCCCTGACTTGTGCATTCTGCCTCTTCGATCGGTTGAGTGCCCGCACGCTCATTTCGTGGGTTGGCTTAGGCATACAGAGTTCATTCCCAGTCTAAGCTTTTGAGCCACGATGCACATGCAGGGCTCGGGCATGTGCTAGTGCCGTATTTTCTTCACCTAGGGCACCATTGCCGGAGCATCGTCGGAGAGCCTAACCGACGGCATTTGGGGTTCAAACGATTGGGGGGGCCAGGGGGTGTGCGCACGTGATGTGCGATGGGTGCTAGTACTTGGCCCTTATATTGGCCCCCTATCCCTCATCAAACCTTGAGAACTCACACCCCACTTAAAGAGCATTTGAGATTTTATAGGTTTGCTGCTAGTAGCCATTAAAGTGTCTAAAATGCGGACACTTTTTTCAAACGATCACAAATCTTCTCCACTTTGAGTTTTTAGCTGAATGTTTTTGTGCACGCCAACAAAAATACAAGGATCACCTCTACCAAATTTGGGGACAAAAATCTTTCTAAAAAAATTTTAAAAAATCCTGAACCGCAAAAAGTTTTGAAAATCGTAAAAAATAGAAAATAGGTCGTCTTGCCACGAAACTTCTCATGAAGGCTTAGGCGACCATTGTATGAATTTACAAGCCATAAACATGGCATTGGCATGGCAGAAATATGAAGATGTGCTTAACCCCACCTGCCACCCGCTCGATCCTCGACTTTCACATGTTGCCTCTCTGGTCGGTTGAACGTCCGCACGCTCGTTTCGTGGGTTGACTTAGGCAAACAGAGTTCATCCCCCGTCTAAGCATACGAAGTTCATTCCTAGTCAAAGATCAGACCAGACTGAGGATTGCGGTAGTAGGATCGGCAGCATGCAGGGAGGACCGGGCCGATCCTCGGCTTGCGCATTCTGCCTCTCCAACCGGTTGAGCGCCCGCACGCCCATTTTGTGGGTTGGCTTAGGCATAGGGAGTTCATTCCATGTCTAAGCCCCAGCCAGATCGAGGGTTGTGGCAGCGGGACTGACAGCACGCAGAGGGGAATCGGGTCGATCCCCAACTTGCGTATTATGCCTCTCCGGCCAGCTCAGCGCCCGCACGCTCATTTCGTGGGTTGACTTAGGTGTACAGAGTTCATTCCCAGTCTAAGATCAGACCAGACCGAGGGTTTTGGTAGCAAGATCATAGCACGCAAGGGAGGATCGGGCCGATCCTCGACTTACGCATTCTGCCCTTCCGGTCGGCTAAGCGCCCACACGCTCGTTTCATGAGCTGGCTTAGGCGTATGGAGTTCATTCGATGTCTAAGCATACGGAGTTCATTCCCAGTCTAAGATCGGACCGGACTGAGGGTTGCGATAGCAGGACCAGTAGGAAGATCGAGAGCATGCAGGGGGGATCGGGCTGGTCCCCAGCTTACGCATTCTGCCTCTCTAACCGACTGAGCCCCCGTACGCTCGCTTCGTGGGTTGGCTTAGGCATACGGAGTTCATTCCATGTCTAAGCATATGGAGTTCATTCCCAGTCTAAGATTGGACCGGACCGAAGGTTGCAACAGTAGGACCAGTAGTAGGATCAGCAGCACGCAGGAGGGACCGGACCAATCCCCGACTTACGCATTCTACCTCTCCGTCGGTTGAACGCCTGCACGCTCATTTCGTGGGTTGGCTTAGGCATACGGAGTTCATTCCATGTCTAAGCCCCAGTCGGACCGAGGGTCGACAGCACGCAGAGAGGGACTGGGCTGATCCCCAGCTTGCATATTATGCCTCTCTATCCGGCCTCTCCGGCCGGCTAAACGCCTGCACGCCCGTTTCATGGGTTAACTTAGGCATACGGAGTTCATCCCCAGTCTAACATACAGAGTTCATTCAGAATCTAAGATCGGACCAGTCCGAGGGTTCGGTAATAGGATCAACAGAACGTAAGGGGGATCGGGCCAATCACCGACTTGCCCATTCTGCCTCTCCGGCCGGCTGAGCGCCCGCACGTCCGTTTCGTGGGTTGGCTTAGGCATAGGGAGTTCATTCCATGTCTAAGCCCCAGCCGGACCGAGGGTTGTGGCAGCGGGACCGACAGCACACAGAAAGGGACCGGGTAGATCCTCGGCTTGCGCATTATGCCTCTCTGGTCGGCTCAGTGCTCGAACGCTCGTTTCGTGGGTTGACTTAGGCATACGGAGTTCATTCCTAATCTAAGATCGGACCGCATCGAGGGTTACTGCAGTAGGATCGACGGCACGCAGGGGGGACCGGTTGGTCCCCGGCTTGCGCATTCTACCATTTTGACCGACCGAGCACTCGTACGCTCGTTTCATGGGTTGGCTTAGGCATGCGGAGTTCATTCCATGTCTAAGCATACGGAGTTCATTCCCAGTCTAGGATCGGAGTGGTCCGAGGGTTACGACAGCTGGATCGGTAGCACGCAGAAGGGGATCGGGCTGATCCCCATCTTCCTCATTAAGACTCTTCGACCGGCTGAGCACCCACACGTTCGTTTCATGGGTTGGCTTAGGCATACAGAGTTCATTCCATGTCTAAGCATACAGAGTTCATTCCCAGTGTAAGATTTTGAGCCATGGTGCACATGCTAGGCTCGGGCATCTGCTGGCTTAGGCATACCAGACCGAGGGTTGTGGCACCAGGATCGACAGCACGCTGGGGGGGGACCAGGTCGATCCCAAGCTTGCGCATTCTACCTCTCCAGCCGGCTGAGCACCCGCATGCTCGTTTCGTGGGTTGGCCTAGGCATACGGAGTTCATTCCATGTCTAAGCCCCAGTCGGACCAAGGGTTGAGGCAGTAGGATCGGCATCGTGATCGGCAACACGCAGAGGGGGATCGGGCTGATCCTCGGCTTACGCATTATGCCTCTTCCATCGGCCTCTCTGGCCGACTGAGCGCCCACACGCTCGTTTTGTCTGTTGACTTAGGCATACGGAGGTTATCCCTAGTCTAAGCATACAGAGTTCATTCCCAGTCTAAGATCAGACTAGACCAAAGGTTGCAATAGCAGGATCGGTAGCACGTAGGAGGGACCGGGCCGATCCTTGACTGGTGCATTCTGCCTCTCCGGTTGGCTGAGTGCCCATACGCCCGTTTCGTGGGTTGGCTTAGGCATAGGGAGTTTATTCCATGTCTAAGCGCCGTCGGACCGAGGGCTGTGGCAGCGAGACCGGCAGCATGCAGAGGGGGATCAGGCCGATCCGCAGGTTACGCATTATGCCTCTTCAGTCAGCTCAATGCCCGCATGCTCATTTTGTGGGTTGACTTAGGCATACAGAGTTCATTCCCAGTCTAAGATCAGAGCAGACTGAGGGTTGTGGAGCAGGATCGATAGTACACAGGGGGACCAGGCCAGTCCCCAGCTTATGCATTTCGCCTTTCCGACCGACTGAGCGCCCACATGCTCGTTTCGTGGGTTGGCTTAAGCATACGGAGTTCATTCCATGTCTAAGCATACGAAGTTCATTCCCAGTCTAAGATCGGATCGGAACGAGGGTTACGACAACATGACCTATAGCAGGATCGACAGCACATAGGGGGGACTGGGCCGATCCACGACTTACGCATTCCGCCTCTCTGATCGGCTGAGCGTCCGCATGCTCGTTTCGTGGGTTGGCTTAGGCATTAAGAGTTCATTCCATGTCTAAGCCCTTGTCAGATCGAGGGTTGTGGTAGCAAGACCGGCAATGGGATCGACAGCACGTAACGGAGGATCGAGCTGATCCCCGACTTGCGCATTATGCCTCTCCGGCCGGCCTCTCCGGCCAGTTGAGTACCCGTAAGCTCGTTTTATGGGTTGACTTAGGCATACGGAGTTCATTCCCATTCTAAGCATACAGAGTTCATTCCCAGTCTAAGATCAGATCGGACTGAGGGTTGCGACAGCAAGATCGGCAGCACGCAAGAGGGATCGAGTCGATCCTCGGCTTGCACATTCTACCTCTCCGATCGGCTAAGCGCCCGCATGCCTATTTCATGGGTTGGCTTAGGCACAGGGAGTTCACTCCATGTCTAAGCCCCAGCCGGATCGAGGGTTGTGGCAGTGAGATCGGCAGCACGCAGAGGGGGATCGGGCTGATCCCCAGCTTGCGCATTATGCCTTTTCGACTGGCTCAATGCCCGAACACTCATTTCGTGGGTTGACTTAGGCATATGAAGTTCATTCCCAGTCTAAGATCGGATCGGTCTGAGGGTTGCGGTAGCAAGATCGACAGCCCGCAGGGTAGACTGGGTCGATCCCCGACTTGCGCATTCTGCCTTTTCGATCGGTTGAGTCCCCGCATGCTTGTTTCGTGGGTTGGCTTAGGCATACGGAGTTCATTCCATGTCCAAGCATACGAAGTTCATTCCCAGTCTAAGATCGGATCGGACCGAACCTAGGGTTGCGATAGCAGGACCATTAGCAGGTTCAACATCATGCATGAGGGACCGGGTCGATCCCCGGCTTACGGATTCTGCCTCTTCGATCGGCCTCTCTGACTGGCTGAGCGCCTGCACGCTAATTTTTGGGTTGACTTAGGCATATAGAGTTCATCCCCAGTCTAAGCATACGGAGTTCATTCCCAGTCTAAGATCAGACCGGGCTGAGGGTTACGGCAGCAGGATCAACAGCATGCAGGGGGGACCGGATTGATTCCTGGCTTACACATTCCACCTTTCCGGCCAGCGCCCGTACGCCCGTTTCGTGGGTTGGGTTAGGCATAGGGAGTTCATTCCATGTCTAAGCCCCAGCTGGACCGAGGGTTATGGTAACGGGACCGGCAGAACGTAGAGGGGGACTGGGCTGATCCCCGACTTGCGTATTCTACCTCTCTGGCCGGTTGAGCACCCACACGCTTGTTTCGTGGGTTGGCTTAGGCATACAGAGTTCATTCCATGTCTAAGCATACGGAGTTCATTTCAAGTCTAAGAGTTTGAGCCATGGTGCACATGCTGGGCACAGGCATGTGCTGGTGCCGCACTTTTACAAGCCATAAAAATGGCATTGGTATGGCAGAATTTACAAGCCATAAAAATGGCATTGGCATGGCACGAAACTTCACATGAAGGCTTAGGGGACCATTGTATAAATTTACAAGCCATAAAAATGGCATTGGCATGGCAGAAATATAAAGATGTGCTTAAACCCACCTACCACCTGTTCGATCCCTGCCTTGCGCGTCCTGCCTCTCTGGTCGGCTGAGCGTCCGCACGCTCGCTTCGTGGGTTGACTTAGGCATATGGAGTTCATCCCCAGTCTAAGCATACAGAGTTCATTCCCAGCCTAAGATCGGATCGGACCGAGTGTTGTGTACCAAGATCGTCAACACGCAGGGGGGACCGGGTCGGTCCCCGGCTTAAGCATTCTGCCTCTCTGACCAACTGAGCTCCCGCAAGCTTGTTTCGTGGGTTGGCTTAGGCATACGGAGTTCAATCCATATCTAAGCATACAGAGTTCATTCCTAGTCTAAGATCAGACCGGACTGAGGGTTGCGACAGTAGGACCAGCAGCAGGATCTGCAGCACGCAGGGGGGGACCGCATCGATCCTCGACTTACGGATTCTACCTCTTCGACCGACCTCTCTGGTCAGCTGAGCGCCTGCGCGCTCATTTTGTGGGTTGACTTAGGCATACGGAGTTCATCCCCAGTCTAATATCGGATCTGACCGAGGGATACGACAGCAGGATCGGTAGCACGCAGGGGGACCGAGCCGATCCTCGGCTTGCATATTCTGCCTCTCTGACCGGCTGAGCACTCACACGCCCGTTTCATGGGTTTGCTTAGGCATTGGGAGTTCATTCCATGTCTAAGCCCTAGTTGGATCGAGGGTTGTGGCAGTGGGACCGACAGCACGCAGAGAGGGACCGGGCCGATCCCTCGCTTGCGCATTCTGCCTCTTCGACTGGCTGAGCGCCTGCACGCTCGTTTCGTGGGTTGGCTTAGGAATACGGAGTTCATTCCATGTCTAAGCATACGGAGTTCATTCCCAGTCTAAGAGTTTGAGCCACGGTGCACATGCTGGACTCGAGCATGTGCTGGTGCTGCACTTTTTTCTCCCATGGCACCATTGCCGGAGCATCGCCGGAGAGCCTAACCGATGGCATTGAGGGTTCCGACGATTGGGGGGGCCGGGGGGTGTGCGCACATGATGTGCCATGGGTGCCGGTACTTGGCCCTTATATTGGCCCCCTATCCATCATCAAACTTCGAGAACTCACACCCCCTTAAAGAGCATTTGAGATTTTATAGGTTTGCTGCCAGTAGCCATTAAAGTGTCTAAAATGGGGACAATTTTTTCAAATGGTCACAAAATCTTCTCCACTTTGAGTTTTTAGCTGAATTTTTTTTGTGCATGGCAACAAAAATACAAGGATCACCTCTACCAAATTTGAGGACAAAATTCTTTCTAAAAAAATTTTAAAAAATCTCGAACCCCAAAAAGTTTCAAAAATCATGAAAAATAGAAAACAGGTCGTCTTGCCACGAAACTTCACATGAAGGCTTAGGGGACCATTGTATGAATTCACAAGCCATAAAAATGGCATTGGCATGACAGAAATATGAAGATGTGCTTGAACCCACCTACCACCCGCTTGATCCCCGGCTTGTGCATTTGCCTCTCTGGTCGACTGAGCGTCCGCACGCTCGTTTCGCGGGTTGACTTAGGCATACGGAGTTCATCCTCAGTTTAAGCATATGGAGTTCATTCCCAATCTAAGATCAGACCAGACCGAGGGCTGCGACAGCACGCAGGGGGACCGGGTCGATCCTCGACTTGTGCATTCTACCTCTCCGGTCGGCTAAGCGCCTGCACGCCCGTTTCGTGGGTTGGCTAAGGCATAGGGAGTTCATTCTATGTCTAAGCCCCAGTCGGACCGAGGATTGTGGCAGCAGGACCGACAACACGCAGAGGGGGACCGGGCCGATCCCCGACTTGCGCATTATGCCTTTCCGATCGGCTCAATACCCAAACATTCGTTTCGCGGGTTGACTTAGGCATACGGAGTTCATCCCCAGTCTAAGCATACGGAGTTCATTCCCAGTCTAAGATTAGACCAAACCAAGGGTTGCGATAGCAGGATCAGCAGCACGCATGGGGGATCAGATCGATCCTCGGCTTACGCATTCTACCTCTTCGACCAGCTGAGTGCCTGCACACCTGTTTCGTGGGTTGGCTTAGGCATAGGAAGTTCATTCCATGTCTAAGCCCCAGCGAGACCGAGGGTTGTGGTAGCGGGACCGGCAGCATGCAAAAGGGGATCGGACGGATCCCTAGCTTGCGCATTATGTCTCTTCGACCGGCTCAGTGCCCGTATGCTCGTTTAGTGGGTTGATTGAGGCACACAGAGTTCACTCCTAGTCTTAGATTGGATCAGACCGAGGGTTGCTACAGCAGGATCGACAGCACGTAGGGGGAACCGAGCCGGTCCCCGGCTTACGCATTCTGCGTCTCTGATCGGCTGAGCGCCCGCACGTTCGTTTCATAGGTTCGCTTAGGCATACAGAGTTCATTCCATGTCTAAGCATACGGAGTTCATTCCAAGTCTAAGATCGGACCAGACCGAGGGTTGCGGTAGCAGGACTAGTAGCAGGATCGACAGCACGCAGGGGGGATCGGGCCGATCTCCAGCTTGCGTATTCTGCCTCTCCGGCTAGCTGAGCGCCCACACGCTCGTTTCGCTGGTTGGCTTAGGCATACGGAGTTCATTCCATGTCTAAGCCCCAGTCGGACCGAGGGTTGTGGCAGTAAGACTGGTAGCAGGATCGGCAGCACGTAAAGGGGGATTGGGGTGATCCTCGGCTTACGAATTATGTCTCTCCGGCCGGCCTCTCTGGTCGGCTGAGTGCCCAAATGCTCGTTTCGTGGGTTGACCTAGGTATACAGAGTTCATCCCAGTTTAAGATTACGGAGTTCATTCCCAGTGTAAGATCGAACCAGACCGAGGGTTGTGGCAGTAGGATTGGTAGCACGCAGGGGTACCCGGCCGATCCCCGGCTTGCGTTTTCTGCCACTTCAGCCGGCCGAGTGCCCGGACGCCCGCTTCGTGGGTTAGCTTAGGCATATGGAGTTCATTCCATGTCTAAGCCCCAATCAGACCGAGGGTTGTGGCAACGAGACCGAACACACGCAGAGGGGAACTGGGCCTATCCCCGGCTTACACATTTTGCGTCTTTGGCCAGCTCAACGCCCGTATGCTCATTTCGTGGGTTGACTTATGCATACGGAGTTTATTCCTAGTCTAAGATTGGATCGGACTGAGATTTGCGATAGCAGGATTGACAGCACGTAGGGCGGGACTGGGCCGATCCCCGGCTTGCGCATTCTGTCTCTCCGATCGGCTGAGTGCCCGCACGCTCGTTTCATGGGTTGGCTTAGGCATACGGAGTTCATTCCATGTCTAAGCATACAGAGATAATTCCCAGTCTAAGCTTTTGAGCCACGATGCACATGTTGGGCTCGGGCATGTGCTGGTACCATATTTTTTTCGCATGGGGCACCATCGCCGGAGCATCGTCGAAGCATCATCGGAGAGCCTAACCGGCGACATTTGGGGTTCCAACGATTGGGGGGGCCAGGGGGTGTGCGCACATGATTTGCGATGGGTGCTTGTACTTGGCCCTTATATTAGCCCCTTATCACTCATCAAACCTCGAGAACTCACACCCCCTTTAAGAGCATTTAAGATTTTATAGGTTTGCTGCCAGTAGCCATTAAAGTGTCTGATATGGGGACACTTTCTTCAAACGATCACAAAATATTCTCCACTTCGAGTTTTTAGCTGAATTGTTTTGTGCATGCCAACAAAAATACGAGGATCACCTCTACCAAATTTGGGGACAAAAATTTTTCTAAAAAAATTTTAAAAAATCCTGAACCATAAAAAGTTTTGAAAATCGTGAAAAATAGAAAACGGGTCGTCTTGCCACGAAACTTCACATAAAGGCTTAGGGGACCATTGTATGAATTTACAAGCCATAAAAATGGCATTGGCATGGCAGAAATATAAAGATGTGCTTGAACCCACCTACCACTTGTTCGATCCCCGGCTTCCGCATCCTGCCTCTCTGGTCGGTTGAGCATCCGCATGCTCGTTTCATGGGTTGACTTAGGCATACGAAGTTCATCCCCAGTCTAAGCATACAAAGTTCATTCCTAGTCTAAGATCGGACCGGACCGAGGGTTGCGGTAGCAGGATCGGTTGCACGCAGGGGGACCGGGCCGATCCTCGGCTTGCGTATTTTTTCTCTCCGGCTGGCTGAGCGCCTGCATGCCCGTTTCGTGGGTTGGCTTAGGCATAGGGAGTTCATTCCATGTCTAAGCCCTAGTCAGACTGAGGGTTGTGGTAGTAGGACCGACAGCACGCAGAGGGGGACCGGGCCGATTCTTGGCTTGCGCATTATGCCTCTTCGGCCAGCTCAATGCCCGTAAGCTCATTTCGTGGGTTGACTTATGCATACGGAGTTTATTCCTAGTCTAAGATCGGATCGGACTGAGATTTGCGATAGCAGGATCGACAGCACGTAGCGCGGGACTGGGCTGATCCCCGGCTTGCGCATTCTGTCTCTCCGATCGGCTGAGTGCCCGCACGCTCGTTTCGTGGGTTGGCTTAGGCATACGGAGTTCATTCCATGTCTAAGCATACAGAGATAATTCCCAGTCTAAGCTTTTGAGCCACGATGCACATGCTGGGCTCGGGCATGTGCTGGTACCGTATTTTTTTCGCATGGGGTACCATCGCCGGAGCATCGTCGAAGCATCATCGGAGAGCCTAACCGGCGGCATTTGGGGTTCCGACGATTGGGGGGGCCAGGGGGTGTGCGCACATGATGTGCGATGGGTGCTGGTACTTGGCCCTTATATTAGCCCCTTATCACTCATCAAACCTCGAGAACTCACACCCCCTTTAAGAGCTTTTGAGATTTTATAGGTTTGCTGCCAGTAGCCATTAAAGTGTCTGATATGGGGACACTTTCTTCAAACGGTCACAAAATATTCTCCACTTCGAGTTTTTCGCTGAATTGTTTTGTGCATGCCAACAAAAATACAAGGATCACCTCTACCAAATTTGGGGACAAAACTTTTTCTAAAAAAATTTTAAAAAATCTCAAACCTCAAAAAGTTTTGAAAATGATGAAAAATAGAAAATGGGTCGTCTTGCAACGAAACTTCACATGAAGGCTTAGGGGACCATTGTATGAATTTACAAGCCATAAAAATGGCATTGGCACAGTAGAAATATGAAGATGTGCTTGAACCCACCTACCACCTGTTCGATCCTTGGCTTGCGCATCCTGCCTCTCTGGTCAATTGAGCAGCCGCATGCTCGTTTCATGGGTTGACTTAGGCATACGGAGTTCATCCCTAGTCTAAGCATATGGAGTTCATTCCTGGTCTAAGATCGCACTGGATAGAGGGATGCGGCAGTAAGATCGGTAGCACGTAGGGGAGGTCGGGCTGATCCTTGACTTTCACATTTTGCCTCTCCAGCCGGCTGAGCGCCCGCACGCCCGTTTCGTGGGTTGGCTTAGCCAGAGGGAGTTCATTCCATGTCTAAGCCCCAGTCAGACCGAGGGTTGTGGCAGCGGGATCGACAGCATGCAGAGGGGGACCAGGCCGATCCCCGGCTTGCGCATTATGCCTCTCTGGCCGACTCAGTGCCCGCATGCATGTTTCATGGGTTGGCTTAGGCATAGGGAGTTCATTCCATGTCTAAGCCCCAGTCGGACCGAGGGTTGGGGCAGCGGCATAGGCAGCACACAGAGGGGGATCGAGCCGATCCACGGCTTACGCATTATGCCTCTCCGACCAGTTCAATGCCCGTATGCTCATTTCGTGGGATGACTTAGGCATATAGAGTTCATTCCCAGTCTAAGATCAGACCGGACTGAGGGTTGTGGTAGTAGGATCAACAGCACATAAGAGGGGATCGGGCCGATCCCTGGCTTGCACATTCTACCTCTCTGGTCGACTGAGCACCCGCACGCTCATTTTGTGGGTTGGCTTAGGCATACGGAGTTCATTCCATGTCTAAGCATACGGAGTTCATTCCTAGTCTAAGATCAGATCAGATCGAGGGTTGCGATAGCAGGATTAGTAGCAGGATCAGTAGCACACAGGGGGGATTGGGCCAATCCCCGACTTGCACATTCTACCTCTCCGATCGGCTGAGCGCTCGTACGATCATTTCGTGGGTTAGCTTAGGCATACGGAGTTCATTCCGTGTCTAAGCATACGGAGTTCATTCCCAATCTAAGATTTTAAGCCACGGTGCACATGCTGGGCTCGAGCATGTGCTGGTGCCACATTTTTTTCACCGAAGGCACCATCGTCGGAGCATCGCCAGAGCATCGTCGGAGAGCCTAACCAACTGCATTGGGGGTTCCGACGATTGGGGGGGCCGGGGGGTGTGCGCACATGATGTGCGATGGGTGCTGGTACTTGGCCCTTATATTGGCCCCTATCCTTCATCAAACCTCGAGAACTCACACCCTATTAAAAGAGCATTTGAGATTTTATAGGTTTGCTACCAGTAGCCATTAAAGTGTCTGAAATGGGGACACTTTTTTCAAACGATCACAAAATCTTCTCCACTTCGAGTTTTTTGCTGAATTGCTTTGTGCATGCCAACAAAAATACAAAGATCACCTCTACGAAATTTGGGGACAAAACTCTTTCCAAAAAAATTTTAAAAAATCCCTAACCGTAAAAAGTTTTGAAAAGCATGAAAAATATAAAACGGGTCGTCTTGCCACGAAACTTCACATGAAGGCGTAGGGGACCATGTCTAAGCATACGGAGTTCATTCCCAGTCTAAGATCAAACCAGATCGAGGGTTGCAGCAGCAGGAATAGCAGCAGGATCAACAGCACGTAGGAAGGACCGAGCCAATCCTCGACTTACGCATTCTGCCTCTCCGGCCTGTTGAGCGCCTGCATGCTCATTTCATGGGTTGGCTTAGGCATACAGAGTTCATTCCATGGCTAAGCCCCAGTCGAACCGAGGGTTGTGGTAGCAGGACTGGCAGCGGGATCAACAACACACATAGGGGGATCGGGCTGATCCCCAGCTTGCACATTATGCCTTTTCGGTCGGTTGAGCTCCCGCATGCTTGTTTCATGGGTTGACTTAGGCATACGGAGTTCATCCCTAGTCTAAGCATACGGAGTTCATTCCCAGTCTAAGATGGGACCGAACCGAAGATTGTGATAGCAGGATCGGTAGCATACAGGGGGGATCGGGCCGATCGTCGGCTGGGGCATTTTGCCTCTTCGACCGGCTGAAGATGCCTGTTTCATGGGTTGGCTTAGCTATAGGGATTTTATTCCATGTCTAAGCTCCAGCCAGACCGAGGGTTGTGGCAGTGGGGCCAGCAGCACGCGGAGGTGGACCGAACCGATCCCTAGCTTGCGCATTATACCTCTCCGACCGGCTCAACACCCGAACGTTGTTTCATGGGTTGACTTAGGCATATGGAGTTCATTCCCAATCTAAGATTAGACCGGACCAAGGGTTACGGCAGCAGGATTGAAGTATGTAGGAGGGGACCAGGTTGATCCCCGGCTTGCGTATTCTGCCTCTCTGGCCGGCTGAGCACGCGCACGCTTATTTCGTGGGTTGGTTTAGGCATATGGAGTTCATTCCATGTCTAAGCATACGGAGCTCATTCCCAATCTAAGATCGGACTGCACCAAGGGTTACAGTAGCAGGATTGACAGCACTCAGGGCGGGACCAGGTCGGTCCCCGACTTGTGCATTCTGCCTCCCTGGCCGGCTGAGCGCCCGCACGCTCATTTCGTTGGTTGGCTTAGGCATACAGAGTTCATTCCATGTCTAAGAATACGGAGTTCATTCCCAATCTAAGATTGGACCAGACCGAGGGTTGTGGCAGCAGGACCAGCAGTAGGATTGACAGCACGCAGAGTGCCCGCACGCAGTAGGACCAATCCCTAACTTGCACATTCTGCCTCTCCGTCCAGCTGAGTGCCCGCACGCTCGTTTTCTGGGTTGGCTTAGGCATACGGAGTTCATTCCATGCCTAAGCATACGGAGTTCATTCCCAGTCTAAGAGTTTGAGCCACGGTGCACATGCTGGGCTTGGGCGTGTGCTGGTGTGACATTTTTTTTGCCCGGGGCACCATCGTCGGAGCATCACCGAAGAGCCTAGCCGGCGGCATTGGGGGTTCCGGCGATTGGGGGGCTGGGGGGTGTGCGCACATAATGTGTGATGGGTGCTGGTACTTGGCCCTTATATTGGCCCCCTATCCTTCATCAAACCTCGAGAACTCACACCCCCTTAAAGAGCATTTGAGATTTTATAAGTTTGCTGCCAGTAGCCATTAAAGTGTCTAAAATGGGGACACTTTTTTCAAACGGTCACAAAATCTTCTAAACTTCGAGTTTTTAGCTGAATTTTTTTTTGCATGCCAAAAAAAATACATGGATCACCTCTACCAAATTTGGGGACAAAACTCTTCCTAAAAAAATTTTAAAAAATCCCAAACCGTAAAAAGTTTCAAAAATTATGAAAAATAGAAAACGGGTCGTCTTGCCACGAAATTTCACATTAAGGCGTAGGGGACCATTGTATGAATTTACAAGCCATAAAAATGGCATTGGCACAGTAGAAATATGAAGATGTGCTTGAACCCACCTATCATCCGTTCGATCACCGACTTGAGCATCCTGTCTCTCTGGTCAGCTGAGCGTCCGCACGCTCGTTTCGTGGGTTGACTTAGGCATACGGAGTTCATCCCCAGTCTAAGCATACGGAGTTCATTCTCAGTCTAACATCAGATCAGACCGAGGGTTACGGCAGTAGGAACGGCAGCACGTAGGGTGGACCGGGCCAATCCCCGGCTTGCGCATTCTACCTCTCCGACTGGCTGAGCGCCTGCACGCCTGTTTCGTGGGTTGGCTTAGGCATAGAGGGTTCATTCCATGTCTAAGCCCTAGCCAGACTGAAGGTTGTGGTAGCGGGATCGACAGCGAGCAGAGGGGGATCGGGCTGATCCCTGGCTTGGGCATTATGCCTCTCCGACTGGCTCAGCACCCGCACGCTTGTTTCGTGGGTTGACCTAGGCATACGGAGTTCGTTCCCAGTCTAAGATCAGATCGGACAGAAGGTTGCGGTAGCTAGATCGATAGCACGTAAGGGGGATCGAGCCGGTCCTCGATTTATGCATTTTGCCTCTCCAATCGGTTGAACACCCGCACGCTCATTTCATGGGTTGGCTTAGGCATACGAAGTTCATTCCATGTCTAAGCATATAGAGTTCATTCCCAGTCTAAGATCAGATCGGGTCGAGGGTTACAGCAACAGGACCAGCAGCAGGATTGACAGCATGCAAGAGGGGACCAGACCGATCCCTAACCTGTGCATTCTACCTCTCCGGTCGGCTGAGCGTCCGAACGCTCGTTTCATGGGTTGGCTTAGGCATACAGAGTTCATTCCATGTCTCAGGCCCAGTCGAACCGAGGGTTGTGGCAGTACGACCAGCAGCAGGATCGACAGCACGCAGAGGGAGATCGGGGTGATCCCCAGCTTATGCATTATGCCTCTTCGACTGGCTAAGCGCTCGCATGCTCATTTAGTGGGTTGACTTAGGCATATGGAGTTCAGCCCTAGTCTAAGCATACAGAGTTCATTCGCAGTCTAAGATTGGATCGAACCGAAGGTTGCACGCAGAGGGGATCGGGTCGATCCCTGGCTTGCGCATTCTACCTCTCCGGTCGGATGAGCACCCATATGTCTAAGCCCCAGCCAGACCGAGGGTTGCGACAGCGGGACCGACAGCACGCAGAGGGGGACCGAGCCAATCCCTGACTTGCGCATTATGCCTCTCCGGTCGGCTCTACTCCCGAACGCTCGTTTCGTGGGTTAACTTAGGCATACGGAGTTCATTCCAGTCTAAGATCAAACCGAACCGAGGGTTGCGATAGCAGGATCGACAGCACGCAGGGGGGATCGGGTCGGTCCTCGGCTTACGTATTCTACCTCTCCAGCCGGTTGAGCGATCACACGCTCATTTCGTGGGTTGGCTTAAGCATACGGAGTTCATTCCATGTCTAAGCATACAGAGTTCATTCCAAGTCTAAGATCGAATCAGATCGAGGGTTGCGGCAACAGGACCAGCAACAGGATCAGCAGCACGCAGGGGGGACCAGGCCGATCCCCGGCTTGCGCATTCTGCCTCTCTAGTTGAGCGCCTGCACGCTCTTTTCATGGGTTGACTTAGGCATACAGAGTTCATCCCCAGTCTAAGCATATGAAGTTCATTCCCAGTCTAAGATCGAACCGAACCAAGGGTTACGGTAGCAAGATCGATAGCACACAGGAGGGACCAGGCCGATCCTCAGCTTACAAATTCTACCTCTTTAATCGGCTGAGTGCCCGCATGCCTGTTTCATGGGTTGGCTTAGGCATGGGGGGTTCATTCCATGTCTAAGCCCCAATCGGACTGACGGTTGTGGCAGCCGGACCGGTAGCATGTAGAGGGGGATCAAGCTGATCCCCAGCTTACGCATTATGCCTCTCCGGTCGGCTCAACGCTTGTACGCACGTTTAGTGGGTTGACTTAGGCATACGGAGTTCATTCCCTGTCTAAGATTGGATCGGAATGAGGGTTGCGATAGCAGAATCGACAGCATGCAGGGGGGACCGGGCCGATCCCTGGCTTATGCATTTTGTTTCTTTGACCGATTGAGCACCCGCACGCTCATTTCATGGGTTGGCTTAGGCATACGGAGTTCATTCCATGTCTAAGCATACAGAGTTCATTCCCAGTCTAAGATCATATCGAACCGAGTGTTGTTGTAGCAGGACCAGTAGCAGGATCGGCAGCACGTAGGGGGGACCGGGTCGATCCCCGGCTTGCACATTCTGCCTCTCCGGTCAACTGAGCGCCCGCACGCTCGTTTCGTGGGTTGGCTTAGGCATACGTGCGTAGCAGGACCAGCAACAGAATTGGCAGCACGCAAGGGGGACCGGGCCGATCCCCGACTTGCGCATTCTGCCACTCCGGCCGACTGAGCGCCCGTACGCTCGTTTCGTGGGTTGGCTTAGGCATACAGAGTTCATTCCATGTCTAAGCCCCAACCGGACCGAGGGTTGTGACAGCAGGACCAACAGTACGCAGAGGGGGATCGTGCCGATCCTCGACTTTCGCATTCTGCCTCTCCGACCGGCTGAGCACCCGCACACTCATTTCGTGGGTTGGCTTAGGCATACGGAGTTCATTACATGTCAAGCATACAGAGTTCATTCCCAGTCTAAGAGTTTGAGCCACAGTGCACATGCTGGGCTCGAGCATGTCCTGGTGTCGTATTTTTTTCGCCCGGGTGACCATCACCGGAGCATCGCTGGAGAGCCTAACCGACGGCATTAGGGGTTCCGATGATTGGGGGGGTCAGGGGGGGTGTGCGCACATGATGTGCGAAGGGTGCTGGTACTTGGCCCTTATATTGGCCCCCTATCTGTCATCAAACCTCGAGAACTTACACCCCCTTAAAGAGCATTTGAGATTTTATAGGTTTGCTGCTAGTAGCCATTAAAGTGTCTGAAATGGGGACAATTTTTTCAAAAATACACAAAATCTTCTCCACTTTGAGTTTTTAGCTGAATTTTTTTGTGCATGCCAACAAAAATACAAGGATCACCTCTATGAAATTTGGGGACAAAAATCTTTCTAAAAAAATTTTAAAAAATCCCGAACCATAAAAAGTTTTAAAAATCATGAAAAATAGAAAACGGGTCGTCTTGGCATGAAACTTCACATGAAGGCATAGGGGACCATTGTATGAATTTACAAGCCATAAAAATAACATTGGCAAGGAAGAAATATGAAGATGTGCTTGAACCCACCTACCACCCGTTCGATCCATGGCTTGCGCATCCTATCTCTCTGGCTGGCTGAGTGTCCGCACGCTCATTTCGTTGGTTGACTTAGGCATGCGGAGTTCATCCCTAGTCTAAGTGTACGAAGTTCATTCTGAATCTAAGATTAGACTGGACCGAGGGTTGCGGCAGCAAGATCAATAGCACGCAGGGAGGACCAGGCCGATCCCCGGCTTGCGCATTCTGCCTCTCTGGCAGTCTGAGCACCCACACACCCGTTTCATGGGTTCGCTTAGGCATAGGGAGTTCATTCCATGTCTAAGCCCCAGCCAGACCGAGGGTTGTGGCAGCGGGACTGGCAGCACATAGAGGGAGATCGGGCCGATCCCCAGCTTGTGCATTATGCCTCTCCAGCCAACACAGCGCCCACACACTCGTTTCATGGGTTGACTTAGGCATACGAAGTTCATTCCTAGTCTAAGATCAGAGCGGACCAAGGGTTGTGGCAGCAGGATCGACAGCATCCAGGGGGGACCAGGCCGATCCTCGGCTTGCGCATTTTGCCTCTCCGACCGGCTAACCGCCCACACGCTCGATTCGTGGGTTGGCTTAGGCATACGGAGTTCATTCCATGTCTAAGCCCCAGCCGGACCGAGGGTTGTGGTAGCAAGACCGGTAGCAGGATTGGCAGCACACAGAGGGGAACCAGGCTGATCCCTGACTTGTGCATTATGCCTCTCCGGCCGACCTCTCCGAAGATTTTATAGGTTTGCTGCCAGTAGCCATTAAAGTGTCTAAAATGGGGACACTTTTTTCAAACGGTCACAAAATCTTCTCCACTTCGTGTTTTTAGCTAAATTTTTTTGTGCATGCCAAAAAAAATCCAAGGATCACCTCTACCAAATTTTGGGACAAAACTCTTTCTAAAAAAATTTTAAAAAATCCCAAACCATAAAAAGTTTCAAAAATCATGAAAAATAGAAAACGGGTCGTCTTGCCACAAAACTTCACATGAAGGCGTAGGGGACCATTGTATGAATTTACAAGCCATAAAAATGGCATTGGAATGGCAAAAATATGAAGATTTTCTTGAAGCCACCTACCACCAATTCGATCTGTGGCTTGCGCATCCTGCCTCTCTGGTCGGCTGAGCGTCCGCACACTCGTTCCGTGGATTGACTTAGGCATACGGAGTTTATCCCCAGTATAAGCATACGGAGTTCATTCCTAGTCTAAGATTGGATCAGACTGAGGGTTGCGACAGCAGGATCTGCAGCATGCAAGGGGGATCGGGCCGATCCCCAGCTTGCACATTCTGCCTCTTCGACCGGCTGAGCGCCCACACACCCGTTTTGTGGGTTGGCTTAGGCATACGGAGTTCATTCCATGTCTAAGCATATGGAGTTCATTCCCAGTCTAAGAGTTTGAGCCATGGTGCACATGCTGGGCTCAGGCATGTGCTGGTGCCGCATTTTTTTCGCCCGGGGCACCATCGCTGGAGCATGTCGGAGAGCCTAACCGACGGCATTGGGGCTTCCAGCGATTGGGGGGCCGGGGGGTGTGCGAACATGATGTACGATGGGTGCTGGTACTTGGCCCTTATATTGGCCCCCTGTCCCTCATCAAACCTCGAGAACTCACATCCCCTTAAAGAGCATTTGAGATTTTATAGGTTTGCTACCAGTAGCCATTAAAGTGTCTGAAATGGGGACACTTTTTTCAAACGATCACAAAATCTTCTCCACTTTGAGTTTTTGGCTGAATTTTTTTATGCATGCCAACAAAAATACAAGGATCATCTCTACCAAATTTGGGGACAAAATGCTTTCTAAAAAAAGTTTAAAAAATCCCAAACTATAAAAAGTTTAAAAAATCATGAAAAATAGAAAACGGGTCGTCTTGCCATGAAAGTTCACATGAGGGCATAGGGGACCATTGTATGAATTTACAAGCCATAAAAATGGCATTGCCATGACAGAAATATGAAGATGTGCTTGAACCCACCAACCACCCGTTCGATCCCCGACTTGCGCATCCTGCCTCTTTGGTCGGCTGAGCGTCCGCACGCTCGTTTCATGGGTTAACTTAGGCATACGGAGTTCATCCCCAGTCTAAGCATACGGAGTTCATTCCCAGTCTAAGATCGGATTGGACCGAGGGTTACGACAGCAAGATCTGTAGCACGCAAGGGGGACCGGGCTGATCCCCGACTTGCGCATTCTACCTCTCCGGTCGGCTGAGCACCCGCACACCCATTTTGTGGGTTGGCTTAGGCATAGGGAGTTCATTCCATGTCTAAGCCCCAGCCGAATCGAGGGTTGTGGCAGCAGGATCGGCAGCACACAGAGAGGGACCGGGTCGATCCCCGACTTGCGCATTATGCCTCTTCGGTCGGCTCGGTGCCCGAACGCTCATTTCATGGGTTGACTTAGGCATACGAAGTTCATTCCCAGTCTAAGATCAGATGGATCGAAGGTTGCAGCAATAGGATCGACAGCACACAGGGGGGACCGGGCCAGTCCTTGGCTTGCACATTTTGCCTCTCCGGCCGACTGAGCACCCGCATGCTCGTTTTGTGGGTTGGCTTAGGCATACAGAGTTCATTCCATGTCTAAGTCCCAGTCGAACCGAGGGTTGTGGTAGCAGGACTGGCAGTGAGATCGACAACATGCAGAGAGGGACTGGGTTGATCCCCGGCTTACGTATTATACCTCTTCGGTCGGCCTCTCCGATCGGTTGAGAGCCCGCACGCTCGTTTCTTAGGTTGGCTTAGGCATACGGAGTTCATCCCCAATCAAGCATATGGAGTTCATTCCCAATCTAAGCATACAGAGTTCAGCCTCTCCGGTCGGCTCAGCGCCCGCATGCCCGTTTCGTGGGTTGGCTTAGGAATAGGGAGTTCATTTCATTTCTAAGCCCCAGTCAGACCGAGGGTTGTGGCAATGGGACCGACAGCACGTAGAGGGGGACCAAGCCTATCCCCAGCTTGCACATTATGCCTCTCCGACCGACTTAGCGCCTGAACGCTCGTTTCATGGTTTGACTTAGGCATACGGAGTTCATTTCTAGTCTAAGATCGGACCGAACTGAGGGCTGTAGTAGTAGGATCGACAGCACGTAGGGGGGATCGAACCGATCCCCGGCTAGCACATTCTACCTCTCCGGTCAGCCTCTCTAACCGGTTGAGCACCCGTACGCTCATTTCATGGGTTGACTTAGGCATACGGAGTTCATCCCCAGTCTAAGCGCCCGTACGGAGTTTATCCCCAGTCTAAGCATACAGAGTTCATTCCCGGTCTAAGATAGGATCGGACCGAGGGTTGCGATAGCAAGATTCATAGCACGCAGAGGGGACTGGGCCGATCCCCAGCTTGTGCATTCTGCCTCTCCGGTCGGCTGAGCGCCCGCATGCCTGTTTCGTGGGTTGGCTTAGGCATAGGGAGTTCATTCCATGTCTAAGCCCCAACCAGAATGAGGGTTGTGGCAAGGAGACCAGAAGCACGCAGAGGGGGACTGGGTCGATCCTTGACTTGCACATTCTGCCTCTCCTGTCGGTTGAGCGCCCGCACGCTTGTTTCGTGGGTAGGCTTAGGCATACGGAATTCATTCCATGTATAAGCATACAGAGTTCATTTCCAGTCTAAGAGTTTGAGCCATGGTGCACATGCTGGGCTCAGGCATGTGCTGGTGCCACATTTTTTTCGCTCGGGGCACCATTGCCGGAGCATCACCGGAGAGCCTAACAGGAGGCATTGGGGGTTCCGGTGATTAGGGGGCCGGGGGGGTGTGCGCACATGATGTGTGATGGGTGCTGGTACTTGGCCCTTATATTGGCCCCCTATCCCTCATCAAACCTCGAAAACTCACACTCCCTTAAAGAGCATTTGAGATTTTATAGGTTTGCTGCCAGTAGCCATTAAAGTGTCTGAAATGGGGACACTTTTTTCAAATGGCCACAAAATCTTCTCCACTTCAAGTTTTTAGCTGAATTTTTTTGTGCATGCCAAAAAAAATACAAGGATCACCTCTACCAAATTTGGGAACAAAACTCTTTCTAAAAATATTTTAAAAAATCTTGAACCGTAAAAAGTTTCAAAAATAATGAAAAATAGAAAACGGGTCGTCTTGCCATGAAACTTCACATGAAGGCTTAGGGGACCATTGGATGAATTTACAAGCCATAAAAATGGCATTGGCATGGTAGAAATATGAAGATGTGCTTGAACCCACCTACCACCCGTTCGATCCTCGGCTTACGCATCCTGCCTCTCTGGTCAGCTGAGCGCCCGCACGCTCGTTTCGTGGGTTGACTTAGGCATACAGAGTTCATCCCCAGTCTAAGATCAGACCAGACTGAGGGTTACGATAGCAGGATCGACAACACGTAGGGGGGACCGAGCCGATCCTCGGGTTGCGCATTCTGCCTCTCCGACCGACTGAGCGCCCGCACGCCCGATTCGTGGGTTGGCTTAGACGTAGGGAGTTCATTCCATGTCTAAGCCTCAGCCGGACTGAGGGTTGTGGCAGCGGGACCGGCAACACGCAGAGGGGGACCAAGCCGATCCCCGGCTTGTGCATTATGCCTCTTCGACCGGCTCAACGATCGCACGCTCGTTTCATGGGTTGACTTATGCATACAGAGTTCATTCCTAATCTAAGATCAGATCGGACTGAGGGTTACAACAAAAGGTTCGACAGCACGTAAGGGGGGATCGGGCCCATCCTCGACTTGCGCATTCTGCCTCTCTGACCGGCTGAGCGCCCGCACGCTCATTTTGTGGGTTGGCTTAGGCATATGGAGTTCATTCCTAGTCTAAGATTTTGAGCCATGGTGCATATGCTGGGCTCGAGCATGTGCTGGTGCCACATTTTTTTCGCACAGGGCACCATCCCCGGAGCATCGTCAGAGCAGTGCCGGAGAGCCTAACCAGCAGCACTGGGGGTTCCGATGATTGGGGGGGCTGGGGGGTGTGCGCCCATGATATGCGATGGGTGCTGGTACTTGGCCCTTATATTGGCCCCCTATCCCTCATCAAACCTTGAGAACTCACACCCCCTTAAAGAGAATTTGAGATTTTATAGGTTTGCTGCCAGTAGCCATTAAAGTGTCTGAAATGGGGACACTTTTTTCAAACAGTCATAAAATCTTCTCCACATCGAGTTTTTAGCTGAATTTTTTTGTGCATGCCAACAAAGATACAGGGATCACCTCTACGAAATTTGGGAACAAAACTCTTTCTAAAAAAAGTTTAAAAAATCCCGAACCGTGGAAAGTTTCAAAAATTATGAAAAATAGAAAACGAGTCGTCTTGCCACGAAACTTGACATGAAGGCTTAGGGGACCATTGTATGAATTTACAAGCCATAAAAATGGCATTGTCATGGCAGAAATATGAAGATGTGCTTGAACCCACCTACCACCCGTTCGATCCTCGGCTTACGCATCCTGCCTCTCTGGTCAGTTGAACGCCCGCATGCTCGTTTCGTGGGTTGACTTAGGCATACGTAGTTCATCCCCTATCTAAGCATACAGAGTTCATTCCCAGTCTAAGATCAGATCGGATCGAGGGTTGCGATAGTAGGATCGATAGCATACAGGGGGGACCAAGCCGATCCCCGGCTTGTGCATTCTGTCTCTCCGACCGGCTGAGTGCCAGCAAACCCGTTTCGTGGGTTGGCTTAGGCATAAGGAGTTCATTCTATGTCTAAGCTCCAGCCGGATCGAGGGTTGTGGTAGTGGGACCTGCAGCACGTAGAGGGGGATCGGGCCGGTCCTTGGCTTGCGCATTATGCCTCTCCGGTCGGCTTAGTGCCCATACGCTCATTTCATGGGTTGACTTAGGCATATGGAGTTCATTCCTAGTCTAAGATCAGATCGGATCGAGGGTTGCGACGGCAGGATCGACAGCACGTGGGGGGGGGAACGAGTCGATCCCCGGCTTACGCATTCTACCTCTCCGATCGACGAGCACCCGCACACTCGATTCGTGGGTTGGCTTAGGCATAGGGAGTTCATTCCATGTCTAAGCCCCAGCCGGACCGAGGGTTGTGGCAGCGGGATCGACAACACGCAGAGGGTGACCGAGCCGATCCCCGACTTGCGCATTATGCCTCTTCGGTCGGCTCAGCGATCGTATTCTCGTTTTGTGGGTTGACTTATGCATACAGAGTTCATTCCCAATCTAAGATCAGATCAGACTGAGGGTTGCGATAGAAGGTTCGACAGCACACAGAAGGGGACCGGGTTGATCTCCGGCTTACACATTATGCCTCCCCGACCGGCTCAATGCCCGCATGCTCATTTCATGGGTTGACTTAGGCATACAGAGTTCATTCCTAAACTAAGATCGGACCAGACCGAGGGTTGCGGTAGCAGGATCGACAGCAAGCAGGGGGGGACCGGGTTGATCCCCAGCTTGTGCATTCTGCCTCTCTGATTGGTTGAGCGCCATCACGCTCGTTTCATGGTTTGGCTTAGGCATACGGAGTTCATTCCATGTCTAAGCCCCAGCCGGATCGAGGGTTGTGACAGCAGGACCAGTACCAAGATCGACAGCATACAGAGGGGGACCAGGCTGATCTCTGGCTTGCACATTATGCCTCTCCAGCCAGCCTCTTCGATCTGTTGAGCGCCCGTACGCTCGTTTCGTGAGTTGACTTAGGCATACGGAGTTCATCCTCAGTCAAAGCATACAGAGTTCATTCCCAATATAAGATTGAACCAGATCGAGGGTTGTGGCAGCAGGATCGGCAACACGCAGGGGGGATTGAGCCGATCCCCGGCTTACGTATTCTGCCTCTCCGGCATGTTGAGCGCCCGTACGCCCATTTCTTGGGTTGGCTTAGGCATATCGAGTTCATTCCATCTCTAAGCCCCAGTCGGATCGAGGGTTGTGGCAGCGGGACTGGCAGCAAGTAGAAGGGGATCGAGTCGATCCCTGGCTTACGTATTATGCCTCTTCGGATGGCTTAACGCCCACACGCTCATTTTTTGGGTTGACTTATGCATACAGAGTTCATTCTCAGTCTAAGATCAGACTGGATCGAGGGTTGCGGTAGCAGGATCGACAGCACGTAGGGGGGTCGGGCCGATCCTCGGCTTGCGCATTCTGCCTCTTCGGTTGGCTGAGCGCCCACACACTCGTTTTGTGGTTTGGCTTAGGCATACGGAGTTCATTCCATGTCTAAGCCTCGACCGGACTGAGGGTTGTGGCAGTAGGACCGGTACCAGGATCGACAGCATGCAGAGGGGGACCAGACTGATCTCTGGCTTGCGCATTATGCCTCTCCGACCAGCCTCTCCGGTCAGTTGAGCTCCTGCACGCTCGTTTCATGAGCTGACTTAGGCATATGGAGTTCATCCTCAGTCAAAGCATACAGAGTTCATTCCCAGTCTAAGATCGAACCAGATCGAGGGTTGTGGCAGCAGGATCGGCAACACGCAGGGGGGATTGAGCCGATCCTTGGGTTGCGCATTCTGCCTCTCCGGCCGGTTGAGCGCCCGCATGCCCATTTCGTGGGTTGGCTTAGGCATAGCGAGTTCATTCCATCTCTAAGCCCCAGTCGGACCAAGGGTTGTGGCAGCGAGACTGGCAGCAAGCAGAGGGGGATCGAGCCGATCCCCCACTTGTGTATTATGCCCCTTCGGTCGGCTCAGTGCCCGCACGTTCATTTTGTGGGTTAACTTATGTATACAGAGTTCATTCCCAGTCTAAGACCAGACTGGATCGAGGGTTACGACAGCAGGATTGACAGCATGCAGGGGGGCCAGGCCCATCCTCGACTTGCGCATTCTACCTCTCCGGTCGGTTGAGCACCCGCACGCTCGTTTCGTGGGTTGGTTTAGGCATACGGAGTTCATTCCATGTCTAAGCATACGAAGTTCATTCCCAGTCTAAGATTTTGAGCCATGGTGCACATGCTAGGCTTGGGCATGTGCTGGTGCCGTATTTTTTTCTCCCGGGACACCATCGCTGGAGAGCCTAACCGGCGGCATTGGGGGTTACGGCGATTGGGGGTGCCGGGGGTTGTGCGCACATCATGTGCGATGGGTGCTGGTACTTGGCCCGTATATTGGCCCCCTATCCCTCATCAAACCTTGAGAACTCACACCCCCTTAAAGAGCATTTGAGATTTTATAGGTGTGCTGCCAGTAACCATTAAAGTGTCTAAAATAGGGACACTTTTTTCAAACGGTCACAAAATCTTCTCCACTTTGAGTTTTTAGCTGAATGTTCTTGTGCATGCCAAAAAAAATACAAGGATCACCTCTACCAAATTTGGGGACAAAACTCTTTCTAAAAAAATTTTTAAAAATCCCAAACCACAAAAAGTTTTGAAAATCGTGAAAAATAGAAAACAGGTCGTCTTGCCACGAAACATCACATGAAGGCTTAGGGGACCATTGTATGAATTTACAAGCCATAAAAATGGCATTGGCAAGGCAGAAATATGAAGATGTGCTTGAACCCACCTACCACCCGTTCGATCCCCAGCTTGCACATCCTGCCTCTCTGGCGGCTGAGCACCCGCACGCTCATTTCGTGGGTTGACTTAGGCATAGGGAGTTCGTCCTCGTCTAAGCATATGGAGTTCATTCCCAGTCTAAGATCAGACCGGACAGAGGGTTGCGGTAGCAGGATTGACAGCACGCGAGGGGGACCAGCCCGATCCCCGACTTGCGCATTCTGCCTCTCTGGCCGGTTGAGCGCCCGCACACCCGTTTTGTGGGTTGGCGTAGGCATAGGGATTTCATTCCATGTCTAAGCACCAGCTGGACCGAGGGTTGTGGTAGCGGGACCGACAGCACGTAGAAGGCGATTGGGCCGATCCCCGGCTTACACATTATGCCTCTCCAGCCAGCTCAACGCCCGCACCATCATTTCGTGGGTTGACTTAGGCATACGGAGTTCATTCCCAATCTAAGATCAAACCGGATCGAGGGTTGTGGTAGTAGGATCGACAGCACGCAAGGGGGGACAGGGTCGATCCTCGGCTTGCGCATTCTGCCTCTCTGGTCGGTTGAGCACCCGCACACTCGTTTCATTGATTGGCTTAGGCAAATGGAGTTCATTCCATGTCTAAGCATACGGAGTTCATTCCCATTCTAAGGTCGGATCGGATCGAGGGTTGCTGTAGCAGGACTAGCAGCAGGATCGATAGCACGCAGGGGGGATCGAACTGATCCCCGGCTTGTGTATTCTGCCTCTCCGGCCGGCTGAGTGCCCGCATGCTCGTTTCATGGGTTGGCTTAGGCATACGAAGTTCATTCCATGTCTAAACCCCAGCCGGACCGAGGGTTGTGGCAGCGGGACTGACAGCACGCAGAGGGAGATTGGGCCGATCCCTGGCTTACGCATTATGCCTCTTCAGTCGGCTCAGCGCCCGCACGCTCGTTTTGTGGGTTGACTTATGCATACGGAGTTCATTCCCAGTCTAAGATTGGACCAGACCGAGGGTTGTAGCAGCAGGATCGACAGCATGCAGGGGGGATCGAGCCGATCCTTGACTTACGCATTCTGCCTCTCCGGCTGGCTGAGTACCCGCACGCCCGTTTCGTGGGTTGGCTTAGGCATAGGGAGTTAATTGCATGTCTAAGCCCTAGCCATACCGAGGGTTGTGGCAGCGGGATCGGCAGCACGTAGAGGGGGACCAGGTCGATCCCCGACTTGCGCATTATGCCTCTCCGACCGGCTCAGCGCCTGCACGCTCGTTTCGTGGGTTGACTTAGGCATACGAAGTTTATCCCCAGTCTAAGCATACAGAGTTCATTCCCAGTCTAAGATTGGATTGGACCGAGGGTTACGACAGTAGGATCGACAGCACGCAGGGGGGACCAGGCCGACCCCCGGCTTGCGCATTCTGCCTCTCCGGCCGGCAGAAAGCCCGCACGCCCATTTTGTGGGTTGGCTTAGGCATAGGGAGTTCATTCCATGTCTAAGCCCCATCTAGACCGAGGGTTGTGGCAACAGGACTGGTAGCACGCAAAGGGGGATTGGGTCGATCTCCGGCTTGCGCATTATGCCTCTCCGGCCGGCTCAGCGCTCGCACGCTCGTTTCATGGGTTGACTTAGGTATATGGAGTTCATTCCCAGTCTAAGATCAGACCAGACCGAGAGTTGTGGTAGCAAGATCGATAGCACACAAGGGGGACCGGGCTGATCCCAAGCTTGCGCATTCTGCCTTTCCGACCAGCTGAGCGCCTGTACGCTCGTTTCGTGGGTTGGCTTAGGCATACGGACTTTATTCCATGTCTAAGCATACGGAGTTCATTCCCAGTCTAAGATTTTGAGCCATGGTGCACATACTGGGCTCGACCATGTGCTGGTACCGCATTTTTTTTGCCTGGGGCACCATCGTCGGAGCATCGTCGGAGAGCCTAACCAACGGCATTGGGGGTTCCAGCGATTGGGTGGGCCGGGGGGCTGTACGCATATGATGTGTGATGGATGCTGGTACTTGGCCCTTATATTGGCCCCCTATCCCTCATCAAACCTTGAGAACTCACACCCCCTTAAAAAGCATTTGAGATTTTATAGGTTTGCTGCCAGTAGCCATTAAAGTGTCTGAAATGGGGACACTTTTTTCAAATGGTCACAAAATCTTCTCCAGTTCAAGTTTTTAGCTGAATTTTTTTGTGCATGCCAACAAAAATACAAGGATCACATCTACCAAATTTGGGGACAAAACTCTTTCTGAAAAAATTTTAAAAAATCCTAAACCATAAAAAGTTTGGAAATTTGTGAAAAATAGAAAATGGGTCGTCACGCCACAAAACTTCACATGAAGGCTTAGGGGACCATTGTATGAATTTACAAGCCATAAAAATGGCATTGGCTTGCGGATTATGCCTCTCTGGCCAGCCTCTCTGGTCGGCTAAGTGCCCGTACGCTCGTTTCATGGGTTGACTTAGGCATACGGAGTTCATCCCTCGTCTAAGCATACAGAGTTCATTCCCAATCTAAGATCGGACCGAACTGAGGGTTGTGGCAATAGGATTGGCAGCATGCAGGGGGGACCGAGCCGATCCTCGGCTTGCGCATTCTGCCTCTCTAGCCTGTTGAGTGCCCACACGCTCGTTTCGTGGGTTGGCTTAAGCATACGGAGTTCATTCCCAGTCTAAGATCAGACTAGACTGAGGGTTACGGTAGCAAGACCAGCAGTAGGATCGACAGCACACAGTGGGGGATCAGGCCGATCCCCGACTTACGAATTCTGCCTTTCCGATCGGCTGAGCGCCTGCATGCTCATTTAATGGGTTGGCTTAGGCATACGGAGTTCATTCCATCTCTAAGCCCTAGCCAGATCGAGGGTTGTGGCAGCAGGACAGGCAACGGGATTGGCAGCATGCAAAGGGGGACCGAGTTGATCCCTGGCTTACGCATTATGCCTCTTCGGTCGGCTGAGCGCCTGCATGCACGTTTCATGGGTGGACTTAGGCATACAGAGTTCATCCCCAGTCTAAGCATACGGAGTTCATTCCTAGTCTAAGATCGGATCGGACCGAGGTTTGTGACAGCAGGATCGACAGTACCTAGGGGGGACCAGGCCGATCCCTAGCTTGTGCATTCTGGCTCTCCGATCGGTTGAGCACCCGCACGCCTGTTTCATGGGTTGGCTTAGGTATAGTGAGTTCATTCCATGTCTAAGCCCCAGCTAGACTGAGAGTTGTGGTAGCGGGACCGACAGCACGCAGAGGGGGATCGGGTCGATCCCCAGCTTACGCATTATGCCTCTTCGACCGGCTCAGTGCCTGTGAGCTTGTTTCGTTGGTTGACTTATGCATACGGAGTTCATTCCCAGTCTAAGATCGAATCGAACTGAGGGTTGCAATAGCAGGATCGATAGCACGTAGGGGGGACCAGGTCGATCCCTGGCTTGCGCATTCTGCCTCACTGGCTGGCTGAGCGCCCGTATGCCTGTTTCGTGGGTTGGCATAGGCATAAGGAGTTCATTGCATGTCTAAGCCCTAGCCAGATCGAGGGTTGTGGTAGTGGGACCAGTAGCACGCAGAAAGGGACCAGGCCGATCCCCGACTTACGCATTATGCCTCTCCCACCGGCTCAACACCCGCATGCTCATTTCATGGGTTGACTTAGGCACACGGAGTTCATTCCTAGTCTAAGATCAGACCAGACCGAGGGTTACGGTAGCAGGATCGACAGCACGCAGAGGGGACTGGGCCGATCCTCGACTTGCACTTTTTACCTCTCTGACCAGCTGAGCGCCCGTACGCCCATTTCTTGGGTTGGCTTAGGCATACAGAGTTCTTTCCATGTCTAAGCATACGGAATTCATTCCCAGTCTAAGATTGGACCAGAGCAAGGGCTACGGCAGGAGGACCAACAATAGGATCGGTAGCATGCAGAGGGGGATCGGGCCGATCCCCGGCTTGCACGTTCTACCTCTCCGACCGGTTGAGTGCCCGTACGCTCGTTTCGTGGGTTGGCTTAGGCATACGGAGTTCATTCTATGTCTAAGCCCCAACCAGACTGTGGGTTGTGGTAGCAGGACTGGCAACGGGATCAACGGCACACAGAGGGGGATCGAGCTGATCTTCGGCTTGCGCATTATGCCTTTCCAGCCGGCTGAGTGCCCGCATGCTCATTTCGTGGGTTGACTTATGCATACGAAGTTCATTCCCAGTCTAAGATCAGATCGGACCGAGGTTTGCAGCAGTAGGATCGACAGTACACAGAGGGGATCAGGTCGATCCCCAGCTTACGCATTTTGCCTCTCCAACCGGCTGAGCGCCCGCACGCCCGTTTCGTGGGTTGGCTTAGGCATAGGGAGTTCATTGCATGTCTAAGCCCTAGTCGGACCGAGGGTTGTGGCAGCGGGACCGGTAGCACGCAGAGGGGGACCAGGTCGATCTCGAACTTGCGCATTATGCCTCTCCGGCTGGCTCAGTGCCTGCACACTCATTTCGTGGGTTGACTTAGGCATACGGAGTTCATCCCCGATCTAAGAACACAGAGTTCATTCTAGTCTAACATTAGACTGGACCGAGGGTTGCGACAGTAGGATCGACAGCACGTAGGGGGGACCGGGCCGACCCTCGGCTTACGCATTCTGCCTCTCCGGCCGGCAGAGTGGCCTCACGCCCATTTTATGGGTTGGCTTAGGCATAGGGAGTTCATTCCATGTCTAAGCCCCAGCTGGACTGAGGGTTGTGGTAGCAGGACCGGCAGCACACAGAGGGGGATTGGGTCGATCCCCGGCTTGCGTAATATGCCTCTCCGGTCGGCTCAGCGCCCGTACGCTCATTTTGGGGGTTGACTTAGGTATATGGAGTTCATTCCCAGTCTAAGATCAGACCAGGCCGAGAGTTGTGGCAGCAAGATTGACAGCACGCAGGGGGGACCGAGCTGATCCCCAGCTTTCGCATTCTGCCTCTCCGACCAGCTGAGCGCCCGCACGCTTGTTTCCTGGGTTGGCTTAGGCATACGGACTTCATTCAATGTCTAAGCATACGGAGTTCATTCCCAGTCTAAGATTTTGAGCCACGGTGCACATGCTGGGCTCAAGCATGTGCTGGTACCATATTTTTTTTGCCCAGGGCACCATCGCCAGAGAGCCTAACCAACGGCATTAGGGGTTCCGGTGATTGGGGGGCCGGGGGGCTGTGCGCACATGATGTACGATGGATGCTGGTACTTGGCCCTTATATTGGCCCCCTATCCCTCATCAAACCTTGAGAACTCACACCCCCTTAAAAAGCATTTGAGATTTTATAGGTTTGCTGCCAGTAGCCATTAAAGTGTCTGAAATGAGGACACTTTTTTCAAACGGTCACAAAATCTTCTCCAGCTCAAGTTTTTAGCTGAATTTTTTTATGCATGCCAAAAAAAATACAAGGATCACATCTACCAAATTTGGGGATAAAACTCTTTCTAAAAATTTTTTTAAAAATCCTGAACCATAAAAGGTTTGAAAATTTGTGAAAAAAAGAAAACGAGTCGTCAGCCACAAAACTTCACATGAAGGCTTAGGGGACCATTGTATGAATTTACAAGCCATAAAAATGGCATTGGCTTGCGGATTATGCCTCTCCGACCAGCCTCTCTGGTCGGCTAAACGTCTGCACGTTCGTTTTGTGGGTTGACTTAGGCATACGGAGTTCATCCCCAGTCTAAGCATATAGAGTTCATTCCCAATCTAAGATCGGATCGGACCGAGGGTTGTGGCAACAGGATTGGCAGCACGCAGGGGGGGCGAGCCGATCCCAGGCTTGTACATTTTGCCTCTCTGGCCTGCTGAGCGCCCACACGCTCATTTCGTGGGTTGGCTTAAGCATACGGAGTTCATTCCAAGTCTAAGCATACGGAGTTCATTCCCAGTCTAAGATCAGACCGGACCGAGGGTTACGGTAGCAGGACCTGCAACAGGATCGACAGCACGTAGGGGGGATCAGGCCGATCCCCGACTTGCGAATTCTGCCTCTCCGAACGACTGAGCGCCTGCACGCTCGTTTCATGGGTTGGCTTAGGCATACGAAGTTCATTCCATCTCTAAGCCCTAGCCGGATTGAGGGTTGTGGCAGTCGGACAGGCAGCGAGATTGGCAGCATGCAAAGGGGGACCAGACTGATCCTCGGCTTATGCATTATGCCTCTCTGGCTAGCCTCTCCGGTCGACTGAGCGCCCGCATTCACGTTTCATGGGTGGACTTAGGCATACGGAGTTCATCCCCAGTCTAAGCATACGGAGTTCATTCCCAGTCTAAGATTGGACCGGACCGAGGTTTGCGACAGCAAGATCGATAGTACGAAGGAGGGACCAGGCCGATCCCTGGCTTGCGCATTCTGCCTCTCTGGTCGGCTGAGCACCGCACGCCCGTTTCGTGGGTTGGCTTAGGTATAGGGAGTTCATTCCGTGTCTAAGCCCCAGCTAGATCGAGGGTTGTGGTAACGGGATCGACAGCACGCAGAGGGGGATCGGGTCGATCCCCAGCTTACGCATTATGCCTCTTCGACCGGCTCAGCGCCCGTGAGCTCATTTCATTGGTTGAGTTATGCATACGGAGTTCATTCCCAGTCTAAGGTCGGACCGAACTGAGGGTTGCAACAGCAGGATCGATAGCACGCAGGAGGGACCAGGTCGATCCCCGACTTGCGCATTTTGCCTCTTAGGCTGGCTGAGTGCCCTCACGCCTGTTTCGTGGGTTGGCATAGGCATAGGGAGTTCATTGCATGTCTAAGCCCTAGTCGGACCGAGGGTTGTGGCAGCGGGACCGGTAGCACGCAGAGGGGGACCAGGTCGATCCCCGGCTTGCGCATTATGCCTGTCTCACCGGCTCAGCGCCCGCACACTCGTCTCGTGGGTTGACTTAGGCACTTGGAGTTCATTCCTAGTCTAAGATCAGACCAAACTGAGGGTTGCGATAGCAGGATCGACAGCACGCAGGGGGAACTGGGTCGATCCCCGGCTTGCACATTCTGCCTCTCTGACCGACTGAGCGCCCGCACGCTCGTTTCTTGGGTTAGCTTAGGCATACGGAGTTCATTCCATGTCTAAGCATACAGAATTCATTCCAGTCTAAGATTGGACCAGACCGAGGGCTACGACAGCAGGACCAGCAGTAGGATCGACAGCATGCAGGGGGGACCAGGCTGATCCCCGACTTGCGCGTTCTACCTCTCCGGCCTGTTGAGTGCCCACACGCTCGTTTCGTGGGTTGGCTTAGGCATACAGAGTTCATTCCATGTCTAAGCCCCAGCCAGACTGTAGGTTGTGGCAGCAGGACCGGCATCGGGATCGACAGCACGCAGAGGGGGACAAGGCTGATCCTCGGCTTGCATATTATGCCTCTCCAGTCGACTGAGTGCTTGCACGCTCGTTTCTTGGGTTGACTTATGCATACGGAGTTCATTCCCAGTCTAAGATCGAATCGGACCGAGGGTTGCAGCAACAGGATCGACAGCACGCAGGGGGGACCGGGCCGATCCCCGGTTTATGCATTCTGCCTCTCTGGCCGGCTGAGCGCCCGCACGCCCGTTTCGTGGGTTGGCTTAAGCATAGGGAGTTCATTGCATGTCTAAGCCCTAGCCGGACCGAGGGTTGTGGCAGTGGGACCAGCAGCACGCAGAGTTGGACCAGGTCGATCCTCGACTTGCGCATTATGCCTCTCCGGTCGACTCAATGCCCGCACGCTCGTTTCGTGGGTTGACTTAGGCATACGGAGTTCATTCCCAGTCTAAGATCAGACCAGACCAAGGGTTGCAGTAGCAGGATCGATGGCACGTAGGGGAGGACTGGGCCAATCCCCGACTTACGCATTCAGCCTCTCTGACCAACTGAGCGACCGTACGCTCGTTTCTTGGGTTGGCTTAGGCATACGGAGTTCATTCCATGTCTAGACATACGGAGTTCATTCCCAGTCCAAGATCGAATTGGACCGAGGGTTGTGGTAGCAGGACCAGCAATAGGATCGACAGCACGCAGAGGGGGACCGGGCCGATCCCTGGCTTGCGCATTCTGCCTCTCCGACTGGTTGAGTGCCCACATGCTCATTTCATGGGTTGGCTTAGGCATACGGAGTTCATTCCATGTCTAAGCCCCAGCCAGACCGAGGGTTGTGGCAGCAGAACTGACAGCGGGATCAACAGCATGCAGAGGGGGATCGGGCTGATCCTCAGTTTGTGCATTATGCCTCTCCGACCGACTGAGCACCGCACGCTCGTTTTGTGGGTTGACTTAGGCATATAGAGTTCATCCCCAGTCTAAGCATACAGAGTTCATTCCCAGTCTAAGATCGGACCGGATCGAGGGTTGCGGTAGTAGGATCGACAGCACGCAGGGGGGATCGGGCTGATCCCTGACTTGCGCATTCTGGCTCTCTGGCTGGCTGAGTGCTCGCATGGCCATTTCATTTGTTGGCTTAGGCATAGGGAGTTCATTCCATGTCTAAGCCCAAACCGGACTGAGGGTTGTGGCAGTAGGACCGACAACATGTAGAGGGGGACCCGACCGATCCCCAGCTTGTGCATTATGCCTCTTCGATCAGCTCAATGCCTGCACGCTTGTTTAATGGGTTGACTTATGCATACAAAGTTCATTCCCAGTCTAAGATCAGACCGGACCGGGGGTTGCAGTAGCAGGATCGATAGCACGCAAGGGGGGACCAAGCTGATCCCCGGCTTGTGCATTCTAACTCTTCGATCAGCTGAACGCCCGCACGCTCGTTTCGTGGGTTGGCTTAGGCATACGGAGTTCATTCCATGTCTAAGCATACGGAGTTCATTCTCAGTCTATGATTTTGAGCCACGGTGCATGTGCTAGTGCCACATTTTTTTCACCCGGGGCACCATCGTCGGAGCATCACCCGAGAGCCTAAGCAGCGGCATTGGGGGTTCCGACGATTGGGGGGGCCGGGGGGTGTGCACATATGATGTACGATGGGTACTGGTACTTGTGTCACGAGCTCCGACCTTTGACTCAGAAACCGTATGGCCTTAGGCTTGGAATCTCTTCCTTTATGCCTAAGTCGGCCTAAAACACGAGCGTACGGGCACTAGAACAATGGGAAGGGCTGATTACGCAAGTTAAAGAGAAACATGATAAGAAGGTAGAATTCTGGAAATGCTCTTGTATTCACTGAAATGGAAGTGTTTGATGGTGTACAAATGAGGGAGGAGCAGCCTTGTATTTATAGTTGAGGCTCTAGCTTACACTTAATGGCAATATCCCTAGAATAAAGGCTAAAATCATGGGATTATACAGATTACAATCAATCAGGATGCTAACTCCTGATTTTCAGGGTCAACCAAATCTACCAGGATGCTGTTGCTGATCCTGCCTGCTTCCAGAAGCTTCCCTTGCGTGTCCAGCACCTTGGGCCCTTTTGGATGTGGTGCGGGCAGCTTGTATGCCAGGCCTTGGTCTCACGGGTTGGCTTGCAAGTTGGGCGGGCGTTCTGAACTCGTTTGCTAGGCTTTGCATGCAGATACCCACCAGCATGCCTGGTCTCTGAGCCTCAACCTCTGGCTTGCCTGCTGGTGCGCCTGATGTGTCTAGCGTGCCCACCCAGGGCATGACATTCTCCCCCACCTGATTATGTAATGCCCTCATTGTGTCTTCTGCATGGTACTGCCTATTCTGGTCCCCGAACTGCCATAAGTCATCTGTTGGTTCCCAGCTCGCCTCACTGTCTGGAAGTCCCTTCCAGCGCACCAAGTACTCTTGTCTTGGCTGATAGTTCTTCCGTCCACCTCCCGATCAGCTATGATGCTGTAGACCTCCTTCTCATATGAGGCCCTTGCTCGCAATGGTGCACGCTTTGACTCTGCCCGTCCTAGATCTCCTTCATCCTCATGGAATGGCTTGAGTATGCTCACATGGAACACCGGGTGTACCCTCGACTTGGGTGGCATATCCAACTTGTAGGCAACCTTGCCTACCCTCTTGACTACTCAAAAAGGTCTCTCATACCTCCGAACTAGGCCTTTGTGCAGCCCCCTATGGCGCACAATGGGATGCAGCTTCACCAACACCAAGTCTCCAACTTGGAACTGCACGTCCCACCTATTTTGGTCTGCCCACATATCTTGGCTGCCTTGTGTAGACAAACTCTGGCCAAGTCAGTTTGCTCCTGCCATGCCTTGGCAAACTTGTATGCTGTTGGATTCGGCCCTATATAACATGCAGCAATCGAACTGGGTGTTAGTGGTTGTTGCCCTGTCACAACCTTAAATGGGCTCTGGTTCGTTGCCTTGCTCCTTTGCAAGTTGTAGGAAAACTGCGCAATATCTAGCAGCTTTGGCCAGTCCATTTGTGTGGCACTCACATAGTGCCTGAGGTAGACCTCCAATAGTTCATTCACTCGTTCTGTCTGCCCATCGGTCTGTGGATGCATGCTGGTGGAAAAGTTTAAATCTGACCCCAACAGCTTGAACAACAGTGAAACGCCTGTCTCGATCACTAACAATGGTCCTCGGCACTCCCCAATACTTAACCATGTTCTTCAGGAACAATCGAGCTGCCTCCTCGGCTGGGCACTCATTGGTTGCTGGAATGAAGATTCCATACTTGGAAAACCTGTCCACCACTACCATGATGCTTCCAAACCCTTCTGCTCTGGGTAGACCAACTATAAAGTCCAGAGAAACACTCTCTCATGGTCGCTCTGGCACTAGCAATGGCTCCAAGAGACCGCCTATTTTCTTGAGCTCCACCTTGTCCTGTTGGCACACAAGACAAGTCTTCACATAGGCCTCCACATCATCCCTCATATGCGGCCAATAGTATCGGTCCTCGATCAGCGCCAAGGTACAACTCACTCCAGGGTGTCCAGCCCACCTTGAATCATGGCATTCTTGCAAAACTTCCTTGCGAAGCTTTCCGTGCTGTGACACAAACAGTCTACTGCCCTTGGTGTACAACAAGCCATCCTACAACCAAAACCGCCTAGTCTTACCTTACTGGGCGTACTCCATCAAAGCCTTGGTTGTAGGATCATGCACAAGTCCCTCCTTGATGCACGGCACCAGTGACCCCTCTGGTTGGCTAATGGCAACAAGGTTAGTCTTCCTGCTCAGGGCATCTACCACTAGGTTCGCCCGCCCTGGCTTGTACTCCATCTGGAAATCAAATTCTGTAAGAAAATCTTGCCATCTCGCCTGCTTGAGGGATAGCTTCTTCTGCGTCTGGAAGTAGCTGGTTGCCACATTGTCCGTCCTAACCATGAACCTCGACCCCAACAGGTAATGGTTCCAAGTGCGCAAGTAGTGCACCACTGCAGTTATCTCCTTCTCTTGGACCGTGTACTTACGCTCAGTCTCGTTCAGCTTCCTGCTCTCGAATGTGACTGGACATCCCTCTTACATCAACACGCCCCCTATGGCTAAGTCTGATGCATCCGTATGCACCTCATACGACTTGGCATGGTCTGGCAAGGCCAAGACTGCCTCCTCGATCACAGCCCGCTTCAACCTATCCAAGGCTTCCTGGCACCCTGCGCTTCACTCCCATGCTTTCCCTTTCTTGAGCAAGTCAGTCAATGGCGTGGCTATTGCTGAGTGACCTTTGATGAAGCGCCTATAGTAGTTGACCATGTCTAAGCCCCAGCCGGACTGAGGGTTGTGGTAGCGGGACTGACAGCACGTAGAGGGGGACCGGGCTGATCCCTGTCTTGTGTATTATGCCTCTCTGACCGGCCGAGCGCCCGCACGCTCGTTTCGTAAGTTGGCTTAGGCATATGGAGTTCATTCCATGTCTAAGCAAACGGAGTTCATTCTCAGTCGAAGATTTTGAGCCACAGTGCACATGCTGGGCTCGGGCATGTGCTGGTGCCGCATTTGTTTTGCTCGGCACCATCGCCAGAGCATCGTCGGAGAGCCTAACCGACGGTATTGGGGGTTCTAGGTATTGGGGGGGCCGGGGGTGTGCGCACATGATGTGCGATGGGTGCTGGTACTTGGCCCTTGTATTGGCCCCCTATCCCTCATCAAACCTTGAGAACTCACACCCCCTTAAAGAGCATTTGAGATTTTATAGGTTTGCTGCCAGTAGCCATTAAAGTGTCTGAAATGGGGACACTTTTTTCAAACGGTCACAAAATCTTCTCCAGTTCGAGTTTTTAGCTGAATTTTTTTATGCATGCCAACAAAAATACAAGGATCACTTCCACCAAATTTGGGGACAAAACTCTTTCTAAAAAAATTTTAAAAAATCCCAAACCTTAAAAAGTTTCAAAAATCATGAAAAATAGAAAACGGGTCATCTTGCCACGAAACTTCACATGAAGGCTTAAGGGACCATTTTATGAATTTACACACCATAAAAATGGCATTGGCATGGCGGAAATATGAAGATGTGCTTGAACCCACTTACCACCCGTTCGATCTCCGGTTTACGCATCCTGCCCCTCTAGTCGGTTGAGTGCCCGTACGCTCGTTATGTGGGTTGACTTAGGCATACAGAGTTCATTCCCAGTCTAAGATCAAACTGGACCAAGGGTTATGGTAGCAGGATCGGCAGCACGCAGGGGGACCGGGCCGATCCCCTGCTTACGCATTCTGCCTCTCCAGCCGGCTGAGCGCCCGCACGCCAATTTTGTAGGTTGGCTTAGGCATAGGGAGTTCATTCCATGTCTAAACCCCAGCCAGACCGAGGGTTGTGGCAGCGAGACCGGCAGCACATAGAGGGGGATGGGGCCAATCCCCGGCTTGCGCATTATGCCTCTTCAGTCAGCTCAGCCCCCGCATGCTCATTTCATGGGTTGACTTAGGCATACGGAGTTCATTCCTTGTCAAAGCATACGAAGTTCATTCCCAGTCTAATATTTTGAGCCACGGGGCACATGCTGGGCTTGGGCATGTGCTGGTGCCACATTTTTTTCACCTGGGGCACCATCGCCAGAGCATCACTGGAGAGCCTAACCAACGGCATTGGGGGTTCCGGCGATTAGAGGGGCCGGGGTGGTGTGGGCACATGATGTGCGATGGGTGTTGGTACTTGGCCCCATATTGGCCTCCTATCCCTCATCAAACTTTGAGAACTCACACCCCCTTAAAGAGAATTTGAGATTTTATAGGTTTGCTGCCAGTAGCCATTAAAGTGTCTGAAATGGTGACATCTTTTTCAAACGGTCACAAAATCTTCTCCACTTCGAGTTTTTAGCTGAAATTTTTTGTGCTTGCCAAAAAAAGTACAAGGATCACCTCTACCAAATTTGGGGACAAAACTTTTCTAAAAAAATTTTAAAAAATCTCGAACTGCAAAAAGTTTCAAAAATCGTAAAAAATAGAAAACGGGTCGTCTTGCCACGAAACTTCACATGAAGGCTTAGGGGACCATTGTATGAATTTACAAACCCTAAAAATGGCATTGGCATGGCAGAAATATGAAGATGTGCTTGAACCCACCTACCACCCGTTCGATCCCCGGCTTGCGCATCCTGCCTCTTCGATCGACTGAGCGCCCGCACGCCCGTTTCGTGGGTTGGCTTAGGCATAGGGAGTTCATTCCATGTCTAATCCCCAGTCGGACTGAGGGTTGTGGTAGTGAGACCGACAACACGTAGATGGGGATCGTGCTGATCCCCGACTTCCTCATTCTGCCTTTTCGGCTGGCTGAGTGCCCGTACACTCATTTTGTGGGTTGGCTTAGGCATACAGAGTTCATTCCATGTCTAAGCCTCAGCTGGACCGAGGGTTGTGGCAGCAGGACCGGTAGCGGGATCGACAGCACGTAGAGGCAAACCAGGCTAATCCCTAGCTTGCGCATTCTACCTCTTTGACCGGCTGAACGCTCGTACGCTCATTTCATGGGTTGACTTAGGCATACAAAGTTCATCCCCAGTCTAAGCATACGGAGTTCATTCCCAGTCTAAGATCGGATCGAACCAAGGGTTACAGCAGTAGGATCGACAACATGCAAGGGGGATCTGACCGATCCCCGACTTGCACATTCTACCTCTCCGACCGACTGAGTGCTCGTACGTCCGTTTCGTGGAGTAGCTTAGCCATAGGGAGTTCATTCCATGTCTAAGCCCTAGTCGGATCGAGGGTTGTGGTAGCGGGACCGACAGCACGTAGAGAGGGATCGAGCTGATCCCTGACTTGCGCATTCTGCCTCTTCGACCGGCTCAACGCCCGTACGCTCGTTTCATGGGTTGACTTATGCATACGGAGTTCATTCCCAGTCTAAGATCAGACCAGACCGAGGGTTACGGCACCAGGATTGACAACACGCAGCGGGGGATCAAGCCGATCCTTGGCTTGCGCATTCTAGCTCTTCGGCCGACTTAGCGCCCGCACGTTCGTTTCATGGGTTGGCTTGGGCATACGGAGTTCATTCCATGTCTAAGCATACGGAGTTCATTCCCAGTCTAAGATCGAATCGGACCGAGGGTTACGATAGCAGGACCAGCAATAGGATCGGTAGCATGCTTGTTTCATGGGTTGGCTTATGCATACGGAGTTCATTCCCAGTCTAAGATCAGACCAGACCGAGGGTTACGGTAGCAGGATTGACAACATGTAGGGGGGACCAGGCCGATGCCCGACTTGCGCATTCTGCCTCTCTGGCTGGCTGAGCACCCGCACACTCGTTTCGTGGGTTGGCTTATGCATACGGAGTTCATTCCCAGTCTAAGATTTTGAGCCATGATGCACATGCTGGGCTTGGGCATGTACTGGTGCCACATTTTTTTCTTTTGGGGCACCATCGTCGGAGCATCGCCGGAGAGCCTAACCGGCGGTATTGGGGGTTACAGCGATTGGGAGGGCCGGGGGTGTGCGCACATGATGTGCGATGGGTGCTGGTACTTGGCCCTTTTGTTGGCCCCTTATCCCTCATCAAACCTCGAGAACTCACACCCCCTTAAAGAGCATTTGAGATTTTATAGGTTTGCTGCTAGTAGCCATTAAAGTGTCTGATATGGGGACACAAACGGTCACAAAATCTTCTCCACTTCGAGCTTTTAGCTAAATTTTTTTATGCATGCCAAAAAAAATACAAGGATCACCTCTACCAATTTGGGGACAAAACTCTTTCTAAAAAAATTTAAAAAAATCTCTAACTGTAAAAAGTTTTGAAAATCGTGAAAAATAGAAAACGGGTCGTCTTGCCATGGAACTTCACATGAAAGCTTAGGGGACCATTGTATGAATTTACAAGCCATAAAAATGGCATTGGCACAGTAGAAACATGAAGATGTGCTTGAACCCACCTACCACCCGTTCGATCCCTAGCTTGTGCATCCTGCCTCTCTGGTCGCTTGAGCGCCCGCACGCTCATTTTGTGGGTTGACTTAGGCATACGGAGTTCATCCCCAGTCTAAGCATACGAAGTTCATTCCTAGTCTAAGATTGGACCAGATCGAGGGTTGCGACAATAGGATCGATAGCACGTAGGGGGACCGGGCCGATCCCCGGCTTGCGCATTCTACCTCTCCAGCAGGCTGAGCTCCCGTACATCCGTTTCATGGGTTGGCTTAGGCATAGGGAGTCCATTGCATGTCTAAGCCCCAACCGGATCGAGGGTTGTGGCAGCAGGACCAGCAGCACGCAAAGGGGGATCGGGCTGATCCCTGGCCTACGCATTATGCCTCTCCGATCGGCTCAACGCCTGTACGCTCGTTTCATGGGTTGACTTAGGCATACAGAGTTCATTCCCTATCTAAGATCGGACCAGACCGAGGGTTGCAGCAGCAAGATTGACAGCATACAGGGGGGATCGGGCTGGTCCTCAGCTTGTGCATTCTGCCTCTCTGGCCGGCTGAGCGCCCGTACGCTCATTTCGTGGGTTGGCTTTGGCATACGGAGTTCATTCCATGTCTAAGCATACGGAGTTTATTCTCAGTCTAATATTAGATCGGATCGAGGGTTGCAACAACCAGACCAGCAGTAAGATCGGTAGCATGCAAGGGGGGATCGAGCCGATCCCCGGTTATGCATTTTGCCTCTCTGACTGGCTGAGCACCCGCACGCTCGTTTTGTGGGTTGGCTTAGGCATACGGAGTTCATACCATGTGTAAGCCCCAGCCGGACCGAGGGTTGTGGCAGTAGGATTGGCAGCAAGATCGATAACATGTAGAGGGGGATCGGGCTGATTCTCAGCTTGCGCATTATGCCTCTCTGATCGGCTGAGTGCCCGCACGCTCGTTTCATGGGTTGACTTAGGCATACGGAGTTCATCCCTAGTCTAAGCATACGAAGTTCATTCCCAGTCTAAGATCGGACTGGATTGAAGGTTGCGGTAGTAGGATCGACAGCACGCGGGGGGGACTGGGCCGATCCCTGGCTTGCGCATTCTGCCTCTCCAGCCGACTGAGCCCCCGCATGCCCATTTCGTGGGTTAGCTTAGGCATAGGGAGTTCATTCCATGTCTAAGCCCCAGCAAGACCGAGGGATGTGGCAGCGGGATCAGCAGCACGCAGAGGGGGATCGAGCCGATCCCTTGCTTGTGCATTAGGCCATGTCTAAGCCACAGTGCACATGTTTGGCTCGGACATGTGCTGGTGGCGCATTCTTTTCGCCCAGGGCACCATCGTCGGAGCATCGCCGGAGAGCCTAACTGACGGTATTGGGGGTTCCGACGATTGGGGGGGCCGGGGGCGTTCGCACATGATGTGCGATGGGTGCTGGTACTTGGCCCTTATATTGGCCCCCTATCCCTCATCAAACCTCGAGAACTCACACCCCCTTAAAGCGCATTTGATATTTTATAGGTTTCCTGCCAGTAGCCATTAAAGTGTCCAAAATGGGGACACTTTTTTCAAATGGTCACAAAATCTTCTCCACTTCGAGTTTTTAGCTGAATGTTTTTGTGCATGCGAACAAAAATACAGGGATCACCTCCACCAATTTTGGGGACAAAACTCTTTCTAAAAAAATTTTAAAAAATCCCGAACCACAAAAAGTTTCAAAAATCATGAAAAATAGAAAACGGGTTGTCTTGCCACAAAACTTCACATGAAGGTGTAGGGGACCATTGTATTAATTTACAAGCCATAAAAATGGCATTGGCATGGCATAAATTTGAAGATGTGCTTGAACCCACCTACCACCTGTTCGATCCCCGACATGTGCATCCTACCTCTCTAGTCGGCTGAGCGTTCGCATGCTCGTTTCGTGGCTTGACTTAGGCATACGGAGTTCATCTCTAGTCTAAGCATACAGAGTTCATTCCCAGTCTAAGATCGGATCAAACCCAGGGTTATGGCAGAAGGATCGACAGCACGTAGGGGGGACCGGGCCGATCCCCAGCTTACGCATTCTACCTCTTCGGCCGGCTGAGCGCCCGCACGCCCATTTCATGGGTTGGCTTAGGCATAGGGAGTTCATTCCATGTCTAAGCCCCAGTCGGACCGAGGGTGGTGTTAGCGAGACCGGTAGCACGCAGAAGGGGATCAGGCCGATCCCTGACTTGTGCATTATGCATCTGTGGTCGGCTCAGCACATGAACGCTCGTTTCGTGGGTTGACTTTCACATACGGAGTTCATTCCCAGTCTAAGATCAGACCAGACCGAGGTTCCGATAGCAGGATCGACAACATGCAGGAAGGACTGGGTCAGTCCTCGGCTTGCGCATTCTGCCTCACCGGTCGGCTGAGCGCCCGCACGCTCGTTTCATAGGTTGGCTTAGGCATACGAAGTTCATTCCATGTCTAGGCATATGGAGTTCATTCCCAGTCTAAGATCAGACCGGATTGAGGGTTGCGACAGCAGGACCAGCAGCAGGATCGATAGCACACAGGTTGGGATCGGGCCAATCCTCAGCTTGTGCATTCTACCTCTACGGCTGGTTGAGTGCCCGTACACTTATTTCGCGGGTTGGCTTAGGCATACGAAGTTTATTCCATGTCTAAGCCCCAGCCGGACTAAGGGTTATGGCAGCTGGATCGACAGCGGGATCGACAGCGGGATCGGCTGCATACAGAGGGGGACCGAGCTGATCCCTGGCTTGCGCATTATGCCTCTCCGACCAGCCTCTCCGGCTGGCTAAACGCCTGCACGCTCGTTTCGTGGGTTAACTTAGGCATACGGAGTTCATCCCTAGTCTAAGCATATGGAGTTCATTCCCAGTCTAAGATCAGACCGGACTGAGGGTTGTGACAGCAGGATCAACAGCATGCAAGAGGGGCCAGGTTGATCCCTGGCTTACTCATTCTGCCTCTCCGATCGGCTGAGTACCCGTACGCTCGTTTTATGGGTTGGCTTAGGCATACGGAGTTCATTCCATGTCTAAGCCCCAGTTCGACTGAGAGTTATGGCAGCGGGACTGACAGCACGTAGAGAGGGATTGGGTCGATCCCCGGCTTACGTATTCTGCCCCTTCGACCAGCTGAGCACCCGCATGCTCACTTCATGGGCTGGCTTAGGCATACGGAGTTCATTCCCAGTCTAAGATTGGAACGAACCGAAGGTTGCGATAGCAGGATCGATAGCACGGTGGGTGGGATCAGGCTGGTCCCCGACTTACGCATTCTGCCTCTCCGGTCGACTGAGCGCCCACGCGCTCGTTTCGTGGGTTGGCTTAGGCATACGGAGTTCATTCCATGTCTACGCATACGGAGTTCATTCCTAGTCTAAGATCAGATTGGACCGAGGGTTGCGGTAGCAGGACCAGCAGCAGGATCGACAGCATGTTGAGGGGGACTGGGCCGATCCCCGACTTGTGCATTTTGCCTCTCCGACCGGACTCTCCAGTTGGCTGAGCGCCCGCACGCTCATTTCGTCGATTGACTTAGGCATACGGAGTTCATCCCCAGTCTAAGCATACGGAGTTCATCCCCAGTCTAAGCATACGGAGTTCATTCCCAGTCTAAGATCGAACCGGACCGAGGGTTGCTACAGCAGGATCGGCAGCACGCAGAGGGGATCGGGCCGATCCCCGGCTTGCGTATTCTACCTCTCCGATCGGCTGAGCGCCCGCACGCCCATTTCGTGGGTTGGCTTAGGCATAGGCAGTTCATTCTACGGCTAAGCCCCAGTCGGATTGAGGGTTGTGGCAGCGGGACCGACAGCATGCAGAGGGGGACCGAGCCGATCCTCGGCTTGCGCATTCGACCTTTTCGGTTGGCTTAGCGCCCGCACGCTCGTTTAATGGGTTGGCTTAGGCATACGGAGTTCATTCCATGTCTAAGCCCCAGCCAGACTAAGGGTTATGGCAGTAGGACCAGAGCGAGATCGACAGCACGTAAAGGGGGACTGGGTTGATCCTCGGATTGCGCATTATACCTCTCCGGCCGGCTGAGCACCCGTACGCTCATTTCGTGGGTTGACTTAGGCATACAGAGTTCATCCCCAGTCGAAGCATATGGAGTTCATTCCAAGCCTAAGATCAGACTGGACCGAGGGTTGCAGCAGCAGGATCGGCAACACACAGAGGGGACCGGGCCGATCCCTGGCTTGCGCATTCTGCCTCTCCGACTAGCTGAGCGCCTACACGCCCGTTTTGTGGGTTGGCTTAGGCATAGGGAGTTCATTCCATGTCTAAGCCCCAGTCGGATCGAGGGTTGTGGCAGCGGGACCAGTAGCACGTAGAAGGGGATTGGGCTGATCCCCGGCTTGCTCATTATGCCTCTCCGGTCGGCTCAGTACCCGAATGCTTGTTTCATGGGTTGACTTAGGCATACAGAGTTCATTCCCAGTCTAAGATCGAACCGGACCGAGGGTTGTGGTAACAGGATCAACAGTACGCAGGGAGGGACTGGGCTGGTCCCCGACTTGCGCATTCTACCTCTCCGCCCAGTTGAGCACCCGTACGCTCGTTTCATGGGTTGGCTTAGGCATACGGAGTTCATTCCATGTCTAAGCATACGGAGTTCATTCCATGTCTAAGCATACGGAGTTCATTCCTAGTCTAAGATCAGACCGGACTAAGGGTTTTGGAAGGAGGACTAGCAGTAGGATCGATAGCACACAGGGGGGACTGGGCCGATCCTTGGCTTGTGCATTCCGCCTCTCTGGCTGGCTTCTCCGACCGGCTGAGCGCATGCATGCTCGTTTCATGGGTTGACTTAGGCATATGGAGTTCATCCCCAGTCTAAGCGGACGAAGTTCATTCCCAGTCTAAGATCAGACCAGGCTGAGGGTTGCGGTAGCAGGATCGGCAGCACGTAGGGGGGACTGGGCCGATCCCCGACTTGCGCATTCTGCCTCTCCGGTCGGCTGAGTGCCCGCATGCCCATTTCATGGGTTGGCTTCGGCATAGGGAGTTCATTCCATGTCTAAGCCCCAACAGGAATAAGGGTTGTGGTAGCGGGACTGGCAGCACGTAGAGGGGGATCGAGTCGATCCCCGGCTTGCGCATTCTACCTCTTCGGTCGACTGAGCACTCGTACGCTCGCTTCGTGGGTTGGCTTAGGCATACGGAGTTCATTCCATGTCTAAGCATACGGAGTTCATTCCCAGTCGAAGAGTTTGAGCCACGGTGCAGATGCTGGGCATGGGCATGTGCTGGTGCTGCATTTTCTTTGCCCGGGGCACCATCGTCGTAGCATCATCAAAGCATCATCGGAGAGCCTAACCGACGGCATTGGGGGTTCCGGTGATTGGGGGGCCGTGGGGGTGTGCGCACATGATGTGCGATGGGTGCTGGTAGTTAGGCCTTATATTGGCCCCCTATCCCTCATCAAACCTTGAGACTCACACCCCCTTAAAGAGCATTTGAGATTTTACAGGTTTGCTGCCAGTAGCCATTAAAGTGTCTGAAATAGAGACACTTTTTTCGAACGGTCACAAAATCTTCTCCACTTCGAGTTTTTTAGCTGAATTTTTTATGCACACCAAAAAAAAAATAAAAAGATCACCTCTGCCAAATTTTGGGGCAAAACTCTTTCTAAAAAAATTTTAAAAAATCCTGAACCATAAAAAGTTTTGAAAATCATGAAAAATAGAAAACGGGTCGTCTTGCCATGAAACTTCACTTAAAGGTGTAGGGGACCATTGTATGAATTTACAAGCAATAAAAATGGCATTGGCATGGTAGAAATATGAAGATGTGCTTGAACCCACCAACCACCCGTTCGATCCCCGGCTTGCGCATCCTGCTTCTCTTGTCGGTTGAGCATCTGCACGCTTGTTTTGTGGGTTGACTTAGGCATATGGAGTTCATCCCTAGTCTAAGCATACGGAGTTCATTCCTAGTCTAAGATCAGACCAGAACGAGGGTTCCGGTAGCAGGATTGGTAACACCCAGGGGGGACCGGGCCGATCCCCGGCTTGCGCATTCTGCCTTTCTGGCAGGTTGAGTGCCCACACGCCCATTTCATGGGTTGGGTTAGGTATAGGGAGTTCATTCCATGTCTAAGCCCCAGCCGGACTGAGGGTTGTGGCAGCGGGACCGGTAGCACGTAGAAGGGGATCGGGTCGATCCCCGGCTTACGCATTATGCCACTCCGGTCAGCTCAGCGCCCGCACGTTCATTTCGTGGCTTGACTTAGGCAAGCAGAGTTCATTCCCAGTCTAAGATCGGATCAGAGTGAGGGTTGCGGTAGTAGGATCGACAGCACGCAGGGGGACCAGGCCTGTCCCTGGCTTGCGCATTCTGCCTATCCAGCTGGTTGAGCACCCACATGCTCGTTTCGTGGGTTGGCTTAGGCATACGGAGTTCATTCCATATCTAAGCATACAGAGTTCATTCCCAGTCTAAGATCAGATCAAATTGAGGGTTGCAATAGTAGGACCAACAGCAAGATCGATAGCACGCAGGGGGGACCGGGTCGATCCCCGGCTTGCGCATTCTACCTCTCCGATCGACTGAGTGCCCGGACACTCATTTCGTGGGTTGGCTTAGGCATACGGAGTTCATTCCATGCCTAAGCCCCAGCCAGACCGAGGGTTGTGGCAGCAGGATCGACAGCAAAATCGGTAGCACGTAGAGGGGGACCGGGTTGGTCCCCGACTCGTGCATTATGCCTCTCCGGCTAGCTGAGCACCCTTACGTTCGTTTCATGGGTTGACTTAGGCATACGGAGTTCATCCCAAGTCTAAGCATACGGAGTTCATTCCCAGTCTAAGATTGGACCAGACCGAGGGTTGCGACAACAAGATCGGCAGCATGCATGGTGGACTAGTCCGATCCCTGGCTTGCGCATTCTGCCTCTCCGGCTGGCTGAGCGCCCGCACGCCAGTTTCGTGGGTTGGCTTAGGCATAGGGAGTTCATTCCATGCCTAAGCCCCAGCCAGATAGAGGGTTGTGGCAACGGGACCGACAGCATGCAGAGGGGGACTGGGCCGATCCCCGGCTTGCGTAGTATGCCTCTTCGATCGGCTCAGCACCCGAATGCTCATTTCGTCGGTTGACTTAGGCATACGTAGTTCATTCCCAATCTAACCGAGGGTTACGATGGCAGGATCGACAGCACGTAGGGAGGGGTCGGGCCAGTCCCCGACTTTCGAATTCTACCTCTCTGACCGACTGAGCGGCCGCACACTCGTTTCATGGGTTGGCTTGGGCATACGGAGTTTATTCCATTTCTAAGCATACGGAGTTCATTCCCAGTCTAAGATCAGACCGGATCGAGGGTTGCGGCAGCAGGACCAGTAGCAAGATAGGCAGCACGCAGGGGGGATCGGGTCGATCCTCGGCTTGTGCCTTCTACCTCTCCGGCCGACTGAGCGCCCGCACGCTCGTTTAATGGGTTGACTTAGGCTTACGAAGTTCATTCCCAGTCTAAGCATACGAAGTTCATTCCTAGTCTAAGATCGAATTGGACCGAGGGTTGTGAGAGCAGGATCGACAGCATGCAGATGGCATCGGCCAATACCCGGCTTTCGCATTCTGCCTCTCCAGCTAGCTGAGCACTCGCATGCCTGTTTCATGGGTTGGCTTAGGCATAGGGAGTTCATTCCATGTCTAAGCCCCAGTCGGACAGAGGGTTAGGGCAGTGGGATCGACAGCACACAAAGGGGGACTGGGTCGATCCCCATCTTGCGCATTCTGCCTCTCCAGTCGGTTGAGCGCCCGCACGTTCGTTTCGTGGGTTGGCTTAGGCATACGGAGTTCATTCCATGTCTAAGCATACTGAGTTCATTCCCAGTCTAAGAGTTTGAGCCATGGTGAACATGCTGGGCTCGAGCATGTGCTGGTGCCACATTTTCTCCGCCCGGGGCACCATCGCCGGAGCATCGTCAAAGCATCATCGGAGAGCATAACCGGCGGCATTGGGGGTTTCGACGATTGGGGGGGCTGAGGGGTGTGCGTACATGATGTGCGATGGGTGCTGGTACTTGGCCCCTATATTGGCCCCCTATCCCTCATCAAACCTCGAGAACTCACACCCCCTTAAAGAGCATTTGAGATTTTATAGGTTTGCTGCCAGTAGCCATTAAAGTGTCTGAAATAGGGACACTTTTTTCAAATGATCCCAAAATGTTCTCCACTTCGAGTTTTTAGCTGAATTTTTTGTGCATCCCAAAAAAAATACAAGGATCACCTCTACCAAATTTTGGGGCAAAACTCTTTCTAAAAAAATTTTAAAAAATCTCGAACCGTAAAAAGTTTTAAAAATCGTGAAAAATAGAAAACGGGTCGTCTTGCCACGAAACTTCACATGAAGGCATAGGGGACCATTGTATGAATTTACAAGCCATAAAAATGGCATTGGCACGGCAGAAATATGAAGATATGCTTGAACCCACCTACCACCCGTTCGATCGCCGGCTTACGCATCCTGCCTCTCTGGTCGGCTGAGCGTTCGCACGCTCATTTCGTGGGTTGACTTAGGCATATGTAGTTCATCCCCAGTCTAAGATCAAACTAGACCGAGGGTTGTGGCAGCAGGATCGACAGTACGCAAGGGGGGATTGGGTCGGTCCCTGACTTACGCATTCTGCCTCTCCGGCCGGCTGTGCGCCCGCACGCCCATTTCGTGGGTTGGCTTAGGCATAGGGAGTTCATTCCACGTCTAAGCCCCAGCAGGATTGAGAATTGTGGCAGCGGGACCGACAGCGCGCAGAGGGGGGCCGGGGTAATCCCCAGCTTGCGCATTCTACCTCTCCGGCCGGTTGAGTGCCCACACGCTCATTTCATGGGTTGGCTTAGGCATACGGAGTTCATTCCATGTCTAAGCCCCAGTTGGAATGAAGGTTGCGGCAGCAGGAATGGCAGCACGCAGGGGGGACCAGGCCGATCCCCGGCTTACGTATTTTTTCTCTCCAACCGGCTGAGCACCCGCACACTCGTTTCATGGGTTGGCTTAGGCATACAGAGTTCATTCCACATCTAAGCCCCAGCCAGACCGAGGGTTCTAGCAGCGGCACGACAGCACGCAGAGGGGGACCGGGTTGATCCCCGGCTTGCATATTATGCCTCTCCGGCCGGTTCAGTGCTCGAACGCTCATTTCGTGGGTTGACTTAGGCATACAAAGTTCATTTCCAGTCTAAGATCGGACCGGATCGAGGGTTGTGGCAGCAGGATCGACAGCACCCAAGGGGGGACCGGACCAATCCCTGACTTGCGCATTCTACCTCTCCAGTCTACTGAGCACCCGCACGCTCATTTCATGGGTTGACTTAGGCATACGAAGTTCATTCCCAGTCTAAGATCAGACCGGATCGAGGGTTGTGGCAGCAGGATCGACAGCACGTAGGGGGACTGGGTCGGTCCCCAGCTTGTGCATTCTACCTCTCCGATCGGCTGAGCGCCCGCATGCCCGTTTCATGGGTTGGCTTAGGAATAGGGAGTTCATTCCATGTGTAAACCCTAGCCGGACCGAGGGTTGTGGCAGTGGGACCGATAGCACGCAGAGGGGGATCGGGCCGATCCCCAGCTTGCGCATTATGCCTCTCCGACCGGCTTAGTGCCATTTTATGGGTTGACTTAGGCATACGGAGTTCATTCCCAGTCTAAGATCGGACCGGACTAAGGGTTGCGGTAGCAGGATCGACAACACGTAGGGGGGATCGGACCGATCCCCGACTAGCGCATTCTGCCTCACCGGTCGGCCTCTCCGACTGGCTGAGCGCCCGCACGCTCATATCGTGGGTTGACTTAGGCATACGGAGTTCATCCCCAGTCTAAGCATACAGAGTTCATTCCCAGTCTAAGATTGGATTGGATTGAGGGTTGCGGTAGCAGGATCGGTAGCACACAAGGGGGACCGAGCCAATCCTTAGCTTGTGCATTCTGCCTCTTCGGCCGACTGAATGCTCGCACACCCATTTCGTGGGTTGGCTTAGGCATAGGGAGTTCATTCCATGTCTAACCCCCAGTCGGACTGAGGGTTGTGGCAGCGGGACCAGTAGCACACAGAGGGGGACCGAGCCGATCCCCGACTTGCGCATTCTGCCTCTCCAACCGGCTGAACGCCCGCACGCTCGTTTCATGGGTTGGCTTAGGCATTCAGAGTTCATTCCATGTCTAAGCATACGGAGTTCATTCCCAGTCTAAGAGTTTGAGCCATGGTGCAAATGCTGGGCTCGAGCATGTGCTGGTGCCGTATTTTTTTCACCTGGGGTACCATCGTCGGAGCATCACTAGAGAGTTTAACCGGCAACATTAGGGGTTTCGACGATTGGGGGGTCAGGGGGGTGTGCGCACATGATGTACGATGGGTGCTGGTACTTGGCCCTTATATTGTCCCCCTATCCCTCATCAAACCTCGAGAACTCACACCCCCTTAAAGAGCATTTGAGATTTTATAGGTTTGCTGCCAGTAGCCATTAAAGTGTCTGAAATGGGGACACTTTTTTCAAACGGTCACAAAATCTTCTCCACTTCGAGTTTTTTGCTGAATTGTTTTGTGCATGCCAACAAAAGTACAAGGATCACCTCTACCAAATTTGGGGACAAAACTCTTTCTAAAAAAATTTTAAAAAATCCCAAACCGCAAAAAGTTTCAAAAATCATGAAAAATAGAAAACGGGTCGTCTTGCCACGAAACTTCACATGAAGGCTTAGGGGACCATTGTATGAATTTACAAGCCATAAAAATGGCATTGGCAAGGTAGAAATATGAAGATGTGCTTGAACCCACCTACCACCCGTTCGATCCTCGGCTTGTGCATCCTGCCTCTTTGGTTGGCTGAGTGTTCGTACACTCATTTCATGGGTTGACTTAGGCATACGGAGTTCCTCTCCAGTCTAAGCATACAGAGTTCATTCCCAGTCTAAGATCGGATCGGACCGAGGGTTATGGCAGCAGGATCTGTAGCACACAAGGGGGACCAGATCGATCCCCGGCTTGCGCATTCTGCCTCTCCGGCTAGTTCAGTGCCCGCATGCCCGTTTCATGGGTTGGCTTAGGCATAGGGAGTTCATTCCATGTCTAAGCCCCAGTCGGACCGAGGGTTGTGGCAGCGAGACTGGCAACACGCAGAGGGGGACTGGGCCGATCCCCGGCTTGCACATTATGCCTCTACGGTCGGCACAGTGCCCGAACACTTGTTTCATGGGTTGACTTAGGCATACGAAGTTCATTCCCAGTCTAAGATTGAACCGAACTGAGAGTTGTGGCAGCAGGATCGGCAGCACGCAGGGGGGATTGGGCCAATCGCTGACTTGCGCATTCTGCCTCTTCGGCTGACTGAGCACCTGGACGTCAGTTTCGTGGATTGGTTTGGGCATAGGGAGTTCATTCCATGTCTAAGCCCCAACCAGACCGAGGGTTGTGGCAGTGGGACCGACAGCACACAGAGGGGGATCGGGCCGATCCCTGGCTTGCGCATTATGCCTCTTTGACCGACTCTGCGCTCGCACGCTCGTTTCTTAGGTTGACTTATGCATACAGAGTTCATTCCCAATCTAAGATCAGACTGAACCGAGGGTTGCGGTAGCAGGATCGACAACACGTACGGGGGACCGGGCCAATCCCCGACTTGCGCATTTTGCCTCTCCGGCCGACTGACTGCCCGCATGCTCGTTTCGTGGTTTGGCTTAGGCATACGAAGTTCATTCCATGTCTAAGCATACGGAGTTCATTCCAGTCTAATATTTTGAGCCACTGTACACATGCTGGGCTTGGGCATGTGCTGGTGCCGCATTTTTTTCGCCCAAGGCAGCATCACCGAAGCATCGGCAGAGAGCCTAACCGGCGGCATTGGGCGTTCTAACGATTGGGGGGGTCGGGGGGTGTGCGCACATGATGTGCAATGGGTGCTGGTACTTGGCCCTTATATTGGCCCCCTATCCCTCATCAAACCTCGAGAACTCACACCCCCTTAAAGAGCATTTGAGATTTTATAGGTTTGCTGCCAGTAGCCATTAAAGTGTCTGAAATTGGGACACTTTTTTCAAACGATCACAAAATATTCTCCACTACGAGTTTTTAGCTGAACTTTTTTGTGCATGCCAAAAAAAATACAAGGGTCACCTCTACCAAATTTGGGGACAAAAACCTTTCTAAAAAAATTTTAAAAAATCTTGAACCGTAAAAAGTTTCAAAAATCATGAAAAATAGAAAATGGGTCGTCTTGCCACGAAACTTCACATGAAGGCTTAGGGGACCATTGTATGAATTTGCAAGCCATAAAAATGGCATTGGCATGGCAGAAATATGAAGATGTGCTTGAACCCACCTATCACCCGTTCGATCCCTAGCTTACGCATCCTGCCTCTCTGGTCGGCTGAGCGCCCGCACGCTCATTTCGTGGGTTGACTTAGGCATACGGAGTTCATCCCCAGTTTAAACGTATGGAGTTCATTCCCACCCTAAGATCAGACCGGACCGAGGGTTGCCACAGTAGGATCGACAGCACGTAGGGGGGATCGGGTCGATCCCCGGCTTACGCATTTTGCCTCTCCGGCCTGCTGAGTGCTCGTATGCCCGTTTCATGGGTTGGCTTAGGCATTGGGAGTTCATTCCATGTCTAAGCCCCAGCTGGACTGAGGGTTGTGGCAGTGGGATCGGTAGCACCCAGAGGGGGATCGGGTCGATCCCCGGCTTACGCATTATGCCTCTCCGACTGGCTCAGCGCCCGTATTCTCATTTCGTGGGTTGACTGAGGCATACGGAGTTCATTCCATGTCTAAGCATACGGAGTTCATTCCCAGTCTAAGATCGAACCAGACCGAGGGTTGCGACAGTAGGACCAGCAGTAAGATCGACAGCACGCAGGGGGAGACCAGGTCGATCTCTGACTTGTGCATTCTACCTCTCTGGTCGGCTGAGCGCCCACATGCTCATTTCGTGGCTTGGCTTAGGCATATAGAGTTCATTCCATGTCTAAGCCCCATCCAAACCGAGGGTTGTGGCAGCATGACCAGCAGCGGGATCGACTACACGCATAGGGGGACCGGGCTGATCCCCGACTTGTGCATTATGCCTCTCCGGTTGGTTGAGTGCCCGCACGCTCATTTCGTGGGTTGACTTAGGCATACAGAGTTCATCCCTAATCTAAGCATACGAGTTCATTCCCAATCTAAGATCAGACCGGACCGAGGGTTGTGGTAGCAGGATCGGCATCACGTAGGAGGGATCGGGCCGATCCCTGGCTTGCTCATTCTACCTCTCTGACCGACTGAGCACCCACACACTCGTTTCGTGGGTTGGCTTAGGCATAGGGAGTTCATTCCATGTCTAAGCCCCAGCCAGACCGAGGGTTGCAGCAGCAGGACTGACAGCACGAAGAGAGGGACCGGACCGATAGCCGGCTTGCGCATTATGCCTCTTCGGTTGACTCAATGCCCGCACGCTCGTTTCATGGGTTTACTTATGCATACGGAGTTCATTCCCAGTCTAAGATCAGATCAGACTGAGGGTTGCGATAGTAGGATCGACAGCACGTAGGGGGGACCGGGTCGATCCTCGGCTTGCGCATTCTTCCTCTCTTGTCGGCTGAGTGCCCGCACACTCGTTTCGTGGGTTGGCCTAGATAGACGGAGTTCATTCCATGTCTAAGCATATGGAGTTCATTCCCGGTCTAAGATTTTGAGTGCACATGCTGGGCTCGGGCATGTGCTGGTGCCGCATTTTTTTCACCTGGGGCACCATCGTCGGAGCATCGTCGGAGTATCGTCAGAGAGCCTAACCGAAGGCATTGGCGGTTTCGATGATTGGGGGGGCCGAGGGGTGTGTGCACATGATGTACGATGGGTGCTGGTACCTGGCCCTTATATTGGCCCCCTATCCCTCATCAAACCTCGAGAACTCACACCCCCTTAAAGAGCATTTGAGATTTTATCAGTTTGCTGCCAGTAGCCATTAAAGTGTCTACAATGGGGACACTTTTTTCAAACGGTCACAAAATGTTCTCCACTTGGAGTTTTTAGCTGAATTTTTTTGTGCATGCCAACAAAAATACAAGGATCACCTCTACCAAATTTGGGGAAAAAAATCTTTCTAAAAAATTTTAAAAAATCCCGAACCACAAAAAGTTTTGAAAATCGTGAAAAATAGAAAACGGGTTGTCTTGCCACGAAACTTCACATGAAGGCTTAGGGGACCATTGTATGAATTTACAAGCCATAAAAATGGCATTGGCATGGTAGAAATATGAAGATGTGCTTGAACCCACCTACCACTCGTTCGATCCTCGGCTTGCGCATCCTGTCTCTCTGGTCCACTGAGTGCCTGCACGCTCGTTTCATTGGTTGACTTAGGCATACGGAGTTCATCCCCAGTCTAAGCATACAGAGTTCATTCCCAGTGTAAGATCAGATCGGACCGAGGGTTGCGGCTGCAGGATCGACAGCACGCAGGGGGGACTGGGCTGATCCCTAGCTTGCACATTCTGCCTCTTCGGCTGGCTGAGCGCCCGTACGCCCGTTTCATGGGTTGGCTTAGGCATAGGGAGTTCATTCCATGTCAAGCCCTAGCCGGACCAGGGGTTGTGGCAGCGGGACTGGCAGCACGTAGAGGGGGACCGAGCCAATCCCTGTCTTGCGCATTATGCCTCTCCAGTCGGCTCAGTGCTTGTACGCTCGTTTCATGGGTTGACTTAGGCATACGGAGTTCATCCCCAGTCTAAGCATACGGAGTTCATTCCCAGTCTAAGATCGGACCGGATCAAGGGTTGCGGCAGCAGGACCAGCAGCAGGATCGACAGCACGTAGGGTGGGATCGAGTCGATCCTTGGCTTGCGTATTCTACCTCTCCGACCGGTTGAGCACCTATGTCACGCCCTGGGCAGGTGTGCCAGGCACATCAGGTGCACCAGCAGGCGAGCTAGAGGTTAAGGCCCACAGACCAGGCGTGCTGGCGGGTATCTATGCGCAAAGCCTAGTGAACGAGTTCAGAACGCCCGACCAACTTGCAGGCTAGCTCGTGAGACAAAGGCCTGGCATACAAGCTGCCCGCACCACATCCAAAAGGGCCCGAGGTGCTGGACAGGCAAGGGAAGCTTCTAGAAGGATGCAAGATCAGTTGGAGCATCCTGGCAGATTTGGTTGACCCTAAAAATCAGGAGTTAGCATCCTGATTGATTGTAATCTGTATAATCCCATGATTTTAGCCTTTATTCTAGGGATATGCCATTAAGTTGTAACAGGAGCCTTAACTATAAATAGAGGGCTACTCCACCCTCATTTGTACACCATCAAACACTTCTGTTTCAGTCAATACAAGAGCATTTCCAGAATTCTGTCTTCTTATCCTGTTTCTCTTTACTTGCGTAATCAGCCCTTCCCATTGTTCTAGTGCCCGCACACTTGTGTTTTAGGCTGACTTAGGCATAAAGGAGGAGATTCCAAGCCTAAGGCTACATGGTTTCTGAGTCTAAGGTTGGAGCCCGTGACAGTTGGTATCAGAGCGAGTTCGATTCTGCGTGTTTGTGTTGTGCAAGTTAGATCATGATTGAGGTGATGGCATCCCAAAGCGACGTTGCTAGCCAACAACCAGAGGCCCAGGAGCGTGGGCGTGGAAGAGGCAAGAAAGCCAGTTCTAGAGATATCTGGTCTACCATGGACGGTAGGCTGGCCAAGGTGGAGGTGACCGTAGGCAACATGGGGGAGAAGCTTGAGGAGGTAGAGACTCACATTGCATCGCTAGACTCTATGGGGGAGGAGATCCAAAGTGAGCTAGAAGCTGCTCTCAACAAAGGCATGGATGTGTTCACCCGAAAGAATCAGACCTTGAAGGCTGAAGTGCTGACCTTGCGCGATGGCATGGAGGCCATGCGCCAGCGGATGGAAGAGCTTGCCAGTGAGCTCGTTGCTTGCAAGACTGCCATTGGGAATGGCATGTTTGCTAGAGTGTCCAAGTCCAGATTGGATGTCCCCAAGCCTAAGGAGTTCAAAGGGACTAGGGTAGCCAAGGAAGTAGAGAACTACCTATGGGGTATAGAGCAGTACTTCCAGGCCATGGGCATTTAAGATGAGGCGATAAAGGTAAGCACCGCTGCTATGTATCTCATTGATGTAGCCTTATTGTGGTGGAGGTGTAGGTGTGATGATGTCAAGCATGGGAGCGCCAAGATTGGAACCTGGGTAGAGTTCCAAAAAGAGTTCAGAGAATAATTTTACCCAGAGTATGCCGATGATGAGGCACGGGCAAAGTTACGCAGGCTGAGCCAACAAGGGGACATAAAGGAGTATGTCCAAAAATTCTCTGAACTGATGCTACAGATCTCGGATCTAGGCAAGAAGAATGCCTTATTTGCTTTCATGGATGGGCTGAAGCCGTGCGTGAAGCATGAGCTACAAAGGAGAGGAGTTCATGACTTAGCTAAAGCCATGACTACTATCGAGGCCTTGATAGAGTTCAAGCCTCTGAACAAGTTCGAGTCTACCAAGCCCAAGGGTAAGGGCAGGGACAATAGGGACTAGAAGAAGCAGTCTAAGGGGAAGGACCATGACCGGGAGTCCAAGGATGGAGACTGAGACCGTTCAACCAAGGATGGTGAGAGGAAGCCACCAGCAGGCAAGTGGAAAGCAAAAGGGGATCGAGAGCCACTAGCATGCTACCTATGTGGAGGGAGCCACATAGCATGCAATTGCCCTTAGAAGGGCAAACTAGCTGCTATAGACAAGGAGTCTAACGAGGAGCCAGAGTCAGGGGCAGCAAAGCTTGGGTCATTGGTGCTCAATGCTGTCTAGAGTAAGGGGAGCCACAAGCCAAAGGGCTTGATGTTTGTGGATCTAATGGTTGCGAGTCAGAAGGTGAGCGCACTGGTGGACACAAGTGACTCGCATCTTTTTATTTTAGGTGATGGAGCCCGGAAGCTTGAACTAAAGGTGTAGAAAGGGACTAGTACCATCAAAACGATGAACTCCAAGGAGGTTCCAGCCATTAGAGTAGCACGGGGAGTGGAGTTGCAGCTTGGAGACTAGAAAGGTAAGGACACTATAGAGGTAATACCGCTTGACGACTATGAGTTTCTGATTGGGTTGGATTTCCTTGTTCGGATTAACGCCCTCCTTGTGCCTTTTGCCGATTGTGTTTACATCTTGGATGCACGGTGCCAAAGCCTAGTGCCATTGAGGAAAGGGTCTGGAGTTGGGTCATGGGTGGTGTCAGCCATCCAATTTGCCAAAGCGTTAAGCAGACAAGAAGACACCTTCTTGGCAACCCTAAAATATGATGACCCAAGGGAGAAGGAGACCGAGTCACCCTTGGAGGTGCTAAAGGTGCTGAAGACCTTTAGGGATGTGATGCCCGCAAAGCTGCCTAGCAAGCTACCACCTAAGAAGAAGGTGGACCACAAGATCAAGCTGGTGTCCGAGGCCAACCCACTGGCTAGAGCCGCTTACCGAATGTCTCCACCAGAGTTGGAGGAGTTGAGGAAGCAGCTCAAACAGTTAGTTGATGCTGGCTTCATCAGGCCATCGAAGGTACCCTATGGTGCACTGGTTCTATTCCAGTGCAAGCATGATGGGTCATTGCGGCTGTGCATAGACTATCGGGCTTTGAACAAGCTAACCATCAAGAACAAGTACCCCATCCCACTCATTGCGAACTTGTTCGATCAACTTGGGAATGCAAGGTGGTTCACCAAGCTAGATTTGAGGTCGGGCTACCATCAAGTCAGGATCGTGGAGAGAGATGAGCCAAAGACAGCATGTGTCACTCGGTATGGTTCATATGAGTTCTTGGTGATGCCTTTCAGACTCACGAATGCCCCAGTAACATTTTGCACCCTTATGAACAAGGTACTTCAGTCGTTCCTTGATCGATTTGTTGTGGTTTATTTAGATGACATTGTGATCTACTGCCAGACTTTGAGAGAGCATGTAGACCACTTGAGACAGGTGTTCAAGGTGTTGTGGGCGCACAAGTTGTTTGTCAAGAGGGAGAAGTGCTCATTCACCCAGCAGGAGATCCCATTCCTATACCACATAGTGGGAGGTGGCAGGATATGCATGGATGAAGGCAAGATACACGCCATCCTGGAGTGGCAACCGCCAGCCAAGGTCACTGAGTTGAAATCATTCCTTGGGCTGGTTAACTACTACAGGCGCTTCATCAAAGGTCACTCAGCAATAGCCACACCATTGATTGACTTGCTCAAGAAAGAGAGAGCATGGGAGTGGAGCACAGGGTGCTAGGAAGCCTTTAATAGGTTGAAGCGGGCTGTGACCGAGAAGCCAGTCTTGGCCTTGCCAGACCATGCCAAGCCGTATGAGGTACATACGAATGCATCAGACTTTGCCATAGGGGGCATGTTGATGCAGGAGGGACGTCCAGTCACGTTCGAGAGCAAGAAGCTGAACGAGACTGAACGCAAGTACACGGTCCAAGAGAAGGAGATGACTATAGTGGTACACTGCTTGTGTACTTGGTGGCATTACCAGTTGGGGTCGAGGTTCGTGGTGAGGATGGACAATGTGGTGACCAGCTACTTCTAGACGCAGAAGAAGCTGCCCACCAAGCAGGCAAGATGGCAAGATTTTCTTGCAGAATTTGATTTTCAGATGGAGTACAAGCCAAGACGGGCGAACCTAGTGGCAGACGCCCTGAGCAGAAAGGCTAACCTTGCTGCCATTAGCCAACTAGAGGGGTCACTGGTGTCGTGCATCAATGAGGGACTTGGGCATGATCCTACAGCCAAGGCTTTGATGGAGAACGCCCAGCAAGGAAAGACTAGGCGATTTTAGTTGCAGGATGGGTTGCTGTACACCAGGGGTAGTAGACTGTTTGTGCTGCAACACGGGAAGCTTGGCAAGGAAGTTTTGCAAGAATGCCATGATTCAAGGTGGGCTGGACACCCCAGAGTGAGCTGCACCCTGGCACTGATTGAGGATCGGTACTACTAGCCGCACATGAGGGATGATGTGGAGGCCTATGTGAAGACTTGTCTTATGTGCCAACAGGACAAGGTGGAGCTCAAGAAACCAGGGGGTCTCTTAGAGCCATTGCCAGTGCCAGAGCGACCATGGGAGAGTGTTTCTCTAGACTTTATAGTCGGTCTACCCAAAGCAGAAGGGTTTGGAAGCATCATGGTAGTGGTGGATAGGTTTTCCAAGTATGGAATCTTCATTCCAACAACCAAGGAGTGCCCAGCCAAGGAGGCAGCTCGATTGTTCTTGAAGAACATGGTTAAGTACTGGGGAGGGCCGGGGACCATTGTTAGTGATCGAGACAGGCGTTTCACGGGCAGGTTCTGGACTGAGTTATTCAAGCTATTTGGGTCAGATTTGAACTTTTCCACTAGCATGCATTCACAGACCGATGGGCAGACAGAGTGAGTAAATGGACTATTGGAGATCTACCTCAGGCACTATGTAAGTGCCATACAAAGGGACTGGCCAAAGCTGCTAGATATTGCGCAGTTTTCCTACAACTTGCAAAAGAGCGAGGCAACGAACCAGAGCCCATTTGAGGTTGTGACAGGGCAACAACCACTAACACCTGGTTTGATCGCTGTAGGTTATACAGGGCCAAATCTAGCAGTATACAAGTTTCCCAAGGCATGGCAGGAGCAAATTGACTTGGCTAGAGTTTGTCTACACAAGACGGCCAAGAGGTCGAAGAAGTGGGCAGACCAGAATAGGCGGGACGTGCAGTTCCAGGTTGGAGACTTGGTGTTGGTGAAGCTACATCCCATTGTACGCCATAGGGGGCTGCACAAAGGCCTAGTCCAGAGGTATGAGGGACCTTTTCGAATAGTCAAGAGGGTACGTAAGGTTGCATACAAGCTAGATATGCCACCCAAGCTGAGGGTACACCCTATGTTCCATGTGAGCATGCTCAAGCCATTCCATGAGGATGAGGGAGATCCAAGTCGGGCAGAGTCAAAGCGTGCACCATTGGGAGCAAGGGCCTCATATGGGAAGGAGGTCCACAGCTTCATAGCTGACCGAAAGGTGAGACGAAAGAATTATCAGCCAAGACAACAGTACTTGGTGCGCTGGAAGGGACTTTCAAATAGTGAGGCAAGCTGGGAACCAGCAGATGACTTATGGCAGTTCAGGGACCAAATCAGGTAGTACCATGCAGAAGACGCAATGAGGGCATTGTGCAATCAGGTGGGGGAGAATGTCACACCCTGGGTGGGGACGCCAGGCACATCAGGTGCACCAGCAGGTGAGCCAGAGGTTAAGGCCCACAGACCAGGCGTGCTGGCGGGTATCTATGCGCAAAGCCTAGCAAACAAGTTCATAATGCCCGCCCAACTTACAGGCCAGCTCGTGAGACCAAGTCCTGGCATACAAGCTGCCCGCACCACATCCAAAAGGGCCCAAGGTGCTGGACAGGGAAGAGAAGCTTTTGGAAGCAAGCAGGATTAGCTGGAACATCCTGGCAGATTTGGTTGACCCTGAAAATCAAGAGTTAGCATCCTGATTGATTGTAATCTGTATAATCCCATGATTTTAGCCTTTATTCTAGGGATATGTCATTAAGTTGTAGCTGGAGCCTCAACTATAAATAGAGGGCTACTCCACCCTCATTTGTACACCATCAAACACTTTTGTTTCAGTGAATACAAGAGCATTTCCAGAATTCTATCTTCTTATCCTGTTTCTCTTTAACTTGTGTAATCAGCCCTTCCCATTGTTCTAGTGCCCGTACGCTTGTGTTTTAGGCTAACTTAGGCATAAAGGAGGAGATTCCAAGCCTAAGGCCGCACGATTTTTGAGTCTAAGGTCGGAGCTCGTGACATCTGCATGCTCGTTTCGTGGGTTAGCTTAGGCATACGAAGTTCATTCCATGTCTAAGCCCCAACTGAATCGAGGGTTATGGTAGCAGGACTGGTAGCGGCATCGGCAGCACGCAGAGGGGGATCGGGCTGATCTCGGCTTGAGCATTATGCCTCTCCGATCGGTTGAGCACCCGCACATTCGTTTCGTGGGTTGACTTAGGCATACAGAGTTCATCCCATGTCTAAGCATATGGAGTTCATTCCCAATCTAAGATCAGATCAGATCGAGGGTTACGGCAGTAGGATCGACAGCACGCAAGGGGAACCGAGCCGATCCCTGGCTTGTGCATTCTGCCTCTCCGACCGGCTGAGTGCCCGCACGTCTATTCCATGGGTTGGCTTAGGCATAGGGAGTTCATTCCATGTCTAAGCCCCAGTCAGACCGAGGGTTGTGGCAGCGGAACCGATAGTACGTAGAGGGGGACCAGGCTGATCCCCGACTTAAGCATTATGCCTCTTTAACCGGCTCAGTGCCCCGTACGCTCGTTTCATGGGTTGACTTATGCGTAGGAAGTTCATTCCCAGTCTAAGATCGGATCGGACCGAGGTTTACGGCAGTAGGATCGACAGCATGCACGAGGGATCGGGTCGATCCTCGGCTTACGCATTCTGCCTCTCCAGTTGGCTGAGTGCCCACACGCTCATTTTGTGGGTTGGCTTAGGCATACGGAGTTCATTCCATGTCTAAGCCCCAGTCAGACAGAGGGTTGTGGCAGTAAGACCGGTAGCGAGATCGGCAGCACGCATAGGGGGACCAGGCTGATCCCAGGCTTGTGCATTATGCCTTTTCGACCGGCCTCTATGGCCGGTTGAGCACCCATGCGCTCGTTTCGTTGGTTGACTTAGGCATACGGAGTTCATCCCCAGTCTAAGCATACAGAGTTCATTCCCAATCTAAGATCAGACCGGACTGAGGGTTACGGCAGCAGGATCGGCAGCACGTAGGGGGCACCGGGCCGATCCCCGTCTTGTGCATTCTGCCTCTCCGACCAGTTGAGCGCCCGCACGCCCGTTTCGTGGGTTGGCTTAGGCATAGGAAGTTCATTCCATGTCTAAGCCCCAGCCGGATTGAGGGTTGTGGCAGCGGGACTTCTAGCACATAGAAGGGGATCGGGTCGATCCTCGGCTTGCGCATTATGCCTCTCCGATCGGCTCAGTGCCTGAACGCTCATTTCATGGGTTGACTTAGGCATATGGAGTTCATTCCCAGTCTAAGATCAGAACGGACCGAGGGTTGCTGCAGCAAGATCGACAGCATGCAAGGGGGACTAGGCCAATCCCCAGCTTGTGCATTTTACCTCTCCGACCGGCTGAGCGGTCATACGCTCGCTTTGTGGGTTGGCTGAGGCATACGGAGTTCATTCCATGTCTAAGCATACGGAGTTCATTCCCAGTCTAAGATCGGACCGGACCGAGGGTTACGACAACAGGACTAGTAGTAGGATCGACAGCACGTAGGGGGGGATCAAGTCGATCCCCGACTTGTGCATCTGCCTCTCTAGCTGACTGAGCACCCATATGCTCATTTAATGGGTTGACTTAGGCATACAGAGTTCATCCCCAGTCTAAGCATACGGAGTTCATTCCCAATCTAAGATCAGATCGGATCGAGGGTTGTGGCAGCAGGATTAGTAGCACACAGGAGGGACCAGGCTGATCCTCGACTTGCGCATTCTACCTCTCCAACCGGCTGAGCGTTCACACGCCCATTTCGTGGGTTGGCTTAGGCATAGGGAGTTTATTCCATGTCTAAGCCCCAGTCGGACCGAGGGTTGTTGTAGTGGGACCGGTAGCACATAGAGGGGGACCAAGCCAATCCCCGGCTTGTGCATTCTGCCACTCCGACCGGCTGAGTGCCTGCACGCTCGTTTCGTGGGTTGGCTTAGGCATAAGGAGTTCATTCCATGTCTAAGCATACGGAGTTCATTCTAGTCTAAGAGTTTGAACCGCGATGCACATGCTGGGCTCAGGCATGTGCTGGTGCCACATTTTTTTCGCCCGGGGCACCATCGCCGGAGAGCCTAACCGACGGCATTAGGGGTTTCAGCGATGGGGGGCCAGGGGGTGCGCGCACATGATGTGCGATGGGTGCTGGTACTTGGCCCTTATATTGGTCCCCTATCCCTCATCAAACCTCGAGAACTCACACCCCCTTAAAGAGCATTTGAGATTTTATAGGTTTGCTGCCAGTAGCCATAAAGTGTCTGAAATGGGGACACTTTTTTGAAATAGTCACAAAATCTTCTCCTTTTCAAATTTTTAGCTAAATATTTTTGTGCATGCCAATAAAAATACAAGGATCATCTCTACCAAATTTAGGGACAAAACTCTCTCTAAAAAAATTTTAAAAAATCCCGAACTATAAAAAGTTTCAAAAATCTTGAAAAATAGAAAACGGGTCGTCTTGCCACGAAACTTCACATGAAGGCTTAGGGGACCGTTGTATGAATTTACAAGCCATAAAAATGGCATTGGCATGGCAGAAATATGAAGATGTGCTTGAACCCACCTACCACCCGTTCGATCCCCGACTTGCGATCTTGCCTCTCTGGTCGGCTGAGCGCCCGCACGCCCATTTCATGGGTTGGCTTAGGCATAGGGAGTTCATTCCAAGTCATAGCCCCAGTCAGACTGAGGGTTGTGGCAGCAGGACCGATAGCATGCAGAGGTGGATCGGGGCGATCCCCGACTTGCACATTGTGCCTTTTCGCTAGCTTAGTGCCCGCACGCTCGTTGCATGGGTTGACTTAGGCATACAGAGTTCATTCCTACTCTAAGATCGGACCGAACTAAGGGTTACGATAGCAGGATCGACAGCACGTAGGTGGGGACCGGGCTGATCCCTGGCTTATGCATTTTGCCTCTTCGACCAGCTGAGCACCCACACGCACGCTCATTTGTGGGTTGGCTTAGGCATATGGAGTTCATTCCATGTCTAAGTATACGGAGTTCATTCCCAGTCTAAGATCAGACCAAACCGAGGGTTGTGATAGCAGGACCAACAGTAAAATCGACAGCACATAGGAGGGCAATGGGCTGATCCCTGGCTTATGCATTCTACCCCTCCGATCGGCTGAGCGCCCTCACGATCATTTCATGGGTTGGCTTAGGCATACGGAGTTCATTCCAAGTCTAAGCCCCAGCTGGATCGAGGGTTGTGGCAACAGGACTGGTAACGAGATGGACAGCACGTAGAGGGGGACCGAGCTGATCCCCGACTTGCTCATTATGCCCTTCGGCTAACCTTTTCGGCCAACTACGCGCCGCGTGCTCATTTCATGGGTTGACTTAGGCATACAGAGTTCATCCCCAGTCTAAGCATACGGAGTTCATTCCCAGTGTAAGATCGGATAGAGTGTTGCGGCAATAGGATCGACAGCAAGTAGGGGGGACCAGACCGATCCTTGACTTGTGCATTCTGCCTCTCCTGCTGGCTGACCACTCGCCCACCCGTTTCATGGGTTGGCTTAGGCACAGGGAGTTCCTTCCATGTCTAAGCACCAGCCAAACCGAGGGTTATGGTAGTTGGACCAGCAGCACGTAGAGGCAGACCGGGCTGATCCCCGGCTTGCACATTATACTTCTTCGGTCGGCTCAGCACCCGCACGCTCGTTTCGTGGGTTGACTTTTGCATACGGAGTTCATTCCCAGTCTAAGATCAGACCAGACCGAGGGTTGCCGCAGCCGGATAGATAGCACGTAGGAGGGATCGGGCTGATCCTCGGCTTGCGCATTCTACCTCTCTGATCGACTGAATGCTCGTACGCTCGTTTTGTGGGGTGGCTTAGGCATATGAAGTTCATTCCACTTCTAAGCCCCAGCCAGATCGAGGGTTGTGGCAGCAGGACCGACAGTGCGATTGGTAGCATGCAGAGGGGGACCGGGCTGATCCTGGCTTGCACATTATGCCTCTTCGGTCGGCCTCTCCGGCCGGCTGAGCGCCCGTACGCTCATTTCGTGGGTTGACTTAGGCATACGAAGTTCATCCCCAGTATAAGCATATGGAGTTCATTCCCAGTCTAAGATCGGACCGGACCGAGGGTTGCGACAGTAGGATCGACAGCACGCGGGGGGGACCAGGCCGATTCCCGGCTTACGCATTCTGCCTCTCCGATCGGCTAAGCGCCCGCACGCCTGTTTCGTGGGTTGGCTTAGGCATAGGGAGTTCATTCCATGTCTAAGCCCGAGTCGGATTGAAGGTTGTGGTAGCGGGACCGGCAGCACGCATTGGGGGACCGGGTCGATCCTCGGCTTGCGCATTATGCCTCTTCGGCCGGCTCAGCACCCACACGCTTGTTTCATGGGTTGACTTATGCATACCGAGTTCATTCTCAGTCTAAGATCGGATCGGACTGAGGGTTGCAGCAGCAGGATAGACAGCACGCACGGGGGACCGGGTCGATCCCTGACTTGCACATTCTGCCTCTCCGGTCGGCTGAGCGCCCGCACGCTCATTTCGTAGGTTGGCTTAGGCATACAAAGTTCATTCCATGTGTAAGCATACGGAGTTCATTCCCAGTGTAAGATTTTGAGCCACGATGCACATGCTGGACCCGGGCATGTGCTGGTGCCGCATTTTTTTTGCCCGAGGCACCATCGTCGGAGCATCGCCGGAGAGCCTAAACGACAGCATTGAGGGGGGGCCGGGGGGGTGTGCACACATGATGTGAGATGGGTGCTGGTACTTGGCCCTTATATTGGCCCCCTATCCCTCATCAAACCTCGAGAACTCACACCCCCTTAAAGAGCATTTGAGATTTTACAGGTTTGCTCCCAGTAGCCATTAAAATGTCTGAAATGGGGACACTTTTTTCAAACGGTCACAAAATCTTCTCCACTTCGAGTTTTTAGCTGAATTTTTTTGTGCATGCCAGCAAAAGTACAAGGATCACCTCTAAAAATTTGGGGACAAAACTCTTTCTAAAAAAATTTAAAAAAATCCTGAACCGTAAAAAGTTTCAAAAATCGTGAAAAATAGAAAATGGGTCGTCTTGCCACGAAACCTCACATGAAGGCTTAGGGGACCATTGTATGAATTTACAAGCCATAAAAATGGCATTGGCACGGTAGAAATATGAAGATGTGCTTGAACCCATGTACCACCCGTTCGATCCCCGACTTGCGCATCCTGCCTCTCTGGTCGGCTGAGCGCTCGCACGCTCGTTTCGTGGGTTGACTTAGGCATACGGAGTTCATCCCCAGTCTAAGCATATGGAGTTCATTCCCAGTCTAAGATCGGACCGGACCAAGGGTTATAGAAATAGGATCGGTAGCACGTAGGGAGGATCGGTAGCACGTAGGGTGGATCAGGTCGATCCCCAGCTTGCGCATTCTGCCTCTCCGACCGGCTGAGCGCTCACATGCCTGTTTCGTGGGTTGGCTTAGACATAGGTAGTTCATTCCATGTGTAAGCCCCAACCAGACCAAGGATTGTGGCAGCGGGACTGACAGCACGCAGAGGGGGACCGAGCCGATCCTTGACTTGCGCATTATGCCTATCCGGTCGGCTCAGCACTCGTACGCTCGTTTCGTGGGTTAACTTAGGCATACGGAGTTCATTCCCAGTCTAAGATCGGACCAGACTGAGGGTTGTGGTAGCAGGATTGACAGCACGCAGGGGGGATCAGGTCGATCCTCGACTTGCGCATTCTGCCTCTCCGACTGACTGAGCGCCCGCACGCTCATTTCGTGGGTTGGCTTAGGCATACGGAGTTTATTCCATGTCTAAGCATACAGAGTTCATTCCCAGTCTAAGATCAGACCGGACGAAGCGTAGTGGCAGCAGGACCAACAATAGGATCGGTAGCACGCAGGGGGTACCAGGCCGATCCTCGGCTTATGGATTCTGCCTATCCAGTCGGCTGAGTGCCCGCACGCTCATTTCATGGGTTGGCTTAGGCATACAGAGTTCATTCCAGGTCTAAACCCTAGCCAGACCGAGGGTTATGGCAGCAAGACCGGTAGTGGGATGGACAGCACGCAGAGGGGGATCGGGCTGATCCCCGGCTTACGCATTATGCCTCTCCGACTGGCCTCTCCGATCGGCTGAGCCCCCGTACGCTCATTTCATGGGTTGACTTAGACATACGGAGTTCATCCCCAGTCTAAGCATACGGAGTTCATTCCTAGTCTAAGATCGGATCGGATCGAGGGTTGTGGCAGCAGGATCGACAGCACGCAGGGGGAACCAGATCAATCCTCAGCTTGTACATTCTGCCTTTCCGGCCGACTGAGCTCCGCATGCCCTTTTCGTGGGTTCACTTCATAGGGAGTTCATTCCATGTCTAAGCTTCAGCCAGACCGAGGGTTGTGGTAGCAGGACTGGCAGCACGCAGAGGGGGACTGGGTCGATCCCCGGCTTGCGCATTACGCATCTTCGGTCGGCTCAGCGCCTGCACGCTCGTTTCGTTGGTTCACTTATGCATACAGAGTTCATTCCCAGTCTAAGATCGGATCGGATTGAGTGTTGTGGCAGCAGGATCGATAGCACGTAGGGGGGACTGGGCCGATCCCCAACTTGCGTATTCTACCTTTTCGATCGGCTGAGCACCCGCACGCTCGTTTCATGGGTTGGCTTAGGCATACGGAGTTCATTCCCAGTCTAAGATTTTGAGCCACAGTGCACATGCTGGGCTCGAGCATGTGTTGGTGCCGCATTTTTTTCTCCTGGGGCACCATCGTCGGAGCATCGTCGGAGCACCGTCGGAGAGCCTAGCCGGTGGCATTATGGGTTCCGGTGATTGGGGGGGCTGAGGGGTGTGCGTACATGATGTGGGATGGGTGCTGGTACTTGTGTCACGGGCTCTGACCTTAGACTCAGAAACCATGTAGCCTTAGGCTTGGAATCTCCTTTTTTATGCCTAGGTCAGCCTAAAACACAAGCGTACAGGCACTACAACAACGGAAAGGGCTGATTACGCAAGTTAAAGAGAAACAGGATAAGAAGGTAGAATTCTGGAAATGCTATTGTATTCACTGAAACGGAAGTGTTTGATGGTGTACAAATGAGGGAAGAGCAACCCTCTATTTATAGTTGAGGCTCTAGCTTACACTTAATGGCAATATCCCCAGAATAAAGACTAAAATCATGGGATTATACAGATTGCAATCAATCAGGATGCTAACTCTTGATTTTTAAGGTCAACCAAATCTGCCAAGATGCTGCTGTTGATCCTGCCTGCTTCCAGAAGCTTCCCTTGCGTGTCCAGCACCTTAGGCCCTTCTGGATGTGGTGCGGCAGCTTGTATGCCAGGCCTTGGTCTCACAGGTTGGCCTGCAAGTTCAACGGGCATTCTGAACTCGTTTGCTATGCTTTATGCGCAGATACCCGCCAGCACGCCTGGCCTGCGGGCCTCAACCTCTGGCTCACCTGCTGGTACGCCTGATGTGCCTAGCGCACCCACCCAGGGTGTGACATTCTCCCCCACCTGATTGCGTAATGCCCTCATTGTGTCTTCTGCATGGTACTGCCTGATCTCATCCCCAAACTACCATAAGTCATCTACTGGTTCCCAGCTCGCCTTACTGTCTGGAAGTCTCTTCCAACGTACCAAGTACTCTTATCTTGGCTGATAGTTCTTCTGTCTCACCTCTCGGAAAGCTATGATGTTGTGGACCTCCTTTTCATATGAAGCCCTTGCTCTCAATGGCGCACGCTTTGACTCTGCCCGTCCTGGATCTCCCTCATCCTAATGAAATGGCTTGAGCATGCTTACATGGAACATCAGGTGTACCCTCAGCTTGGGTGGCATATCCAGCTTGTAGGAAACCTTGCCTACCCTCTTGACTACTCAGAAAGGTCCCACATACCTCTGGACTAGGCCTTTGTGCAGCCCTTATGGCGCACAATGGGATGCAGCTTCACCAACACCAAGTCTCCAACCTGGAACTGCACGTCCCGCCAATTATGGTCTGCCCACTTCTTCGACCTTTTGGCCGCCTTGTGTAGACAAACTCTAGCCAAGTCAATTTGCTCCTGCCATGCCTTGGCAAACTTGTATGCTGCTGGATTCAGTCCTGTATAACCTACAGCAATCGAACCGGGTGTTAGTGGTTGTTGTCCTATCATAACCTCAAATGGGCTCTGGTTCGTTGCCTCACTCTTTTGCAAGTTGTAGGAAAACTATGCAATATCTAGCAGCTTTGGCCAGTCCCTTTGTGTGGCACTCACATAGTGCCTGAGGTAGACCTCCAATAGTCCATTCACTCGTTCTGTCTGCCCATCGATTTACGGATGCATGCTAGTGGAAAAGTTCAAGTCTGACCCCAACAGCTTGAACAACTCAATCTAGAACCTGCCTGTGGAACGCCCGTCTCGATCACTAACAATAGTCTTCGGCACTCTTCAGTACTTAACCATGTTTTTCAGGAACAATCGAGCTGCCTTATCGGTTGGGCACTCCTTGGTTGCTAGAATGAAGATTCCATACTTGGAAAACCTGTCCACCACTACCATGATGCTTCCAAACCCTTCTGCTTTGGGTAGACCGACTATAAAGTCCAGAGAAACACTCTCCCATGGTCACTCTGGCACTTGCAATTGCTCCAAGAGATCGCCTGGTTTCTTGAACTCCACCTTGTCCTATTGGCACACAAGACAAGTCTTCACATAGGCCTCCACATCATCCTTCATGTGTGGCCAGTAGTACCGGTCCTCGATCAGCGCCAAGGTACAGCTCACTCCGGGGTGTCCAGCCCATCTTGAATCATGGTATTCTTGCAAAACTTCCTTACGGAGCTTTCCATGCTACGGCAGAAATAGTCTACTACCCCTGGTGTACAGCAAGCCATCCTACAACCAAAACTGCCTAGTCTTACCTTGCTGGGCGTACTCCATCAAAGCCTTGGCTGTAGGATCATGCATAAGTCCCTTCTTGATGCGCGGCACCAGTGACCCCTCTAGTTGGCTAATGGCAGCAAGGTTAGCTTTTCTGCTTAGGGCATCTGCCACTAGGTTCGCCCGTTCTGGCTTGTACTCCATCTGAAAATCAAATTTTGCAAGAAAATCTTACCATCTCACCTGCTTGAGGGACAGCTTCTTCTGTGTCTGGAAGTAATTGGTCACCATATTGTCCATCCTCACCACGAACCTGGACCCCAACAGGTAATGGCGCCCAGTGCACAAGCAGTGCACCACTGCAATCATCTCTTTATTTTGGACCGTGTACTTGCGCTCAGTCTCGTTCAGCTTCCTACTCTCGAACGCGACTGGACGTCCCTCCTGCATCAACACGCCCCCTATGGTAAAGTCTAATGTATCCATATGCACCTCATACGGCTTGGCATGGTCTGGCAAGGCCAAGACTGGCTCCTCAGTCACAGCCCACTTCAACCTGTCAAAGGTTTCCTAGCACCCTACGCTCCACTCCCATGCTTTCCCTTTCTTGAGCAAGTCAGTCAAAGGCGTGGCTATTGCTGAGTGACCTTTGATGAAGCGCCTGTAGTAGTTGACCAGCCCAAGGAACGATCTCAACTCAGTGACCTTGGCTGGCGGTTGCCACTCTAGGATGGCGTGTATCTTGCCTTCATCCATGAGTATCCTGCCACCTCCCACTATGTGGCCAAGGAACGGGATCTCCTGCTGGGTGAATGAGCACTTCTCCCTCTTGACAAACAGCTTGTGCACCCACAACACCTCGAACACCTGTCTCAAGTGGTCTACATGCTCTCCCAAAGTCTGGCTGTAGATCACAATGTCATCCAAATAAACCATAACAAACTGATCAAGGAATGACTAAAGTACCTTGTTCATAAGGGTGCATAATGTTGCTGGGGCATTCGTGAGTTCGAAAGGCATCACCAAGAACTCATACGAACAATACCGAGTGACACATGCTGTCTTTGGCTCATCTCCCTTCGCGATCCTGACTTGATAGTAGCCTGACCTCAAATCCAGCTTGGTGAACCACCTTGCGCTCCCAAGTTGATCGAACAAGTCCGTAATGAGTGGGATGGGGTACTTGTTCTTGATGGTCAGCTTGTTCAAAGCCCGATAGTCTATGTACAGTCGCAACGACCCATCATGCTTGCACTGAAATAGAACCAGTGCACCATAGGGTGCCTTCGATGGCCTGATGAAGCCAGTATCAACTAACTGTTTGAGCTGCTTCCTCAACTCCTCTAACTCTGGTGGAGACATTCAGTAAGGGGCTCTAGCTGGTGGCTTGGCCTCGGACACCAGCTCGATCTTGTGGTCCACCTCCCTCTTAGGTGGTAGCTTGCTAGGTAGCTTTGCGGGCATCACATCACTGAAGGTCTTCAGCACCTTTAAAACCTCCAAGGGTGACTCGGTCTCCTTCTCCCTTGGCTCATCATATTTCAGGGCTGCCAAGAAGGTGTCTTCTTGTCTGCTTACCGCCTTGGCAAATTGGATGGCTGACACCACCCGTGACCCAACTCCAAACCCTCTCCTCAATGGCACTAGGCATTGGCATCGTGCATCCAAGATGCAAACACAATTGGCAAAAGGCACAAGGAGGGCATTAATCCGAACAAGAAAATCCAACCCAATCACAAACTCATAGTCGTCAAGGGGTATTACCTTAATGGTCTCCTTGCCTTTCCAGTTTCCAAGCTGCAACTCCACTCCCCGCGCTATTCTAATGGCTGGAACTTCATTGGAGTTCACCGTTTTGATGGTACCAATCCCTTTCTGCACCTTTAGTTTGAGCTTTCGGGCTCTATCACCTGAAATAAAAAGATGTGAGGCACCTGTGTCCACCAGTGCGCTCACCTTTTGACCCGCAACCATTAGATCCATAAACATCAAGCCCTTTAGCTTGTGGCTCCCCTTACTCTGGATAGCATTGAGCATCAACGACCCAAGCTTTGCTGCCCCTGACTCTAGCTCCTCGTCAGACTCCTTGTCTACAGCAGGCAGCTTTCCCCTCTACGGGTAATTGCGCGCTATGTGCCTCCTTCCACATAGGTAGCATGGTAGTGGCTCTCGGTCCCGCTTTGCTTTCCACTTGCCTGCTGGTGGCTTTCTCTCACCATCCTTCGTTGAACGGTCTTGGTCTCCATCCTTGGACTCCCGGTCATGATCCTTCCCCTTGGACTGCTTCTTTCGATCCCTATCGTCCCTGCCTTTACTCTTGGGCTTGGTAGACTGGAACTTGTTCAGAGGCTTGAACTCTATCAAGGCCTCGACAATAGTTATGGCTTTAGCCAAGTCATGAACTCCTTTCCTTTGTAGCTCACTCTTCACCTACGGCTTCAGCCCATCCATGAAAGCAAATAAGGCATCCTTCTCGCCTAGATCCGAGATCTGTAGCATCAGTTCAGAGAATTTTTGGACATACTCCCTTACGTCCCCTTGCTGGCTCAGCTAGCACAACTTTGCTCGTGCCTCATCATCGGCATACTTTGGGTAAAATTGTTCTCTGAACTCCTTTTGAAACTCTGCCCAGGTTCCAATCTTGGCGCTCCCACGCCTGACATCATCACACCTGCACCTCTACCATAATAAGGCTACATCAGTGAGATACATAGCAGCGGTGTGACACTTGGCCCTTATATTGGCCCCCTATCCCTCATCAAACCTCGAGAACTCACACCCCCTTAAAAAGCATTTGAGATTTTATAGGTTTGCTGCCAGTAGCCATTAAAGTGTCTGAAATGGGGACACTTTTTTCAATCGATCACAAAATCTTCTCCACTTCGAGTTTTTAGCTGAATTTTTTTGTGCATGCCAAAAAAACTACAAGGATCACCTCTACCAAATTTGGGAACAAAACTCTTTCTAAAAAAATTTTAAAAAATCCCGAACCGCAAAATTTTTTAAAAATCGTGAAAAATAGAAAACGGGTCGTCTTGCCATGAAACTTCACATGAAGGCTTAGGGGACCATTGTATGAATTTACAAGCCATAAAAATGGCATTGGCATGGCAGAAATATAAAGATGTGCTTGAACCCACCTACCACCTGTTCGATCCTCGGCTTGCGCATCCTGCCTCTCTGGTCAGCTGAGCACCCGCACGCTCGTTTCGTGGGTTGACTTAGGCATATGGAGTTCGTCCCCAGTCTAAGCATATGGAGTTCATTCCCAGTGTAAGATCAAACCGAATCGAGGGTTGCGACAGTAGGATCGACAGCACGCAAGGGAGATCGGGCCAATCCCCGACTTACGCATTCTGCCTGTCTGGCCAATTGAGCGCCCGCACACCCGTTTCATGGGTTGGCTTAGGCATAGGGAGTTCATTCCACGTCTAAGCCCCAGCCAGATCGAGGGTTGTGGCAGCGGGACTGGCAGCACGTAGAGAGGGATCGGGCTAATCACTGCCTTGCGCATTATGCCTTTCCGGTCGGCTCAGTGCCCACACGCTCGTTTCATGGGTTGACTTAGGCATACAGAGTTTATTCCCAGTCTAAGATTGGACCGGTCCGAGGGTTGCAGTAGCAGGATCGACAGTATGCAGGGGGATCGAGTTGATCCCAAGCTTGCGCATTCTGCCTCTCCGAACGGCAGAGCACCCGCATGCTCGTTTTATGGGTTGGCTTAGGCATATGGAGTTCGTTCCATGTCTAAGCATACGGAGTTCATTCCCAGTCTAAGATCAGACCGGACCGAGGGTTGTGACAGCAAGACTAGCAGCAGGATTGGCAGCACGTCGGGGGGATCAGGCCAATCCTCGGCTTACGCATTTTGCCTCTCTGACTGGCTGAGCACTCGCACGCTCATTTCGCGGGTTGGCTTAGGCATACAGAGTTCATTCCATGTCTAAGCCCTAGCCGGATCGAGGGTTGTGGTAGTAGAACCAGCAGCAGGATCAGCAGCAGGTAGAGGGGGACTGGGTTGATCCCCGACTTGCGCATTATGCCTCTTAGGCCGACCTCTCCGACCGGCTAAGTGCCCGCACGCTCATTTCGTGGGTTGACTTAGGCATACGAAGTTCATCCCCAATCTAAGCATACGGAGTTCATTCCCAGTCTAAGATCAGATCGGACCAAGGATTGCGGTAGCAAGATTGACAGCATGCAGGGGGGATCGGGTCAATCCCCAGCTTGCGCATTCTGCCTCTCCAACCGGCTGAGCGCCCGCACGCCCGTTTCATGGGTTGGCTTAGGCATAGGGAGTTCATTCCATGTCTAAGCCCTAGCCGGACCAAGGGTTGTGACAGCGGGACCGGCAGCACGCAGAGGGGGACAGGGTCGATCACCGTCTTGTGCATTATGCCTATCCGACCGACTGAGCGCCTGTACGCTCGTTTCGTAGGTTGGCTTAGGCATACGGAGTTCATTCCATGTCTAAGCATACGGAGTTCATTCCCAGTCTAAGATTTGGAGCCACAGTGCACATGCTGGGCTCGGGCATGTGCTGGTGCCGCATTTTTTTTGCCAGGGCACCATCACCAGAGCATCGTCGGAGCATCGTCGGAGAGCCTAACCGGCGGTATTGGGGGTTCCAGCGATTGGGGGGGCCAGGGGGTGTGCGCACATGATGTGCGATGGGTGCTGGTACTTAGCCCTTATATTGGCCCCCTATCCCTCATCAAACCTCGAGAACTCACACCCCCTTAAAGAGCATCTGAGATTTTATAGGTTTGCTGCCAGTAGCCATTAAAGTGTCTGAAATGGGGACACTTTTTTCAAACGGTCACAAAATCTTCTCCACTTCGTGTTATGCATACCAAAAAAAATACAAGGATGGCCTCTGCCAAATTTGGGGACAAAATTCTTTCTAAAAAAATTTTAAAAAATCCCAAACTGTAAAAAGTTTCAAAAATCATGAAAAATAGAAAACGGGTCATCTTGCCACGAAACTTCACATGAAGGCTTAGGGGACCATTATATGAATTTACACACCATAAAAATGGCATTGGCATGGCAGAAATATGAAGATGTGCTTGAACCGACCTACCACCCATTCGATCTCTAGCTTGCGCATCCTACCCCTCTGGTCGGCTGAGCGCCCGCACGCTCGTTTCGTGGGTTGACTTAGGCATACGGAGTTCATTCCCAGTCTAAGATTGAACTGGACCGAGGGTTGCGGCAGCAGGATCGGCAGCACGCAGGGGGGACCGAGTCGATCCCCGGCTTGTGCATTCTACCTTTCTAACTGACTGAGTCCCCGCACGCTTGTTTTGTGGGTTGGCTTAGGCATAGGGAGTTCAGTCCATGTCTAAGCCCCAGCCAGACCGAGGGTTGTGGCAGCGGGACCGGCAGCACAGAGAGGGGGACCGGGCCGATCCACGGCTTGCGTATTATGCCTCTTCAGTCAGCTCAGTGCCCGCATGCTCATTTCGTGGGTTGACTTAGGCATACGGAGTTCATTCCTAGTCGAAGCATACGGAGTTCACTCCCAGTCTAATATTTTGAGCCACGGGGCACATGCTAGGCTCGGGCATGTGCTGGTGTCACATTTTTTTCGCCTCGGGCACCATCGCTGGAGCATCGCCGGAGAGCCTAACCAGCAGCATTGGGGGTTCCGGTGTTTAGGGGGGCAGGGGATGTGGGCACATAATGTGCGATGGCTGTTGGTACTTGGCCCTTATATTGGCCCCCTATCCCTCATCAAACTTCGAGAACTCACACCCCTTTAAAGAGCATCTGAGATTTTATAGGTTTGCTGCCAGTAGCCATTAAAGTGTCTGAAATGGGGACACTTTTTTCAAACGGTCACAAAATCTTCTCCACTTCGAGTTTTTAGCTGAATTTTTTTATGCATGCAAAAAAAAATACAAGGATCATCTCTACCAAATTTGGGGACAAAATTCTTTCTAAAAAATTTTAAAAAATCCCAAATCGTAAAAAGTTTCAAAAATCATGAAAAATAAAAAACGGGTCATCTTGCCACGAAACTTCACATGAAGGCATAGGGGACCATTGTATGAATTTACACACCATAAATATGGCATTGGCATGGCAGAAATATGAAGATGTACTTGAACCCACCTACCACCCGTTCGATCTCCAGCTTGTGCATCCTGCCCCTCTGGTCGGCTTAGCGCCCGCACGCTCGTTTCGTGGGTTGACTTAGGCATACGAAGTTTATTCCCGGTCTAAGATTGAACTGGACTGAGGGTTGCAGTAGCAGGATCAGCAGCACGTAGAGGGGGACCAGGCCGATCCCCGGCTTACGCATTATGCCTCTTCAGTCGGCTCAGCGCCCGCATGCTCATTTCGTGGGTTGACTTAGGCATATGGAGTTCATTCCCAGTCTAATATTTTGAGCCACGATGCACATGCTGGGCTCGGGCATGTGCTGGTGCCGTATTTTTTTCACCCGGGGCACCATCGTTGGAGCATCGCCGGAGAGCTTAACCAGTGGCATTGGGGGTTCCGACGATTGGGGGGGCTGGAGGGGTGTGCTTACATGATGTGCGATGGTTGCTGGTACTTGGCCCTTATATTGACCCCCTATCCCTCATCAAACCTTGAGAACTCACACCCCCTTAAAGAGCATTTGAGATTTTATATGTTTGCTGCCAGTAGCCATTAAAGTGTCTGAAATGGGGACACTTTTTTCAAACGGTGATAAAATCTTCTCCACTTCGAGTTTTTAACTGAATTTTTTTTTGCATGCCAACAAAAATACAAGGATCACCTCTACAAATTTGGGGACAAAACGTTTTCTAAAAAAATTTTAAAAAATCTTGAACCGTAAAAAGTTTTAAAAATCGTGAAAAATAAAAAACGGATCATCTTGCCATGAAACTTCACATGAAGGCATAGGGGACCATTGTATGAATTTACAGGCCATAAAAATGGCATTGGCATGGCAAAAATATGAAGATGTGCTTGAACCCACCTACCACCTGTTCGATCCCCGGCTTGCGCATCCTGCCTCTCTGGTCGACTGAGCGTCCACACGCTCATTTCATGGGTTGACTTAGGCATACGGAGTTCATCCCCGGTCTAAGCATACGGAGTTCATTCCCTGTCTAAGATCGGATCGGACCGAAGGTTACGGCAACAGGATCGACAGCACGCAGAGGGGACCGAGCCGATCCCGGACTTGCTCTTTTTGCCTCTCCGGCCAGTTGAGTGCCCACACGCACATTTCGTGGGTTGGCTTAGGCATAGGGAGTTCATTTCATGTCTAAGCCCCAGCCGGACCGAGGGTTGTGGCAGCGGGACCAGTAGCACGTAGAGGGGGATCAGGTCGATCCCCGGCTTGCGCATTATGCCTCTCCGGTTGGCTCAGTGCCTGAACGCTCGTTTTATGGGTTGACTTAGGCATACTGAGTTCATTCCCAGTCTAAGATCAGACCGGACCGAGGGTTACGACAGTAGGATCGACAACATGCAGGGGGGACTAGGCCGGTCCTCGGCTTACAGATTCTACCTCTCGGTCAGTTGAGCGCCCGCACGCTCGTTTCGTGGGTTGGCTTAGGCATAGGGAGTTCATTCCATGTCTAAGCCTAGCCGGACTGAGGGTTGTGGCAGCGGGACCGACAACACACAGAGGGGGACCGGATCGATCCCTGGCTTGCACATTATGCCTCTCCGGCCGGCTCAGTGCCCGAACGCTCATTTCGTGGGTTGACTTAGGCATACAAAGTTCATTCCCAGTCTAAGATCGGATCAGATCGAGGGTTGCGGCAGCAGGATCGACAGGATGCAGGGGGGACCGGGCTGGTCCTCGGCTTACGCATTCTGCCTCTTTGGCCGGTTGAGCGCCCGCATGCTCGTTTCGTGGGATGGCTTAGGCATACGAAGTTTATTCCATATGTAAGCATACGAAGTTCATTCTCAGTCTAAGATCAGATCGGACCAAAGGTTGCACCAGCAGGACCAGTAACAGGATCTGCAGCACGCAGGGGGGACCGGGCCGATCCTTGACTTACGCATTCTGCCTCTCTGACCGACTGAGCGCCCGCACGCCCATTTCATGGGTTGGCTTAGGCATAGGGAGTTCATTCCACGTCTAAGCCCCAGCCGGACCAAGGGTTGTGGCAACGAGACTGGTAGCACGCAGAGGGGGACCAGGCCGATCCCCGACTTGTGCATTTTGCCTCTCCGATCGATTGACCCTCCCGCACGCTCGTTTCATGGGTTAGCTTAGGCATACGGAGCTCATTCCATGTCTAAGCATACGGAGTTCATTCCCACTCTAAGAGTTTGAGCCACGGTGCACATGCTGGGCTCGGGCATGTGCTGGTGCCACATTTTTTTCGCCCGGGGCACCATCGTCGGAGCATCGTCGGAGAGCCTAACCAGCGACGTTGGGGGTGCGCACATGATGTACGATGGGTGCTGGTACTTGTCCCTTATATTGGCCCCCTATCCCTCATCAAACCTCGAGAACTCACACCCCCTTAAAGAGCATTTGAGATTTTATAGGTTTGCTGCTAGTGGCCATTAAAGTGTCTAAAATTGTGTCACTTTTTTCAAACGGTCACAAAATCTTCTCAACTTCGAGTTCTTAGCTGAATTTTTTTTGCATGCCAACAAAAATACAAGGATCACCTCTACCAAATTTGGGGACAAAACTCTTTCTAAAAAAATTTTAAAAAATCCCAAACCGAAAAAAGTTTCAAAAATCATGAAAAATAGAAAACGGGTCGTCTTGCCACGAAACTTCACATGAAGGCATAGGGGACCATTGTATGAATTTACAAGCCATAAAAATGGGATTGGCATGGCAGAAAGATGAAGATGTGCTTGAACCCACCTACCACCCCTTCGATCCCCGGCTTACGCATCCTGCCTCTCTGATCGGTTGAGCATCCACACGCTCGTTTCATGGGTTGACCTAGGCATACGAAGTTCATCCCCAGTCTAAGCATACAGAGTTTATTCCCAGTCTAAGATCAGATCGGACCAAGGGTTGCGACAGCAGGATCGGCAGCACGCAGGGGGGACTGGATAGATCCCCGGCTTGTGCATTCTGCCTCTTCGGCCGGCTGAGCGCCCGCACACCCGTTTCATGGGTTGGCTTAGGCATAGGGAGCTCATTCCATGTCTAAGCCCCAGCTAGACCGAGGGTTGTGGCAGCGGAACTGGCAGCACGCATAGGGGGATCGGGCCGATCCCCGACTTACGAATTATGCCTCTCCAACCGACTCAGCACCCACACGCTCATTTCGTGGGTTGACTTAGGCATACAAAGTTCATTCCCAGTCTAAGATAGGACCAGATTGAGGGTTGCGACAGTAGGATCGACAGCACGTAGGGGGGACCGGGTTGGTCCTCGGCTTGTACATTCTGCCTCTCCGACTGACTTAGCAATTAGGGCGACCGGGGGGTGTGCGCACATGATGTGCGATGGGTGCTGCTACTTGGCCCTTAAATTGGCCCCCTATCCCTCATCAAACCTCGAGAACTCACACCCCCTTAAAGAGCATTTGAGATTTTATAGGTTTGCTGCTAGTAGCCATTAAAGTGTCTGAAATGGGGACACTTTTTTCAAACGGTCACAAAATCTTCTCCACTTCGAGTTTTTAGCTGAATTTTTTTGTGCATGACAGAAAAAATACAAGGATCACCTCTACCAAATTTGGGGACAAAACCTTTTCTAAAAAAATTTTAAAAAATCCCAAACCACAAAAAGTTTCAAAAATCATGAAAAATAGAAAACGGGTTGTCTTGCCTCGAAACTTCACATCAAGGCGTAGGGGACCATTGTATGAATTTACAAGCCATAAAAATGGGATTGGCAAGGCAGAAATATGAAGATGTGCTTGAACCCACCTACCACCCGTTCGATCCCTAGCTTGCGCATCCTGCCTCTCTGGTCGACTAAGCGTCCGCATGCTCGTTTCGCGGGTTGACTTAGGCATACGGAGTTCATCCCCAATCTAAGCATACGGATTTCATTCCCAGTCTAAGATCAAACCAGACCAAGGGTTGCGGCAGTAGGATCGGCAGCACGCAGGGGGGACCAGACCGATCCTCGACTTGCGCATTCTACCCTCCGATCGACTGAGCACCCGCACGCCCGTTTCATGGGTTGGCTTAGGCATAGGGAGTTCATTCCATGTCTAAGCCCCAGCCAGACTGAGGGTTGTGGTAGCGAGACTGACAGCACGCAGAGTGGGACAGGGTCGATCCCCGGCTTGCGCATTATGCCTCTCCGGCCGGCTCAACGCCCAAACGCTCATTTCATGGGTTACTTAGGCATACGGAGTTCATTCCCAGTCTAAGATCAGATCGGATCGAGGGTTACGATAGCAGGATTGACACCACACAGGGGGGATCAGGTCAGTCCCTGGCTTGCGCATTCTGCCTTTTCGGTTGACTGAGCGCCCGCATGCTCGTTTCGTGGGTTGGCTTAGGCATACGAAGTTCATTCCATGCCTAAGCATACAGAGTTCATTCCAAGTCTAAGATCAGACCGAATCGAGCATTGCGATAGTAGGGCCAGCAGTAGGATCGACAGCACGTAGGGGGGATTGGGTCGATCCCCGGCTTGCGTATTCTCCTTCTCCGATCGGCCTCTCCGGCTGGCTGAGTGCCCACATGCTTGTTTCGCGGGTTGACTTAGGCATACGAAGTTCAACCCCAGTCTAAGCATACGAAGTTCATTCCCAGCTAAGATCGGATCGGACTGAGGGTTACGACAGTAGCATCGATAGCATGTTAGGGGGGATCGGGTTGATCCCCGGCTTACGCATTCTGCCTCTCCGATCGGCTGAGCGCCCACACGCTCGTTTCGCGGGTTTGCTTAGGTATACGGAGTTCATTCCATGTCTAGGCATGCGGAGTTCAATGCTAGTCTAAGAGTTTGAGCTACAGTGCACATGTTGAGCTCAGGCATGTGCTGGTGCCACAATTTTTTCACCCGGGGGACCATCGCCGGAGCATCGTCGGAGAGCCTAACCGACGGCATTGGGGGTCCCAGCGACTGGGGGGGCCAGGGGCATGTGCGCACATGATGTGTGATGGGTGCTGGTACTTGGCCCTTATATTGGCCCTCTATCCCTTGTCAAACCTCGAGAACTTACACCCCCTTAAAGAGCACTTGAGATTTTATAAGTTTGCTGCCAGTAGCCACTAAAGTGTCCGAAATGGGGACACTTTTTTCAAACGGTCACAAAATCTTCTCCACTTCAAGTTTTTAGCTGAATTTTTTTATGCATGCCAAAAAAAATACAAGGATCCCCTCTACCAAATTTGGAAACAAAAATCATTCTAAAAAATTTTTAAAAAATCCAAAATCGTAAAAAGTTTCAAAAATCGTGAAAAATAGAAAACAGGTCATCTTGCCACGAAACTTCACATGAAGGCGTAGGGGACCATTGTATGAATTTACAAGCCATAAAAATCGCATTGGCATGGTAGAAATATGAAGATGTGCTTGAACCCACCTACCACTCGTTCGATCTCCGGCTTGCGCATCCTGCCTCTCTGGTCGGCTGAGCGTCTGCATGCTCGTTTCGTGGGTTGACTTAGGCATACGAAGTTCATCCCCAGTCTAAGCATACGGAGTTCATTCCCAGTCTAAGATCGAACCAGACCGAGGGTTATGACAGTAGGATCGACAGCATGTTTGGAGGGACCGGGTCGATCCTCGGCTTATGCATTTTGCCTCTCCGGTCGACTGAGCTCCCGCGCGCTCGTTTCGTGGGTTGGCTTAGGCATACAGAGTTCATTCCATGTCTAAGCATATGGAGTTTATTCCCAGTCTAAGATCGGATCGGATCCAGGGTTGCGGTAGCAGGACCAGCAGCAGGATTAGCAGCACGTAAGGGGGACCGGGCCGATCCTCGACTTACGCATTCTGCCTCTCCGATCGGCTAAGCGCCTGCACGCTCATTTCTTGGGTTGGCTTAGGCATCAGACTTCATTCCATGTCTAAGCCTCAGTCAGACCGAAGGTTATGGTAGCAGGACCGGCAGCGGGATCGGGGTTGTGGCAGCATATAGAGAGGGACCGAACTGATCCCCGACTTACATATTATGCCTCTCCGATCGGCCTCCCCAACCGGCTGAGTGCTCATACGCTCGTTTCATGGGTTGACTTAGGCATACGGAGTTCATCTCTAGTCTAAGCATACGGAGTTCATTCCCAGTCTAAGATCAGACCAGACCGAGGGTTGCGGTAGCAGGATCTGTAGCACGCAGGGGGGACCGAGCCGATCCTTGGCTTGCGCATTCTACCTCTGTATGCCTTTCCGCCCGCACTCTCGTGTCGTGGGTTGGCTTAGCCATAGGGAGTTCATTCCATGTCTATGCCCCAGCCAGATAGAGGGTTGTGGCAGTGGGACTGGAAGCACGCAGAGGGGGATCGGGTCAATCTTCGACTTGCGCATTATACCTCTCCGGCTGACTCAACACCCGAACACTCGTTTCATTATTTGACTTAGGCATACAAAGTTCATTCCCAATCTAAGATCAGACCAGACTGAGGATTGCGACAGCAGGATCGACAGCATGCAGAGGGGACCGAGCCGGTCCCCAGCTTGTGCATTTTGCCTCTCTAGTCAGCTAAGTGCCCGCACGCTCGTTTCATGGGTTGGCTTAGGCATATGGAGTTCATTCCATGTCTAAGCATACAGAGTTCATTCCCAGTCTAAGATCGGACCGGACCGGACCGAGGGTTACGGTAGTAGGACTAGTAGCAAGATCGGCAGCAAGTAGAGGGAGACTGGGCCGATCCCCGGCTTACGTATTCTGCCTCTCCGACCGACCTCTCTAGCCGGTTGAGCACCCGCACACTCGTTTCATGGGTTGACTTAGGCATACAGAGTTCATCCCTAGTCTAAGCATATAGAGTTCATTTCCAGTCTAAGAGTTTGAGCCACGGTGCACATACTGGGCTCGAGCGTGTGCTGGTGCCATATTTTTTTCGCCTGAGGCACCATCATCGGAGCTTCACCGAAGAGCCTAATCGGCGGCATTGGGGGTTCCAGCGATTGGAGGGGCCTGAGGGTGTGCGCACATGATGTATGATGGGTGCTGGTACTTGGCCCTTATATTGGTCCCCTATCCCTCATCAAACCTCGAGAACTCACACCCTCTTAAAGAGCATTTGAGACTTTATAGGTTTGCTGCCAGTAGCCATTAAAGTGTCTAAAATGGGGACACTTTTTTCAAATGATCACAAAATCTTCTCCACTTCGAGTTTTTAGCTGAATTTTTTTGTGCATGCCAACAAAAATACAAGGATCACCTCTACCAAATTTGGGGACAAAACTAAAAAATTTTAAAAATCTCGAACCTCAAAAAGTTTTAAAAATCGTGAAAAATCGAAAATGGGTCATCTTACCATGAAACTTCACATGAAGGCGTAGGGGACCATTGTATGAATTTACAAGCCATAAAAATGGCATTGGCATGGCAGAAATATGAAGATGTACTTGAACCCACCTACCACCCATTCAATCCCCAGCTTACGCATCCTGCCTCTCTAGTCGGTTGAGCGTCTGCACACTCATTTCATGGGTTGACTTAGGCATATGAAGTTCATCCCCAGTCTAAGCATACGGAGTTCATTCCTAGTCCAAGATCAGATCGGGTCGAGGGTTGCGGTAGTAAGATCAGAAGCACGCAGGGGGGATCGGGCTGATCCTTGACTTGCGCATTCTGCTTCTCCGGTCGGTTGAGTGCTCGCACATCCGTTTTGTGGGTTGGCTTAGGCATAGGGAGTTCATTCCATGTCTAAACCTCAGCCAGACTGAGGGTTGTGGTAACGAGACCGACAGCACGCAGAGGCAGGTCAGGTCGATCCCTGGCTTGCGCATTATGCCTCTCCGGCTGGTTCAGTGCTCGAACGCGCGTTTCGTGGGTTTACTTAGGCATACGGTGTTCGTTCCCAGTCTAAGATTGGATCGAACCGAGGGTTGTGGCAGCAGGGTCGACAGCACACAAGGGGGATCAGGCTGGTCCCTGGCTTGTGCATTCTGCCTCACCGATCGACTGAGCGTCCGTACGCTCATTTCAAGGGTTGGCTTAGGCATACGGAGTTCATTCCATGTATAACCATACGAAGTTCATTCCCAGTCTAAGATCAGACCAGACTGAGGGTTGCGATAGTAGGACCAACAGCAGGATCGTGAGCACGCAGGGGGTGATCGGGCCAATTCCTAGCTTGCACGTTCTGCCTCTCCGACCGGCCTCTCTGACTGACTGAGTGCCCGTACGCTCGTTTCGTGGGTTGACTTAGGCATACGGAGTTCATCCCCAGTCTAAGCATACGGAGTTCATTCCCAGTCTAAGATCAAACTGGATCGAGGGTTAGGGTAGCAGGATCGACAGCATGCAGTGGGGACCGGGCTAATCCCCGGCTTACGCATTCTACCTCTCTGGCCAGCTGAGCGCCCGCACGCCCGTTTCATGGGTTGGCTTAGGTATAGGGAGTTCATTCCATGTCTAAGCCCCAGCCAGATTGATGGTTGCGGCAGCGGGACCAGTAGCATGTAGAGAGGGACCGGGCCGATCCTCATCTCGCCATTCTACCTCTTCGGTCGGCTGAGCGCCCGCGCGCTCGTTTCGTGGGTTGGCCTAGGAATAAGGAGTTCATTCCATGTCGAAGCATACGAAGATCATTCCCAATCTAAGAATTTGAGCCATGGTGCACATGCTGGGCTCGGGCATGTGCTGGTGCCACATTTTTTTCACCTGGGGCACCATCGTCGGAGCATCGCCAGAGAGCCTAACTGGCGGCATTGGGGGTTCCGATGATTGGGGGGCCGGGGGGTGTGCGCACATGATGTGCGATGGGTGCTGGTACTTGGCCCTTATATTGGCCCCCTATCCCTCATCAAACCTCAAGAAATCACACCCCCTTAAAGCGCATTTGAGATTTTATAGGTTTGCTGCCAGTAGCCATTAAAGTGTCTAAAATGGGGACACTTTTTTCAAATGATCACAAAATCTTCTCCACTTCAAATTTTTAGCTGAATTTTTTTGTGCATGTGAAAAAAAATACAAGCATCACCTCCACCAATTTTGGGGACAAAACTCTTTCTAAAAAAATTTTAAAAAATCCGAACCGCAAAAAGTTTCAAAAATCATGAAAAATAGAAAACAGGTTGTCTTGCCACGAAACTTCACATGAAGGCGTAGGGGACCATTGTATGAATTTACAAGCCATAAAAATGGCATTGGCATGGAAAAAATATGAAGATGTGCTTGAACCCACCTACCACCCGTTCGATCCCCTACATGTGCATCCTGCCTCTCTGGTCGGCTGAGTGTCCGCATGCTCGTTTCGTGGCTTGACTTAGGCATACAGAGTTCATCTCTAGTCTAAGCATACAGAGTTCATTCCAATCTAAGATCGGATCAGACCAAGGGTTGCGGCAGAAGGATCGGTAGCATGCAAGGGGGACCAGGCCGATCCTCGGTTACGCATTCTACCTCTCCGGCCGGTTGAGCGCCCGTGCGCTCGTTTCGTGGGCTGGCTTAGGCATACGGAGTTCATTCCGTGTCTAAGCATACGGAGTTCATTCCCAGTCTAAGATCAGATCAAATCGAGGGTAGCGGTAGCAGGACCAACCGCAGGATAGGCAGCACGCAAGGGGGACTGGGTCGATCCCCGGCTTGCTCATCTGCCTCTCCGGCCGGCTGACCACCCGCACGCTTGTTGCGGTGGTTGACTTAGGCATACGCAGTTCATCCCCAGTCTAAGCATACGGAGTTCATTCCAAGTCTAAGATCAAATTGGATTAAGGGTTGCGGCAGTAGGATCGACAGCATGCAGGGGGACCGAGCCGATCCTTGGCTTACGCACTCTGCCTCTCCAGCCGGCAAAGTGCCCGCACGCCCGTTTCATGGGTTGGCTTAGGCATAGGGAGTTCATTACATGTCTAAGCCCCAGCTGGACCGATGGTTGTGGTAGTGGGATCGGCAGCACACAGAGGGGGACCAGGCCGATCCCCGGCTTGCGCATTCTGCCTCTCCGACCGGCTGAGCGCCCGCACGTTCATTTTGTGGGTTGGCTTAGGCATACGGAGTTCAGTCCATGTCTAAGCATACGGAGTTCATTCCAGTCTAAGAGTTTGAGCCATGGTGCACATGTTGGTTTTGGGCCTGTGCTGGTGTTGCATTTTTTTCGCACGGGGCACCATCATCGGAGCATCGTCGGAAAGCCTAACCGACAGCATTAAGGGTTCCGACGATTGGGGGGGCCGGGGGGGTGTGCGCACATGATGTGCAATGGGTGCTGGTACTTGGCCCTTATATTGGCCCCCTATCCCTCATCAAACCTCAAGTACTCACACCCCCTTGAATAGCATTTGAGATTTTATAGGTTTGCTGCCAGTAGCCATTAAAGTGTCTGAAATGGGGACACTTTTTTCAAACGGTTACAAAATCTTCTCCACTTTGAGTTTTTAGCTTTTTTTTTTTGTGCATGCCAAAAAAAATACAAGGATCACCTCTAAAGAAATTTGGGGACAAAAATCTTCCTAAAAAAATTTTAAAAAGTCCCGAACCGTAAAAAGTTTTGAAAATTGTGAAAAATAGAAAACGGGTCGTCTTGCCACGAAACTCATATGAAGGCTTGGGGGACCATTGTATGAATTGACAAGCCATAAAAATGGCATTGGCATGGCAGAAATATGAAGATGTGCTTGAAACCACCTACATCTCGTTCAATCCCCGGCTTCCGCATCCTGCCTCTTTGGTCGGCTGAGCGCCCGCACGGTCGTTTAGTGGGTTGACTTAGGCATACGGAGTTCATCCCCAGTCTAAGCATATGGAGTTCATTCCCAGTCTAAGATCGGATCGGACCAAGGGTTGTAGCAGTAGGATCGACAGCACCTAAGGGGGACTGGGCCGATCCCTGACTTGCGCATTCTGCCTCTCCGACTGACTGACCTCCCGCACGCCCGTTTCATTGGTTGGCTTAGGCAAAGGGAGTTAATTCAATGTCTAAGCCCCAGCCGGACCGAGGGTTGTGGTAGTGGGACCAGCAGCACGTAGAGGAGGACTGGGTCGATCCTCGGCTTGCGCATTATGCCTCTCCGGTCAGCTCAATGCCCACACGCTCGTTTCGTGGGTTGACTTTGGCATACAGAGTTCATTCCCAATCTAAGATCGGACTGGACTGAGGGTTGCAGCAGTAGGATCGACAGCACGCAGGAGGGATCGGGCTAGTCCCTGACTTGTTCATTCTACCTCTCTGACCTGCTGAGTGCCTACACGCTCGTTTCGTTGGTTGGCTTAGGCATACGAAGTTCATTCCATGTCTAAGCATACGGAGTTCATTCCCTGTCTAAGATCAGACCGGACCGAGGGTTGCGGCAGTCGAACCGGACTGAAGGTTGTGGTAGCAGGACCAGCACAAGATCAACAGCACACAGAGGGGGACCGGGCTGATCCGTGGCTTGCGCATTCTACCTCTCCGACCGGTTGAGTGCCCGCACACTCGTTTCGTGGGTTGGCTTAGGCATATGGAGTTCATTCTATGTCTAAGCCCCAGCTAGATCGAGGGTTGTGGCAGCAGGATCGACAGTGGGATTGATAGCACGCAGAGGGGTATCGAGCTGATCCTTGGCTTGCACATTATGCCTCTTCGGGCCTATGCTGGTGTCACATTTTTTTCGCCCGGGGCACCATCACCAGAGCAACGCCGGAGAGCCTAACCGACGACATTGAGGGTTCCGGTGATTGGGGGGTCGGGGGGTGTGCGCACATGATGTGCGATGGGTGCTGGTACTTGGCCTTTATATTGGCCCCCTATCTCTCATCAAACCTCGAGAACTCACACCGCCTTAAAGAGCATTTGAGATTTTATAGGTTTGCTCCAGTAGCCATTAAAGTGTCTGAATGGGGACACGTTTTTCAAATGCTCACAAAATCTTCTCCTCTTCGAATTTTTAGCTGAATTTTTTTATGCATGCCAACAAAAATAAAAGGATAACCTCTACCAAATTTGGGGACAAAACTCTTTCTAAAAAAATTTAAAAAAATTTTGAACTGCAAAAAGTTTCAAAAATCATGAAAAATAGAAAACAGGTCGTCTTGCCATGAAACTTCACATGAAGGCTTAGGGGACCATTGTATGAATTTACAAGCCATAAAAATGGCATTGGCATGGCAGAAATATGAAGATGTGCTTGAACCGACCTACCACCCGTTCGATCCTCGACTTGCGCATCCTACATCTCTGGTCGACTGAGCGTTCGCACGCTCGTTTCGTGGGTTGACTTAGGCATACAGAGTTCATCCCCAGTCTAAGCATATGAAGTTCATTCCCAGTCTAAGATCAGATAGGACCAAGGGTTGCGGTAGTAGGATCGATAGGTTGCAGGGGGGACCAGGCCGATCCCCGACTTGCGCATTCTGCCTCTCCAGCCGACTGAGTGCACGCACACCCGTTTCATGGGTTGGCTTAGGCATAGGGAGTTCATTCTCTGTCTAAGCCCCAGTCGGACAAAGGGTTGTGGTGGCGAAACCTACAGCATGTAGAGGTGGACCGGGCCAATCCTCGGCTTACGCATTATGCCTCTCTAGCTAGATCAGCACCCACACACTCATTTCATGGTTTGACTTAGGCATACAGAGTTCATTCCCAGTCTAAGATCGACCCAAACCGAGGGTTGGGACAACAGGATCGATAGCACGCAGGGGGGACCGCGTCGGTCCTCGACTTGCATATTTTGCCTCTCCAGTCGGTTGAGCACCCGCACGCACGTTTTGTGGGCTGGCTTAGGCATACGGAGTTCATTCCATATCTAAACATATGGAGTTCATTCCCAGTCTAAGATCAGACCGGACTGAGAGTTGCGATAGCAAGACCAATAGCAGGATCGATAGCACGCAGGGGGGATCGAGCCGATCCTCAGCTTGTGCATTCTACCTTTCCAGCCGGTTGAGCACCCGCACACTCATTTCATGGGTTGGCTTAGGCATACGGAGTTCATTCCACGTCTAAGCCCCAGCTAGACCGAGGGTTGTGGCAGTAGGACCGACAGCGGGATCGACAGCACGCAGAGGGGAATCGAGCTGATCCTCAACTTACGCATTATGCCTCTTCGGTCGACTGAGCGCCCGCACGCTCGTTTCATGGGTTGACTTAGGCATACAGAGTTCATCCCCAGTCTAAGCATACGGAGTTCATTCCCAGTCTAAGATTGGACCGGACCAAGGGTTGTAGTAGCAGGATCGATAGCACCTAGGAGGGACCGGGTCGATCCTCGGCTTGTGCATTCTACCTTTCCGGCTAACTGATCGCCCGCACTCCCATTTCATGGGTTGGCTTAGGCATAGGGAGTTAATTCCATTCTAAGCCCCAATCGGACCGAGGGTTGTGGCAGCGGGACCAGTAGCACGCAGAGAAGGATCGGGCCGATCCTCGGCTTGCGCATTATGCCTCTCCGACCAGCTCAATGCCCACCCGCTCGTTTCGTGGGTTGACTTTGGCATACGGCGTTCATTCCCATTCTAAGATCGAACTGGACCGAGGGTTGCGGCAGTAGGATCGACAGCACGCAGGAGGGATCGGGCCAGTCCCCAACTTGCTCATTCTGCCTCTCCGATCGGCTGAGCGCCTGCACGCTCGTTTCGTGGGTTGGCTTAGGCATACAGAGTTTATTCCATGTCTAAGTATACGGAGTTCATTCCCAGTCTAAGATCAGACCAGACCGAGGGTTGCGGCAATCGAACCGGACTGAGGGTTACAGCAGTAGCACCAGCACAGGATCGACAGCACGTAGAGGGGGACCGGGCTGATCCGTGGCTTGCGCATTCTACCTCTCCAACCGGTTGAGTGCCCGCACGCTCGTTTCGTGGGTTGGCTTAGGCATATGGAATTCATTCCATGTCTAAGCCCCAGCTAGACCGAGGGTTGTGGCAGCAGAATCGGCAGTGGGATTGACAGCACGCAGAGGGGTACCAAGCTGATCCCTGGCTTGCACATTTTGCCTTTTCAGATCGGTGCTGGTGTCACATTTTTTTCGCCCGGGGCACCATCTCGGAGCATCATCGGAGAGCCTAACCGAGGACATTGGGGGTTCCGGTGATTGGGGGGTCAGGGGGTGTGCGCACATGATGTGCGATGGGTGCTGCTACTTGGCCTTTATATTGGCCCCCTATCCCTCATCAAACTTCGAGAACTCACACCGCCTTAAAGAGCATTTGGGATTTTATAGCTTTGCTCCCAGTAGCCATTAAAGTGTCTGAAATGGGGACACTTTTTTCAAACGCTCACAAAATCTTCTCCTCTTAGAATTTTTAGCTGAATTTTTTTGTGCATGCCAAAAAAAATAAAAGGATAACCTCTACCAAATTTGGGGACAAAACTCTTTCTAAAAAAATTTAAAAAAATTTCAAACCGCAAAAAGTTTAAAAAATCATGAAAAATAGAAAACAGGTCGTCTTGCCATGAAACTTCACATGAAGGCTTAGGGGACCATTGTATGAATTTACAAGCCATAAAAATGGCATTGGCATGGCAGAAATATGAAGATGTGCTTGAACCCACCTACCACCCGTTCGATCCTCGGCTTGCGCATCCTGTATCTCTGGTCGACTGAGCATCCACACGCTCGTTTCATGGGTTGACTTAGGCATACGAAGTTCATCCCCAGTCTAAGCATACGGAGTCCATTCCCAGTCTAAGATCATATAGGATTGAGGGTTGCGGTAGCAGGATCGGCAGCTCGCAGACGGGACCAGATCGATCCCCGGCTTGCGCATTTTGCCTCTCCAGTCGGCTGAGCGCCCGTACACCCGTTTCATGGGTTGGCTTAGGCATAGGGAGTTCATTCCATGTCTAAGCCCCAGTCAGACTGAGGGTTGTGGCGACGGGATCGACAGCACATAGAGGGCGACCAGGCCAATCCTCGGCTTGCGCATTATGCCTCTCTAGCTGGATCAACACCCGCACACTCATTTCATGGGTTGACTTAGACATACAAAGTTCATTTCCAGTCTAAGATTGACCCGAACTGAGGGTTACGATAACAAGATCGACAGCATGCAGGGGGGATCGTGTCGATCCTCGACTTGCGTATTTGCCTCTCCAATCGGTTGAGCACCTGCACACATGTTTTATGGGCTGGCTTAGGCATACGAAGTTCATTCCATGTCTAAACATATAGAGTTCATTCCCAGTCTAAGATTAGACCGGACCGAGGGTTGCGGTAGCAGGACTAGTAGTAGGATCAGTAGCATGTAAGGGGGATCGAGCCGATCCTCGGCTTGTGTATTCTACCTCTCCAGCCAGTTGAGCGCCCGCACGCTCATTTCGTGGGTTGGCTTAGGCATACGGAGTTCATTCCATGTCTAAGCCCCAGCTGGATCGAGGGTTGTGGCAGCAGGACTGGTAGCGGGATCGGTAGCACGCAGAAGGGAATCGAGCTGATCCTTGGCTTGTGCATTATGCCTCTCCGGCTAGCCTCTCTGGTCGGCTGAGCACCCGTACGCTCGTTTCCTGGGTTGACTTAGGCATACGGAGTTCATCCCCAGTCTAAGCATACGGAGTTCATTCCCAATCTAAGATCAGACCAGATCGAGGGTTGCGGCAACAGGACCAGCAGCACGTAGCGGGGACCAGGTCGATCCTCAACTTGTGCATTCTACCTCTCCAGTAGACCTCTTCGGCCGACTGAGCGCCTGCACGCTCGTTTCATGGGTTGACTTAGGCATACGAAGTTCATCCCTAGTCTAAGCATACAGAGTTCATTCCCAGTCTAACATCAGACCAGACCGAGGGTTGCGGTAGCAAGATCGACAGCACGTAAAGAGGACTGGACCGATCCTCGGCTTGTGCATTCTGCCTCTCCGGTCGGCTGAGCACCCGCACGCCCGTTTCGTGGGTTGGCTTAGGCATAGGGAGTTCATTCCGTGTCTAAGCCCCAACTGGACAGAGGGTTGTGGCAGTGAGACCGACAGCACACAGAGAGGGACCGGGCTGATCCCTGGGTTGCACATTATGCCTCTCCGACCGGTTCAGCGCCCGCACGCTCGTTTCATGGGTTGACTTAGGCATACGGAGTTAATTCCCAGTGTAAGATTAGACCAGTCCGAGGGTTGTGGTAGTAGGATCGATAGCACGTAGGGAGGGACCGGGCCGATCCCCTGCTTACGTATTCTACCTTTCCGGCCGGCTGAGCGCTCGCACACTCGTTTCATGGGTTGGCTTAGGCATACGGAGTTCATTCCATGTCTAAGCATACAGAGTTCATTCCCAGTCTAAGATCAGATCGGATCGAGGGTTGCGGCTGTAGGACCAGCAGTAAAATTGACAGCACATAGGGGGGACCGGGTCGATCCCCAGCTTTCACATTTTACGTCTTTGGTCGGCTGAGCGCCCGCACGCTCATTTCGTGGGTTGGCTTAGGCATACGGAGTTCATTCCATGTCTAAGCCCCAGCCGGACTGAGGGTTGTGGTAGCACGACCGGTAGCGGGATCGATAGCACACAGAGGAGGACTGAGCTGATCCCCGGCTTGTGCATTATGCCTCTCCGGTCGGCCTTTCTGGTCGGTTGAACGCCCAAACGCTCATTTCATGGGTTGACTTAGATGTATGGAGTTCATCCCCAGTTTAAGCATACGGAGTTCATTCCCAGTTTAAGATTAGACTGGACTGAGGGTTACAACAGCAGGATTGATAGCACGCAGGGTGGTACCGGGTCGATCCCCGGCTTGCGCATTCTGCCTCTCCAGTAAGCTGAGTGCCCACACGCTCGTTTCGTGGGTTGGCTTAGGCATACGGAGTTCATTCCATGTCTAAGCATACGGAGTTCATTCCCAGTCTAAAATTTTGAGCCACGGTGCACATGCTGGGCTTGAGCATGTGCTCGTGCCATTTTTTTTTCGCCCGAGGCACCATCGTTGGAGCATCGTCGGAGAGCCTAACCGGCGGCATTAGGGGTTCCGACGATTGGGGGGGCTGGGGGTGTGCGCACATGATGTGCGATGGGTGCTGGTACTTGGCCTTTATATTGGTCCCCTATCCCTCATCAAACCTCGAGAACTCACACCCCCTTAAGAGCATTTGAGATTTTATAGGTTTGCTGCCAGTAGCCATTAAAGTGTTTGAAATGGAGACACTTTTTTCAAATGGTCACAAAATATTCTCCACTTCGAGTTTTTAGCTGAATGTTTTTGTGCATGCCAACAGAAATACAAGGATCACCTCTACAAAATTTGGGGACAAAACTTTATCTAAAAAAATTTAAAAAAAGTCCAGAACCGTAAAAAGTTTCAAAAATCGTGAAAAATAAAAAATGGGACATCTTGCCACGAAACTTCACATGAAGGCTTAGGGGACCATTGTATGAATTTACAAGCCATAAAAATGGCATTGGCATGGCAGAAATATGAAGATGTGCTTGAACTCACCTACTACCCGTTCGATCCCCAGCTTGCGCATCCTGCCTCTCTGGTCAGTTGAGAGTCCACACGCTCGTTTCATGGGTTGACTCAGGCATACGGAGTTCATCCCCAGTCTAAGCATATGGAGTTCATTCCCAGTCTGAGATCGAATCGGATCGAGGGTTGCGACACCAGGATCGGCATCACGCAGGGAGGACTGAGCTAATCCCTAGCTTACGCATTCTGCCTCTCCGGTCGGCTGAGTGCCCGCACGCCCATTTCGTGGGTTGGCTTAGGCATAGGGAGTTCATTCCATGTCTAAGCCCCAGCCAGACCGAGGGTTATGGCAGTGGGACCGACAGCATGTAGAGGGGGACCGAGCCGATCCACGGCTTGCGCATTATGCCTCTTCGGCTGGCTTAGCGCCCACACGCTTGTTTCACGGGTTGACTTAAGCATACAGAGTTCATTCCCAATCTAAGATCAGACCAGACCGAGGATTGTGACAGCAGGATCGACAGCACGTAGGGGGGACCGGATCGGTTCCTGACTTGCGCATTTTGCCTCTCTGGCCGACTGAGTGCCCGCACGTTTGTTTCGTGGGTTGGATTAGGCATACGGAGTTCATTCCATGCCTAAGCATACAGAGTTCATTCCCAGTCTAAGATTGGATCGGACTGAGGGTTGCAGCAGCAGGACCAGTAACAGAATAAGCAGCGCATAAGGGGGACCGGGCCGATCCCTGACTTGCTCATTCTCCCTCTCTGATTGGCTGAGCATCCGCACGTCAGTTTCATGGGTTGGTTTGGGCATAGGGAGTTCATTCCATGTCTAAGCCCCAGTCAAACGAAGGGTTGTGGCAGTGGGACCGACAGCACACAGAGAGGGATCGGGCCGATCCCTGGCTTGTGTATTATGCCGCTCCGGTTGGCTCAGCGCCCGCACGCTCATTTCGTGGGTTGACTTAGGCATACGAAGTTCATTCCCAGTCTAAGATCAGACCGGACTGAGGGTTGCGGTAGCAAGATCGACAGCACACAGGGGTGGACCGGGCCGATCTCCGGCTTGCACATTCTGCCTCTTCGGCCGACTGAGCACCCGCATGCCCATTTCGTGGGTTGGCTTAGGTGTAGGGAGTTCATTCCATGTCTAAGCCCTAGCTGGACTGAGGGTTGTGGCAGCGGGACCGGTAGCACACAGAGTGGGATCGGGCTGATCCCAGGATTGCGCATTATGCCTCTCCGGCCGGCCTAGCGCCCTCCAGCTTGTTTCGTGGGTTGACTTAGGCATACGGAGTTCATTCCCAGTCTAAGATCAGACCGGACCGACGGTTGCGGTAGCAGGATCGATAACACATAGGGGGGATCAGGCTGGTCCCCGGCTTGCGCATTCTACCTCTCCGACTGGTTGAGCACCCGCACGCTTCTTTCGTGGGTTGGCTTAGGCATACGGAGTTCATTCCCAGTTTAAGATCGGACCGGATCGAGGGTTGTGGCAGCAGGACTAGTAGCAGGATCGACAGCACACAAGGGGGACCGAGCTGATCCCCGACTTGCACATTTTGCCTCTTCGGCCGGCTGAGCGCCCGCACGCTCGTTTCATGGGTTGGCTTAGGCATACGTTGTTCATTCCATGTCTAAGCCCCAACCAGATCGAGGGTTGTGGCTGCAGGACCGACAGCGAGATCAACAGCACGCAGAGGGGGATCGGGCTACTCCCCGACTCACGCATTATGCCTCTCCAACCGACCTCTTTGGTCAGCTGACTGCCCGCATGCTCGTTTCATGGGTTGGCTTAGGCATACGGAGTTCATTCCATGCCTAAGCATACGGAGTTCATCCCCAGTCTAAGATCAGACTAGACTTAGCATTGTAGTAGCAGGACCAACAGCAGGATCGATAGCACGTAGGGAGGACCGGGCTGATCCATGACTTATGCATTCTGCCTCTCCGATCGACTGAGCGCCCGCACGCCCGTTTCCTGGGTTGGCTTCGGCATACGGAGTTCATTCCATGTCTAAGCATACGGAGTTCATTCCCAGTCTAAGATCGAACCGGATCGAGGGTTGCGACAGCAGGACCAGTACAGGATAGATAGCACCCAAGGAGACCGGGCCAATCCGTGGCTTGCGCATTCTACCTCTCCGACCGGTTGAGCACCCGCACGCTCATTTCGTGGGTTGGCTTAGGCATACGAAGTTCATTCCAATTCTAAGCCCCAGTCGGACAGAGGGTTGTGGTAGCAGGGCCGGCAGTGGGATCGGTAGCACGCAGAGGGGTACCAAGTCGATCCCTGGCTTGCACATTATGCCTTTCCGGCCGGCTCAGTACCCGCACGCTCATTTCGAGGGTTGACTTATGCATACGGAGTTCATTCCTAGTCTAAGATCAGACTGGACCAAGGGTTGAGGTAGTAGGATCAACAGCACGCAGGGGGGACCAGGCCGGTCCCTGGCTTGCCCATTTTGCCTCTTCGACCGGCTGAGCGCCTGCACGCTCGTTTCATGGGTTGGCTGAGGCATACAGAGTTCATTCCATGTCTAAGCATACAGAGTTCATTCCCAGTCTAAGATTGGACTGGTTCAAGGGTTGCGACAGCAGGACCAAAACAGGATCGACAGCACGCAGGAGGGACCGAGCCAATCCGTCACTTGCGCATTCTGCCTCTTCGACTGATTGAGCACCCTCACGCTCGTTTCATAAGTTGGCTTAGGCATACGAAGTTCATTCAATTTCTAAGCCCCAGCCAGACTGAAGGTTGTGGCAGCAGGACCGACAGCGAAATCGGTAGCACGCAGAGGGGGACCGGGCCGATCCCCGGCTTGCGTATTATGCCTCTCCGGTCAGCGCAGCGCCCGCACGCTCATTTCGTGGGTTGACTTATGCATACGGAGTTCATTCCTAGTCTATGATCGGATCGGACAGAGGGTTACTGTAGTAGGATTGACAGCATGTAGGGGGGATCGGGTCGAACCCCGACTTGTGCAGTCTACCTTTTCGATCAACTGAGCGCCCTCACGCTCATTTCGTCGGTTGGCTTAGGCATACGGAGTTCATTCCATGTCTAAGCCCCAGTCGGACTGAGGGTTGTGGCCGCAGGATCGACAGTGGGATCAGCAGCACGCTGATCCTCGACTTGCACATTATGCCTCTCCGATCAGCCTCTACGACCGACTGAGCACCCACACGCTCGTTTCGTGGGTTGACTTAGCCATACGGAGTTCATCCCCAGTCTAAGCATACAGAGTTCATTCCCAGTCTAAGATCGGACAAGACTGAGGGTTACGGCAGCAGGATCTGTAGCACACAGGGGGGACCGGGCTGATCCCTGGCTTGTGCATTCTGCCTCTTCGACCGAAGAGGCATACGGAGTTCATTCCACGTGTAAGCCCCAGTCGGACCGAGGGTTGTGGCAACGGGACCGGTAGCATGCAAAAGGGGATCGGGTCGATCCCCGGTTTACGCATTATGCCTCTTCGGCTCGCTTAGCACTTGCACGCTCGTTTCGTGGGTTGACTTATGCATACGGAGTTCATTCCAAGTCTAAGATCGAATCAGACCGAGGGTTGCAGCAGCAGGATCGACAGCACGCAGGGAGGGATCGGGCCGATCCCTGACTTGTGCATTCTACCTCTCCGACCAACTGAGCGCCCACACATTCGTTTCGTGGGTTGGCTTAGGCATACGGAGTTCATTCAATGTCTAAGTATACGGAGTTCATTCCTAGCCTAAGATTTTGAGCCACGGTGCACATGCTGGGCTTGGGCATGTTCTGGTGCCACATTTTTTTTGCCTGGGGCACCATCGTTGGAGCATCGTCGGAGAGCCTAACCGGCGGCATTGGGGGTTCCGACGATTGGAGGGGTCGGGGGGGTTTGCGCATATGATGTGCGATGGGTGTTGGTACTTGCGTCATGGGCTCTGACCTTAGACTTAGAAACTGTGTGGCCTTAAGCTTGGAATCTCTGCCTTTATGCCTAAGTTAGCCTAAAACACAAGCGTATGGGCACTAGAACAACGAGAAGGGCTGATTACGCAAGTTAAAGAGAAACAGGATAAGAAGGCAAAATTCTAGAAATGCTCTTGTATTCACTGAAACAGAATTGTTTGATGGTGTACAAATGAGGAAGGAGTAGCTCTCTATTTATAGTTGAGGCTCCAGCTTACACTTAATGGAAATATCCTTAGAATAAAGGCTAAAATCATGGGATTATGCAGATTACAATCAATCAAGATGCTAACTCTTGATTTTCAGGGTCAACCAAATCTGCCAGGATGCTGCTGCTGATCCTACCTGCTTCCAGAAGCTTCCCTTGCGTGTCCAGCACCTTGGGCCCTTCTGGATGTGGTGCGAGTAGCTTGTATGCCAGGCCTTGGTCTCACGGGCTGGCCTGCAAGTTGGGTGGGCATTCTGAACTCATTTGCTAGGCTTTACGCATAGATACCCGCCAGCACGCCTGGTCTGCGGGCCTGAACCTCTGGCTCACCTGTTGGTGCGCCTGATGTACCTGGCGTGCCCGCCCAGGGTGTGACATTCTCCCCCACCTGATTGCGCAATGCCCTCATTGTGTCTTCTGCATGGTACTACCTGATCTGGTCCCCGAACTGCCATAAGTCATCTGCTGGTTCCTAGCTTGCCTCACTGTCTGGAAGTCCCTTCCAGCTCACCAAGTACTCTTGTTTTGGATGATAGTTCTTTCGTCTCACCTCTTGGTTAGCTATGATGCTGTGGACCTCCTTCTCATATGAGTCCCTTGCTCCTAATGGCGTACGTTTTGACTTTGCCCATCCTGGATCTCCCTCATCCTCATGGAACGGCTTGAGCATGCTCACATGGAACACCGGGTGTACCCTCGCCTTGGGTGGCATATCCAGCTTGTAGGCAACCTTGCCTACCCTCTTGACTACTTGGAAAGGTCCCTCATACCTCTGGACTAGGCCTTTGTGTAGCCCCCTATGGCGCACAATGGGATGCAGCTTCCCCAATACCAAGTCTCCAACCTGGAACTGCACGTCCCGCCAATTTTGGTCTACCCACTTCTTCGACCTCTTGGCCGCCTTATGTAGACAAACTCTAGCCAAGTCAATTTGCTCCTGCCATGCCTTGGCAAACTTGTATGCTGCTGGATTCAGCCCTGTATAACCTGCAGCAATCGAACCGGGTGTTAGTGGTTGTTGCCCTGTCACAACCTCAAATGGGCTCTGGTTCGTTACCTCGTTCCTTTGCAAGTTGTAGGAAAACTGCACAATATCTAGCAGCTTTGGCCAGTCCCTTTGTGTGGCACTCACATAGTGCCTGAAGTAGACCTTCAATAGTCCATTCACTCGTTCTATCTGCTCATCGGTCTACGGATGCATGCTAGTGGAAAAGTTCAAGTCTGGCCCTAACAGCTTGAATAACTCAGTCCAAAACCTACCCGTGAAATGCCCATCCCGATCACAAACAATAGTCCTCGGCACTCCCCAGTACTTAACCATGTTCTTCAGGAACAATCGAGCTGCCTCCTCGGCTGGGCACTCCTTGGTTGCTGGAATGAAGATTCCATACTTGGAAAACCTATCCACCACTACCATGATGCTTCCAAACCCTTCTGCTTTGGGTAGACCGACTATAAAGTCCAAAGAAACACTCTCCCATGGTCACTTTGGCACTGGCAATGGCTCCAAGAGACCGCCTGGTTTCTTGAGCTCCACCTTGTCCTATTGGCACACAAGACATGTCTTCACATAGGCCTCCACATCGTCCCTCATGTGCGGCCAGTAGTATCGATCCTCGATCAACGCCAAGGTACAACTCACTCCGGGGTGTCCAACCCACCTTGAATCATGGCATTCTTGCAAAACTTCCTTGCAGAGCTTTTCGTGCTGCGGCACAAACAGTCTACTTCCCCTGGTGTACAGCAAGCCATCCTGCAACCAAAACTGCCTAGTCTTACCTTGCTGGGCGTACTCCATCAAAGCCTTGGCTGTAGGATCATGCACAAGTCCCTCCTTGATGAGCAACACTAGTGACCCCTCTGGTTGGCTAATGGCAGCAAGGTTAGCCTTCCTGCTCAAGGCATCTGCCACTAGGTTCACCCGTCCCAACTTCTACTCCATCTGGAAATCAAATTCCGTAAGAAAATCTTGCCATCTCGCCTGCTTGGGGGACAGCTTCTTCTATGTCTGGAAGTAGCTAGTCGCCACATTGTCCATCCTAACCACAAACCTCGACCCCAACAGGTAATGGTGCCAAGTACATAAGCAGTGCACCACCGCAGTCATCTTCTTCTCTTGGATCATGTACTTGCGCTCAATCTCGTTCAACTTCCTGCTCTCGAACGCAACTGGACATCCCTCCTGCATCGACACACCCCCTATGGCAAAGTCTGATGCATCTGTATGCACCTCATACGGCTTGGCATGGTCTGGCAAGGCCAAGACTGGCTCTTCGATCATAGCTTGCTTCAACCTGTCAAAGGCTTCCTGGCACCCTACGCTTCACTCCCACGCTTTCCCTTTCTTGAGCAAGTTAGTCAATGGTGTGGCCATTGCTGAGTGACCATTGATGAAGTGCCTGTAGTAGTTGACCAGCCCAAGGAACGATCTCAACTCAGTGACCTTGGCTGGCGGTTGCCACTCCAGGATGGCGTGTATCTTGCCTTCATCCATGTGTATCTTGCCACCTCCCACTATATGGCAAAGGAATGGGATCTCCTATTGGGTGAATGAGCACTTCTCCCTCTTGACAAACAGCTTGTGTGCCCGTAACACCTCGAACACCTATCTCAAGTGGTCTACATGCTCTCCCAAAGTCTGGCTATAGATCACAATATCATCCAAATAAACCACAACAAACCGATCAAGGAATGATTGAAGTACCTTGTTCATAAGGGTCCAGAATGTTGCTGGGGCGTTCGTGAGTCTGAAAGGCATAACCAAGAACTCATACGAACCATACCGAGTGACACATGCTATCTTTGGCTCATCTCCCTCTGCGATCCTGACTTGATAGTAGCCTGACCTCAAATCCAGCTTGGTGAACCACCTTGCGCTCCCAAGTTGATCGAACAAGTCCGTAATAAGTGGGATGGGGTACCTGTTCTTGATGGTCAGCTTGTTCAAAGCTCGGTAGTCTATTCATAGCTAGAACAACCCATCATGCTTGTGCTGAAATAGAACCGGTGCACCATAGGGTGCCTTCGATGGCCTGATGAAACTAGCATCAACTAACTCTTTGAGCTACTTCCTTAACTCCTCCAACTCTGGTGGAGACATTTGGTAAGGGGCTCTAGCTGGTGGCTTGGCCTCGGACACCAGCTCGATCTTATGGTCCACCTCCCTCTTAGGTGGTAGCTTGCTAGGTAGCTTTGTGGGCATCACATCACTAAAGGTCTTCAGCACCTTTAGCACCTCTAAGGGTGACTCGATCTCTTTCTCCCTTGGCTCATCATATTTCAGGGCTGCCAAGAAGGTGTCTTCTTGTCTGCTTACCGCCTTGGCAAATTGGATGGCTGACACCACCCGCGACCCAACTCCAGACCCTCTCCTTAATGGCACTAGGCATTGGCACCATGCATCCAAGATGCAAACACAATCAGTAAAAGGCACAAGGAGGGCATTAATCCGAACAAGGAAATCCAACCCAATCACAAACTCATAGTCATCAAGGGGTATTTCTTCAATGGTCTCCTTGCCTTTCTAGTGTTCAAGCTGCAACTCCACTCCCCGCGCTACTCCAATGGCTAGAACTTCCTTGGAGTTTACCATTTTGATGGTACCAGTCCCTTTCTGCACCTTTAGTCTGAGCTTCCAGGCTCTATCACCTGAAATAAAAAGATGTGAGGCACCTGTGTCCTCCAGTGTGCTCACCTTCTGACCTGCAACCATCAGATCCGAAAACATCAAGCCCTTTGGCTTGCGGCTCCCCTTACTCTGGACAGCATTGAGCACCAATGTCCCAAGCTTTGCTGCCCCTGACTCTGACTCCTCGTCAGACTCCTTGTCTATAGCAGCCAGCTTGCCCTTTGGTGGGTAATTGCGCGCTATGTGGCTCCCTCCACATAGGTAGCATGCTAGTGGCTCTCGGTCCCCTTTTGCTTTCCACTTGCCTACTGGTGGCTTCCTCTCGCCATCCTTGGTTGAATGGTCTCAGTCTCCATCCTTGGACTCTCGATCATGGTCCTTCCCCTTGGACTGCTTCTTTCGATCTCTATCATCCCTTCCCTTACCCTTGGGCTTGGTAGCCTTGAACTTGTTCAGAGACTTGAACTCTATCAAGGCCTCGACAGTAGTCATGGCTTTAGTCATGAACTCCTCTCCTTTGTAGCTCATTCTTCACCCATGGCTTCAGCCCATCCATGAAAGCAAATAAGGCGTCCTTCTCGCCTAGATTCAAGATCTGTAGCATCAGTTCAGAGAATTTTTGGACATATTCCCTTATGTCCCCTTGCTGGCTCAGCCGGCGTAACTTTACCCGCACCTCATCATCGGCATACTCTGGGTAAAATTGTTCTCTAAACTCTTTTTGGAACTCTGCCCAGGTTCCAATCTTGGCGCTCCCACACCTGACATCATCACACCTATGCCTCTACCATAATAAGGCTACATCAGTGAGATACATAGCAGCGGTGCTTACCTTCATCACCTCATCTTGCATGCCCATGGCCTAGAAGTACTGCTCCATACCCTAAAGGCAGTTATCTACTTCCTTGGCCACCCTAGTCCCCTTGAACTCCTTCGGCTTGGGGACATCCAATCTTGACTTAGACACTCCAGCAAACATGCCATTCCCAATGGCAATCTTGCAAGCAATGAGCTCACTGGTAAGCTCCTTCATCCGCTGGTGCATGGCCTCTATGCCATCGCTCAAGGTCAGCACTTCAGCCTCCAAGGTCTGATTCTTTTGGGTGAACATGTCCAAGCCTTTGTTGAGAGCAGCTTACAGCTCACTTTGGATCTCCTCCCCCATGGAGTCTAGCGATGCAATGTGAGTCTCTACCCCCTCAAGCTTCTCCCCCATGTCGCCCATGGTCACCTCCACCTTGGCCAGCCTACCGTCCATGGTAGACCAGATATCTCTAGAACTGGCTTTCCCCATGGAGTCTAGCGATGCAATGTGAGTCTCTACCCCCTCAAGCTTCTCCCCCATGTCGCCCATGGTCACCTCCACCTTGGCCAGCCTATCGTCCATGGTAGACCAGATATCTCTAGAACTGGCTTTCCTCCCTCTTCCACGCCCATGCTCCTAGGCCTCTGGTTGTTGGTTAGCAGCGTCACTTTGGGATGCCATCTCCTCTAACCTGCACAACACAAACACGTAGAATCGAACTTGCTCTAATAGCAACTGTCATGGGCTCTGACCTTAGACTCAGAAAATCGTGCGGCCTTAGGCTTGGAATCTCCTCCTTTATGCCTAAGTCAGCCTAAAACACAAGCGTACGGGCACTAGAACAACAGGAAGGGCTGATTACGCAAGTTAAAGAGAAACAGGATAAGAAGGCAGAATTCTGGAAATGCTCTTCTATTCACTAAAACAGAAGTGTTTGATGGTGTACAAATGAGGGAGGAGCAGCCCTCTATTTATAGTTGAGGCTCTAGCCTACATTTAATGGCAATATCCCTAGAATAAAGGCTAAAATCATGGGATTATATAGATTACAATCAATCAGGATGCTAACTCCTGATTTTCAAGGTCAACCAAATCTGCCAGGATGCTGCTGCCGATCCTGCCTGCTTCCAGAAGCTTCCCTTGTGTGTCCAGCACCTTGGGCCCTTCTGGATGTGGTGCGGGCAGCTTGAATGCCAGGCCTTGGTCTCACAGGCTGGCCTGCAAGTTGGGCGGGCATTCTGAACTCGTTTACCAGGCTTTGCGCTCAGATACCCGCCATCACACCTGTTCTGTGGGCCTCAACCTCTGGCTCACCTGCTGGTGCGCCTGATGTGCCTGGCGTGCCCGGCCAGGGTGTGACACTTGGCCCTTATATTGGCCCCCTATCCCTCATCAAACCTCAAGAACTCACACCCCCTTAAAGAGCATTTGAGATTTTATAGGTTTGCTGCCAGTAGCCATTAAAGTGTCTGAAATGGGGACACTTTTTTCAAACGGTCACAAAATCTTCTCCACTTCAAGTTTTTAACTGAATTTTTTTGTTCATGCCAACAAAAATACAAGGATCACCTCTACCAAATTTGGGGACAAAACTTTTTCTAAAAAATTTTTAAAAAATCGCGAACCGTAAAAAGTTTTGAAAATCGTGAAAAATAAAAAATGGGTCATCTTGCCACGAAACTTCCCATGAAGGCTTAGGGGAAAATTGTATGAATTTACAAGACATAAAAATGGCATTGGTACGGCAGAAATATGAAGATGTGCTTGAACCCACCTACCACCCATTCGATCCCCGGCTTGCGCATCTTGCCTCTCTGGTAGGCTGAGCGCCCGCACACTTGTTTCATGGGTTGACTTAGGCATATGGAGTTCATCCCCAGTCTAAGCATACGGAGTTCATTCCTAGTCTAAGATCGGATTGGATCGAGGGTTACATTAATAGGATCGGTAGCATGCAGGAGGGATCGGGCCAATCCCTGGCTTGTAGATTCTGCCTCTTCGATCGGCCAAGCACCCGCACGCCTGTTTCGTGGGTTGGCTTAGGCATAAGGAGTTCATTCCATGCCTAAGCCCCAGCCGGACTGACGGTTGCGGTAGCGGGACCGACAGCACACAGAGGGGGACAAGGCCGATCCTCGGCTTGCGCATTATGTCTCTCCGATTGGCTCAGCGCCCGCATGCTCGTTTTATGGGTTGACTTAGGTATATGAAGTTCATTCCCAGTCTAAGATCAGACCGGACCGAGGGTTACGGTAGCAGGATCGACAGCACGTAGGGGGATCAAGCTGATCCTCGGCTTGTGCATTCTGCCTCTCCGATCGGCTGAGCGCTCGCACGCTCGTTTCGTGGGTTGGCTTAGGCATACAGAGTTCATTCCATGTCTAAGCATACAAAGTTCATTCCCAATCTAAGATCAGACCGGACCGAGGGTTGCGGTAGCAGGACCAGCAGCAGGATCGGTAGCACGCAGAGGGGGACCGGGCCAATCCCCGGCTGGTGCATTCTGCCTCTCCGATCGACTGAGCGCCCGCACGCTCGTTTCGTGGGTTAGCTTAGGCATATGGAGTTCATTCCATGTCTAAGCATATAGAGTTCATTCCCAGTCTAAGATTGGACCGGACCGACGGTTGTGGCAGCAGGACCAACAGCAGGATCGACAACACGCAGGGGGGACCGAGCCGATCCCTGACTTACGCATTCTACCTCTCCGATTGACTGAGTGCCCGCACGCTCATTTCATCAGTTGGCTTAGGCATATGGAGTTCATTCCATGTCTAAGCCCCAGCTGGACCGAGGGTTGTGGCAGCAAGACCGACAGTGGGATCGACAGCACGTAGAGGGGGACCGGGTTGATCCCTGAGCGCCCGCATGCTCGTTTCGTTGGTTGACTTAGGCATACGAAGTTCATCCCCAATCTAACCATACGGAGTTCATTCCCAGTCCAAGATCGAACCAGACCGAGGGTTGCGACAACAGGATCGGCAGCACGCAGGGGGGACCGGGTCGATCCCCGGCTTGCGCATTCTGTTTCTCCGGCCGACTGAGCACCCTCATGCCCGTTTCATGGGTTGGCTTAGTCATAGGGAGTTCATTCCATGTCTAAGCCACAGCCGGATCGAGGGTTGTGGCAGTGGGATCGGTAGCACGTCGGAGGGACCGGGCTGATCCCCGGCTTGCGCATTCTGGCTTTCCAATCAAATGAGTGCCTGCACGCCCATTTCGTGGGTTGGCCTAGGCATAGGGAGTTCATTCCATGCCTATGCCCCAGCCAGATCAAGGGTTGTGGTAGCGGGACTGGCAGCACGCAGAGGGGGACCAGGCCCATCCCTGGCTTCCGCATTATGCCTCTTCTGTCGGCTCAGTGCCTGCACACTCGGTTCGTGGGTTGACTTATACATATGGAGTTCATTCCCAGTCTAAGATCAAACTGGACCGAGGGTTAGACAGCAGGATCAACAGCACACAGGGGGGACCGGGCTGATCCTCGGCTTGCGCATTCTGCATCTCTGGCCGACTAACCACCCGCATACTCATTTCATAGTTTAGCTTAGGCATATGAAGTTCATTCCACATCTAAGCATATGAAGTTGATTCCAGTCTAATATTTTGAGCCACGATGCACATGCTAGGCTTGGGCATGTGCTGGTGCCGCATTTTTTTCGCTCGGGGCACCATCGCTGGATCATCATCGGAGAGCCTAACCGGCGGCATTGGGGGTTCCGACGATTTGGGGGGCCGGGGGTTGTGCACACATGATGTGCGATGAGTGTTGGTACTTGGCCATTATTGGCCCCCTATCCCTCTTCAAACCTTGAGAACTCACACCCCCTTAAAAAGCATTGGAGATTTTATAGGTTTGCTACCAGTAGCCATTAAAGTGTCTAAAATGGGGACACTTTTTTCAAATGGTCACAAAATCTTCTCCCCTTTGAGTTTTTAGCTGAATTTTTTTTTTGCATGCCAACAAAAATACAAGGATCACCTCTACCAAATTTGGGGATAAAACTCTTTCGAAAAAAATTTTAAAAAATCTGGAACCGCTAAAAGTTTCAAAAATCATGGAAAATAGAAAATGGGTCTTCTTGCCACGAAACTTCACATGAAGGCTTAGGGGACCATTGTATGAATTTACAAGCCATAAAAATGGCATTGGCATGGCAGAAATATGAAGATGTGCTTGAACCCACCTACCACCCGTTCGATCCCCGACTTTCGCATCCTGCCTCTCTGGTCGACTGAGTGCCCGCACGTTCATTTCGTGGGTTGACTTAGGCATACAGAGTTCATCCCCAGTCTAAGCATACGAAGTTAATTCCCAGTCTAAGATCAGACTGGACCGAGGGTTGTGGCTATAGGATCGGCAGCACGCAGAGGGGACAGGGCCAATCCCCGACTTACGCATTCTGCCTCTCTGGCCGACTGAGCGCCCGCACGCCTGTTTCATGGGTTGGCTTAGGCATAGGGAGTTCAATCCATGTGTAAGCCCCAGCCGGATCGAGGGTTGTGGCAGTGGGGTCGGCAGCACGTAGAGGGGGACCGAGCTGGTCCCTGACTTGCGCATTATGCCTCTTCGACCGGCTCAGCACTCGCATGCTCGTTTCGTGGGTTGACTTATGCATACAGAGTTCATTCCCAGTCTAACATCGGATCAGACCGAGGGTTGTGGCAGCAGGATCGGCAACACGCAGGGGGACCGGGCCGATCCCCGACTCACGCATTCTACCTCTCCAACCGACTAAGCGCCCGCATGCTCGTTTCATGGGTTTGCTTAGGCTTACGGAGTTCATTCCATGGCTAAGCATACAGAGCTCCTTCCCAGTCTAGGCATACGGAGTTCATCCCCAGTCTAAGCATACGGAGTTCATCCCCAGTGTAAGCATACGGAGTTCATTCCCAGTGTAAGATCAGATCAGACCGAGGGTTACGGTAGCAAGTTCAACAGCACGCAGGGGGGACCGAGCCGATCCCTGGCTTGCGCATTCTACCTCTCCGGTCGGCTTAGCGCCCGCACGCTCGTTTCGTGGGTTGGCTTAGGCATAGGGAGTTCATTCCATGTCTAAGCCTCAGCCAGACCGAGGGTTGTGGCAGAGGGACCGACAGCACACAGAGGGGGATTAGGCCGATCTCTGGCTTGCGCATTATGTATCTTCGGTCGGCTCAGTGCCCGCACGCTCATTTCATGGGTTGGCTTAGTCATAGGGAGTTCATTCCATGTCTAAGCCACAGCCGGACCGAGGGTTGTGGCAGTGGGATCGACAGCACGCCGGGGGGATCGGGCTGATCCCCGGCTTTCGCATTCTGCCTCTTCGGCCGGCTGAGTGCTCGCACGCCCATTTCATGGGTTGGCTTAGGCATAGGGAGTTCATTCTATGCCTAAGCCCCAGCCAGACCGAGGGTTGTGGTAGCGGGACTGACAGCATGCACTGGGGGACCAGGCCGATCCCCGACTCGCGCATTATGCCTTTTCGGCCGGCTCAACGCTCGCACGCTCGTTTCGTGGGTTGACTTATGCATATGGAGTTCATTCCCAATCTAAGATTAGATCGGACTGAGGGTTCCAGTAGCAAGATCGACAGCACGCAGGGGGGATCGGGTCGATCCCTGGCTTGTGCATTTTGCCTCTCTGGCCGGCTGAGCTCCCGGACGCTCGTTTCGTAGGTTATCTTAGGCATACGGAGTTCATTCCACGTCTAAGCATACGGAGTTCATTCTTAGTCTAAGATTTTGGGCCATGATGCACATGCTAGGCTCGGGCATGTGCTGGTGCCACATTGTTTTCGTCGGGGGCACCATCGTCGGAGCATCGCCGGAGAGCCTAACCGATGGCATTGGGGGTTCCGACGATTTGGGGGGCCGGGGGGTGTGCGCACATGATGTGTGATGGGTGCTGGTACTTGGCCATTATTGGCCCCCTATCCCTCTTCAAACCTCGAAAACTCACACCCCCTTAAAGAGCATTTGAGATTTTATAGGTTTGCTACCAGTAGCCATTAAAGTGTCTAAAATGGGGACACTTTTTTCAAACGGTCACAAAATCTTCTCCACTTCGAGTTTTTAGCTGAATTGTTTTATGCATGCCAACAAAAATACAAGGATCACCTCTACCAAATTTGGGGACAAAACTCTTTCTAAAAAAATTTTAAAAAATCTCGAACCGCTAAAAGTTTTAAAAATCGTGAAAAATAGAAAACGGGTCTTCTTGCCACAAAACTTGACATGAAGGCTTAGGGGACCATTGTATGAATTTACAAGCCATAAAAATGGCATTGGCATGGCAGAAATATGAAAATGTGCTTGAACCCACCTACCACTCGTTCGATCCCCGACTTGCACATCTTGCCTCTCTTGTTGGCTGAGCGCTCGCACGCTCGTTTCGTGGGTTGACTTAGGCATACGGAGTTCATCCCCAATCTAAGCATACGAAGTTTATTCCCAGTCTAAGATCGGACTGGACTGAGGGTTGCGGCTGTAGGATCAAGAGCACGCAGTGGGGATCGGGCCGATCCCCGGCTTGCGCATTCTGCCTCTCCGACCGGCTGAGCACCCGCACGCCCGTTTCATGGGTTGGCTTAGGCATAGGGAGTTCATTCCATGTGTAAGCCCCAGCCGGACTGAGGGTTGTGGCAGCGGGACCGGCAGCACGCATAGGGGGACCCGGCTATTCCCCGACTTGCGCATTATGCCTCTTCGATCGGCTCAGCACCCGCACGCTCGTTTCATGGGTTGACTTATGCGTACAGAGTTCATTCCCAGTCTAACATCAGATCGGACCGAGGGTTGCAGCAGTAGGATCGACAGCACCCAGGTGGGACCGGGTCGATCCCCGACTTGCGCATTGTGCCTCTCCGACTGATTGAGTGCCCGCATGCTCGTTTCGTGGGTTGGCTTAGGCATACGGAGTTCATTCAATGGCTAAGCATACAGAGTTCATTCCTAGTCTAGGCATACGGAGTTCATCCCCAGTCTAAGCATACGAAGTTCATCCCCAGTCTAAGCATACGGAGTTCATTCCAAGTCTTAGATCGGATCGGATCGAGGGTTGCGGCAGTAAGATCGACAGCACGTAGGGGGATCGGGCCGATCCCTGGCTTGCGCATTCTACCTTTTCGGCCGGCTAAGCGCCCGCATGCCCATTTCATGGGTTGGCTTAGGCATAGGGAGTTCATTCCATGTTTATGCCCTAGTCGGACCGAGGGTTGTGGCAGCGGGATCGACAGCACGCAGAGGGGGACTGGGTCGATCCCCGGCTTGTGCATTATGCCTCTTCGATCGGCTCAGTGCTTGCACGCTCGTTTCGTGGGTTTACTTATGCATACGGAGCTCATTCCTAGTCTAAGATCAGGCTAGACTGAGGGTTGCGGTAGCAGGATCGACAGTACGCAGGAGGGACCGGGCCTCTTCGACAGGTGAGCACCCGCACGCTCGTTTTGTGGGTTGGATTAGGCATACGGAGTTCATTCCAAGTCTAAGCATACGGAGTTCATTCCCAGTCTAAGATTTTGAGCCACGGTGCACATGCTGGGCCCGAGCATGTGCTGGTGCCGCATTTTTTTCGCTCGGGGCACCATCGTCGGAGCATCGTCGGAGAGCCTAATCGACCGCATTGGGGGTTTCTGTGATTGGGGGGCCGGGGGGTGTGCGCACATGATGTGTGATGGGTGCTGGTACTTGGCCCTTTTATTGGCCCTCTATCCCTCATCAAACCTTGAGAACTCACACCCCCTTAAAAAACATTTGAGATTTTAAAGGTTTGCTGCCAGAAGCTATTAAAGTGTCTGAAATGGGGACACTTTTTTCAAACGGTCACAAAATCTTCTCCACATCGAGTTTTTAGCTGAATTTTTTTGTGCAAGCTAAAAAAAATACAAGGATCACCTCTTGGCAAAAATATGAAGATGTGCTTGAACCCGCCTACCACTCGTTCGATCCCCTCTGGTCGCCTGAGTGCCCGCACGCTCGTTTCGTGGGTTTACATAGTCATCCGGAGTTCATCCCTAGTCTAAGCATACGGAGTTCATTCCCAGTCTAAGATCAAACTAGACCGAGGGTTGCGGCAGCAAAATAGGCAGCACGCAGGGGGGATCGGGGCGACCCCCGGCTTACGCATTCTGCCTCTCCGATCGGCTGAGCGCCCGCACTCCCATTTCGTGGGTTGGCTTAGGCATAGGGAGTTCATTCCATGTCTAAGCCCCAGTTGGACCGAGGGTTGTGGCAGCGAGACTGACAGCATGCAGAGGGGGATCGGGTCGATCCCCAGCTTGCGCATTATGCCTCTCCGATCGGTTCAGCGCCCGCACGCTCCTTTTGTGGGTTGACTTAGGCATACGGAGTTCATTCCCAGTCTAAGATTGGACCAGACCGAGGGTTGTGGTAGTAGGATCGACAACACGCAGGGGGGACCGGCCCGATCTCCGGCTTGCGCATTCTGCCTCTCCGACCGGTTGAGTGCCCGTACGCTCATTTTGTGGGTTGGCTTAGGCATACGGAGTTCATTCCATGTCTAAGCATACAAGTTCATTCCCAGTCTAAGATCAGACTGGATAAAGGGTTGCGACAGCAGTACTAGCAGCAGTATCGATAGCACGCAGGGGGGACTAGGTCGATCCCCGGCTTGCGCATTCTACCTCTCCGGCCGACTGAGCGCCCGTACTCTCATCTCGTGGGTTGACTTAGGCATATGGAGTTCATACCATGTCTAAGCCCCAGCCGGACCGAAGGTTGTGGTAGCAGGACCGGCAGCGGGATCGACAGCACGAAGAGGGGGACTGGGCCGATCGTCGGCTTGCGCTTTATGCCTCTTCGACTGGCTCAGCACCCGCATGCTCATTTCATGGGTTGACTTATGCATACGGTGTTCATTCCTAGTCTAAGTTTGGATCAGACCGAGGGTTGTGGCAGCAGGATTGATAGCAGGTAGGGGGGACTGGGTCGATCCTCAACTTACGCATTCTGCCTCTCTGGCCGACTAAACACCTGCACGCTCGTTTTGTGGGTTGGCTTAGGCATACGGAGTTCAATCCATGTCTAAGCATACGGAGTTCATTCCCAGTCTAAGATTTTGAGCCACGGTGCACATGCTGGGCTCAGGCATGTACTGGTGCCACATTTTTTTTGCCCAGGGCACCATCGCCGGAGAGCCTAACCGGCGGTATTGGAGGTTCCGACGATTGGGGGGCCGGGGGGTGTGCGCACATGATGTGCGATGGGTGCTGGTACTTGGCCCTTATATTGGCCCCCTATCCCTCATCAAACCTTGAGAACTCACACCCCCTTAAAGAGCATTTGAGATTTTATAGGTTTGCTGTCAGTAGCCATTAAAGTGTCTGAAATGGGGACACTTTTTTCAAATGGTCACAAAATCTTCCCCACTTCGAGTTTATAGCTGAATTTTTTTGTGCATGCCAACAAAAATACAAGGATCACCTCTACCAAATTTGGGGATAAACTCTTTCTAAAAAATTTTAAAAAATCCTGAACCGCAAAAAGTTTCGAAAATCTTAAAAAATAGAAAACGGGTCGTCTTGCCATGAAACTTCACATGAAGGCTTAGGGGACCATTGTATGAATTTACAAGCCATAAAAATGACATTGGCATGGCAAAAATATGAAGATGTGCTTGAACCCACCTACCACCTATTTGATCCCCGGCTTGCGCATCCTACCTCTCTGGTCGGCTGAGCGCCCGTACGCTCGTTTCGTGGGTTGACTTAGGCATATTGAGTTCATCCCCAGTCTAAGCATACGAAGTTCATTCCCAGTCTAAGATCAGACTGAACTGAGGGTTGCAACAATAGGATCGACAGCACGCAGGTGGGATCTGGTCGATCCCCGGCTTAAGCATTCTGCCTCTCTGACCGGCAGAGTGCCCGCACGCCCATTTCGTGGGTTGGCTTAGGCATAGGGAGTTCATTCCATGTCTAAGCCCCAGCCAGACCGAGGGTTGTGGCAGCGAGACCGACAGCATGCAGAGGGGGATCAGACCGATCCCCAACATACGCATTCTGCCTCTCCGGTCGGCTGAGCGCCCGCTCGCTAGTTTCATGGGTTGGCTTAGGCATACAGAGTTCATTCCAATTTCTAAGCATATGAAATTCATTCCCAGTCTAAGATCGAACTGGATTGAAGGTTACGACAGCAGGACCAGAGTAGGATCGGTAGCACGTAGGGGGGATCGGGCCGATCCCCGACTTGCGCATTTTGCCTCTCTGGCTGACTGAGCGCCCGAATGCTCGTTTCGTGGGTTGGCTTAGGCATACGGAGTTCATTCCATGTCTTAGCCCTAATTGGACCGAAGGTTGTGGCAGCAAGACCAGCAGTGGGATCGACAGCATGCAGAGGGGGACCGGGCTGATCTCTGACTTGCGTATTATGCCTCTTCGGCTGGCCTCTCCGACCGACTGAGCGCCCACACGCTCGTTTTATGGGTTGACTTAGGCATACGAAGTTCATCCCCAGTCTAAGCACACAGAGTTCATTCCCAGTCTAAGATCAGACTGGATCAGGGGTTGCGGTAGCAGGATTGGCAACACGCAGGGGGGACCGAGGTGATCCTCGGCTTACGCATTCTGCCTCTCCGGCCGACTGAGCGCCCACAAGTCCGTTTCGTGGGTTGGCTTAGGCATAGGGAGTTCATTCCATGTCTAAGCCCTAGTCGGATCGAGGGTTGTGGCAGTAGCACCGGCAGCACACAGAGGGGGACCGGGGTGATCATCGGCTTGCGTATTATGCCTCTTCGATCGGCTCAGTGCTCGCACGCTCGTTTCGTGGGTTGACTTATGCATACGGAGTTCATTCCTAGTCTAAGATCAAACTAGATCGAGGGTTACGACAGCAAGATCACAGCACGTAGAGGGGGATCGAGCCGATCCCTGACTTGCGCATTCTGCCTCTCCGGTCGACTGAGCACCCGCACGTTCGTTTCGTGGGTTGGCTTAGGCATAGGGAGTTTATTCCATGTCTAAGCATATGGAGTTCATTCCCAGTCTAATATTTTGAGCCACGGTGCACATGCTGGGCTCGAGCATGTGCTGGTGTCGTATTTTTTTTCGCTCGGGGCACCATCGCGGGAGCATCGCCGGAGAGCCTAACCGACGGCATTGGGGGTTCCGGCGATTGGGGGGCCGGGGGGTGTGCGCACATGATGTGCGATGGGTGCTAGTACTTGGCCCTTATATTGGCCCCCTATCCCTCATCAAACCTCGAGAACTCATACCCCCTTAAAGAGCATTTGAGATTTTATAGGTTTGCTGCCAGTAGCCATTAAAGTGTCTGTAATAGGGACACTTTTTTCAAACGGTCACAAAATCTTCTCCACTTCGAGTTTTTAGCTGAATTTTTTTGTGCATACCAACAAAAATACAAGGATCACATCTACCAAATTCGTGGATTGACTTAGGCATACAGAGTTCATTCCCAGTCTAAGCATACGGAGTTCATTCCTAGTCTAAGATCAGACTGGATCGAGGGTTGAGACAGCAGGATCGGCAGCACGCAGGGGGGACCGGGCCGATCCTCGGCCTGCTCATTCTGCCTCTCCGACTGGCTGAGTGCCCGCACTCCTGTTTCATGGGTTGGCTTAGGCATAGGGAGTTCATTCCATGTCTAAGTCCTAGCTGGACCGAGGGTTGTGGCAGCGGGACTGACAGCACGCAGAGGGGGACCGGGCCGATCCCTGGCTTGCGCATTATGCCTCTCCGGTCAGCTCAGCGCCCGCACGCTCGTTTTTGGATTGACTTAGGCATACAGAGTTCATTCCCAGTCTAAAATTGGACCAGACCAAGGGTTACGGCAGCAGGATCGACAGCATGCAGGGGGGACCAAGCCGATCCCCAGCTTGCGCATTCTGCTTCTCCGGTCGGTTGAGCGCCTTCACGCTCGTTTCGTGGGTTGGCTTAGGCATACGGAGTTCATTCCTTGTCTAAGCATATGGAGTTCATTCCCAGTCTAAGATTTTGAGCCATGGTGCCCATGCTGGGCTCGGGCATGTGCTAGTGCCACATTTTTTTCGCCCGGGGCACCATCGTCGGAGCATCACCAGAGAGCCTAACCGGTGGCATTGGGGGTTCCGCCGATTGGGGGGCCGGGGGGTTTGTGCCCATGATGTGCGATGGGTGCTGGTACTTGGCCCTTATATTGGCCCCCTATCCTTCATCAAACCTCGAGAACTCACACCCCCTTAAAAAGCATTTGAGATTTTATAGGTTTGCTGCCAGCAATTATTAAAGTGTCTAAAATGGGGACACTTTTTTCAAACGGTCACAAAATCTTCTCCACTTCGAGTTTTTAGCTGAATTTTTTTGCACATGTGAAAAAAAATACAGGGATCACCTCTACCAAATTTGGGGGCAAAAATCTTTCCAAAAATTTTTTAAAAAATCCTGAACCGTAAAAGGTTTCAAAAATCGTGAAAAATAGAAAACGAGTCGTCTTGCCACGAAACTTCACATGAAGGCTTAGGGGACCATTGTATGAATTTACAAGCCATAAAAATGGTATTGGCATGGCAGAAATATGAAGATGTGCTTGAACCCACCTACCACCCGTTCGATCCCTAACTTGTGCATCTTGCCTCTCTGGTCGACTGAGCGTTCGCACGCTCGTTTCGTGGGTTGACTTAGGCATACGGAATTCATCCCCAGTCTAAGCATACGAAGTTCATTCCCAATCTAAGATCAGACTTGATCGAGGGTTGCGAGAGCAGGATCGGCAGCACGCAGAGGGGATCGGACCGATCCCCGGCTTGCGCATTCTGCCTCTCCGGTCGGCTGAGCACCAACACGCCTGTTTAGTGGGTTGGCTTAGGCATAGGGAGTTCATTCCATGTCTAAGCCCCAGTCAGACCGAGGGTTGTGGCAGCGGGACCGGTAGCACGCAGACGGGGACCAGGCCGGTCCCCGGCTTGAGCATTATGCCTCTCCGATGGGCTCAGCGCCCGCACTCTCGTTTCATGGGTTGACTTAGGCATACGGAGTTCATTTCCAGTCTAAGGTTGGACCAGACTGAGGCTTGCGACAGCAGGATCGATAGCACGTAGGGGGGATCGAGCCGATCCTCGGCTTACGCATTCTATCTCTCCAGCTAGCTGAATGCCCGCACGCTCGTTTTGTGGGTTGGCTTAGGCATACAGAGTTCATTCCATGTCTAAGGATACAGAGTTCATTCCCAATCTAAGATCGGACTGGACCAAGGGTTGCAACAGCAGGGCCAGCACCAGGATCGGTACCACGCACGGAGGGACCGGGCCGATCCCCAGCTTATGAATTTTACCTTTTCGGCTAGCTGAGCGTCCGTATGCTTGTTTCATGGGTTGGCTTAGGCATACAGAGTTCATTCCATGTCTAAGCCCCAGCCGGACTAAGGGTTGTGGTAGCAGGACTGGTAGCGGGATCGACAGCACCAGAAGGGGATCAGGCTGATCCCTGGCTTGCACATTATGCCTCTTCGGCCAACTAAGAGCCCGCACGCAAATTTCATGGGTGGACTTAGGCATACGGAGTTCATCCCCAGTCTAAGCACATGGAGTTCATTCGCAGTTTAAGATCAGACTGGATCGAGGGTTACAACAGCAGGATCGACAGCACGTAAGGGGGATCGGGCCGATCCCTGGCTTGCGCATTCTGCCTCTCTGGCTGGCTGAGTGCCCGCACGCCTGTTTCGTGGGTTGGCTTAGGCATAGGGAGTTCATTCCATGTCTAAGCCCCAGTCGGACCGAGGGTTGTGGCAGCGGGACCGACAATACACAGAGGGGGATCGGGCTGATCCCCAGCTTACGCATTATGCCTCTTCAACTGACTCAGCGCCCGTACCCATTATTTCGTGGGTTGACTTATGCATACAAAGTTCATCCCCAGTCTAAGCATACGGAGTTCATTCCCAATCTAAGATCGGATCGGACTAAGAGTTGAGACATCAGGATCGACAGCACGTAGGAGGGACCAGGCCAATCCCTAGCTTGCACATTCTACCTCTCTGGCTGGCTGAGAGCCCGCACACCCATTTCATCAGTTGGCTTAGGGATAGGGAGTTCATTCCATGTCTAAGCCCCAGCTGGACCGAAGGTTGTGGCAGTGAGACCGGTAGCACGCAGAGGGGATCGGGTCGATCCCCTGCTTATGCATTATACCTCTTCGGTTGGCTCAGCACCCGCACGCTCATTTCGTGTGTTAACTTATGCTTACGGAGTTCATTCCCAGTCTAAGATCGGATTGGACCGAGGGTTGTGGCAGCAGGATCGACAGTACGTAGGGGGGATCAGGCCAATCCCTGGCTTATGTATTCTGCCTCTCCGACCGGCTGAGCACTCGTACGCTCGTTTCGTGGGTTGGCTTAGGCATACGGAGTTCATTCCATGTCTAAGATTTTGAGCCATGGTGCACATGCTGGGCTAAGGCATGTGCTGGTGCTGCATTTTTTTCGCTCGAGGTACCATCGTTGGAGCATCACCGGAGAGCCTAACTGACGGAATTGGGGGTTCCGACGATTGGTGGGGCCGAGGGGGTGTGCGCACCTGATGTGTGATGGGTGCTGGTACTTGGCCCTTATATTGGCCCCCTATCCTTCATCAAACCTCGAGAACTCACACCCCTTTTAAAAAGCATTTGAGATTTTATAGGTTTGCTGCCAGCAACCATTAAAGTGTCTGAAATGGGGACACTTTTTCCAAACGGTCACAAAATCTTCTCCACTTCGAGTTTTTAGCTGAATTTTTTTGCACATGCAAAAAAAAATACAGGGATCACCTCTACCAAATTTGGGGACAAAAATCTTTCCAAAAAAATTTTAAAAAATCTTGAACCGTAAAAGGTTTCAAAAATCATGAAAAATAGAAAACGAGTCGTCTTCCCACGAAACTTCACATGAAGGCTTAGGGGACCATTGTATGAATTTACAAGCCATAAAAATGGCATTGGAATGGCAGAAATATGAAGATGTGCTTGAACCCACCTACCACCCGTTCGATCCCCGACTAGCGCATCTTGCCTCTCTGGTCAACTGAGCGTTCGCACGCTCGTTTCATGGGTTGACTTAGGCGTACGGAGTTCATCCCCAGTCTAAGCATACGAAGTTCATTCCCAGTCTAAGATCAGACTTGACCGAGGGTTGCGAGAGCAGGATCGGCAGCACGCAAGGGGGACCGAACCGATCCTCGGCTTATGCATTCTGCCTCTCCGGCCGACTGAGCACCCGCATGCCTGTTTTGTGGGTTGGCTTAGGCATAGGGAGTTCATTCCATGTCTAAGCCCCAGTCAGATCGAGGGTTGTGGCAGCGGGATCGGCAGCACGCAAACGGGGACCAGGCCGATCCCCGGCTTGCGCATTATGCCTCTCCAGTGGGCTCAGTGCCCGCACGCTTGTTTCGTGGGTTGACTTAGGCATACGGAGTTCATTCCCAGTCTAAGGTCAGACCAGACTGAGGGTTGCGACAGCAGGATCGATAGCACGTAGGGGGGATCGGGCCAATCCTCGACTTACGCATTCTGTCTCTCCGGCTAGCTGAGCGCTCGCACGCTCGTTTTGTGGGTTGGCTTAGGCATACAGAGTTCATTCCATGTCTAAGGATACGAAGTTCATTCCCAGTCTAAGATCAAACTGGATCGAGGGTTACGACAGTAAGACCAACAGCAGGATCGGTAGCATGCACGGGGGGACCGGGCCGATCCCAGGCTTGTGAATTATGCCTCTTCGGAGTGGCTGAGCGACCGCATGCTCGTTTCAAGGGTTGGCTTAGGCATACGGAGTTCATTCCATGTCTAAACATACAGAGTTCATTCCCAGTCTAAGATTTTGAGGGACGATGCACATACTGGGCTCGGGCATGTGCTGGTGCCACATTTTTTTTGCCTGGGGCACCATCATCGGAGCATCACCGGAGAGCCTAACCGACGGCATTGGGGGTTCCGATGATTGTGGGGGCCAGGGGGTGTGCGCACATGATGTGCGATGGGTGCTGGTACTTGGCCCTTATATTGGCCCCCTATCCCTCATCAAACCTCGAGAACTCACACCCCCTTAAAGAGCATTGAGATTTTATAGGTTTCCTGCCAGTAGCCATTAAAGTGTTTGAAATGGGGACACTTTTTGCAAACAGTCACAAAATCTTCTCCACTTCGAGTTTTTAGGTAAATTTTTTGTGCATGCCAACAAAAATAAAAGGATCACCTTTACCAAATTTGGGGACAAAACTCTTTCTAAAAAAATTTTAAAAAATCTTGAACCGTAAAAAGTTTCGAAAATCGTGAAAAATAGAAAATGGGTCGTCTTGCCATGAAACTTCACATGAAGGCTTAGGGGACCATTGTATGAATTTACAAGCCATAAAAATGGCATTGGCATGGCAGAAATATGAAGATGCACATGAACCCACCTACCACCCGTTCAATCCCCGGCTTGGGCATCCTGCCTCTCTGGTCGGCCGAGCGCCCGCACGCTCGTTTCGTGGGTTGACTTAGCTCTACAGGGTTCATCCCCAGTCTAAGCATATGGAGTTCATTCCTAGTTTAAGATCAGACCAGATCGAGGGTTGCAGTAGCATGATCGATAGCACGCAGGGGTGATCGGACCGATCCCCGGCATCCGCATTCTGCCTTTCCGGCCCCTGAGCGCCCGCACGCCCATTTCGTGGGTTGGCTTAGGCATAGGGAGTTCATTCCATGTCTAAGCCCCAGTCAGATCGAGAGTTGTGGCATTGAGACTGACAGCACATAGAGGGGGATCGGGTCGATCCCTGGTTTGCGCATTCTGCCTCTCCGATCAACTCAGCGCCTGCACGCTCGTTTCATGGGTTGACTAAGGCATACAGAGTTCATTCCCAGTCTAAGATCGGATCAAACTGAGGGTTGCGGTAGTAGTATCGAAGCATGCAAGGGGGGACTGGACAGGCCCCCGACTTGTGCATTCTGCCTCTCTGGCCGGCTGAGCACCCGCACGCACGCTCGTTCTGTGGGTTGGCATAGGCATACGGAGTTCATTCCATGACTAAGCATACAGCGTTCATTCCCAGTCTAGGATCGGACCGGACCGAGGGTTACAGTAGCAGGACTAGCAGCCAGATCAACAGCACACAGAGAGACCGGGCCGATCCCCAGCTTGCGCATTTTACCTCTCCGACCGGCTGAGCGCCCGCACGCTCGTTTCATGGGTTGGCTTAGGCATACGGAGTTCATTCCATGTCTAAGCCCCAGCCGGATCGAGGTTTGTGGCAGCAAGACCGACAGCGGGATCAGCAGCATCCAGAGGGGGATCGGGCTGATCCCCGGCTTGCGCATTATGTCTCTCTGGTTGACCTCTCCAACCGACTGAGCGCCCGTACGCTCGTTTCATGGGTTGACTTAGGCATACGGAGTTCATCTCCAGTCTAAGAATACGGAGGTCATTCCCAGTCTAAGATCGACTTGGACCGAGGGTTGCGATAGCAGGATCGACAACATGCATGGGGACCTGGCCTATCCCGGCTTGTGCATTGTGCCTCTCCGGTCGGCTAAGTGCCTGCACGCCCGTTTCGAGGGTTGGCTTAGGCATACAGAGTTCATTCTCAGTCTAAGATTTTGAGCCACGGTGCACATGCTGGGCTCGAGCATGCGCTGGTGTCGCATTTTTTTCGCCCGGGGCACCATCGCTAGAGAGCCTAACCTGCGGCATTGGGGGTTCCGACGATTAGGGGGCTGGGGGGTGTGCGCACATGATGTGCGATGGGTGCTGGTACTTGGCCCTTATATTGGCCCCCTATCCCTCATCAAACCTCGAGAACTCACACCCCCTTAAAGAGCATTTGAGATTTTATAGGTTTGCTGCCAGTAGCCATTAAAGTGTTTGAAATGGGGACACTTTTTTCAAATGGTCACAAAATCTTCTCCACTTCGATTTTTTGGCTGAATTTTTTTATGCATGCCAAAAAAAATACAAGGATCACCTCTACTGAATTTTGGGACAAAACGCTTTCTAAAAAAATTTTAAAAAATCTCAAACCACAAAAAGTTTTAAAAATCGTAAAAAATAGAAATGGGTCGTTTTGCCACGAAACTTCACATGAAGGCTTAGGGGACCATTGTATGAATTTACAAGCCATCAAAATGGCATTGGCACTGCAGAAATATGAAGATGTGCTTGAACCCACCTACCACCCATTCGATCCCTGGCTTGCGCATCCTGCCTCTCTGGTCGGTTGAGCACCCGCATGCTCGTTTCATGGGATGACTTAGGCATATGGAGTTCATTCTCGGTCTAAGATCAAACCAGATCGAGGGTTTCAGCTTCAAGATTGACAGCACGTAAGCCGGGAATAGGTCGATCCCCCGCTTGCGCATTCTGCCTCTTCGACCTGCTGAGTGCCCGTACGCTAGTTTCGTGGGTTGGCCTAGGCATACGGAGTTCATTCCATGTCTAAGCATACGGAGTTCATTCCTAATTTAAGATCGAACCAGACCGAGGGTTACGGCAGCAGGACCAATAGCAGGATCGGTAGCACGCAGGGAGGGATCGGGCTGATCCTCGGCTTGCATATTCTGCCTCTCCGATCGGCTGACCAACCGCACGTTCGTTTCGTGGGTTGGCTTAGGCATACGGAGTTCATTCCATGGTAAGCCCCAGCCGGATCGAGGGTTGCGATAGCAGAATCGACAACGGGATCGGCAGCACGCAGAGGGGGACTGGGCTAATCCCTGGCTTACACATTATGCCTCTCCGGCCGGCTGAGCACCCGTACGCTCGTTTTACGGGATGACTTAGGCATACGGAGTTCATCCCCAGTCTAAGCATACGGAGTTCATTCCCAGTCTAAGATTGGACCAGACCGAAGGTTGCTACAGTAGGATCGACAACACGTAGGGGGGACCGGGTCGATCCCCGGCTTGCACATTTTGCCTCTCTGGCTGGCTGAGCGCCCGCATGCCTGTTTCATGGGTTGGCTTAGGCATAGGGAGTTCATTCCATGTCTAAGCCCTAGTCGCACCAAGGGTTGTGGTAGCGGGACTAGCAGCACACAGAAGGTGACCGGGCCGATCCTCGGCTTGTGCATTATGCCTCTTCGGTTGGCTCAGTGCCTGCACGTTCATTTCGTGGGTTGACTTATGCATATGGAGTTCATTCCTAGTCTAAGATCGCACTGGACTGAGGGTTGCGGTAGTAGGATCGACAGCACCCAAGGGGGACCGAGCTGATCCCCGATGTCATGAGCCACCCTTGTATAGGGCCATGACCGGGACTTAGGTTGCCATGAGCCACCCATGTATAGGGCCATGGCCGGGTAGATCCCTTGTGCTAGGAAAAGTGTCCCCATTTCAAACATTGTAATGGTTACTGGTAGCATAGCTCTAAAAGTTCTAAGGCTCTTTAGGGGGAATAAGCTAGCAGCGTAGTGTTGGGCTGTCTCACCGGGTGCTATGCGATCTTAGGCCACCCACCAAGGGCTGCCCCCTGGCCCTAGTGATGGTGGGAGGTCCCGATGTATGATTCCCATTTATAATATAATTCACCCCGATTGAATGCCCGATTGTTGCCTCGATGTGTTTCTTTCTTTCTCGATGTGAATGTGCCTTGTTGTGTGTATGCTTGAGATTGACCTCGATATATTGTGCCTTATTGTGAATGCTTGAGACTAACCATGGTTTATGGTTATTTGTTCAGATCTTGATCTATTGAAGGCTGACTTGGGTGGAAGCGTCCATTCAAGTGCCACACGGGCTAGTGCTTGTTGAGAGAAAGCTTAGTCATTGACACGTGGTATCAGAGCATGGTTGAGAAGTGCTAGAGAAATGGATGAGATGGCCACAAGTGGTGGACCGGATCATCAGCAGAGAATTGAGGAACTAGAGGCCGCGGTGGCCGCAATGAAAACTCATATGGTGACAAAAGATCGAGTGAGGGAGATCGAGACAACCCAGCGAGAGTTGTCCGATACTCTCCACAATGTGAGCGAAGAGGCTAGAGATGCCTTGAACATTCTCCAAAAGGAGTTTGAGGAGCTCAGGGCCCAGGTGAGCATCCTACAAATGGCTGTGGCCATATCGGGTTCGAGCTCGATGGACAAGGGACAAAGGCCCAAGGTGCCGGAGCTTCGATACTATGAGGGGGCAAGGGATGCTAAGGAACTTGAGAATTTCTTGTTTGACATGGAACAATACTTCCGAGCTGTACACACAAGTTCAGAGGAAGACAAGGTGACAATGGCATCGATGTACCTCGCAGAGGATGCTAAGTTGTGGTGGCATTCCAAGTTTGTCGATGACGAGTGCCTGATTAAGACTTGGACGGATCTGAAGCGAGAACTGAAAAACCAATTTTTTCTGAAGAATGTGGAGTATATGGCCCGAAAAAGACTTCGAGAGTTGGTGCAAACTGGAACGGTGCGAGAGTTCGTAAGGAACTTTTCTACCCTGATGCTAGATATTAAAGACATGTCTGAAAAGGACAAGATGTTCTATTTTCTTGAGGGCCTTAAGTCGTGGGCGAGGATAGAGCTATAAAGGTAGAAAGTGCAAGATGTGGCCACGGCCATGGCTGCAGTGGAACGTCTTCATGATTACAATGATGGCTTCCTAAAACGAAAAAATCCTCCATCGACTGGCAGTAGCTTTAACTTTGGGAGTGGGGGAAAGATGACTAGGTTGGACCGACCCTTCAGTGGGGGATCAGACAGGAGGTCCTTTGGGCGAGATAGCACCCAGCCCAAGACAAACAACGCAGGGATTTTCAGGCCCAGACAACCCCTAGCTTGCTTTCTTTGCAAGAGGCTGCATCGAGTGGCTGAATGCCCGCACCGAGGAGCCCTTAATGCCTTAAAGACCTCATCCCAAGAGTCCACAAAAGTGCCAGAGAGCGTTGAAGAAGCTGAAGAGGAGCCAGCCAGGATGGGCTCAATAAGGTTCCTCAGTGCCCTCCGCACCCAATTGAACACTATAAAGAAAGAGCAAAGTAGAGGCTTGATGTACGTGAACTTCACGATCAATGGGAAAGACACCAAGGCCATGGTGGATACGGGTGCAACCGACACTTTCATCACACCAGAAGAAGCAAAAAGGTGTGGTCTTCAGATTAGTAAAGACTGTGGGTGAATGAAAGCGATCAATTCGCCAGCCTTTGCGATCAATGGAAGCTCAAAAAGTGTGACAACCCGATTGGGGCCATGGGAAGGGAAGGTAGACTTCACAGTCTCCCCTATGGATGACTTTGATGTCGTTCTCAGATTGGACTTCATGACGTTGTCTCAGGCGATCCCTATCCCTGCTGCTAGCTGCTTGTTGTTCTTAGGAGAACACCCATGTGTGGTGCCAGCCAATATCTTGCCAAAGAGTGGGAAGAAAATGATTTCGGCTTTGCAATTCAAGAATGGGGTAAAGAGAAGGGAACCCTCATTTGTGGCCATGCCGATCTACAAAGAAGGGTCAGAAGTAGAACCAATACCCGATGGCTTAAAAAAAATGTTGGAAGAATTCGAAGGGGTGATGCCAAAGATGTTGCCTAAGGTTCTACCCCCGCGACGAGCAGTGGACCACGAAATTGAGCTCCTCCCAGGAGCAAAACCCCCTGCTAGAGCTGCCTATCGCATGGCCCCGCCAGAGTTGGTCGAGCTGAGAAAATAGTTAGATGAGCTCCTACAAGCTGGGTTCATCCGACCATCAAAGGCTCCTTTCGGAGCGCCAGTGCTATTCCAGAAGAAGCATGATGGGAGTTTGCGCTTATGTGTTGACTACAGGGCCCTGAACAAAGTCACCGTAAGAAACAAATATCCTATCCTGCTTATAGCCGACTTATTTGATCAATTGAGCCAGGCCAAGTACTTCTCCAAACTGGACCTGAGATCTGGATACCATCAGGTCAGAATCGTTGAGGGAGATGAGCCAAAGACCACTTGTGTAACACGGTATGGCGCATTTGAATTTCTTGTTATGCCCTTTGGACTAACCAATGCTCCTGCCACATTTTGTACATTGATGAATCAGGTGTTCCATGACTACCTTGACAAATTTGTAGTCATTTATTTAGACGATATAGTAGTGTATAGCTCCACCTTGGAAGAACATCAAGAACACCTACATCATGTTTTTGAAAGCTGCAGGATCACCAGTTATATGTAAAAAGAGAGAAATGCATGTTTGCTCAGACCCAAATCCACTTTCTCGGTTACATTGTCGAACGTGGCCACATTCGAATGGACATGGAAAAGGTTAGGGCCATTAAAGAGTGGACTACACCAAAGAATGTTAGTGAACTCTGCTCATTTTTGGGACTAGACAACTATTATAGAAGGTTTGTGGAAGGGTACTCTCACAAGACCACGGCCCTCACGGAGTTATTGAAGAAGGAGCATAAATGGTGTTGGACCAACGAGTGCCAAGAGGCCTTTGAGAGATTGAAAGATGCTATTATGAAAGATCCCATCTTAGCTCTCCCCGATATTGAAAAGCCTTTTGAAGTTCAGACAGATGCATCAAATTTTGCTATTGGAGGTGTGCTTTTACAACAACATCACCCAATAGCATTTGAAAGTAGGAAGATAAGCGAAGTGGAGAGGAAATATACGGCCCAGGAAAAAGAGCTCCTGGCGGTGGTTCATTGCTTAAAGGCTTGGCGACATTACTTGTTGGGTTCACACTTTATCGTTAAGACGGACAGCGCAGTCGTTAGCCACTTTCTCACCCAACCAAGGCTTACGGCGAAACAAGCTAGGTGGCAGGAATTTTTAGCGGAGTTCGACTTCCACCTTGAGCATACCACTTGAAAGACCAATCAAGTGGCGGATGCATTGAGCAGGCGACCAGAGTTGGCAGCTCTCAGAAGAATGGCCCCAATGGCAACCAGTAGAGCCACTACAGACATTCATAAGTTGATTGGAGATCATCTAGGGAAGGACCCACAAGCCTATGCCATATTGAAGCTAGTGGAAGAAGGGAAATCCAAATACTTCTGGCAAGAAAATGGTGTCTTGTGGACCAAGGGGCCTCAAGTGTTTGTGCCGAGAGCAGGAGGGCTGAGATAGATGCTGATGAAGGAATGCCATGACACCCCATGGGCGGGACACCCAGGCTGGCAACGCACTTTAGCGTTACTGAAACAAGGATACTATTGGCCCCACATGCGACAAGATGTGATGGACTACACGAAGACTTGCCTCATTTGCCAACAAGACAAAGTCGAAAAGAGGAAACCTGTGGGCATGCTGGAACCATTACCGGTACCCACCACACCGTGGGAAAGTATCTCCCTCGATTTCATTTCGAGCCTACCCAAGGTTGGGGATCTTGGAACTATCTTGGTGGTAATTGATCGGTTCTCCAAGTATGCCACATTCATCCCCGCTGACAAGTATTGTACAGCAGAAGACACAGCTCGATTATTGTTCAAACATGTGGTCAAATATTGGGGCCTCCCTCAAAACATCGTCATTGATAGAGATCCGAGATTCACGGGGTCCTTTTGGAGGGAATTTTTCAAGATTTTGGGGTCCCAACTCAACATCTCTTCGAGCTACCATCCTCAGACCGATGGCCAAACGGAACGTTTCAACAGATTGTTGGAGGAATATTTGAGGCACTTTGTCCAAGCCAACCAAAAGGACTGGCCTTCATTGTTGAACGTTGCTCAACTTTGCTTCAATTCTAACAAGAGCTCTTCCACTAACAAGAGCCCATTTGAGGTGGTCACTGGACAACTACCAAGGCTACCCCACACTTCTTTGGAACAATATGAAGGAAAGAATCTGAGAGCTTTCAACTTCAGCAAGGAGTGGAAACAAAACACAGAGATTGCACAAGCTTACCTGGAGAAGGCATCCAAGCGGATGAAGAAATGGGCAGACAAGAATCGCAGAGCTCAACAATTCCAAGTTGGTGATTTGGTTTTGGTTCGACTAGTTCTAGAACAAACCAGGTTCTTAAGAAAGAGAGATCGTAGACTGGTGCGCAAATATGAAGGTCCAGTAAGGGTCATTTCCAATGTGGGGAAAGCTTCTTACAAAATCGACCCACCGAAGTGGATGAAGGTGCACCCAGTATTTCATGTAAGCAACATGAAGCCTTTCCATGCAGATCCTACAGATATTAGCCGAAGGGAGCCAACCAGAGCCGCCATCACCATGAAGCCACCCTCAGAGCGTCGAGTCGAAGAGATCTTAGCTGATAGGGAAACCAAGATATCTCGAAGACTAGTTCGAGAATACTTAGTGAAGTGGGAGGGCTTAGGACTAGAAAAAACCAGCTGGGAGAGAGAACACGACCTCTAGAGATTTCAAAGGAAGATTGAAGAATTTCAAGCCAGCAAGTCAACGAGGACGTCGATAGAATAGGTGGGGGAGGATGTCATGAGCCACCCTTGTATAGGGCCATGACCGGGACTTAGGTTGCCATGAGCCACCCATGTATAGGGTCATGGCCGGGTAGATCTCTTGTGCTAGGAAAAGTGTCCCCATTTCAAACATTGTAATGGTTACTGGTAGCATAGCTTTAAAAGTTCTAAGGCTCTTTAGGGGGGGTGAGCCGGCAGCGTAGTGTTGGGCTGTCTCACCGGGTGCTATGCGATCTTAGGCCACCCACCAAGGGCTGCCCCCCTGGCCCTGGTGATGGTGGGAGGTCCCGATGTATGATTCACATTTATAATATAATTCACCCCGATTGAATGCCTGATTGTTACCTCGATGTGTTTCTTTCTTTCTCGATGTGAATGTGCCTTGTTGTGTGTATGCTTGAGATTGACCTCGATATATTGTGCCTTACTGTGAATGCTTGAGACTAACCATGGTTTATGGTTATTTGTTCAGATCTCGATCTATTGAAGGCTGACTTGGGTGGAAGTGTGCATTCAAGTGCCATACGGGCTAGTGCTTGTTGAGAGAAAGCTTAGTCTGTGACACCCGGCTTGCGCATTCTGCCTCTCCGATCAGTTAGTGCCCGTACGTTCATTTCGTGGGTTGGCTTAGGCATACTGAGTTCATTCAACGTCCAAGCATACAGAGTTCATTCCCAGTCTAAGATCAGATCGGATGGAGGGTTGCAGCAGCAGGATTGGCAGCATGCAGGGGGGACTAGGTCGATCCCTGGCTTACACATTCTGCGTCTCCGATCGGTCGAGCTATCGCACGCTCGTTTCATGGGTTGGCTTAGGTATATGGAGTTCATTCCATGTCTAAGCCCCAACCGGACAGAGAGTTGTGGCAGCGGGACCGACAGCACGCAGAGGGGGACCGGATCGATCCCCGGCTTGCGTATTATGCCTCTCCATGTCTAAGCATGTCTAAGCATACAAAGTTCATTCCCAATCTAAGATTAGACTGGACCGAGGGTTGGGGCAGCAAGATCGACAGCACGCAGGGGGGGATCGTGCCGATCCTCGGCTTGTGCATTCAGCCTCTCAGGCCGACTGAGCACCCGCACGCCCGTTTCGTGTGTTGGCTTAGGCATACGGAGTTCATTCCATGTCTAAGCCCCAGCCGAATCGAGGGTTGTGGCAGCGGGATTGGTAGCACGCAAGGGGGACTGGGCCGATCCCTGACTTGCCCATTATGCCTCTTCGGCCGGCTTAGCGCCCGCACGATCATTTCGTGGGTTGACTTATGCATACGAAGTTCATTCCCAGTCTAAGATCAGACCGGACCGAGGGTTGTGGCAACAGGAATGACAGCACGCATGGGGACCGGGTCGATCTTCGACTTGCGCATTATGCCTCTCCGATCGACTGAGCACCCGCATGTTCATTTCATGGGTTGACTTAGGCATACGGAGTTCATCCCCAATCTAAGCATACAGAGTTCATTCCCAGTCTAAGATCGGATTGGATCGAGGGTTGCGGGAGTAGGATTGGCAGCATACAGGGGGGACTGGGTCGATCCCCAGCTTCTGCATTCAGCCTCTCCGGTTGGTTGAGTGCCCGCATGCCCGTTTCGTTGGTTGGCTTAGGCATAGGGAGTTGATTCCATGTTTAAGCCCCAGTCGGACCGAGGGTTGTGGCAGCGAGATAGGCTTGCACATTATGCCTCTTCGGCCAGCTCAGCACCCGCATGCTCGTTTCATGGGTTGACTTAGGCATACGAAGTTCATTCCCAGTCTAAGATCAGATCGGACCGAGGGTTGCGACAGCAGGATCGATAGCATGTAGGTGGGGATCGGGCCGATCCCTAGCTTGCGCATTCTGCCTCTCCAACCGGCTGAGCACCCGCATGCTCATTTCGTGGGTTGGCTTAGGCATACGGAGTTCATTCCCAGTCTAGGATTAGATCAGATCGAGGGTTGCGACAGTAGGTCCAACGGCAGGATCGACAGCACGTAGGGGGGATTGGGCTGTTCCCCGGCTTGCACATTCTGCCTCTCCGGTCGATTGAGCACCCACACGCTCGTTTCTTGGGTTGGCTTAAGCTTACGGAGTTCATTCAATGTCTAAGCCCCAGTCAGACCAAGGGTTGTGGTAGTAGGACTGTCAGCGGGATTGACAGCACGCAGAGGGAGACCAGGCTGATCCCCAGCTTGCACATTATGCCTCTCCGACCGGCCTTTTCGACCGGCTGAACGCCCGCACGCTTGTTTCGTGGGTTGACTTAGGCATACGGACTTCATTCCCAGTCTAAGCATACGGAGTTCATTCCCAATCTAAGATTGGATCGGACCGAGGGTTGCGGTAGTAGGATCGACAGCATGAAGGGGGGTCTGGGCCGATCACCAGCTTGCGCATTCTGCCTCTCCGACTAGCTGAGTGCCTGCACGCCCGTTTCGTGGGTTGGCTTAGGCATAGGGAGTTCATTCCATGTCTAAGCCCCAGTCGGATCGAGGGTTGTGGCTGTGGGATCGATAACATGCAGAGGGGGATCGGGTCGATCCTCGACTTCACATTATACCTCTCCGGTCGGCTCAGTGCCCGAACACTTGTTTTGTGGGTTGACTTAGGCATATGGAGTTCATTCCCAGTCTAAGATCAGATCGGACCGAGGATTGCAGCAGCAGGATCGACAGCACGCAAGGGGGATCAGGCCAGTCCCCGGCTTGTGCATTCTGCCTCTCTGGCCGGCTGAGCGCCCGCACGCTCATTTCGTGGGTTTACTTAGGCATACGGAGTTCATTCCATGTCTAAGGATATGGATTTCATTTCTAGTCTAAGATCGAATCGGACCGAGGATTACGATAGTAGGACTAGCAGCAGGATCAGCAGCACGCAGGGGGGACCGAGTGGATCCCCGGCTTGCGTTTTCTACCTCTCCGACCGACCTCTCCGGTCGGTTGAGCGCCCGCACACTCGTTTCGTGGGTTGACTTAGGCATACGGAGTTCATCCCCAGTCTAAGCATACGGAGTTCATTCCCAATCTAAGATCGGACCGGATCGAGGGTTGCGACAACAGGATCGACAGCACGCAGGGGAGACCGGGCCGATCCCCGACTTGTGCATTTTGCCTCTCCGGTTGGCTGAGCGCCCGCACGCCTGTTTCACGGGTTGGCTTAGGCATAGGGAGTTCATTCCATGTCTAAGCCCCAGCCAGACTGAGGGTTATGGCAACGGGACAAGCAACACGCAGAGGGGGGTCAGACCGATCCCTGGCTTACGCATTCTGCCTCTCTAGCCGGCTGAGCGCCCCCACGCTCGTTTCGTGTGTTGGCTTAGGCATACGGAGTTCACTCCATGTCTAAGCATATGGAGTTCACTCCATGTCTAAGCATACGGGGCACCATCGCCGGAGCATCGCTGGAGCATCGTCGGAGCATCATCGAAGAGCCTAACCGTCGACATTGGGGGTTCCGATGATTGGGGGGCTGGGGGGTGTGCGCACATGATGTACAATGGGTGCTGGTAGTTGGCCCTTATATTGGCCCCCTATCCCTCATCCAACCTCGAGAACTCACACCCCCTTAGAGAGTATTTGAGATTTATAGGTTTGCTACCAGTAGCCATTAAAGTGTCTGAAATGGGGACACTTTTTTCAAATGGTCACAAAATCTTCTCCACTTTGAGTTTTTAGTTGAATGTTTTTGTGCATTCCAACAAGGATCAACTCTACCAAATTTGGGGACAAAACTCTTTCTAAAAAAATGTAAAAAAATCTCGAACCGCAAAAAGTTTCAAAAATCACAAAAAATAGAAAATGGGTCGTCTTGCCACGAAACTTCACATGAAGGCTTAGGAGACCATTGTATGAATTTACAAGCCATAAAAATGGCAGTGGCATGGCAGAAATGTGAAGATGTGCTTGAACCCACCTACCAGTCGTTCGATTCTCGGCTTACGCATCCTGCCTCTCTGGTTGACTGAGCATCCGCATGCTCGTTTCGTGGGTTGACTTCGATATACAGAGTTCATCCCTAGTCTAAGCATACAGAGTTCATTCCCAGTCTAAGATCAGACCAAATCGAGAGTTGCGATAGCAGGATCGGCAGCACGCAGGGGGGATCGAGCTGATCCCCAGCTTGCGCATTTTGCCTTTCTGGCCGGCTAAGCGCCCGCATACCGTTTCATGGGTTGGCTTAGGCATAGGGAGTTAATTCCATGTCTAAGCCCTAGCCGGACCGAGGGTTGTGGCAGCGGGACCGGCAGCATGCAGAGGGGGACCGGGTCGATCCCCGGCTTGCGCATTCTGCCTCTCCAACCAGCTGAGTGCCCGCACACTCCTTTCGTGGGTTAGCTGAGGCATAGGGAGTTCATTCCATGTCTAAGCCCTAGTTGGACTGAGGGTTGTGGCAGCGGGATCGGCAGTAAGCAGATAGGGATCAAGTCAATCCCCGACTTGCACATTATGCCTCTCCGGCTGGATCAGCGCCCGCACGCTCGATTCGTGAGTTGATTTAGGCATATTGAGTTCATTCCCAGTCTAAGATCGGACCAGACCGAGGGTTGCGATAGCAGGATCGACAGCACGTAGGGGAGACCGGGTCAGTCCCCGGCTTAAGCATTCTCCCTCTCTGACCGGCTGAGCGCCCACACGCTCGTTTTGTGGGTTGGCTTAGGCATACGGAGTTCATTCCATGTCTAAGCATACAGAGTTCATTCCCAGTCTAAGATTGGACCAGATCGATGGTTGTGGCAGCAGGACCAACAGCAGGATCGGCAATATGCAGGAGGGACCGAGTCGATCCCTGGCTTGTGCATTCTTCCTTTTCGATCGGTTGAGCGCCCGCACACTCGTTTCGTGGGTTGGTTTAGGAATACAGAGTTCATTCCATGTCTAAGCCCCAGTCGGACCGAGGGTTCTGGCAGTAGGACCGGCAGTTGTATCGACAGCAGGCAGAGGGGGATCAGGCTGATCCCTTACTTACGCATTATGCATCTTCGACCGGCCTCTACGGTCGACTGAGTGCCCGCACGCTCGTTTCATGGGTTGACTTATGCATATGGAGTTCATCCTCAGTCTAAGCATATAGAGTTCATTCCCAGTCTAAGATCGGATTAGACCGAGGGTTGCGGCAGCAGGATAGATAGCACGCAAGAGGGACCAGGTCGATCCCCGGCTTGTGCATTCTGCCTCTCCGGTCGGTTGAGCGCCCACATGCCCGTTTTATGGGTTGGCTTAGGCATAGGGAGTTCATTCCATGTCCAAGCCCCAGTCGGACTGAGGGTTGTGGCAACAGGATCGGCAGCACGTAGTGGGGGACTGGGCTGATCCCCGACTTGCGCATTATGCCTTTTCGATCGGTTCAGCGCCCGAACACTTGTTTCGTGGGTTGACTTAGGCATACAGAGTTCATTCCCAGTCTAAGATCAGACCGAATTGAGGGTTGCAGTAGTAGGATCGACAGCACACAGGCAGGGACTAGGTCAGTCCCTGACTTGTGCATTCTACCTTTCCAGCCCGTTGAGTGCCCGCACGTTCGTTTTGTGGCTTAGGTTAGGCATACGGAGTTCATTCCACATCTAAGAATACGGAGTTTATTCCTAATCTAAGATCGGACCAGATCGAAGGTTACGATAGCAAGACCAGTAGCAGGATCGGTAACACATAAGAGGGACCGAGCCGATCCCCGGCCTGTGCATTCTGCTTCTTCGGTCGGCCTCTCTAGCTGGCTAAGCGCCCGTACGCTCGTTTTGTGGGTTGACTTAGGCATACGGAGTTCATCCCCAGTCTAAGCATACGGAGTTCATTCCCAGTCTAAGATCAGATCGGACCGAGGGTTGCGACAGTAGGATCGACAGCATGTAAGGGGGACGGGGCCGATCCCCAACTTGTACATTCTGCCTCTCCGACTGGTTGAGCGCCCGCATGCCCATTTCATGGGTTGGCTTAGGCATAGGGAGTTCATTCCATCTCTCAGCCCCAGCTAGACCGAGGGTTGTGGCAGCGAGACCGACAGCAAGTAGAGGAGGATTGGGCCGATCCCTGGCTTGCGCATTATGCCTCTCCGGTCGACTCAGTGCCCGAACGCTCATTTTGTGGGTTGACTTAGGTATACGGAGTTCATTCCCAGTCTAAGATCAGATCGGATCGAGGGTTGCGGCAGCAGGATCAACAACACACAGGGGGGACTGGGCTGGTCCTCAGCTTACGCATTCTGCCTCTCCGATCGACTGAGTGCCCACACGCTCAATTCGTGGGTTTGCTTCGACATATGGAGTTCATCCATGTCTAAGCATACGGAGTTCATTCCTAGTCTAAGATCGGATCGGACCGAGGGTTACGGTACCAGCACCAGCAGTAGGACTGACAGCATACAGGGGGGGATCGGGCCGATCCCCAGCTTGCGTATTTTACCTCTCCGGTAGGCCTCTCATGCCGGCAGAGCGCCCGCACGCTCGTTTCATGGCTTTACTTAGGCATACAGAGTTCATCTCCAGACTAAGCATATAGAGTTCATTCCCAGTCTAAGATTGGATTGGATCGAGGGTTGCGACAGTAGGATCAATAGCACACAGGGGGGATCGGGTCGATCCTCGACTTGCGCATTCTGCCTCTCCGATCAGCTGAGCGTCCGCACGCCCATTTCATGGGTTGGCTTAGGCATAGGGAGTTCATTCCATGTCTAAGCCCTAGCCAGACTGAGGGTTGTGGTAGTGGGACCGGCAAAATGCAGAGGGGGACCGGGCCGATACCCGACTTGCACATTTTACCTCAGGGGCCGGCTGAGCGCCCGCACGCTCTTTTCGTGGGTTGGCTTAGGCATACGGAGTTCATTCCATGTCTAAGCATACAGAGTTCATTCCCAGTCTAAGAGTTTGAGCCACGGTGCACATCCTGGGCTTGGGCATGTGTTGGCTCCATTTTTTCACCCGAGGCACTATTGTCGGAGCATAGTCGGAGAGCCTAACTGGCGGCATTGGTGGTTCTGGCGATTGGGGGGGCCGGGGGGTGTGCGCACATGATGTGCGATGAGTGCTGGTACTTGGCCCTTATATTGGCCCCCTATCCCTCATCAAACCTCAAGAACTCACACCTCTCCGGCCGACTGAGCACCCGCACACCCGTTTCGTGGGTTGGCTTAGGCATAGGGAGTTCATTCCATGTCTAAGCCCCAACCAGAACGAGGGTTATGGTAGTGAGACTGAAAGCACGCAGAGGGGGACCGGGCTGATCCCTGGCTTGTGCATTATGCCTCTCCGATTGGCTCAGTGGCCGCACGCTCGTTTTGTGGGTTGATTTAGTCATACGGAGTTCATTCCCAGTCTAAGATCGGACCAGACTGAGTGTTGCGGTAGTAGGATCGACAACACGCAGGGGGGATCGGGTCGATCCCTAGCTTGTGCATTCTGCCTTTCTAACGGGCTGAGCGCCCACACGCTCATTTCGTGGGTTGGCTTAGGCATACGGAGTTCATTCCATGTCTAAGCATACGGAGTTCATTCCCAGTCTAAGATTAGACCGGACCGAGGGTTGCAGCAGCAGGACCAGTAGCAGGATCGATAGCACACAGGAAGGATCGACCGATCCCCGACATGGGTTGGCTTAGGCATACGGAGTTCATTCCAAGTCTAAGCCCCAGCCGAATCGAGGGTTATGGCAGCGGGACCGGCAGCACGCAAAGGGGGACCGGGCCGATCCTTGGCTTATGCATTATGCCTCTTTGACTGGCTCAGCGCCCGCACGCTCATTTCATGGGTTGACTTATGCATACAGATTTCAATCCCAGTCTAAGATCGGATCAAATTGAGGGTTACGACAGCAGGATCGACAGCACGCACAGGGGGATCGGGTCGATCCTCAGTTTGCGCATTTTGCCTCTCCGACCGACTGAGCACCCGCACGCTCGTTTCATGGGTTGGCTTAGGCATACGGAGTTCATTCCTAGTCTAAGATTGGACCGGACTGAGGGTTGCAATAGCAGGACCAGTAGTAGGATCGGTAACACACAGAGGGGGACCGAGTTGATCCCCGAGTTACGCATTTTGCCTCTCTGACCGACTGAGCACCCACACACTCGTTTCATGGGTTGGCTTAGGCATACGGAGTTCATTCCATGTCTAAGCCCCAATCAGATTGAGGGTTGTGGTAGCAAGATCGGTAGTGGGATCAGCAGCATGCAGAGGGGGATCGGGCTGATCCCCGACTTGCGTATTATGCCTCTCCGGTGGGTTTTGTGCCCGCACGCTCGTTTCATGGGTTGACTTAGGAATACGGAGTTCATCCCTAGTCTAAGCATACGGAGTTCATCCCCAGTCTAAGATCGGATGGGACCGAGGGTTGCGGCAGCACGATCGACAACATGCAGGGGGACCGAGCCGATCCCCGACTTACGAATTCTGCCTCTCCGACCGTCTGAGCGCCCGCACGTCCATTTCATGGGTTGGCTTAGGCATAGGGAGTTCATTCCATTTCACAACCTTGATCAGACCGACGGTTGTGGTAACGGGACCGACAGCACACAGAGGTGGATCGGGCCGATCCTCAGCTTGCGCATTATGCCTCTTCGGTCGGCTCAGTGTCCAAATGCTCGTTTCGTGGGTTGACTTAGGCATACAGAGTTCATTCCCAGTCTAAGATCGGGCCGGACAGAGGGTTGCGGTAGCAACATCGATAGCACGCAGGGGTGGTTTGGGTTGGTCCCCGGTTTACGCATCTGCCTCTCCAGACGGCTCAGTGCCCGCACGCTTGTTTCATGGGTTGGCTTAGGCATACGGTGTTCATTCCATGTCTAAGCATACGGAGATCATTCCCAGTCTATGATCAAATCAGACCGAGGGTTCCGACAGCAGGACCAGCAGTAGGATCGATAGCAGGGTCCTCGGCTTACGTATTCTACCTCTCTGGTCAGCCTCTCCGGCCGACTGAGTGCCCACACGCTCGTTTCATGGGTTGACTTAGGCATACGGAGTTATTCCTAGTCTAAGCATAAGATCGAATCAGATCGAGGGTTGCAGCAGCAGCATCGGTAGCACGTAGGGGGGACCGAGCCAATCCCTAGCTTACGCATTCTGCCTCTCCGGTTGGCTGAGCGCCCGCACGCCCGTTTCATGGGTTGGCTTAGGCGTAGGGAGTTCATTCCATGTCTAAGCCCCAGCAGGATTGAGGGTTGTGGCAGTGAGACCGACAGCACATAGAGGGGGACCAGGCCGATCCTCGGCTTACGCATTCTGGCTCTCTGGCCGGCTGAGCGCCAGCACGCTCGTTTCGTGGGTTGGCTTAGGCATACGGAGTTCATTCCATGTCTAAGCATAGGAGTTCATTCCCAGTCTAAGAGTTTGAGCCATGGTGCACATGTTGGGCTTGGGCATGTGCTGGTGCCACATTTTTTTTTCCTGGGGCACCATCGCCGGAGAGCCTAACGGACGGCATTGGGGGTTCTGGCGATTGGGGGGGTCGAGGGGTGTGCGCACATGATATGTGGCGGGTGCTGCTACTTGGCCCTTATATTGACCCCCTATCCCTCATCAAACCTCGAGAACTCACACCCCCGTAAAAAGCATTTGAGATTTTATAGGTTTGCTGCCAGTAGCCATTAAAGTGTTTGAAATAGGGACACTTTTTTCAAACGGTCACAAAATCTTCTCCACTTTGAGTTTTTAGCTGAATTTTTTGCGCATACCAAAAAAAATAGAAGGATCATCTCTACCAAAATTGGGGACGAAAACCTTCCTAAAAAAATTTTAAAAAATCCCGAACCGTAAAAAGTTTCCAAAATCGTGAAAAATAGAAAACGGGTCGTTTTGCCACGAAACTTCACGTGAAGGCATAGGGGACCATTGTATGAATTTACAAGCCATAAAAATGGCATTATCAAGGCAGAAATATAAAGATGTGCTTGAACCCACCTACCACCGGATTGATCCCCGACTTGCACATCCTGCCTCTCTGGTCAGCTGAGCGTCCGCATGCTCGTTTCGTGGGTCGACTTAGGCATACGGAGTTCATCCCTAGTCTAAGCATACAGAGTTCATTCCCAGTCTAAGATCGAATCAGACGAGGGTTACGGTAGCAGGATCGACAACACGCAGGGGGGACCGAGGCGATCCTCGACTTGTGCATTCTGCCTCTCCGGCTAGTTGAGCGCCCACACTTCGGTTTCGTGGGTTGGCTTAGGCATAGGGAGTTCATTCCATGTCTAAGCCCCAACTGGATCGAAGGTTGTGGCAGCGGGACTGGCAGGACATAGATGGCGATCGGGTCGATCCCCGACTTGCGCATTATGCCTCTTCGGCTGGCTCAGTGCTCGCACGCTCGTTTCATGGGTTGACTTAGGCATACGAAGTTCATTCCATGTCTTACCACGAAACCTCACATGAAGGCATAGGGGACCATTGTATGAATTTACAAGCCATAAAAATGGCATTGGCATGATAGAAATATGAAGATGTGCTTGAACCCACCTACCACCCGTTCGATCCCCGACTTGCACATCCTGCCTCTCTAGTCGGCTGAGCGTTTGCACGCTCATTTCGTGGTTGACTTAGGCATACGGATTTCATCCCCAGTCTAAGCATACGGAGTTCATTCCCAGTCTAAGATTAGACCGAACCGAGGGTTGCGGTAGTAGGATCAATAGCACGTAGGGGGGACCGGGTCGATCCTGGCTTGCGCATTCTACCTCTTCGGCCGACGGAGTGCCCGCACGCCCGTTACATGGGTTGGCTTAGGCATAGGGAGTTCATTCCATGTCTAAGCCCTAGCCGGACTGAGGGTTGTGGTAGCGGGACCGATAGCACGTAGATGGCGATCGGGCTGATCCCCGGCTTGTGCATTATGCCTCTCTGGCTTGCTCAATGCCCGCACACTCGTTTCGTGGGTTGACTTAGGCATACAGAGTTCATTCCCAGTCTAAGATAGGACTGGACCGAGGGTTACGGCAGCAAGATCGATAGCACATAAGGGGGATCAGACTGATCCTCGACTTACGCATTCTGCCTCTTCGACCGGCTGAGCGCCTGCATGCTCGTTTCATGGGTTGGCTTAGGCATATGGAGTTCATTCCATGTCTAAGCATACGGAGTTCATTCCAAGTCTAAGATTAGACCGGACCGAGGGTTACGGTAACAGGACCAGCAGCAGGATCAGTAGCATGCAGGGGGGGACTGGGTCGATCCCTGGCTTACGCATTCTGCCTCTCCGGATGGTTGAACGCCTGCACGCTCATTTCCTGGGTTGGCTTAGGCATACGGAGTTCACTCCATGTCTAAGCCCTAATCGGATCGAGGGTTGTGGTAGCAAGACCGGTAGTAGAATCAGCAGCACGTAGATGGGGATCAAGCTGATCTCCAGCTTGAGCATTATGCCTCTCTGACCAGCCTCTTCGATCGATTGAGCACCCGCACGCTCGTTTCGTGGGTTGACTTAGGCATACGGAGTTCATCCCCAGTCTAAGCATACGTAGTTCACTACCAGTCTAAGATCAGACCGGATCGAGGGTTATGGCAGCAGGACCGACAGCACGTAAGGGGGATCGGGCTGATCCCTGGCTTACGCATTATGCCTCTCCGGTTGGCTCAGCGCCCGCACACTTGTTTCATGGGTTGACTTAGGCATACGAAGTTCATTCCCAGTCTAAGATCGGATCGGATCGAGGGTTACTACAGCAGGATCGACAGCACGTAGGGGGGATCGAGTCGATCCCCAGCTTGTGCATTCTGCCTCTCCGGTAGACTGAGTGCCTGCACGCTCGTTTCGTGGGTTGGCTTAGGGATACAGAGTTCATTCCATGTCTAAGCATACGGAGTTCATTCCCAGTCTAAGATCGGACCGGATCGAGGGTTGTGGCAACAGGACCAGTAGTAGGATCGACAGTAAGCATGAGGGATTGAGTCGATCCCTGGCTTGCGCATTCTGCCTCTCCGGTCGGTTAAGCACCGCAAGCTTGTTTCATGGGTTAGCTTAGGCATACGGAGTTCATTCCATGTCTAAACCCTAGCCGAACTGAGGGTTGTGGATGCAGGACCGGTAGCAGTATCAACAGCATGTAGAGGGGGATCGGGCTGATCCCTGGCTTACGTATTATGCCTCTCCGATCGGCCTCTCCGACCGGCTAAGCGCCCGTAAGCTCATTTTGTGGGTTGACTTAGGCATACGGAGTTTATCCCTAGTCTAAGCATACGGAGTTCATTCTCAGTCTAAGATCAGACCAGACAAAGGGTTACGGTAGTAAGATAGACAGCACGTAGGGGGGACCGAGCTGATTATGTCTCTCCGTCTGACTTAGCGCTCGAACGCTCATTTCATGGGTTGACTTAGGCATACGGAGTTCATTCCCAATCTAAGATCAGACCAGACTGAGGGTTTCTGCAGCAGGATCGAGAGCACGTAGGGGGGATCAGGGCGATCCCCGACTTGCACATTCTACCTCTCCGGTCGGCTGAGCACCCGTACACTGTTTTGTGGGTTAGCTTAGGCATACGGAGTTCATTCTATGTCTAAGCATATGGAGTTCATTCCCAGTCTAAGATCAAATCAGACCGAGGGTTGTGGCAGTAGGACCAACAGCAGGATCGGTAGCATGCAGGGGTGGATCGAGCCGATCCCCGACTTGCGCATTCTGCCTCTCCGGTCGACTGAGCGCCCGCACACTCGTTTCGTGGGTTAGCTTAGGCATAGGGAGTTCATTCCATGTCTACGCCACAGTCAGACCGAGGGTTGTGGCAGCGGGATCAACAGCACACAGAGGGGGAGCGGGTCGATCCCCGACTTGCGCATTCTGCCTCTCCGATCGGTTGAGTGCCCACACGATCATTTCATGGGTTGGCTTAGGCTTACGGAGTTCATTCCATGTCTAAGCCCGTAGAGGGAGATTGGGCTGATCCCCGGCCTGTGCATTATGCCTCTTCGATCAACCTCTCCGGTCGACTGAGCGCCCGCTCACTCATTTTGTTGGTTGACTTAGGCATATGGAGTTCAACCCTAGTCTAAGCATACGGAGTTCATTCCCAGTCTAAGATCAAACCAGACCGAGGGTTATGATAGTAGAATCGATAGCACGCAGGGGGGACCGAGCCGATCTCTGGCTTGCGCATTCTACCTCTCCGACCGGTTGAGCGCCCGTACGCTCATTTCGTGGGTTGGCTTAGGCATACGGAGTTCATTCCATGTCTAAGCGTACGGAGTTCATTCTCAGTTTAAGATCAGATCGGACCAATGGTTGAGACAGTAGGACTAGCAGCAGGATCGACAGCACACAGGGGGGATCGGGCCGATCCTCGACTTGCGCATTCTGCCTCTCCGGCCGACTGAGCACCCGTACGCCCGTTTCATGGGTTGGCTTAGGCATAGGGATTTCATTCCATGTCTAAGCCCTGGCCAGACCGAGGGTTGTGGCAACGAGACTGGCAGCACGCAGAGGGGGACCGTGTTGATCCTCGGCTTGCGCACTCTGTCTCTCAGGTCGGTTGAGCGCCCGTGCACCCGTTTCATGGGTTGGCTTAGGCATAGGGAGTTCATTCCTTGTCTAAGCCCCAACCGGACCAAAGGTTGTGACAGCGAGACCGACAGCACGCAGAGGCGGATCAGGCCAATCTTCGACTTACGCATTATGACTCTCTGATTGATTCAGGCATACAAAGTTCATTCCCATTCTATGATCAGACCAGACCGAGGGTTGCTCCAGCAGGATCAATAGCACGTATGGGGGACCGAGTCGGTCCTCGACTTGCGCATTCTGCCTCTATGGTTGGCTGAGCACCTGGAAGCTCGTTTCGTAGGTTGGCTTAGGCATACAGAGTTTATTCCATGTCTAAGCCCCAGTAGGATCGAGGGTTGTGGTAGCAGGACCGGCAGCGGGATCGAAAGCACGCAGAGGGGGATCGAGCTGACCCCCGACTTACGCATTATGCCTCTCCGACCGACTGAGTACCCGCATGCTCATTTTGTGGGTTAACTTAGGCATACGGAGTTCATCCCCAATCTAAGCATATGGAGTTCATTCCCAGCCTAAGATCAGACCAAACAGAGGGTTGCGACAGCAAGATCAACAGCACGCAAAGGGGACTAGGCCAATCCCAGGCTTGCGTATTCTGCCTCTCCGATCGGCTGAGTGCCCGCACGCTCGTTTTGTGGGTTGGCTTAGGCATAGGGAGTTCATTCCATGTCTAAGCCCCAGCCAGTCCGAAGGTTGTGGTAGCGAGATCGATAGCACGCAGAAAGGGACCGAACTGATCCCCGGCTTGCACATTATGTCTCTTCGACAGACTCAACGCCCGAACGCTCGTTTCGTGGGTTGACTTAGGCATACGGAGTTCATTCCCAGTCTAAGATCAGACCAGACTGAGGGTTGCGAAAGCAGGATCGACAACACGTAGGGGGGACCGGGTCGGTCCCCGACTTACGCATTTTGCCTCTCCAGTCGGCTGAACGCCCATACGCTCCTTTCGTGGGTTGGCTTAGGCATACAAAGTTCATTCCATGTCTAAGCTTACAGAGTTCATTCCCAATCTAAGATCGGACCGGACTAAGGATTGTGGTAGCAGGACCAGCAGTAGGATCGATAGCATGCAGGAGGGGACCGAACTGATCCCCGGCTTGCATTTCTGCCTTTTCGGCCAGTTGAGCGCGCGCACGCCCGTTTCGTGGGTTGGCTTAGGCATAGGGAGTTCATTCCATGTCTACGCCCCAGCCGAATAGAGGGTTGTGGCAGCGGGATCGACAGCACATAGAGGGGGAGTGGGCCGATCCTCAGCTTGCGTATTCTACCTCTCCGGTCGGTTGAGCGCCCACGCGCTCGTTTCGTGGGTTGGCTTAGGCATACGGAGTTCATTCCCAGTCTAAGAGTTTGAGCCACGGTGCATATGTTGGGCTCGGGCATGTGCTGGTGCCACATTTTTTCTGCCCGGGGTGCCATCATCGGAGCATCGTCGAAGTGCCTAACCGGTGGCATTGGGGGTGCCGATGATTGGGGGGCCGGGGGGGTGTGTGCACATGATGTGCGATGGGTTGGCTTAGGCATACGGAGTTCATTCCATGTCTAAGACCCAACCATACCGAGGGTTGTGGCAACGGGACCGACAGCGAAATCGATAACACACAGAGGGGGACCGGGTTGATCTTCGGCTTATGCGTTATGCCTCTTCGGCCAGCTAAGCACTCGCAATCTCGTTTCATGGGATGACTTAGGCATACGGAGTTCATCCCCATCTAAGCATATGGAGTCCATTCCCAGTCTAAGATCGGATCAGACCGAGAGTTGCGGTAGCAGGATCGGCAGCACGCAGGGGGACTGGGCCGATCCCTAGCTTGTACATTCTACCGCTCTGGCCGGTTGAGTGCCCACACGCTCGTTTCATGGGTTAGCTTAGGCATAGGGAGTTCATTCCCTGTCTAAGCCCCAGTCGGATCAAGGGTTGTGGCAGCGGGACTGACAGTACGTAGAGGGGGACCGGTCTGATCCTCGGCTTACGCATTATGCCTCTCCGACTGGCTCAGTGCCCGGGCGCTCATTTAATGGGTTGACTTCGGCATACGGAGTTCATTCCCAGTCTAAGATTGGACCAGACCGAGGGTTGCGGCAGCAAGATCGACAGCAGACAGGGAGGGATCGGGTCAGTCCCTGGCTTACTCATTCTGGCTCTCCGGCTGGCTGAGCACCCGCACGGTCATTTCGTGGGTTGGCTTAGGCATACGGAGTTCATTCCATGTCTAAGCATACAGAGTTCATTCTAGTCGACCAGACCGAGGTTTGCGATAGCAGGATAGAAGCAGGATCGGTAGCTCACAGGGGGGACTGAGCCAATCCCCGGCTTACGCATTCTGTCTCTCCGACCGGCTGAGCCCCCGCACGCTCGTTTCGTGGGTTGGCTTAGGCATACGAAGTTCATTCCATGTGTAAGCGCCAGTCAGACCGAGGGTTGTCGCAGTAGGAGCGGCAACGAGATCGGTAGCACCCAGAGGGGGATCAGGCTGATCCTCAACTTATGCATTATGCCTCTTCGATCGGCCTCTTCGGTCGATCGAGCGCCCACACTCTCATTTCGTGGGTTGACTTAGGCATACGGAGTTCATTCCCAGTCCAAGATCGGGCTGGACCGAGGGTTGTGGCAGCAGGATCGATAGCACGTAGGGGGGACCGGGCCGACCCCCGGCTTGCGCATTTTGCCTCTTTGGGTGGCTGAGTGCCCGCACGCTCATTTCGTGGGTTGGCTTAGGCATATGGAGTTCATTCCATGTCTAGGCATACGGAGTTCATTCCCAGTCTAAGATCGAACCGAACCAAGGGTTGCGGCTGTAGGACCAACAGCAGGATCGGTAGCAAGCAAGGGGGGACCGGGCTGATCCCCAGCTTGCGCATTCTGCTTCTCTTATCGGTTGAACACCCGTACACTCATTTCCTAGGTTAGCTTAGGCATACGAAGTTCATTCTATGTCTAAGCCCCAGCTAAGTGCCCGCATGCACAATCGTTTCGTGGGTTGCCTTAGGCATACGAAGTTCATTCCATGTCTAAGCATACGAAGTTCATTCCTAGTCTAAGATTAGATCGAACTGAGGGTTGCGGTAGCAGGACCAGCTGCAGGATTGGCAGCACCCTGGGAGGGATCGGGCCGATCCCCTGCTTGTGCATTCTCTCTTTCCGGCCAGCTGAGCACCCACACGCTCGTTTCGTGGGTTGGCTTAGGCATACGGAGTTCATTCCATGTCTAAGGCCCAGCCGGACCGAGTGCTGTGGCAGCGGGACCGACAGCCGGATTGACAGCATGCAGAGGGGTACCAGACTAATCCTTGGCTTGCGCATTATCCCTCTCCGATCGGTTGAGCACCCATACGCTCGTTTCGTGGGTTGACTTAAACATACGGAGTTCATCCCCAGTCTAAGCATACAGAGTTCATTCCCAGTCTAAGATCAGACCGGACCGAGGGTTGCGGCAGCAGGATCAACAGCATGCAGGATGGAGCGGGTCGATCCCCGGCTTGCGCATTCTACCTCTCCGGCTTGCTGAGCGCCCGCACGCCCATTTTGTGGGTTGGCTTAGGCATAGGGAGTTCATTCCATGTCTAAGCCCCAGCCAGACCGAGGGTTGTGGCAGCGGGACCAGTAGCACGTAGAGGGGGACCGAATGGATCCCCGGCTTGCGCATTATGCCTCTTCAGGTGGCTCAGTGCCCGCACGCTCGTTTCGCGAGTTAACTTATGCATATAGAGTTCATTCCCAATCTAAGATCGGATTGGACCGAGGGTTGTGGCTGATCCTTGGGTTGCGGCTGATCCCAAGCAGCAAGATCGATAGCACGTAGGGGGGGGATCGGGCTGATCCCCAGCTTGCGCATTCTGCCTCTCCAGTCGGTTGAGCACCCGTATGCTCATTTCGTGGGTTGGCTTAGGCATATGGAGTTCATTCCATGTCTAAGGATACAGAGTTCATTCTCAGTCTAAGATTTTGAGCCACGGTGCACATACTGGGCTTGGGCATGTGCTGGTGCCGCATTTTTTTCACCCGAGGCACCATCGCCGGAGCATCGTCGGAGAGCCTAACCGACGGCATTGGGGGTTCCGGCGATTGGGGGGCCGGGGTGGTGTGCACAGATGATGTGCGATGGGTGCTGGTACTTGGCTCTTATATTGGCCCCCTATCCCTCATCAAACCTCGAGAAGTCACACCCCCTTAAAGAGCATTTTAGATTTTATAGGTTTGCTGCAAGTAGCCATTAAAGTGTTTGAAATAGGGATACTTTTTTTGAAAATGGTCACAAAATCTTCTCCACTTCGAGTTTTTAGTTGAATGTTTTTGTGCATGCCAACAAAAATACAAGGATCACCCCTACCAAATTTGGGGACAAAACTCTGTCTAAAAAAATTTAAAAAAATCCCGAACCGTAAAAAGTTTCAAAAATCATGAAAAATAGAAAACGGGTCATCTTGCCACGAAACTTCACATGAAGGCTTAGGGGACCATTGTATGAATTTACAAGCCATAAAAATGGCATTGGAATGGCAGAAATATGAATATGTGCTTGAACCCACCTACCACCCGTTCGATCCTTGGCTTGCGCATCCTGCCTCTCTGGTCAGCTGAGCGTCCGCACGCTCGTTTTGTGGGTTGACTTCGGCATACGGAGTTCATCCCCAGTCTAAGCATACGGAGTTCATTCCCAGTCTAAAATCAGACCGGACTGAGTGTTACGATAGTAGGATCGACAGCACCTAGGGGGGACCTGGCCGATCCCAGGCTTGTGCATTCTACCTCTCCGATCGGTTGAGCAGCCGCACTCCCATTTCATGGGTTGGCTTAGGCATAGGGAACTCATTCCATGTCTAAGCCCCAGTCAAATCGAGGGTTGTGGCAGCGAGACCGATAGCACGCAGAGGGGGATCGGGCCGATCCTCGGCTTCCGTATTATGCCTCTCCGGTCGGCTCAACGCCCGTACGCTCGTTTCGTTAGTTGACTTAAGCATACGGAGTTCATTCCCAATCTAAGATCAGACCAGACCGAGGGTTGCGATAATAGGATCGACAGCATACAGGGGGGACTGGGCTGATCCTCGGCTTGGGCATTCTACCTCTCCGACCGACTGAGCACCTGCATGCTCGTTTCATGGGTTGGCTTAGTCATACGGAGTTCATTCCATGTCTAAGCATACAGAGTTCATTCCCAATCTAAGATCGGACTGGACCGAGGGTTACGATAGCAGGACCAACACAGGATCGATAGCACGTAGGGGGACGTTCGTTTCGTGGGTTGGCTTAGGCATATGGAGTTCATTCCATGTCTAAACCCCAGTCGGACTGAGGGTTGTGGCAGCAGGACTGGCAGCAGGATCAGCAGCACATAGAAGGGGATCGAGTTGATCCCCGGCTTGTGCATTATGCCTCTTTGGCCAACCTCTCCGGCCGACTAAGTGCCCACATGCTCGTTTCGTGGGTTGACTTAGGCATACGGAGTTCATCCCCAGTCTAAGCATATGGAGTTCATTCCCAGTCTAAGATTGGACCGGACCGAAGGTTACGGCAGCAGGACCAATAGTAGGATCGACAGCACGTAGGGGGACCGAGCTGATCCCTGGCTTGCGTATTCTGCCTCTCCGGCTAGCTGAACACCCGCATGCTCATTTCATGGGTTGGCTTAGGCATATGGAGCTCATTCCATGTCTAAGCATACAGAGTTCATTCCTAGTCTAAGATTTTGAGCCACGGTGCACATGCTAGGCTTGGGAATGTGCTGGTGCTGCTTTTTTTTCACCTGGCGCACCATCATCGGAGCATCGCTAGAGAGCCTAACCAGCGGCATTGGGGGTTCTGACGATTGGGGGGCCGAGGGGTGTGCGCACATGATGTGCGATGGGTGCTGGTACTTGAGTCACGGGCTCCGACCTTAGACTTAGAAACCGTGTGGCCTTAGGCTTGAAATCTACTCCTTTATGCCTAAGTCAGCCTAAGACACAAGCGTACAGGCACTAGAACAACAGGAAGGGCTGATTACACAAGTTAAAGAGAAACAGGATAAGAAGGCAGAATTTTGGAAATGCTCTTGTATTCACTGAAACGAAAGTGTTTGATAGTGTACAAATGAGGGAGAAGTAACCCTCTTTTTATAGTTGAGGCTCTAGCTTACACTTAATGGCAATATCCCTAGAATAAAGGCTAAAATCATGGGATTATACAGATTACAATCAATCAGGATGCTAACTCCTGATTTTTAGGGTCAACCAAATCTACCAGGATGCTGCTGCTGATCCTGCCTGCTTCTAGAAGCTTCCCTTACGTGTCCAGCACCTTGGGCCCTTCTGGATGTGGTGTGGGCAGCTTGTATGCCAAGACTTGGTCTCACGGGCTGGCTTGTAAGTTGGGCGGGCATTCTAAACTCCTTTGCTAGGCTTTGCATGTAGATACCTGCCAGCACGCCTGGTCTATGGGCCTCAACCTCTAGCTCACCTGCTGGTGCGCCTGATGTGCCTGGCGTGCCCGCCCAGGGAGTGACATTCTCCCCCACCTGATTGTAATATGCCCTCATTGTGTCTTCTGCATGGTACTGCCTGATCTGGTCCTCGAACTGCCATAAGCCATCTGCTGGTTCCCAGCTCACCTCACTACTTGAAAGTCCCTTCCAGTGCACCAAATACTCTTGTCTTGGCTGATAGTTCTTCCGTCTCACCTCTCGGTTAGCTATGATGCTGTGGTCCTCCTTCTTATATGAGGCCCTTGCCCCCAATGGCACACGCTTTGACTCTGCGTGTCCTAGATCTCCCTCATCCTCATAGAACGGCTTGAGCATGCTCACATGGAACACCGGGTGTACCCTCTGCTTGGGTGGCATATCAAGCTTGTAGGTAACCTTGCCTACCCTCTTGACTACTCGAAAAGGTCCCTCATACCTCTGGACTAGGCCTTTGTGTAGCCCCCTATGGCGCACAATGGGATGCAGCTTCACCAACACCAAGTCTCCAACCTGGAACTGCACGTCCCGCCTATTCTGGTCTGCCCACTTCTTCGACCTCTTAGCCACCTTGTGTAGACAAACTCTGGCTAAGTCAGTTTGCTCCTGCCATGCCTTGGCAAACTTGTATGCTGCTAGATTCAGCCCTGTATAACCTGCAGCAATCGAACCAGGTGTTAGTGGTTGTTGCCCTGTCACAACCTCAAATGGGCTCTGGTTCGTTGCCTCGCTCCTTTGCAAGTTGTAGGAAAACTGTGCAATATCTAGCAGCTTTGGCCAGTCCCTTTATATGGCACTCACATAGTGCCTGAGGTAGACCTCCAATAGTCCATTCACTCATTCTGTCTACCCATCGGTCTGCAGATGCATGCTGGTGGAAAAGTTCAAGTCTGACCCCAACAGCTTGAACAACTCAGTCTAGAACTTGCCCGTGAAACGCCCATCCCGATCACTAACAATGGTCCTCGGCACTCCCCAGTACTTAACCATGTTCTTCAAGAACAATCGAGCTACCTCCTCGGCTAGGCACTCCTTGGTTGTTGGAATGAAGATTCCATACTTGGAAAACCTATCCACCACTACCATGATGCTTCCAAACCCTTCTGCTTTGGGTAGACCAACTATAAAGTCCAGAGAAACACTCTCCCATGGTCGCTCTGGCACTGGCAATGGCTCCAAGAGATCGCCTGGTTTCTTGAGCTCCACCTTGTCCTGTTGGCACACAAGACAAGTCTTTACATAGGCCTCCACATCGTCCCTCATGTGTGGCCAGTAGTATCGATCCCCGATTAGCTCTAAGGTATGGCTCACTCCGGGGTGTCCAGCCCACCTTGAATCATGGCATTCTTGTAAAACTTCCTTGCGGAGCTTCCCGTGCTGCGGCACAAACAGTCTACTGCCCCTCGTGTATAGCAAGCCATCCTGTAACAAAAATCGCCTAGTCTTACCTTGTTGGGCGTAATCCATCAAAGCCTTGGCTGTAGGATCATGCGTAAGTCCCTCCTTGATGCGTAGCACCAGTGACCCCTCTGGTTGGCTAATGGCAGCAAGGTTAGCCTTCTTGCTCAGGGCGTCTGCCACTAGGTTCACCCACCCCGGCTTGTACTCCATCTGGAAATCAAATTCCGTAAGAAAATCTTGCCATCTCGCCTGCTTGGGGGACAGCTTTTTCTACGTCTGGAAGTAGCTGGTCGCCACATTGTCCGTCCTAACCATGAACCTCGACCCCAACAGGTAATGGTGCCAAGTGCGCAAGCAGTGCACCACTGTAGTCATCTCCTTCTCTTGGACCATGTATTTGCGCTCAGTCTCGTTCAACTTCCTGCTCTCAAACGCGACTGGACGTCCCTCCTGCATCAACACACCCCCATGGCAAAGTCTGATGCATCCGTATGCACCTCATACGGCTTGGCATGGTCTGGCAAGGCCAAGACTAGCTCCTCGGTCACAGCCCTCTTCAACCTGTGAAAGGCTTCCTGGCACCCTGCGCTCTACTCCCATGCTTTCCCTTTCTTAAGCAAGTTAGTCAATGGCGTGGCTATTGCTAAGTGACCTTTGATGAAGCGCCTGTAGTAGTTGACCAGCCCAAGGAATGATCTCAACTCAGTGACCTTGGCTGGTGGTTGCCACTCCAGTATGACGTGTATCTTGCCTTCATCCATGTGTATCCTGCCACCTCCTACTATGTGGCCAAGGAACGGGATCTCCTACTGGGTGAATGAGCACTTCTCCCTCTTGACAAACAGCTTGTGCACCTGCAACATCTCGAACACCTATCTCAGGTGGTCTACATGCTCTCTCAAAGTTTGGCTGTAGATCACAATGTCATCCAAATAAACCACAACAAACCGATCAAGGAATAACTGAAGTACCTTGTTCATAAGGGTGCAGAATGTTACTGGGGCATTTGTGAGTCCAAAAGGCATAACGAAGAACTCATACGAACCATACTGAGTGACACATGCTGTCTTTGGCTCATCTCCCTTCGCGATCCTGACTTGATAGTAGCCTGACCTCAAATCCAGCTTGGTGAACCACCTTGGGCTCCCAAGTTGATCGAACAAGTCCACAATGAGTGGGATGGGGTACTTTTTCTTGATGGTCAGCTTGTCCAAAGCCCGGTAGTCTATGAACAGCCGTAACGACCCATTATGTTTGCGTTGAAATAGAACCGGTGCACCATAGGGTGCCTTCAAAGGCCTGATGAAGCTAGCATCAACTAACTCTTTGAGCTGCTTCCTCAACTCCTCCAACTCTGGTGGAGACATTTGGTAAGGGGCTCTAGCTGGTGGCTTGGCCTCGGACACCAGCTCGATCTTGTGGTCCACCTCCCTCTTAGGTGGTAGCTTTGCAGGCATCACATCACTAAAGGTCTTCAGCACCTTTAGCACCTTCAAGGGTGACTCGATCTCCTTCTCCCTTGGCTCATCATATTTCAGAGCTACCAAAAAGGTGTCTTCTTATCTGCTTACCACCTTGGCAAATTGGATGGCTGACACCACCCGTGACCCAACTCTAGACCTTTTCCTCAATGGCACTAGGCATTGGCACCATGCATTCAAGATGCAAACACAATCGGCAAAAGGCACAAGAAGGGCGTTAATCCGAACAAGGAAATCCAACCAAATCACAAAGTTATAGTCATCAAGGGGTATTACCTCAATGGTCTCCTTGCCTTTCTAGTCTCCAAGCTGCAACTCCACTCCCCATGCTACTCCAATGGCTGGAACTTCATTCGAGTTCACCATTTTGATGGTACCAGTCCCTTTCTGCACCTTTAGTCTGAGCTTTCGGGCTTTATCACTTGAAATAAAAAGATGTGAGGCACCTGTGTCCACCAGTGCACTCACCTTTTGACCTGCAACCATCAGATTCGTAAACATCAAGCCCTTTGGCTTACGGCTCCTCTTACTCTGGACAGCATTGAGCACCAACGACCCAAGCTTTGCTGCCCCTGACTCTGGCTCCTCGTTAGACTCCTTGTCTACAGCAACCAGCTTGCCCTTCTATGGGCAATTACGTGCTATGTGGCTCCCTCCACATAGGTAGCATGCTAGTGGCTCTCGGTCCCCCTTTGCTTTCCACTTGCCTGCTGGTGGCTTCCTCTTGCCATCCTTCGTTGAATGGTCTCGATCTCCATCCTTGGACTCTCGATCACGATCCTTCCCCTTGGACTACTTCTTTTGGTCCTTATTGTCCCTGCCCTTACCCTTGGGCTTGGTAGACTCGAACTTGTTCAGAGGCTTGAACTCTATCAAGGCCTCGATAGTAGTCATGGCTTTAGCCAAGTCATGAACTCCTCTCATTTGTAGCTCATGCTTCACCCACGGCTTCAGCCCATCCATGAAAGCAAATAAGGTGTCCTTTTCACCTAGATCCAAGATCTGTAACATCAGTTTAGAGAATTTCTGGACATACTCCCTTATGTCCCCTTACTAGCTCAGCCTGTGCAACTTTGCCCACGCCTCATCATCGGCATACTCCGGGTAAAATTATTCTCTAAAATCTTTTTGGAACTCTACCCAGGTTCCAATCTTGGTGCTCCCACGCCTGACATCATCACACTTGTGCCTCTACCACAATAAGGCTACATCAGTGAGATACATAGCAGTGGTGCTTACCTTTATCGCCTCGTCTTGCTTGCCCATGGCCTGGAAGTACTGCTCCATACCCCAAAGGTAGTTATCTACTTCCTTGGCCACCCTAGTCCCTCTGAACTCCTTAGGCTTGGGGACATCCAATCTGGACTTGGACACTCCAGCAAACATGCCATTCCTAATGGCAGTCTTGCAAGCAACGAGCTCACTGGTAAGCTCCTCCATCCGCTGGCACATTGCCTCCATGCTATCGCGCAAGGTCAGCACTTCAGCCTCCAAGATCTGATTCTTTTGGGTGAACACATCCAAGCCTTTGTTGAGAGCAGCTTGCAACTCACTTTGGATCTCCTCCCCTATGGACTCTAGCGATGCAATGTGAGTCTCTACCCCTTCAAGCTTCTCCCCCATGTCGCCCATGGTCACCTCCACCTTGGCTAGCCTACCATCCTTGGTAGACAAGATATCTCTACAACTGGCTTTCCTCCCTCTTCCATGCCCATGCTCTTGGGCCTCTAGTTGTTGGTTAGCAGTGTCACTTTGGGATGCCATCTCCTATAACCTACACAACACAAACACGCAGAATCGAACTTGCTCTGATACCAACTGTCACGGGCTCCGACCTTAGACTCAGAAACTGTGTGGCCTTAGGCTTGGAATCTCCTCCTTTATGCCTAAGTCAGCCTAAAACACAAGCGTATGGGCACTAGAACAATAGGAAGGGCTGATTACGCAAGTTAAAAAGAAACAGGATAAGAAGGTAGAATTCTGGAAATGCTCTTGTATTCACCGAAACAGAAGTGTTTGATGATGTAAAAATGAGGGAGGAGTAGCCCTCTATTTGTAGTTGAGGCTCCAGCTTACAGTTAATGGCAATATCCTTAGAATAAAGGCTAAAATCATGGGATTATACAAATTACAATCAATCAGGATGCTAACTCCTGATTTTCAGGGTCAACCAAATATGCCAGGATGCTGCTGTTGATCCTGCCTGCTTTCAGAAGCTTCCCTTGCTGTCCAGCACCTTGGGCCCTTCTGGATGTGGTGCAGGCAGCTTGTATGCTAGGTCTTGGTCTCACGGGCTGGCCTGCAAGTTGAGCAGGCGTTCTAAACTCGTTTGCTACGCTTTGCACGCAGATATCTGCCAGCACGCCTGGTCTGCGAGCCTCAACCTCTGGCTCACCTGCTGGTGCGCCTGATGTGCCTGGCTTGCCCGCCCAGGGCATGACACTTGGCCCTTATATTGGCCCCCTATCCCTCATCAAACCTCGAGAACTTACACCCCCTTAAAGAGCATTTGAGATTTTATAGGTTTGCTGCTAGTAGCCATTAAAGTGTCTGAAATTGGGACACTTTTTTCAAACCGTCACAAAATCTTCTCCACTTCGAGTTTTTAGCTGAAATTTTTTATGCATGCCAATAAAAATACAAGGATCACCTATACCAAAATTTGGGGACAAAAATCTTTCTAAAAAATTTTTAAAAAATCCGGAACCACAAAATGTTTCAAAAATCATGAAAAATAGAAAATGGGTCATCTTGCCATGAAGCTTCACATGAAGGCTTAGGGGACCATTGTATGAATTTACAAGCCATAAAAATGGCATTGGCATGGCAGAAATATGAAGATGTGCTTGAACCCACCTACCACCCGTTCAATCCTCGGTTTGCGCATCCTGCCTCTCTGGTCGGCTGAACGTCCGCACACTCGTTTCATGGGATGACTTAGGCTTACGGAGTTCATCCCTAGTCTAAGCATATGGAGTTCATTCCCAGTCTAAGATCGGATCGGACCGAGGGTTGCGGCAATAGGATTGACAGCACGTAGGGGGGATCGGGCTAATCCCCGGCTTACGCATTCTGCCTATCCGACCGGTTGAGCGCCCACACGCCCGTTTCGTGGGTTGGCTTAGGCATAGGGAGTTCATTCCATGTCTAAGCCCCAGTCGGACAGAGGGTTGTGGCAACGGGACCGATAGCACGTAGAGGGGGACCGAGCCAATCCCCGGCTTGCGCATTATGCCTCTCCGGTCGGCTCAGCGCCCGCACGCTTGTTTCATGGGTTGACTTAGGTATACGGAGTTCATTCCTAGTCTAAGATTAGACCGGATCCAAGGTTGCGACAGCAGGATCGACAGCACGCAGGGGGGGATCGGGTCGATCCCCGGCTTGTGCATTCTGCCTCTCCAGTCGACTGAGCGCCTGCACGCTCGTTTCATGGGTTGGCTTAGGCATACGGAGTTCATTCCATGTCTAAGAATAGGAGTTCATTCCCAGTCTAAGATCAGACTGGACTGAGGGTTGCGATAGCAGGACCAACAGCAGGATCGATAGCACGTAGGGCGGACCTGGTCGATCTTTGGCTTGCACATTTTGCCTCTTCGATCGACTGAGTGCCCGCATGCGCATTTCATGGGTTGGCTTAGGCATACAGAGTTCATTCCATGCCTAAGCTCCAGCCGGACCAAGGGTTGTAGCAGTAGGACCAGTAGCGGGATCGACAGCACGCAGAGGGGGACCGGGCTGATCCTCAGCTTGCGCATTATGCCTCTCCGGTCGACCTCTTCGACCGACTGAGCGCCCGCATGCTCATTTTGTAGGTTGACTTAGGCATACAAACTTCATCCCCAATCTAAGCATACGGAGTTCATTCCCAGTCTAAGATTGGATCAAACCGAGGGTTACGGCAGCACACTAGGCTTTGCGTGCAGATACCCGCCAGCACGCCTGGTTTGCGGGCCTCAACCTCTGGCTTGCTTGCTGGTGTGCTTGATGTGCTTGGCGCACCCACCCAGGGCTTGACACTTGTCCTTATATTGGCCCCCTATCCCTCATCAAACCTCGAGAACTCACACCCCCTTAAAGAGCATTTGAGAGTTTATAGGTTTGCTACAAGTAGCCATTAAAGTGTCTGAAATGAGGACACTTTTTTCAAACTGTCACAAAATCTTCTCCACTTCGATTTTTTAGTTGAATTTTTTTTTGCATGCCAAAAAAAATACAGGGATCACCTATACCAAATTTGGGGACAAAACTCTTTCTAAAAAAATTTTGAAAAATCTCGAACCGTAAAAAGTTTTGAAAATCGTGAGAAATAGAAAATGGGTCGTCTTGCCACGAAACTTCACATGAAGGCTTAGGGGACCATTATATGAATTTACAAGCCATAAAAAAGGCATTGGCACAACAAAAATATGAAGATGTGCTTGAATGCACCTATCACCCGTTCGATCCCCGACTAACGCATCCTGCCTCTCTGGTCGGCTGAGCGCCCGCACGCTCGTTTCGTCGGTTGACTTAGGCATACGGAGTTCATCCCCAGTCTAAGATTAGATCAAACTAAGGGTTGCAGCAGCAGGATCGACAGCACGCTAGGAGGGATCGGGTCGATACCCGACTTGCGCCTTCTGCCTCTCCGACCGACTGAGCGCCCGTACGCTCGTTTTGTGGGTTGGCTTAGGCATACGGAGTTCATTCCATGTCTAAGCATACGGAGTTCATTCCCAGTCTAAGATCAGACCAGATCGATGGTTACGGTAGCAGGACTAGTAACAGGATCGACAGCACGCAGGGGGCATCGAGTTGATCCCCGGCTTGCACTTTTTGCCTCTCCGATCGGCCTCTCCGATCGACTGAGTGCCCGTACACTCGTTTCATGGGTTGACTTAGGCATACGGAGTTCATCCTCAGTCTAAGCATATGGATTCATTCCCAGTCTAAGATCGGACCGGACCAAGGGTTGCGACAGTAGGATCGACAGCACGTAGAGGGGACTGGCCGATCCTCGGTTTGCACATTCTGCCTCTCCGGTCGGCTGAGCACCGGTATGCCCGTTTCGTGGGTTGGCTTAGGCATAGGGAGTTCATTCCATGACTAAACCATGACTAAACCCCAGTCGAACTGAAGGTTGTGGCAGCGGGACCGGTACCATGCAAAGGGGGACCGAGCCGATCCTCGACTTGCACATTATTCCTCTCCAGTCGACTCAGCGCTCGCACGCTCATTTCGTGGGTTAACTTAGGCATACGGTGTTCATTCCCACTCTAAGATCAGACCGAACTGAGGGTTACGGCAGCAAGATCGACAGCACGTAGGGGGGATCGGGTCGGTCCCCGGCTTGTGCATTCTACCTCTCTGACCGACTAAGCACTCGCACGCTCGTTTCATGGGTTGCCTTAGGCATACGGAGTTCATTCCATGTCTAAGCATACAAAGTTCATTCCCAGTCTAAGATTGGACCGGATCGAGGGTTGCGGTAGCAGGATCGACAGCACGCAGGGGGGACCGAACCAATCCCTAACTTGCACATTCTACCTCTCTAGTCGGTTGAGCGCTCGCACGCTCGTTTCGTAGGTTGGCTTAGGCATACGGAGTTCATTCCATTTCTAAGCATATGGAGTTCATTCCCAGTCTAAGATCAGACCGGATCGAGGGCTGCGACAGCAGGACGAGCAGTAGGACCGACAGCACGCAGGGGGGACCGGGTCGGTCCCCGACTTGCACATTCTACCTCTTCGGCCGGTTGAGCGCCCGCACGCCCGTTCCGTGGGTTGGCTTAGGCATAGGGTGTTCATTCCATGTCTAAGCCCCAGCCGGACTGAGGGTTGTGGCAGCTGGACCGGTAGCACGTAGAGGGGGACTGGGCCGATCCCTGACTTACACATTATGCCTCTTCGGCCGGCTCAGTGCCCGCACACGCGTTTCGTGGGTTGACTTATGCATACAAAGTTCATTCCCAATATAAGATCGAACTAGACTGAGGGTTGTGAAAGCAGGATCGATAGCACGTAGGGGGGACTAGGTTGATCCCCGGCTTGCGCATTCTGCCTCTCCGGTCAGCTGAGCGCCCACACGCTCGTTTCGTTGGTTGGCTTAGGCATACGGAATTCATTCCATGTTTAAGCATACGGAGTTCATTCCCAGTCTAAAATTTTGAGACACGGTGCACATGCTGGGCTCGAGCATGTGCTGCTGTCGCATTTTTTTCGCCCAGGACACCATCGTCGGAGCATTGCCGAAAAGCCTAACCGGCGGCATTGGGGGTTCCGACGATTGGGGGGCCGGGGGGTGTGCACACATGATGTGTGATGGGTGCTGGTACATGGCCCTTATATTGGGCCCGTATCCCTCATCAAACCTCAAGAACTCAAACCCCCTTAAGGAGCAGTTTAGATTTTATAGGTTTGCTACCAGTAGCCATTAAAGTGTCTGTAATGGGGACACTTTTTTCAAATGGTCACAAAATCTTCTCCACTTTGAGTTTTTAGATGAATTTTTTTGTGCATGAAAACAAAAATACAGGGATGACCTCTACAAAATTTGGGGACAAAACTCTTTCTAAAAAAGTTTTAAAAAATCTCGAACTGTAAAAAGTTTCAAAATTTGTGAAAAATAGAAACGGGTCGTCTTGCCACGAAACTTCACATGAAGGCTTAGGGGACCAATGTGTGAATTTACACACCATAAAAATGGCATTGGCATTGCAAAAATATGAAGATGTGCTTGAACCTACCTACCACCCGTTCGATCCTCGGCTTGCGCATCCTACTTTCTGGTAGGCTGAACGCCCGTACGTTCGTTTCGTTGGTTGACTTAGCCATACGGAGTCATCTGCAGTCTAAGCATACGGAGTTCATTCCTAGTCTAAGATCAGACCAGACCAGACCGAGGGTTGCGACAACATGATCGGTAGCACGTAGGGGGGACCGAGACAATCCCTGGCTTACGCATTCTGCCTCTCCGGGCGGCTGAGTGCCCGTACACCCGTTTCGTGGGTTGGCTTAGGCATAGGGAGTTCATTCCATGTCTAAGCCCCAGCCAGACCAAGGGTTGTGACAGCGAGACCGATAGCACGCAGAGGGGGATCGGGCCGATCCTTGGCTTGCGCATTATGCCTCTCTGGCCGGCTCAGCACCCGCAAGCTCGTTTTGTGGGTTGACTTAGGCATACGGAGTTCATTCCCAGTCTACAATCGAACCAGACCAAGGGTTGTGACAGCAGGATCAATAGCATGCAGGAGTCGATCCCCGGCTTATGCATTCTACCTCTCCGGTTGGCTGAGCGCCCGTACGCTCATTTCGTTGGTTGGCTTAGGCATACGGAGTTCATTCCATGTCTAAGCATACGATGTTAATTCCTAGTCTAATATCAGACCGGACCTAGGGTTACGGTAGCAAGATCGACAGCACGTAGGTGGGGACCGGGCCGATCCTCGTCTTACGCATTCTGCCTCTCCGATCGATTGAGCGCCCGCACACTCATTTCGTGGGTTGGCTTAGGCATACAGAGTTCATTCCATGTCTAAGCCCCAGCCGGACCGAGGGTTCCTGTAGTAGGACCGACAACAGGATCAGTAGCACGTAGAGGGGGATCGGGCTGATCCCCGGCTTATGCATTATGCCTCTCCGACCAGCCTCTCCGACCAGCTAAGTGCCCACACGCTCGTTTCATGGGTTGGCTTAGGCATACGAAGTTCATTCCATGTCTAAGCATATGGAGTTCATTCCCAGTCTAAGATCAGACCAGACTGAGGGTTGCGGCAGCAGGATCAATAGCACGTAGGGGAGACCGGGTCAATCCCCGACTTATGCATTCTGCCTCTCCGACCGGCTGAGTGCCCGCACCCTTATTTCATGGGTTGGCTTAGGCATACGGAGTTTATTCCATGTCTAAGCATTCAGAGTTTATTCCATGTCTAAGATCGAACTGGATCGAAGGTTATAGTAGTAGGACCAACAGCAGGATCGACAGCACGCAGGGGGGATCGGGTCGATCCTCGGCTTACGCATTCTACCTCTCCGACCGGCTGAGCGCCCGCACGCCCGTTTCGTGGGTTGGCTTAGGCATAGGGAGTTCATTCCATGTCTAAGCCCCAACTGAACCAAGGGTCATGGCAGTGAGACCGATAGCACGTAAAGAGGGACCGGGTCGATCCCCGACTTACACATTATGCCTATTCGGCCAGCTCAATGCCCGTACACTCGTTTCATGGGTTGACTTAAGCATACGGAGTTCATTCCCACTCTAAGATCAGACCGGATCGAGGGTTGCGATAGTAGGACCAACAGCAGGTAGGAGGGACCGGGTCGATCCTCGGCTTGCACATTTAGGCTCTCCGGTTGACTGAGCGCCTGTTGCTCGTTTCGTGGGTTGGCTTAGCAGTACGGAGTTCATTCCATGTCTAAGCCCCAACCGGACCGAGGGTTGTGGCAAGAGGACCAGCAACAGGATCGGCATCACGCAGAGGGGGACCGGGCTGATCCTCAACTTCCGTATTATGCTACTCTGGTCGGCCTCTTTGATCGGCTGATCGCCCGCACGCTCGTTTCATAGGTTGACTTAGGATTACGCAGTTCATCCCTAGTCTAAGCATACGGAGTTCATTCCCAGTCTAAGATCGGACTGGACGGAGGGCTCCGACAGTAAGATCGACAGCATGCAGGGGGGACCGAGTCAATCCACGGCTTGTGCATTCTGCCCTCTGATCGGCTAAGCACTCGCACCCCTATTTCATGGGTTAGCTTAGGCATAGGGAGTTAATTTCATGTCTAAGCCCCAGCCAAACCGAGGGTTGTGGCAGCGGGACCGGCAGCACACAGAGGGGGACCGGGTTGATCCTTGACTTGCGCATTATGCCTCTTCGGCCAGCTCAGCGCCCGCACGCTCATTTCATGGGTTGACTTATGCATACGAAGTTCATTCACAGTCTAAGATCAGACCGGACCAAGGTTTGCGGCAGCAGGATCCACAGCATGCAGGGGAGACCGAGCCAATCCCTGGCTTGCACATTCTGCCTTTCCGGTTGCCTGAGCGCCCGCATGCTCATTCCATGGGTTGGCTTAGGCATATGGAGTTCATTCCATGCCTAAGCATATAGAGTTCATTCCCAGTCTAAGATTTTGAGCCACGGTGCACATGCTGGGCTCAGGTATGTGTTGGGGCTGCATTTTTTTCACCCAGGGCACCATCGTCAGAGTGCCTAATCTGCGGCATTGGGGGTTCTGACGATTGGGGGGGCCGGGGGGTGTGCGCACATGATGTGTGATGGGTGTTGGTACTTAGCCCTTATATTGGCCCCCTATCCCTCATCAAACCTTGAGAACTCACACCCCCTTAAAGAGCATTTGAGATTTTATAGGTTTGCTGCCAGTAGCCATTAAAGTGTTTGAAATGCGGACACTTTTTTTAAACAGTCACAAATTCTTCTCCACTTCGAGGTTTTAGCTGAATTTTTTTGTGCATGCCAACAGAAATACAAGGATCACCTCTACCAAATTTGGTTACAAAACTCTTTCTAAAAAATTTTAAAAAATCCCGAACCGTAAAAATTTTCCAAAATTGTGAAAAATAGAAAACGGGTCGTCTTGCCATGAAACTTCACATGAAGGCTTAGGGGACCATTGTTTGAATTTACAAGCCATAAAAATGGCATTGGCATGGTAGAAATATGAAGATGTGCATGAACCCACCTACCACCCGTTCGATCCCTGGCTTGCGCATCTTGCCTCTCGGTCGGATGAGCGCCCGCACGCTCATTTCGTGGGTTGGCTTAGGCATACGGAGTTCATTCCATGTCTAAGCCCCAGCCGGACTAAGGGTTGTGGCAGTGGGACCGGCAGCATGCAGAGGGGGATCGGGTCACTCCCCAACTTGTGCATTATGCCTCTCAGGTCAGCTCAGCGCTCGCACGCTCGTTTCGTGAGTTGATTTAGGCAAACGGAGTTCATTCCTAGTCTAAGATCAAACCAGACCGAGGGTTGCGATAGCAAGATCGACAGCACGTAGGGGGGATCGGGTCGGTCCCCGGCTTATGCATTCTGCCTCTCCGGTCGGTTGAGCACCCACGCGCTCATTTCGTGGGTTGGCTTAGGCATACGGAGTTAATTCCATGTCTAACCATACGGAGTTCATTCCCAGTCTAAGATCGGATCGGACCGAGGGTTGCGGCAGCAGGACCAGCAGCAAGACCAGCAGTAGGACCGACAGCACGCAAGGGGGGACCGGGTCGGTCCCTGGCTTGCGCATTTTGCCTCTCCGGCCGGTTGAGCACCCGCACGCTCATTTCGTGGATTGGCTTAGGCATACGGAGTTCATTCCATGTCTAAGCCCCAACTGGACCGAGGGTTATGGCAGCAGGATCGACAGCACGCAGAGGGGGATCGGGCTAATCCCCGGCTTACGCATTTTGCCTTTCCGGCTAGCTGAGCGCCTGCACGCTCATTTCATGGGTTGACTTAGGCATATAGAGTTCATCCCCAGTCTAGGCATACGGAGTTCATTCCCATTCTAGGATCAAACCAGACCGAAGGTTACGGTAGCAGGATCAGAAGCACGCAGAGGGGACCAGGCTGATCCCCGGCTTACGCAATCTGCCTCTCCGGTAAGCTGAGTGCCCGTACACCCGTTTCATGGGTTGGCTTAGGCATAGGGAGTTCATTCCATGCCTAAGCCCCAGTCGGACCGAGGGTTGTGGCAGCAGGACCAGCAGTGGGATTGGCAGCACGTAGAGGGGGACCGGGCTGATCCCCGACTTGCGCATTATGCCTCTACGGCCGACCTCTCCTACCGGCTGTGCGCCCGCACAATCATTTCATGGGTTGACTTAGGCATACGGAGTTCATCCCCAATTTAAGCATACAGAGTTCATTCCCAGTCTAAGATCAAACCGAACCGAGGGTTGCGACAGCAGGATCGGCAGCACGCAGGGTTGATCGGGTCGATCCCCGACTTGTGCATTCTGCCTCTCCGATCGGCTGAGCGCTCGCATGCCCGTTTCGTGGGTTTGCTTAGGCATAGGGAGTTCATTCCATGTCTAAGCCCCAGCCAGACCAAAGGTTGTGGCAGTGGCCTGACAGCACGCAGAGAGGGATCGGGCCGATCCCCAGCTTGCGCATTCTGCCTCTCCGGTCGGCTGAGCGCCGCACGCTCGTTTCGTGGTTTGGCTTAGGCATACGGAGTTCATTCCATGCCTAAGCATACAGAGTTCATTCCCAGTCTAAGATTTTGAGCCACGGTACACATGCTGGTCTCGGGCATGTGCTGGTGCCGTATTTTTTTAACCCGGGGCACCATCGCCGGAGCATCGCCGGAGCATCGCCGGAGAGCTTAACCGACGGCATTGGGGGTTCCGACGATTGGAGGGGCGGGGGGTGTGCGCACATGATGTGCGATGGGTGCTGGTACTTGGCCCTTATATTGGCCCCCTATCCCTCATCAAACCTCGAGAACTCATACCCCCTTAAAGAGCATTTTAGATTTTATAGGTTTGCTGCTAGTAGCCATTAAAGTGTCTGAAATGGGGACACTTTTTTCAAATGGTCACAAAATCTTCTCCAGTTCGAGTTTTTAGCTGAATTTTTTTGTGCAAGCCAAAAAAAATACAAGGATCACCTCTACTAAATTTGGGGACAAAAGGCTTTCTAAAAAAATTTTAAAAAATGTGGAACTGCAAAAAGTTTCAAGAATCATGAAAAATAGAAAACGGGTCGTCTTGCCACGAAACTTCACATGAAGGCTTAGGGGACCATTGTATGAATTTACAAGCCATAAAAATTTCATTGGCATGGTAGAAATATGAAGATGTGCTTGAACCCACATGCCACTCGTTCGATTCTCGGCTTGCGCATCCTGCCTCTTTGGTCGGCTTGAGCGCCCACACGCGCGTTTCATGGGTTGACTTTGGCATATGGAGTTCATCCCCAGTCTAAGCATACGGAGTTCATTCCCAGCCTAAGATCAGATCGGACCGAGGGTTGAAGTAGCCATTAAAGTGTCTGAAATGGGGACACTTTTTTCAAATGGTCACAAAATCTTCTCCAGTTCGAGTTTTTAGCTGAATTTTTTTGTGCAAGCCAAAAAAAATACAAGGATCACCTCTACTAAATTTGGGGACAAAAGGCTTTCTAAAAAAATTTTAAAAAATACGGAACTGCAAAAAGTTTCAAGAATCATGAAAAATAGAAAACGGGTCGTCTTGCCACGAAACTTCACATGAAGGCTTAGGGGACCATTGTATGAATTTACAAGCCATAAAAATTTCATTGGCATGGTAGAAATATGAAGATGTGCTTGAACCCACATGCCACTCGTTCGATTCTCGGCTTGCGCATCCTGCCTCTTTGGTCGGCTTGAGCGTCCGCACGCTCGTTTCGTGGGTTGACTTTGGCATATGGAGTTCATCCCCAGTCTAAGCATACGGAGTTCATTCCCAGTCTAAGATCGGATCAGACCGAGGGTTGAAGTAGCAAGATCGGTGGCATGCAGGCGGGACTGAACCGATCCTCGGCTTGCGCATTCTGCCTCTCCGATCGACTGAGCGCCCGCACGCCCGTTTTGTGGGTTGGCTTAGGCATAGGGAGTTCATTCCATGTCGAAGCCCTAGCCAGATCAAGGGTTGTGGCAGTGGGACCGACAGCATGTAGAGGGGGACCGGGCCAGTCCTCAACTTGCTTATTATGCCTCTCCGGTCGGCTCAGCACCCGTACGCTTGTTTCGTGGGTTGGTTAGGCATACGGAGTTCATTCCCAGTCTAAGATCAGATCGCACTGAGGGTTGCAGTAGCAGGATCGACAACACGTAGGGGGGATCAGACCGATCCCCGGCTTGTGCAATCTGCCTCTTCGGCCTGCTGAGCGCCTGTACGCTCGTTTCGTGGGTTGGTTTAGGCATACGGAGTGCTTTCCTTGTCTAAGAATACCAAGTTCATTCCAGTCTAAGATCACACTAGATCGAGGGTTGCGGTAGCAGGACCAGTAGCAGGATCGAAGCACGCAAGGGGGGATCGGGTCGATCCACAGCCTGCGCATTTTGCCTCTTCGATCGGCTGAGCACCCGCACGCTCGTTTCGTGGGTTGGCTTAGGCATACGAAGTTCATTCCATGTTTAAGCCCTAGCCAAACCGAGGGTTGTGGCAACAAGACCGACAGAAAGATTGGTAGCACGCAGAGGGGCATCGGGCTGATCCTCGGCTTGCGCATTATGCCTCTCTAATCGGTCTCTCTGACCGGCTGAGTGCCTACGTGCTCATTTTGTGGGTTGACTTAGGCATATAGAGTTCATCCCCAGTCTAAGCATACGGAGTTCATTCCCAGTCTAGGATTGGACCAGACCAAGGGTTGCGATAGCAGGATCAATAGCACACTGGGGGGACCGAGCTGATCCTCAGCTTGCGCATTCTACCTCTCCGGTCAACTGAGTGCCTATACGTCCGTTTCGTGGGTTGGCTTAGGCATAGGGAGTTCATTCCATGTCTAAGCATACAGAGATCATTCCCAGTCTAAGATTTTGAGCCATGGTGCACATGCTGGGCTCGGGCATGTGTTGGTGCCACATTTTTTTTGCCCGGGGCACCATCGTCGGAGCATCACTGGAGAGCCTAACCGACGGCATTGGCGGTTGAGGGGCCGGGGGGTGTACGCACATGATGTGTGATGGGTGCTAGTACTTGGCCCTTATATTGGCCCCCTATCCCTCATCAAACCTTGAAAGCTCACACCCCCTTAAAGAGCATTTGAGATTTTATAGGTTTGCTGCCAGTAGCCATTAAAGTGTCTGAAATGGGGACACGTTTTTCAAACAATCACAAAATCTTCTCCACTTCGAGTTTTTAGCTGAATGTTTTTGTGCATGCCAACAAAAATACAAGGATCACCTCTACCAAATTTGGGGACAAAACTCTTTCTAAAAAAATTTAAAAAATCTCAAACCGTAAAAAGTTTCAAAAATCGTGAAAAATAGAAAATGGGTCGTCTTGCCAAGAAACTTCACATGAAGGCTTAAGGGACCATTGTATGAATTTACAAGCCATCAAAATGGCATTGGCATGGCAGAAATATCAAGATGTGCTTGAACCCACCTACCACCCATTCCATCCTCGACTTACGCATCCTGCCTCTCAGGTCATTTCCTGGGTTGGCTTAGGCATAGGGAGTTCATTCCATGTCTAAGACCCAGCCGGACCGAGGGTTGTGGCAGCGAGACTGACAGGGAGACTGGCAGCACGCAGAGGGGGACCAGGCCAATCCCCGACTTACGCATTATGCCTCTTCGGCTGGCTCAGCGCCCGCACGCTCGTTTCGTGGGTTGACTTCTGCATACGAAGTTCATTCCCAGTCTAAGATTAGACCAGACCGAGGGTTGTGACAGTAGGATCGATAGCACGCAGGGGGGATCGGGTCGATCTCTAGCTTGCACATTCTACCTCTCTGACCGACTGAGCGTCCGTATGCTCGTTTCGTGGGTTGGCTTAGGCATACGGAGTTCATTCCATGTCTAAGCATACGGAGTTCATTCCCAATCTAAGATTTTGAGCGACGGTGCACATGCTGGACTCGGGTATGTGCTGGTACCACATTTTTTTTACTTGAGGCACCATCGCTGGAGCATCGTCGGAGAGCCTAACGGGTGGCATTGGGGGTTCTGGTGATTGGGGGGTCGGGGGGTGTTTGCACATGATGTGCGATGGGTGCTGGTACTTGTGTCACAGGTTCCGACCTTAGACTCAGAAACCGTACGGCCTTAGGGTTGGAATCTCCTCCTTTATGCCTAAGTTAGCCTAAAACACAAGTGTATGGGCACTAGAACAATGGAAAGGGCTGATTACGCAAGTTAAAGAGAAATAGGATAAGAAGGCAGAATTCTGGAAATGCTCTTGTATTCACTGAAACGGAAGTGTTTGATGGTGTACAAATGAGGGAGGAGTAGCCCTTTATTTATAGTTAAGGCTCCAGCTTACACTTAATGGCAATATCCCTAGAATAAAGGCTAAAATCATGGGATTATATAGATTACAATCAATCAGGATGTTAACTCATGATTTTCAAGGTCAACCAAACTGCCAGGATGCTATTGCTGATCTTGCCTGCTTCCAGAAGCTTCCCTTGCGAGTCCAGCACCTTGGGCCCTTCTGCATGTGGTGCGGGTAGCTTGTATGCCAAGCCTTGGTCTGACGGGCTAGCCTACAAGTTGGGAGGGTGTTCTGAACTCGTTTGCTACGCTTTGCGCGCAGATACTTGCCAGCACGCCTGGTTTGCGGGCCTCAACGTCTGGCTTACCTGCTGGTGCGCCTGATGCACCTGGCGCACCCACCCAAGGTGTGACATTCTCCCTCACCTGATTGTGCAATGCCCTATTGTGTCTTCTACATGGTACTGCCTGATCTGGTCTCTGAACTACCATAAGTTATCTGCTGGTTCCCAACTCACCTCACTATCTGGAAGTCTCTTCTAGCGCACCAAGTACTCTTGTCTTGGCTGATAGTTCTTCCATCTCACCTTTCGGTCAGCTATGATGCTATGGGCCTCCTTCTCATATGAGGCCCTTGCTCCCAATGGCACACACTTTGACTCTGCCTGTCCTAGATCTCCCTCATCCTCATGGAACGGCTTGAGCATGCTCACATGGAACATCGAGTGTACCCTCGGCTTGGGTGGCATATCCAGCTTGTAGGCAACCTTACCTACCCTCTTGACTACTCGAAAAGGTCCCTCATACCTTCGGACTAGGCCTTTGTGCAGCCCCCTATGGTGCACAATGGGATGCAACTTCACTAACACCAAGTCTCTAACCTGGAACTGCACATCCCACCTATTCTAGTCTGCCCACTTCTTCGACCTCTTGGCCGCCTTGTGTAGACAAACTCTGGCCAAGTCAGTTTGCTCCTGCCATGCCTTGGCAAACTTGTATGCTGCTGGATTCAATTGTGTATAACCTGCAGCAATCGAACCCGGTGTTAGTGGTTGTTGCCCTGTCACAACCTCAAATGGGCTCTAGTTTGTTGCCTCACTCCTGTGCAAGTTGTAGGAAAACTATGCAATATCTAGCAGCTTTGGCCAGTCCCTCTGTGTGGTACTCACATAGTGCCTGAGATAGACCTCTAATAGTCCAATCACTCATTCTGTCTGCCCATCGGTCTGTGGATGCATGCTGGTGGAAAAGTTCAAGTCTGACCCCAACAACTTGAACAACTCAGTCCAGAACCTACCCGTGAAATGCTCATCCCGATCACTGATAATGGTCCTCGACACTCTCCAGTACTTAACCATGTTCTTTAGGAACAATTGAGCTGCCTCCTCGACTGGGCCCTTCTTGGTTGCCGGAATGAAGATTCCATACTTGGAAAACCTGTCCACCACTACCATGATGCTTCCAAACCCTTCTGCTTTGGGTAGACCGACTATAAAGTCCAAAGAAACACTCTCCCGTGGTCACTCTGGCACTGGCAATGGCTCCAATAGACTGCCTGGTTTCTTGAGCTCCACCTTGTCCTGTTGGCACACAAGACAAGTCTTCACATAGGCCTCCACATCATCCCTCATGTGCGGCCAGTAGTATCGATCCTCGATCAACGCCAAGGTACGGCTCACTCTGGGGTGTCCAACCCACCTTGAATCATGGAATTCTTGCAAAACTTCCTTGCGGAGCTTCCCGTGCTGTGGCACAAACAGTCTACTACCCTTGGTGTATAGCAAGCCATCTTGCAACCAGAATCGCCTAGTCTTACCTTACCGGGCGTACTCCATCAAAGCCTTGGCTGTAGGATCATGCGTAAGTCCTTTCTTGATGCATGGCACCAGTGACTCGTCTGGTTGGCTAATGGCAACAAGGTTAGCCTTCCTGCTCAGGGTGTCCGCCACTAGGTTTGCCCGCCCCGGCTTGTATCCATCTGGAAATCAAATTCCGTAAGAAAATCTTACCATCTCGCCTTCTTAGGGGACAGCTTCTTCTGCGTCTGGAAGTAGTTGGTCACCACATTGTCTGTCCTAACCATGAACCTCGATCCCAACAGGTAATGGCACCAAGTGTTGAAGCAGTGCACCATTGTAGTCATCTCCTTCTCTTGGACCGTGTACTTGCGCTCAGTCTCGTTCAGCTTCCTGCTCTCGAACGTAACGGATGTCTCTCCTACATCAACACACCCCTTATGGCAAAGTCTGATGCATCCGTATGCACCTCATACAGCTTGGCATGGTCTGGCAAGGCCAAGACTGGCTCTTCGATCACAACCCACTTCAACCTGTCAAAGGCTTCCTGGCACCCTGCGCTCCACTCCCATGCTTTCCCTTTCTTGAGCAAGTCAGTCAATGGCGTGGCTATTACTGAGTGACCTTTGATGAAATGCCTGTAGTAGTTGACCAGCCCAAGGAATGATCTCAACTTAGTGACCTTGGCTGGTGGTTGCCACTCCAAGATGGCATGTATCTTGCCTTCATCCATGCATATCCTGCCACCTCCCACTATGTGGCCAAGGAACGGGATCTCCTGCTAGGTGAATGAGCACTTTTCCCTCTTGACAAATAGATTGTGCGCCCACAACACCTCGAACACTTGTCTTAAGTGGTCTACATGCTCTCCCAAAGTCTGGCTGTAGATCAAAATGTCATCCAAATAAACCATAACAAACCGATCAAGGAATGACTGAAGTACCTTGTTCATAAGGGTGCAGAATGTTGCTAGGGCGTTTGTGAGTCTGAAAGGCATCACCAAGAACTCATACGAACCACACCGAGTGACACATGCTGTCTTTGGCTCATCTCCCTCAGTGATCTTGACTTGATAGTAGCCTGACCTCAAATCCAGCTTGGTGAACCACCTTGCGCTCCCAAGTTGATTGAACAAGTCCGCAATGAGTGGGATGGGGTACTTGTTCTTAATGGTTAGCTTGTTCAAAGCCCGGTAGTCTATGCACAGCCGTAACGACCCATCATGCTTGTGCTGAAATAGAACTGGTGCACCATAGGGTGCCTTCGATGGCCTGCTGAAGCCAGCATCAACTAAATCTTTGAGCTACTTCCTTAACTCCTCTACCTCTGGTGGAGACATTCGGTAAGGGGCTCTAGCTGGTGGATTGGCCTCGGACACTTGCTCGATCTTGTGGTCCACCTTCCTCTTAGGTGGTAGCTTGCTAGGTAGCATTACGGGCATCACATCACTAAAGGTCTTCAGCACCTTTAGCACCTCCAAGGGTGACTCGATCTCCTTCTCCCTTGGCTCATCATATTTCAGGGCTGCCAAGAAGGTGTCTTCTTGTTTGCTTACCGCCTTGGCAAATTGGATGGCTGACACCCCCCGCGACCCAACTCTAGACCCTCTCCTCAATGGCACTAGGCATTGGCACCGTGCATCCAAGATGCAAACACAATCGGCAAAAGGCATAAGGAGGGCGTTAATCCGAACAAGGAAATCCAACCCAATCACAAACTCATAGTCGTCAAGGGGTATTACCTCAATGGTCTCCTTGCTTTTCCAGTCTCCAAGCTACAACTCCACTCCCCGCGCTACTCTAATGGCTGGAACTTTATTGGAGTTCAACATTTTGATGGTACCAGTCCATTTCTGCACCTTTAGTCTGAGCTTTTGGGCTCTATCACCTGAAATAAAAAGATGTGAGGCACCTGTGTCCACCAGTGCGCTCACCTTCTGACCCGCAACCATCATATCCGTAAACATCAAGCCCTTTGGCTTACGACTTCTCTTACTCTGGACAACATTAAGCACCAACGACCCAAGCTTTGCTGCCCCCGACTCTAGCTCCTCGTCAGACTCCTTGTCTGCAGTAGCCAGCCTGCCCTTCTGCGGGCAATTGCACGCTATGTGGCTTCCTCCACATAGGTAGCATGCTAGTGGCTCTCGGTCCCCTTTTGCTTTCCACTTGCCTGCTGGTGGCTTTCTCTCGCCATCCTTGGTTGAACGGTCTCGGTCTCCATCCTTGGACTCCCGATCAAGGTCTTTCCCTTTGGACTGCTTCTTTCGGTCCCTATCGTCCCTGCCTTTACCCTTGGGCTTGGTAGACTCGAACTTGTTCAGAGGCTTGAACTCTATCAAGGCCTCGACAGTAGTCATGGCTTTAGCCAAGTCATGAACTCCTCTCCTTTGTAGCTCATGCTTCACCCACGGCTTCAGCCCATCCATGAAAGCAAATAAGGCATCCTTCTCACCTAGATTCAAGATCTGTAGCATCAGTTCAGAGAATTTTTGGACATACTCCCTTATGTCCCCTTGTTGGCTTAGCCTACGTAACTTTGCCCATGCCTAATCATCGGCATACTCCGGGTAAAATTATTCTCTGAACTCTTTTTGGAACTCTGCTCAGGTTCCAATCTTGGCTCTCCCACGCCTGACATCATCACACCTGCGCCTCTACCACAATAAGGCTACATCAGTGAGATACATAGCAGCGGTGCTAACCTTTATCACCTCGTCTTGCATGCCCATGGCCTGGAAGTACTGCTCCATACCCCAAAGGTAGTTATCTACTTCTTTGGTCGCCCTAGTCCCCTTGAACTCTTTAGGCTTGGGGACATCCAATCTGGACTTGGACACTCCAGCAAACATGTCATTCCTGATGGCAGTCTTGCAAGCAACGAGCTCACTGGTATGCTCCTCCATCCGCTGGAGCATGGCCTCCATGCCATCATGCAAGGTCAGCACTTCAACCTCCAAGGTCTGATTCTTTTGGGTGAACACGTCCAAGCCTTTGTTGAGAGCAGCTTGCAGCTCACTTCAGATCTCCTCCTTCATGGAGTCTAGCGATGCAATGTGAGTCTCTACCCCCTCAAGCTTCTCCCCTATGTCGCCCATGGTCACGTCCACCTTGGCTAGCCTACCATCCATGGTAGACTAGATATCTCAAGAACTGGCTTTCCTCCCTCTTCCACGCCTATGCTCCTGGGCCTCTGGTTGTTGGTTAGCAGCGTCACTTTGGGATGCCATCTCCTCTAACCTGCATAACACAAACACGCAGAATCGAACTTGCTCTGATACCAACTGTCACGAGCTTTGACCTTAGACTCAGAAACCGTGTGGCCTTAGGCTTGGAATCTCCTCCTTTATGCCTAAGTCAGCCTAAAACACAAGCGTACGGGCACTAGAACAACAGGAAGGGCTGATTACGCAAGTTAAAGAGAAAAAGGATAAAAAGGCCAAATTATGGAAATGCTCTTGTATTCACTAAAACAGAAGTGTTTGATGGTGTACAAATGAGGGAGGAGTAGCCATCTATTTATAGTTGAGGCTCCAGCTTACATTTAATGGTAATATCCCTAGAATAAAGGCTAAAATCATGGGATTATACAGATTAAAATCAATCAGGATGCTAACTCCAGATTTTCAGGGTCAACCAAATCTGTCAGGATGCTATTACTGATCTTGCCTGCTTTCAGAAGCTTCCCTTGCATGTCCAGCACCTTGGGCCTTTCTGGATGTGGTGCGGGTAGCTTGTATGCCAGGACTTGGTCTCACGGGCTGGCCTGTAAGTTGGGCGGGCGTTCTGAACACGTTTGCTATGTTTTGTGAGTAGATACCCGCCAGCACGCCTGGTCTGAGGGCCTCAACCTTTGGCTCACCTACTGGTGTGCCTGATGTGCCTGGCGCGCCCCTCCCAGGGTGTGACACTGGCCGAAGCATCGCCGGAGAGCCTAACCGACGGTATTGGGGGTTCCGACGATTGGGTGGGCCGGGGGGTGTGCGCACATGATGTGCGATGGGTGCTGGTACTTGGCCCATATATTGGCCCCCTATCCCTCATCAAACCTCGAGAACTCACACCCCCTTAAAGAGCATTTGAGATTTTATAGGTTTGCTGCCAGTAGCCATTAAAGTGTCTGAAATGGGGACACTTTTTTCAAACGGTCACAAAATCTTCTCCACTTCGAATTTTTAGCTGAATTTTTTTGTGCAAGCCAAAAAAAATACAAGGATCGCCTCTACCAAATTTGGGGACAAAACGCTTTCTAAAAAAATTTTAAAAAATCCCGAACCGCAAAATGTTTAAAAAATTATGAAAAATAGAAAATGGGTCGTCTTGCCACGAAACTTCACATGAAGGCTTAGGGGACGATTGTATGAATTTACAAGCCATAAAAATGGCATTGGGATGGTAGAAATATGAAGATGTGCTTTAACCCACCTACCACTCGTTCGATCCCCGGCTTGCGCAACCTACCTCTCTGGTCGACTGAGCACCCGCATGCTTATTTTGTGGGTTGACTTAGGTAGACAGAGTTCATCCCCAGTCTAAGCATATGGAGTTCATTCTCAGTCTAAGATCCGACCAGAACGAGGGTTACGACAGTAGGATCTGCAACGCACAGGGGGGATTGGGCCAATCCCCGACTTGTGCATTCTACCTCTCTGACCGGCTAAGCACCCTCATGCCCATTTCATGGGTTGGCTTAGGCATAGGGAGTCCATTCCATGTGTAAGCCCCAGTCAGACCGAGGGTTGTGGCAGCAGGATCGGTAGCACGTAGAGGGGGACCGAGCCGATCCTCAGCTTGTGCATTATGCCTCTCCGATCGGCTCAGTGCCCGCACGCTCATTTCATGGGTTGACTTAGGCATATGAAATTCATTCCCAGTCTAAGATCAGACCGAACCAAGGGTTGCAGTAGCAGGATCGACAGCACGCAGGGGGGGCTGGGCTGATTCTCCGGCTTGCGTATTCTGCCTCTCCGGTCGACTAAGCGCCCGCACGTTCGTTTCATGGGTTGGCTTAGGCATACGGAGTTTATTCCATGTCTAAGCATACAGAGTTCATTCCCAGTCTAAGATCGGACCGAACCAAGGGTTACGATAGCAGGATCGACAGCACGCAAGGGGGATCGGGCTGATCCCTGGCTTACGCATTCTGCCTCTCTAGCTAGCTGAGTGCCTGCATGCCCGTTTCATGGGTTGGCTTTGGCTGAGCGCCCACATGCCTGTTTTGTGGGTTGTCTTAGGCATAGGGAGTTCATTCCATGTCTAAGCCCCAGCTGGACTGAGGGTTGTGGCAGTGGGACCAGCAGCATGCAGAGGGGGATCGGGCCAATCCCCGGCTTACGCATTATGCCTCTCCGGCTGGCTCAGCGCCCGCACGCTCGTTTCATGGGTTGGCTTAGGCATACAGAGTTCATTCCATGTCTAAGCATACAGAGTTCATTCCCAGTATAAGATTAAACCAAACCGAGGGTTGCAGCAGCAGGATCGGCAGCACGCAGGAGGGACCGGGCCTATCCCCGGCTTGCGCATTCTGCCTCTCTGGCCGGTTGAGCACCCACACGCTCATTTTGTGGGTTGGCTTAAGCATACGGAGTTCATTCCCAGTCTAAGATTGGATCGGACCGAGGGTTGTGGCAGCAAGATCGACTGCACGCGAGAGGGGATCGGATCGATCCCGGCTTGTGCATTCTGCCTCTCCGGTCGACTGAGCGCTCGCACGCTTTTTTCATGGGTTGGCTTAGGCATATAGAGTTCATTCCACGTCTAAGCATACGGAGCTCATTCCCAGTATAAGATCAGACTGAACCGAGGGTTGCAACAATAGGACCAGCAGCAGGATCTGTAGCACGCAGGGGGGATCGAACCGATCCCCAGGTTGCACATTTTGCCTCTCCGGCCGGTTGAGCACCCGCACACTCATTTTGTGGGTTGGCTTAGCCATACGGAGTTCATTCTATGTCTAAGCCCCAGTTGGATCGAGGGTTGTGGCAGCAGGATCGACAATGGGATCAGCAGCATGCAGAGGGGGACCGGGCTGATCCCCGTCTTGTGCATTATGCCTCTCTAACCGGCTAAGCGCCCGCACGCTGGTTTCGTGGGTTGACTTAGGCATACGGAGTTCATCCCCAGTCTAAGAATACAAAGTTCATTCCCAGTCTAAGATTAGACCGGATCAAGGGTTGCGACAGCAGGATCGACAGCACGCAGGGGGGACTGGGCCGATCTCCGACTTGCGCATTCTGCCTCTCTGGCCGACTGAGTGCCCGCACGCCCGTTTCGTGGGTTGGCTTAGGCATAGGGAGTTCATTCGATGTCTAAGCCCCAGCCGAACCGAGGGTTGTGACAGCGGGACCTGCAGCACATAGAGGGGGACCGGGCTGATCCCCGACTTGCGTATTATGCCTCTTCGGTCGATTCCGAGCCCGTACGCTTATGTCGTGGTTTGACTTTTGCATACAGAGTTCGTTCTATGTCTAAGCATACGGAGTTCATTCCTAGTCTAAGATCAAACCGTACCAAGGGTTACGGCAGCAGGACCAACAGTAGGATCGACAGCAGGATCGGCAGCACGTAGGGGGGACCGGGCCGATCCCTAGCTTGCGCATTCTGCCTCTCCGGCCAGCTGAGCCCCCGCACGATCGTTTCATGGGTTGGCTTAGGCATAGGGAGTGCATTCCATGTCTAAGCCCAAACCGAACGGAACGTTGTGGTAGCGGGACCAGTAGCACGCAGAGAGGGACTAAGCTGATCCTCGGCTTGCGCATTATGCCTCTCCGGCCGGTTCATCACCCGAACGCTCGTTTCGTGGGTTGACTTAGGCATACGGAGCTCATTCCTAATCTAAGATCGGACCGGACCGAGGGTTGCGGTAGCAGGATTGATAGCACACAGGGGGGACTAGGCCGGTCCTCGACTTGTGCATTCTGCCTCTCTGGCCGGCTGAGCGCCCGTACGCTCGTTTCATGGGTTGGCTTAGGCATACAGAGTTCACTCCATGTCTAAGCATACGAAGTTCATTTCCAGTCTAAGATCGGACTGGACCGAGGGTTGCGATAGTAGAACCAACAGCAGGATCGGTAGCACGTAGTGGGGATCAGGCCGATCCTTGACTTGCGCATTCTGCCTCTCCGACCAGCCTCTTCGGCAGGCTGAGCACCTGCCCGCTCGTTCCATGGGTTGACTTAGGCATACGGAGTTCATCCCTAGTCTAAGCATACGGAGTTCATTCCCAGTCAAAGATCGAACCGGACCGAGGGTTGCAGCAACAGGATTGGCAGCATGCAACGGGGATCGGGCCGATCCCTGGCTTGTGCATTCTGCCTCTCCGGCCGGCTGAGCGTTCGTACGCCCATTTCGTGGGTTGGCTTAGGCATAGGGAGTTCATTCCATGCTTAAGCACCAGCCAGATCGAGGGTTAGGGGAGCAGCACCGACAGCACGCAGAGGGGGATCGGGCCGATCCCCGGCTTGTGCATTATGCCTCTCCAGCTGGCTCAGCGCCCGTACGCTCGTTTCGTGGGATGACTTAGGCATACAGAGTTCATTCCCAATCTAAGATCGGATCAGACCGAGGGTTGCGGTAGCAGGATCGACAGCATGCAAGGGGGAACTGAGCTGATCCCCGGCTTGTGCATTCTGCCTCTCCGATCGGCTGAGCGCCCACATGCTCGTTTCGTGGGTTGGCTTAGGCATATAGAGTTCATTCCATGTCTAAGCATACGGAGTTCATTCCCAGTCTAAGATCAGATCGAATCAAGGGTTACGGCAGCAGGACTGGCAGCAGGATCGACAGCACCCAGGGGGGACCGAGCCGATCCCCAGCTTGTGCATTCTGCCTCTCCGATTGGCTGAACGCCCGCACGCTCGTTTCATGGGTTGGCTTAGGCATACGGAGTTCATTCCATGTCTTAGCATAGGGAGTTCATTCCTAGTCTAAGATTTTGAGCCACGGTGCACATGCTGGGCTCGGGCATGTGTTGGTGCCGCATTTTTTTTGCTCGGGGCACCATTGTCGGAGTGTCATCGGAGCATCACCAGAGAGCCTAACCGGCGGCATTGGGGGTTCTGGAGATTGGGGCGGTCGGGGGGGTGTGCGGACATGATGTGCGAAGGCTGCTCATACTTGGCCCTTATATTGGCCCTCTATCCCTCATCAAACCTTGAGAACACACACCCCCTTAAAGAGCATTTGAGATTTTATAGGTTTCCTGCCAGTAGCCATTCAAGTGTCTGAAATGGGGACACTTTTTTCAAATGGTCACAAAATCTTCTCCACTTTGAGTTTTTATCTGAATTTTTTTGTGCATGCCAACAAAAATACAAGGATCAACTTTACCAAATTTGGGGACAAAACCCCATCTAAAAAAATTTTAAAAAATCCCGAACCGTAAAAAGTTTCAAAAATCATGAAAAATAGAAAACGGGTCGTCTTGCCACGAAACTTGACGTGAAGGCGTAGGGGACCATTGTATGAATTTACAGGCCATAAAAATGGCATTGGCATGGCAGAAATATGAAGATGTGCTTGAACCCACCTACCACCCGTTCGATCCTCGACTTACGCATCTTGTCTCTCTGGTCGGATGAGCGTCTGCACACTCGTTTTGTGGTTTGACTTAGGCATACAGAGTTCATCCCCAATCTAAGCATACAGAGTTCATTCCCAGTCTAAGATCAGACCGAACCGAGGGTGGCGGCGCAGGATTGACAGCACGCAGGGGGATCGATCCGACCCCGGCTTACGCATTCTGCCTCTTCGATCGGCTAAGCGCCCGCATGCCCGTTTCATGGGTTGGCTTAGGCATAGGGAGTTCATTCCATTTCTAAGCCCCATTCGGACCGAGGGTTGTGGCAGTGGGATCGGTAGCACATAGAGGGGGGTCGTGCCGATCCCCAGCTTGCGCGTTATACCCCTCCGGTCGACTCAGCGCCCGAACGCTCATTTCGTGGGTTGACTAAGGCATACGCAGTTCATTCCCAGTCTAAGATCGGATCGAACTGAGGGTTGCGGTAGCAAGATTAACAGCACGCAGAGGGGACTGGGTCGGTCCCCAGCTTGCACATTCTACCTCTCCGGTCGACTGAATGCCCGCACGCTCGTTTCGTGGGTTGGCTTAGGCATACGGAGTTCATTCCATGTCTAAGCATACGGAGTTCATTTCCAATCTAAGATCAGACCGGACCAAGAGTTGCGATAGCAGGACCAGCAGCAAGATCGGTAGCACGCAGTGAGGGATCGAGTCGATCCCCGGCTTGCGCATTCTGCCTCTCCGATTGACTGAGCGCCCACACACTCATTTTGTGGGTTGGCTTAGGCATACGGAGTTCATTCCATGTCTAAGCCCTAGTAGGACCGGGGGTTGTGGCAGCGGGATCGATAGCACACAGAGGGCGATCGAGCTGATCCCCAGCTTACGCATTATGCCTCTCCGGTCGGCATCTCTGGCCGACAGAGTGCCCACACGCCCGTTTCATGGGTTGGCTTAGGTATAGGGAGTTCAGTCCATGTCTAAGCCCCAGTAGGACTGAGGGTTGTGCAGCGGGACCGACATCATGCAGAGGGGGACCAAGCCGATCCTCGGCTTGCGCATTATGCCTCTCCGGCTGGCTCAGCGCCTGAACGCTCATTTTGTGGGTTGACTTAGGCATACGAAGTTCATTCCCAGTCTAAGATCGAACCGGACCAAGTGTTGCGGCAGCAGGATCGATAGCACATAGGAGGGGACCGGGTTGGTCCCTGGCTTGTGCATTCTACCTCTCCGATCGGTTGAGCGCCCGCATGCTCGTTTCATGGGTTGGCTTAGGCATACGGAGTTCATTCCATGTCTAAGCATATGGAGTTCATTCCCAGTCTAAGATCGGACCGGATCGAGGGTTACGGTAGCAGGATCGACAGCACACAGGGGGAGACCAGGCCTATCCTCGGCTTGCGCATTCTGCCTCTCCGACCAGCTGAGCACCCACACACTCATTTTGTGGGTTGGCTTAGGCATACGGAGTTCATTCCATATCTAAGCCCCAGCTGGACCGAGGGTTGTGACAGTAAGACCGGTAGTGGGATCGACAGCACGTAGAGGGGGATCGAGTTGATACCCGGCTTACGCATTATGCCTCTCCAACCGACCTCTCCGATCGGTTGAGCGCTCGCACGCTCATTTCGTGTGTTGGCTTAGACATACGGAGTTCATCCCCAGTCTAAGCATATGGAGTTCATTCCCAGTCTAAGATCAGACCGGACTGAGGGTTGCAACAACAGGATCGACATCACGCAGGGGGGATCGGTCCGATCCCCGGCTTGCACATTCTGCCTCTCCGGCTGGTTGAATGCCCGCACGTCCGTTTCGTGGGTTGGCTTAGGCATAGGGAGTTCATTCCATGTCTAAGCCCCAACCGGACAAAGGGTTGTGGCAGCGGGACTGGCAGCATGCAGAGGGGGACCGGGTCGATCCCCAGCTTGCGCATTATGCCTCTCTGGCTGGCTGAGTGCCTGCACGTTCGTTTCGTGGGATGGCTTAGGCATACGGAGTTCATTCCCAGTCAAAGATTTTGAGCCACAGTGCACATGCTGGACTCGAGCAGGTGCTGGTGCCGCATTTTTTTCACCTAGGGCACCATCGTCGAAGCTTCGCCCGAGAGCCTAACTAGCGGCATTGAGGGTTCCAGCGATTGGGGGGGCCGAGGGGTGTGCGCACATGATGTGCGATGGGTGCTGGTACTTGGCCCTTATATTGGCCCACTATCCCTCATCAAATATCAAAAACTCACACCCCCTTAAAGAGCATTTGAGATTTTATAGGTTTGCTGCCAGTAGCCATTAAAGTGTCTGAAATGGGGACACTTTTTTCAAACGGTCACAAAATCTTCTCCACTTCGTGTTTTTAGCTAAATTTTTTTTTTCATGCCAACAAAAATACAAGGATCATGTCTACCAAAATTTGGGAGAAAAAGCTTTCTAAAAAAATTTTAAAAAATCCCGAACCGCAAAAAGTTTCAAAAATTATGAAAAATAGAAAATGGGTCGTCTTGCCGTGAAACTTCACGTGAAGGCTTAGGGGACCATTGTATGAATTTACACACCATAAAAATGGCATTGGGATGGCATAAATATGAAGATGTGCTTGAACCCACTTACCACATGTTCGATCTCCGGCTTGCGCATCCTGCCTCTCTGGTAGGCTGAGCGCCTGCACGCTCGTTTCGTGGGTTGACTTAGGCATAGGGAGTTCATTCCATGTCTAAGCCCCAGCCAGATCATGGGTTATGGCAGTGGGACCGACAGCTCGCAGAGTGGGTCCGGGCCGATCCTCGGTTTACGTATTATGCCTTTTCAATCGGCTCAACGCCCGGGTGCTCGTTTCGTGGGTTGACTTATGCATACGGAGTTCATTCCCAGTCTAAGATTAGACCGGACTGAGGGTTGTGGCAACAAGATCGACGGCACACATGAGGGGACCGGGTCGATCCTCGACTTGCACATTCTGCCTCTCCGGTCGGCTGAGCGCCCGCATGCTCGTTTCGTGGGTTGGCTTAGGCATATGGCGTTCATTCCATGTCTAAGCATATGGAGTTCATTCCCAGAGTAAGATGTTAAGCCACGGTGCATATGCTGGGCCCGGGCATGTCGGAGATCACCCGAGGCACCATCGTCAGAGCAGTGCCAGAACATCGCTGGAGAGCTTAATCGCGACAATGGGGTATGTGCGCATATGATGTGCGATGGGTGCTGGTACTTGGCCCTTATATTGGCCCCCTATCCCTCATCAAACCTTGAGAACTCACACCCTCTTAAAGAGCATTTGAGATTTTATAGGTTTGCTGCCAGTAGCCATTAAAGTGTCTGCAATGGGGACATTTTTTTCAAACGGTCACAAAATCTTCTCGACTTTGAGTTTTTAGCTGAATTTTTTTGTGCATGCCAAAAAAAATACAGGGATCACCTCTACCACATTTGGGGACAAAACTCTTTCTAAAAAAATTTAAAAAAATCCCGAACCGTAAAAAGTTTGAAAAATCATGAAAAATAGAAAACGGGTCGTCTTGCCATGAAACTTCACATGAAGGCTTAGGGGACCATTGTATGAATTTACAAGCCATAAAATTGGCATTGGAATTGCAGAAATATAAAGATGTGCTTGACCCCACCTACCACCCGTTCGATCCCTGGCTTACGCATCCTGCCTCTTTGGTCGGCTGAGCGCACGTACGCTCGTTTCGTGGGTTGACTTAGGCATACGGAGTTCATCCCCAGTCTAAGCATACAGAGTTCATTCCCAGTCTAAGATCAGACCGGAGCAAGGGTTACGATAGCAAGATCGATAGCACGTAAGAGGGATCGAGTCGATCCTCAGCTTGTGTATTTTGCCTCTCCGATCGGTTGAGCTCTCGCACATCCATTTCATGGGTTGGCTTAGGCATAGGGAGTTCATTCCATGTCTAAGCCCCAGCCGGATCGAGGGTTATGGCAGTGAGACCGGCAGCATGCAAAGGGGTACCGAGTCGATCCCTGGCTTGTGCATTATGCCTTTTCGGTCGACTCAACGCCCGCACGCTCGTTTCATGCTTCGACTTAGGCATACAGAGTTCATTCCTAGTCTAAGATTGGACCAGAATGAGGGTTGTGGTAGTAGGATCGATAGCACGTAGGGGGGACTGGGGTGATCCCTGGCTTGTGCATTTTGCCTCTTCGACCAGCTGAGCGCCCGCACGCTCATTTTGTAGGTCGGCTTAGGCATACGGAGTTCATTCCATGTTTGAGCATATGGAGTTCATTCCCAATCTAAGATTAGATCAGATTGTGGGTTGCGGTAGCAAGACCAGCAGCAAGATCGACAGCACGCAGGGGCACCGGGCCAATCCTAGGCTTGCGCATTCTGCCTCTCCGGTCGACTGAGCGCCCGTACGCTCGTTTCATGGGTTGGCTTAGGCATAGGGAGTTCATTCCATGTCTAAGCCCCAGCCGGACCGAGGCTTGTGGCAGCGGGACATGCATCACGCAGAGGGGGACCGAGCCGATCCCTGGCTTGCGCATTATGCCTCTTCGGTCGGCTCGACGCCTGCATGCTCGTTTCGTGGGTTGACTTATGCATACGGAGTTCATTCCCAGTCTAAGATCAGACCAGACTGAGGGTTGCGGCGGAAGGATTGACAGCACGTAGGGGGGATCGGGCCAATCCCCGACTTGCGCATTCTGCCTCTTCGATGGACTTAGCACCCGCACGCTCGTTTCATGGGTTGGCTTAGGCATACGGAGTTCATTCCATGTCTAAGCATACGGAGTTCATTCCTAACCTAAGATTTTGAGCCACGATGCACATGCTGGGCTTAGGCATGTGCTGGTGCCGCATTTTTTTTGCCCAGGGCACCATAGTCGGAGCATCGCCTGAGAGCCTAACTGGCGGCATTGCGTGTTCCGGTGATTGGGGGGGCTGGGGGGATGTGCGCACATGATGTGTGATGGGTTCTGGTACTTGGCCCTTATATTGGCCCCCTATCCCCCATCAAACCTCGAGAACTCACACCCCCTTAAAGAGCATTTGAGATTTTATAGGTTTGCTGCCAGTAGCTATTAAAGTGTCTGAAATAGGGACACCTTTTTCAAACGGTCACAAAATCTTCTCTACTTTGATTTTTTAGCTGAAATTTTTTGTGCACAAATATAGGGATGACCTCTACCAAATTTGGGGACAAAAATCTTTCCAAAAAAATTTTAAAAAATCCTGAACTATAAAAAGTTTGAAAAATCATGAAAAATAGAAAACGGGTCGTCTTGCCACAAAACTTCACATGAAAGGCTTAGGCGACCATTGTATGAATTTAAAAGCCTTAAAAATGGCATTGGCATGGCAAAAATATGAAGATGTGCTTGAACCCACCTACCACCCGTTCGATCCTCAGCTTACGCATCCTGCCTCTCTAGTCCGTTGAATGTCCGCACGCTCATTTCGTGGGTTGACTTAGGCATACCGAAGGTTGGGGCAGTAGGATCGATAGCATGCAGGGGGGACCGAGCCGATCCCCGGCTTGCGCATTCTACCTCTTCGGTCGGTTGAGCTATCGTACGCCCATTTCATGGGTTGGCTTAGGCATAGGGAGTTCATTCCATGTCTAAGTCCCAGTCGGACCGAGGTTGTGGCAGTGGGATTGGCAGCATGCAGAGGGGGACCAAGCCGATCCCTAACTTGTGCATTATGCCTATCCGATCGGCTCAATGCCTGAACGCTCATTTCATGGGTTGACTTAGGCATACGAAGTTCATTCCCAGTCTAAGATTGGATCGGACCGAGGGTTGCGGTAGCAGGATCAACAGCACACAAGAGGGACCAGGCCAATCCTCGGCTTGCGTATTCTGCTTCTACGACCGACTGAACGCCCGCACGCATGCTCGTTTCATGGTTGGCTTAAGCATACGGAGTTCATTCTATGTCTAAGCATACGGTGTTCATTTTCATTCTAAGATCGGCCCGGACCGAGGGTTACGGTAGTAGGACCAGCAGCAGGATCGACAACACGTAGGGGGGACCGGCCTGATCCCCGGCTTGTGCATTCTGCCTCTTTGGTCGGTTGAGCGCCTGCACGCTTGTTTCATGGGTTGGCTTAGGCATACGGAGTTCATTCCATGTCTAAGCCCTAGCTGGATTGAGGGTTGTGGCAGCAGGACTAGCAGCGGATCGACAACACGCAGAGGGGGACCGGGTTGATCCTCGGCTTGCACATTATGCCTCTTCGATCGGCCTCTCCGATTGGCTGAGCGCCCGACGCTCATTCCATGGGTTGGCTTAGGCATACAGAGTTCATCCCCAGTCTAAGATTGGATCGGACCGAGAGTTGCGATAGCAAGATGGATCGCACGCAAGGGGGACCGGGCTAATCTCCGGCTTGCGCATTTTCCCTCTCCGACCGGCTGAGCGCCCGCACGCCCATTTCATGGGTTGGCTTAGGCATAGGGAGTTCATTCCATGTCTAAGCCCCAGCCGGACTGAGGGTTTTGGTAGTGGGACTAGCAGCACGTAGAGGGGGGTCGGGCCGATCCCCGGCTTGCGCATTATTCCTTTCCGGCCAGCTCAGTGCCCGTAATCTCATTTCGTGGGTTAACTTATGCTTACGAAGATCATTACCAGTCTAAGATCAGACCGGACCAAGGGTTGTGGTAGTAGGATCGACAGCACGCAGGAGGGGATCGGGCCGGTCTCCGACTTGCGCATTCTACCTCTCCGACTGGCTGAGCACCCGTACGCTCGTTTCGTGGGTTGGCTTAGGCATACGGAGTTCATTCCATGTCTAAGCGTACGGAGTTCATTCCCAGTCTAAGATTTTGAGCCACGGTGCACATGCTGGGCTCAAGAATGTGCTGGTGCTGCATTTTTTTTGCCTGGGGCACCATTGCCAGAGCATCATCGGAGCATCGCCGGAGAGCCTAACCAACGGCATTGAGGGTTCCGTCCATTAGGGGCCGGGGGGTTGTGTGCACATGATGTGCGATGGGTGCTGGTACTTGACCCTTATATTGGCCCCCTATCCCTCATCAAAGATCGAGAACTTACACCCCCTTAAATAGCATTTGTGATTTTATAGGTTTGCTGCCAGTAGCCATTAAAGTGTCTGAAATAGGGACACTTTTTTCAAATGGTCACAAAATCTTCTCCACTTCGAGTTTTTAGCTGAATTTTTTTGTATGTGCCAACAAAAATACAAGGATCACCTCTACCAAATTTGGGGACAAAACACTTTCTAAAAGAATTTTCAAAAATCCCGAACCGCAAAAAGTTTCAAAAATCATGAAAAATGGAAAACAGGTCGTCTTGCCACGAAACTTCACATGAAGGCTTAGGGGACCATTGTATGAATTTACAAGCCATAAAAATGGCATTGGCATGGCAGAAATATGAAGATGTGCTTGAACCCACCTACCACTTGTTCGATCCTCGGCTTACACATTCTGCCTCTCTGGTCGATTGAGTGCCCACACACTCGTTTCATGGGTTGACTTAGGGATACGGAGTTCATCCCCATTGTAAGCATACGGAGTTCATTCCAAGTCTAAAATCAGACCGGATTGAGGGTTGCGATAGCAGGATCGATAGCACGTAGGGGGGATCGGGTCGATCCCCGATTTTCACATTCTACCTCTCCAACCGACCGAGCGCCTACACGCTCATTTCATGGGTTGGCTTAGGCATACAGAGTTCATTCCATGTCTAAGCACCAGTCGGACCGAGGGTTGTGGCAACAGGACCGGCAGCAGGATTGGTAGCACGTAGAAGGGGACTAGGCTGATCCCTGACTTGCGCATTATGCCTCTTCGATCGGCCTCTCCGGCTGGCTGAGTCCCCGCATGCTCATTTCGTGGGTTGACTTAGGCATACGGAGTTCATCCCCAGTCTAAACATATGGAGTTCATTCCCAGTCTAAGATCAGACCATACCGAGGGTTGCGGCAGCAGGATCGACAGCACGTAAGGCAGACCCGACCGATCCCTGACTTGCACATTCTGCCTCTCCAGCCGGCTGAGTGCTCGCACGGCCGTTTCATGGGTTGGCTTAGGCATAGGGAGTTCATTCCATGTCTAAGCCCCACTCAGACCAATAGTTGTGGTAGCGAGACCAGCAGCACGCAGAGTGGGACCGGGTCGATCCCAGGCTTGCGCATTATGCCTCTTTGGGTAGCTCAGGGCCCGAATGCTCATTTTGTGGGTTGTCTTAGGCATACGAAGTTCATTCCTAGTCTAAGATCGAATCGGATCGAGGGTTACGACAGCAGGATCGATAGCACGTAGGGGGGATCGGGTCGATCCCCAGCTTACGTATTCTACCTCTTCGACCGACTGAACGCCTGCACGCTTAGTTCGTGGGTTGGCTTAGGCATACAGAGTTCATTCCATGTGTAAGCATACAGAGTTCATTCCTAGTCTAAGATCAGACCGGATCGAGGGTTGCGACAGCAGGACCAGCAGTAAGATCGGTAGGACAAAAAAGGGGATCGAGCCGATCCTCGGCTTGCACATTCTGCCTCTCCGATCGGCTTCTCCGACCGATTGAGTGCCCATTTCATGGGTTGACTTAGGCATACTTTGTTCATCCCCAGTCTAAGCATATGGAGTTCATTCCCAGTCTAAGATCGGAGCAGACCAAGGGTTATGGCAGTAGGATCGACAGCACGCAGGGGGGACCGGGCCAATCCCTAGCTTGTGCATTCTGCCTCTCCGGTCGGCTGAGCGCCCGCACGCCCGTTTCATGGGTTGGCTTAGGCATAGGGGGTTCATTCCATGTCTAAGCCCTAGCCGAATTGAAGGTTGTGGTAGCGGGACCGATAGCACGCAGAAGGGGATCGGGCCAATCCTCGGCTTGCGCATTATTACTCTCCGACTGGGTCAACGCCCGTACGCTCATTTCATAGGTTGAATTAGGCATACAGAGTTTATTCCCAGTCTAAGATCAGACCGAACTGAGGTTTACGGCAGTAGGATCGATAGCACGCAGGGGGGACCGAGTCGATCCCCGACTTGCGCATTATAACTCTTCGATCGGGTTAACGCCCGTACGCTCATTTCATGGGTTGACTTAGACATATGGAGTTCATTCTCAGTCTAAGATCAGACCGGACTGAGGGTTGCGGTAGTAGGATTGGCAGCACGCAGGGGGGACCGAGCCGGTCCCCGACTTGCACATTCTGCCTTTTCGATCGACTGAACGCCCGCACGCTCGTTTCGTGGATTGGCTTAGGCATACAGAGTTCATTCCATGTCTAAGCATACGAAGTTCATTCCCAGTCTAAGATCAGATCGGACTGAGGGTTACGGTAGCAGGACCAGCAGCAGGATCGATAGCACGCAGGGGGGATCGGGCTGATCCCCGGCTTGTGCATTTTGCCTCTTCGACCGGCCTCTCCGATCGGCTGAGCGTCTGCACGTTCGATTCATGGGTTGACTTAGGCATATGGAGTTCATCCCCAGTCTAAGCATACAAACTTCATTCCCAGTCTAAGATCGGACTGGACCGAGGGTTGCTGCAGTAAGATCCCCAGCACGCAGGGGGACCGGGCCGGTGCCTGACTTGCGCATTCTGCCTCTCCAACTGACTGAATGCCCGTACGCTCATTTCGTGGGTTGGCTTAGGCATACAGAGTTCATTCCATGTCTAAGCATACAATGTTCATTTCCAGTCTAAGATCAGATCGAGGGTTGCGACAGTAGGACCAGCAGCAGGATCAGCAGCACATTCTACCTCTCCGACCGACTGAGCGCCTGGACGCTCGTTTCATGGGTTGGCTTAGGCATACGGAGTTCATTTCATGTCTAAGCCCCAACCGGACTGAGGGTTGTGATAGTCGGACCGACAGTGGGATCGACAGCACGCAGAGGGGGATCGGGCTGATCCCTAGCTTGCGCATTATGCCTCTCCGGCCGGCTAAGCGCCCGCACGCTCGTTTCGTGGGTTGACTTAGCCATACGGAGTTCATCCCCAGTCTAAGCATACAAAGTTCATTCCCAGTCTAAGATCGGATCGGACCGAGGGTTGCGACAGTAGGATCGACAGCATGCAAGTGTGACCGGGCCAATCCTCAGCTTGTGCATTCTGCCTCTCCGGCCGGTTGAGTGCCCGCACACCCGTTTCGTGGGTTGGCTTAGGCATAGGGAGTTCAATCCATGTCTAAGCCCCAGCCGAACCAAAGGCTGTGGCAGCGGGACCAGCAGTACGCAAAGGGAGACCGAGCTGATCCCCGGCTTGCGCATTATGCCTCTTTGATCGGCTCAGCGCCCGTACGCTCGTTTCGTGGGTTGACTTATGTATACAGGGTTCATTCCCAGTCTAAGATTGGACTAGACCAAGGGTTGTAGCAGCAAGATCGACTGCACACAGGGGGGGATCAGGTCGATCCCCGGCTTGCACATTCTGCCTCTCCGGCCGGCTGAGCACCCACACGCTCGTTTCGTGGGTTGGCTTAGGTATACGGAGTTCATTCCATGTCTAAGCATTCAGAGTTCATTCCCAATCTAAAATCTTGAGCCACGGTGCACAAGCTGGGCTCGAGCATGTACTGGTGCCACATTTTTTTTTCCCGAGGCACCATCGCTGGAGCATCGTCGGAGAGCCTAATCGACAACATTGGGGGTTCCGACGATTGGGGGGCTGGGGGGTGTGCGCACATGATGTGCAATGGGTGCTGGTAATTGGCCCTTATATTGGCCCCCTATCCCTCATCAAACCTCGAGAACTCACACCCCCTTAAAGAGCATTTGAGATTTTATAGGTTTGGTGCCAATAGCCATTAAAGTGTCTGAAATGGGGACACTTTTTCAAACGGTCACAAAATCTTCTCCACTTCGATTTTTTAGCTAAATTTTTTTGTGCATGCCAAAAGAAATACAAGGATCACCTCTACCAAATTTGGGGACAAAACTCTTTCTAAAAATTTTTTAAAAAATCCTGAACTGTAAAATGTTTCAAAAATCATGAAAAATAAAAAACGGGTCGTCTTGCAACGAAACTTCACATGAAGGCTTAGGGGACCATTGTATGAATTTACAAGCCATAAAAATGGCATTGGCATAGCAGAAATATGAAGATGTGCTTGAACCCACCTACCACTTGTTCAATCCCTGGCTTACGCATCCTGCCTCTCTGGTCGACTGAGCGCCCGCACTCTCGTTTCGTGGGTTGACTTAGGCATACGGAGTTCATCCCCAGTCTAAGCATCCGAAGTTCATTCCCAGTCTAAGATCAGACCGGACCGAGGGTTACGGCAGTAGGATCGACAGCACCCAGGAAGGACCGGGTCGATCCCTGGCTTGCGTATTCTGCCTGTCCGGTCGGTTAAGTGCCCGCACGCCCATTTCATGGGTTGGCTTAGGCATAGGGATTTCATTCCATGTCTAAGCCCCAGTCGGACCGAAGGTTGTCGCAGTGGGACCAGCAGCACACAGAGGGGGATCGAGTCGATCCTCGGTTTACGTATTATGCCTCTCTGGTCGGCTCAATGCCCGCACGCTCATTTCATGGGTTGACTTAGGCATACGAAGTTCATTCCCAGTCTAAGATCAGATTGGATCGAGCGTTGCGATAGCAGGATCGACAACACGCAGGGGGGACTGGGTCAGTCCCCAGTTTACGCATTCTGCCTCTCCGGTCGGCTGAACGCTTGCATGCTCGTTTCGCGGGTTGGCTTAGGCATACGGAGTTCATTCCATGTCTAAGCATACGGAGTTCATTCCCAGTCTAAGATCAGATCGGATCGAGGGTTGCAACAATAGGACCAGCACAGGATCGACAGCATGCAGGGGGGATCAGGCCGATCCGCGGCTTGCAAATTCTACCTCTCTAATCGGTTGGGCGCCTGCACGCGTATTTTGTGGGTTGGCTTAGGCATACAGAGTTCATTCAATGTCTAAGCCCCAGTCGGATCGAGGGTTATGGCAGTAGGACCGACAGCGGGATCGATTGCATGCAGAGGGGGACAGAGCTGATCCCTGACTTGTGCATTATGCCTCTTCGGCTAGCCTCTCCGATCGGCTGAGCGCTCACACGCTCGTTTCATGGGTTGACTTAGGCATACGGAGTTCATCCCTAGTCTAAGCATACGGAGTTCATTCTTGGTCTAAGATCGGACTGGACCAAGTGTTACGGTAGCGGGACCAGTAGCAGGACCGGTAGCACGTAGAGGGGACCGGGCCGATCCCCGGTTTGTGCATTCTACCTCTCCGGTCGGCTGGGCACCCGCACGCTCATTTCGTTGGTTGGCTTAGGCATACGGAGTTCATTCCATGTCTAAGCATACGAAGTTCATTCCCAGTCTAAGATTTTGAGCCACGGTGCACATGCTGGGCTCGAGCATGTGCTAGTGTCACTTTTTTTTCACCCGGGGCACCATCACCGGAGCATCGTCGGAGCATCACTGAAGAGCCTAATCAGCGGCATTGGGGGTTTCGATGATTAGGGGGGCCGGGGGGTGTGCGCACATGATGTGCGATGGGTGCTGGTACTTGTGTCACAGGCTCTGACCTTAGACTCAGAAACCATGCGGCCTTAGGCTTGGAATCTCCTCCTTTATGCCTAAGTTAGCCTAAAACACAATCGTACGAGCACTAGATCAACAAGAAGGGCTGATTACACAAGTTAAAGAGAAACGGGATAAGAAGGCAGAATTCTAGAAATGCTCTTGTATTCACTGAAACAGAAGTGTTTGATGGTGTACAAATAAGGGAGGAGCAACCCTCTATTTATAGTTGAGGCTCCAGCTTACACTTAATGGCAATATCCCTAGAATAAAGGCTAAAATCATGGGATTATACAGATTACAATCAATCAGGATGCTAACTCCTGATTTTCAAGGTCAACCAAATCTGCCAGGATGCTGCTGTTGATCCTGCCTACTTCCAGAAGCTTCCCTTGCGTGTCCAGCACCTTGGGCCCCTTTGGATGTGGTACGGGCAGCTTGTATGCCAGGCCTTGGTCTCACAGGCTGGCCTGCAAGTTGGGCCAGCGTTCTGAACTCGTTTGCTAGGCTTTACGCGTAGATACCTGCCAGCACGCCTGGTCTGCGGGCCTTAACATCTAGCTCACCTGCTGGTGCGCCTGATGCGCCTGGCGTGCCCACCTAGGGCATGAAATTCTCCCCCACCAGATTGCACAATGCCCTCATTGCATCTTCTACATGGTACTACCTAATCTGGTCCCTGATCTGCCATAAGTCATCTGTTGGTTCCCAGCTCGCCTCACTGTCTGAAAGTCCCTTCCAGCGCACCAAGTACTCTTGTCTTGGCTGATAGTTCTTCCGTCTCACCTCCTGATCAGCTATGATGCTGTGGACCTCCTTCTCATATGAGGCCCTTGCTCCCAATGGCACACGCTTTGACTCTGTCCATCCTAGATCTCCCTCATCCTTATGGAACGACTTGAGCATTTTCACAGGGAACACCGGGTGTACCCTCGGCTTGGGTGGCATATCTAGCTTATAGGTAACCTTGCCTACCCTCTTGACTACTCAGAAAGGTCCCTTATACCTCCGGACTAGGCCTTTGTGCAGCCCCCTATGGCGCACAATGGGATATAGCTTCACCAACACCAAGTCTCCAACTTGGAACTACACGTCCCGCCTATTCTGGTCTGCGCACTTCTTCGACCTCTTGGCCGCCTTGTGTAGACAAACTATGGTAGCACGCAGGGGGGATTGGGCCGATCCCCGGCTTACTCATTTGGCCTCTCCGGTCGGTTGAGCGCCCGCACACCCGTTTCATGGGTTGGCTTAGGCATAGGGAGTTCATTCCATGTCTAAGCCCCAGCCGAACTGAGGGTTGTGGTAGTGGGATCAGTAGCATGCAGAGGGGGACCGGTTCGATCCCTGGCTTGGGCATTCTGCCTCTCCGACCGACTGAGCACCCGCACGCTTGTTTAGTGGGTTAGCTTTGGCATATGAAGTTCGTTCCATGTCTAAGCATACAGAGTTCATTCCCAGTCTAAGAGTTTGAGCCACGGTGCACATGCTGGGCTCGAGCACGTGCTTGTGCCACATTTTTTTTGCTCGAGGCACCATCGTCGGAGCATCGCCGGAGAGCCTAATAGGCGGCATTGGGGGTTTCGACGATTAGGGGGGCCGGGGGGTGTGCGCACATGATGTGGGATGGGTGCTTGTACTTGGCCCTTACATTGGCCCCCTATCCTTCATCAAACCTTGAGAACTCACACCCCCTTAAAGAGCATTTGAGATTTTATAAGTTTGCTGCCAGTAGCCATTAAAGTGTCTGAAATGGGGACACTTTTTTCAAACGATCACAAAATCCTCTCCACTTTGATTTTTTTTTTGAATTGTTTTGTGCATGCCAACAAAAATACAAGGATCACCTCTACCAAATTTGGGGACAAAACTCTTTCTAAAAAAATTTTAAAAAATCTCAAACCTAAAAAGTTTTGAAAATCATGAAAAATATAAAACAAGTCGTCTTGCCATGAAACTTCACATGAAGGCGTAGGGGACCATTGTATGAATTTACAAGCCATAAAAATGGCATTGGCATGGCAGAAATATGAAGATGTGCTTGAACCCACCTACCACATGTTCGATCCCTGGCTTGTGCATCCTTCCTCTCTGGTCGGCTGAGCGTCCGTACGCTCGTTTTGTGGGTTAACTTAGGCATACGGAGTTCATCCTCAGTCTAAGCATACAAAGTTCATTCCTAGTCTAAGATCAGATCGGACCGATGGTTACGACAGCAGGATCGACAGCACGTAGGGGGGATCGGGCCGATCCCCAGCTTATGCATTCTGCCTCTCCGACTGACTGAGCGCCCACACGCCCATTTCATGGGTTGGCTTAGGCATAGGGAGTTCATTCTATGTCTAAGCCCCAGCCAAACTGAGGGTTGTGGCAGCGAGACCAGCAACACGCAGGGGGGATCGGGCTGATCCTCGGCTTATGCATTCTGCCTCTCCGGCCGGCAGAGTGCCTGCACGCTCATTTCGTGGGTTGGCTTAGGCATACGAAGTTCATTCCATGTCTAAGCCCCAACCGAACTGAGGGTTACGACAATAGGATCGACAGTGGGATCGACAGCACGTAGAGGGGGACCGAGCTGATCCTCGACTTGCACATTATGCCTCTTCGACTGGCCTCTGCGGCTGGCTGAGTGCCCGCACGCTCATTTCGTGGGTTGACTTAGGCATACGGAGTTCATCCCCAGTCTAAGCATATGGAGTTCATTCCAGTCTAAGATCGGACTGGACCGAGGGTTACGACAGAAGGTTCGGTAGCACGCAGGGGGGATTAGGCCAATCCTCAGCTTACGCATTCTACTTCTCCGACCAGCTTAGCACCCGCACGCCTGTTTCATGGGTTGGCTTAGGCATAGGGTGTTCATTCCATGTCTAAGCCCCAGTCGGACCGAGGGTTACAGCAGCGGGACCGACAGCACACAGAGGAGGACCGAGTCGGTCCTCGGCTTACGCATTATACCTCTCCGACCGGCTCAATGCCCGAACGCTCATTTTGTGGGTTGACTTAGGCATACAGACTTTATTCCTAGTCTAAGATCGAACTGGACTGAGGGTTGCAGCAGTAGGATCGATAGCACGCAGGAGGGACCGGGCCGATCCCTGGCTTGCGCATTTTGCCTCTCCGACAGGCTGTGCGCCCGCACGCTGGTTTCGTGGGTTGGCTTAGGCATACAGAGTTCATTCAATGTCTAAGCATACGAAGTTCATTCCCAGTCTAAGATTGGACCAGATCGAGGGTTACGACAGTAGGATCGACAGCACGTAAGGGGGCCCAGGCTTATCCCCAGCTTGTGCATTCTGCCTCTCTGGCCGGCTGAGCGCCCGCATACCCTTTTCATGGGTTGGCTTAGGCATAAGGAGTTCATTCCATGTCTAAGCCCCAACCGAACCGAGGGTTGTGGTAGCGGGACCGACAACACGTAGAGAGGGATCAAGCCGATCCCTGGCTTACGCATTATGCCTTTTCGGCCAGCTCAGTGCCCGCACGCTCGTTTCATGGGTTGACTTAGGCATACGGAGTTCATTCCCTATCTAAGATCAGACCGGATCGAGGGTTACGGCAGCAAGATCAACAGCATGCAGGAGGGGACCTGGCCGATCCCCGACTTATGCATTCTGCCTCTCTGGCCGGCTGAGCACCCGCACGCTTGTTTTATGGGTTGCCTTAGGCATACGGAGTTCATTCCATGTCTAAGCATACAGAGTTCATTCCCAGTCTAAGATCGGACCGGACCGATGCTTGCGGTAGCAGGACCAGTAGTAGGATCGACAGCACGTAGGGGGGATTAGGTCGATCCTCGGCTTGCACATTCTACCTCTCCGGTCGGTTGCGCGCCCGCACGCTCATTTCATGGGTTGGCTTAGGCATACGAAGTTCATTCCATGTCTAAGCCCCAGTCGGGCCGAAGGTTATGGCAGCAGGATCGGCAGCGGGATCGATAACACGCAGAGGGGGACCGGGCTGATCCCCGGCTTATGCATTATGACTGAGTGTCTGCACGCTCGTTTCGTGGGTTGACTTAAGCATACAGAGTTCATCCCCAATCTAAGCATACGGAGTTCATTCCCAGTCTAAGATCAGATCGGATCAAGGGTTGCAGCAGCAGGATCGACAGCATGCAGGGGGGATCAAACCGATCCCTAGCTTACGCATTCTACCTCTCCGACCGGTTTAGCATCCGTACGCCCGTTTCATGGGTTGGCTTAGGCATAGGGAGTTCATTCCATGTCTAAGCCCCAGCCGGACTGAGGGTTGTGGCAACGGGATCGACAGCACACAGAGGGGGACCGAGCTGATCCCCGACTTGCGTTTTTGCCTCTCCGGCCTGCTCAACGCCCAAACGCTCGTTTCATGGGTTGACTTAGGCATACGGAGTTCATTCACAGTCTAAGATCAGACCGGATCGAGGGTTGCGGTGCAAGATCGATAGCATGCAGGGGGATAGGGTCGGTCCTCGACTTGTGCATTTTACTTCTACAATCGACTGAGCGCCCGTATGCTTGTTTCATGAGTTGGCTTAGGCATACGGAGTTCATTCCATGTCTAAGCGTACGGAGTTCATTCCCAGTCTAAGATCAAACCGGATTGAGGCTTGCGGTAGCAGGACCAACAGTAGGATCGACAGCACACCAGGGGGGACTGGCCGATCCCCGGCTTGCGCATTCTACCTCTCTGACCGATTGAGTGCCCGCATGCTCGTTTCATGGGTTAACTTAGGCATACGGAGTTCATCCCTAGTCTAAGATTGGATCGGACTGAGAGGGACTGGGCTGATCCCTGACCCGCGAAGGGGATCGGGCTGATCCCCAGCTTATGCATTATGCCTCTACGATCGGCCTCTTCGGTCGGTTGAGCGCCTACACGCTCGTTTCATGGGTTGACTTAGGCATACGGAGTTCATCCCTAGTCTAAGCATACGGAGTTCATTCCTAGTCTAAGATCAGATCGGACTGAGGGTTACAGCAGTAGGATCGACAGCATGCAAGGCAGACCAGACCGATCCCCGGCTTGCGCATTCTGCCTCTCCAACCGACTGAGCGCCCGTACGCCCGTTTCGTGAGTTGGCTTAGGCATAGGGATTCATTCCATGTCTAAGCATTAGCGAAACTGAGGGTTGTGGCAGCAGGACTGGTAGCACGTAAAGGGGGATCGGGTTGATCCTCGGCTTGCGCATTATGCCTCTCCGGTCGGCTCAACACCCGAACGCTCATTTCATGGGTTGGCTTAGGCATACAGAGTTCATTCCCAATCTAAGATCACACCGGATCGAGGGTTACGATAGCGGTATTGATAGGATGTAGGGGGGATTGGGCCGATCCCCGGCTTGCGCATTCTGTCTCTCCGATCGGCTGAGTGCCCGCACGCTCGTTTCATGGGTTGGCTTAAGCATACGGAGTTCATTCCATGTCTAAACGTACGGAGTTCATTACCAGTCTAAGATCAGACTGGAAGGAGGGTTACGGTAGCAGGATCGACAACATGTAGGAGGGGACCAGGTTGATCCTCGACTTGCGTATTCTGCCTCTTCGGTTGGCTGAGCGCCTGCACGCTCATTTCGTGGGTTGGGTTTGGCATACGAAGTTCATTCCATGTCTAAGCCCCAGCCGGACCGAGGGTTGTGGTAGCAAGACCGATAACGGGATCAATAGCCAGTAGAGGGGGATCGAGCTTATCCCCGACTTGCGCATTATGCCCCTCCGGCCTGCTGAGCGCCCGCACGCTCTTTTCATGGGTTGACTTAGGCATACAGAGTTCATCCCCAGTCTAAGCATATGAAGTTTACTCCCAGTCTAAGATCAGACCTGACCAAGGGTTACGACAGCAGGATCGACAGCATGCAAGGGGGATCAGACCGATCCCTGGTTTACACATTCTGCCTCTTCGGCTGGCTGAGCGCCCGCACACCCGTTTCATGGGTTGGCTTAGGCATAGGGAGTTCATTCCATGTCTAATCCCCAGCCGGACCAAGGGTTGTGGCAGCAGGACCGGCAACACGCAGAGGGGGACTGGACCGATCCCCGACTTGCGCATTATGCCTCTCTGGTCGGCTCAGCACCTGAACGCTCGTTCCGTGGGTTGACTTAGGCATACGGAGTTCATTCTCAGTCTAAGATAGGACTGGACCAAGGGATGCAGTCACAGGATCGATAGCACACAGGGGGGACCGAGCCGGTCCCCAGCTAGCGCATTCTGCCTCTCCGACTGGCTGAGCGCCCGCACGCTCATTTTGTGGGTTTGCTTAGGCATGCGGAGTTCATTCCATGTCTAAGCATACGGAGTTCATTCCCAATCTAAGATTGGACCGAACCGAGGGTTATGGCAGTAGGACTAGCAGTAGGATCGATAGCACGCAGGGGGGACCGGGTCGATCCTCGACTTGTGCATTTTTCCTCTCCAGTCGGCTGAGCTCCCGCATGCTCCTTTCGTGGGTTGGCTTAGGCATATGGAGTTTATTCCATGTCTAAGCATATGGAGTTCATTCCCAGTCTAAGATCAGATCGGACCGAGGGTCACAACAGCAGGACCAACAGTAGGATAGATAGCACGTGGGGGGGATCGGGTTGATCCCCGGCTTACGTATTCTGCCTCTTCGACCGGCCTCTCCGATCGGCTGAGTGCCCACATGTTCGTTTTGTGGGTTGACTTAGGCATACAAAGTTCATCCCCAGTGTAAGCATACGGAGTTCATTCCCAGTCTAAGATCGAACTGGATCGAAGGTTGCGGCTGCAGGATCAATAGCACGCAAGGGGGACCGAGCCGATCCCCGGCTTGCGTATTTTGCCTCTTTGGCCAGCTGAGCGCCCGCATGCCCATTTTTGTGGGTTGGCTTAGGCATAGGGAGTTCATTCCATGTCTAAGCCCCAGCCGGACAGAGGGTTGTGGCAGCGGGACCGGCAGCAGGCTGAGAGGGACCAGGCCGATCCCCGGCTTGCGCATTCTGCCTTTTCGGTCGGCTGAGCCCCCGCACGCTCATTTCATGGGTTGGCTTAGGCATACGGAGTTCATTCCATGTCTAAGCATACAGAGTTCATTCCCAGTGTAAGAGTTTGAGCCACGATGCACACGCTGGGCTTGGGCATGTGCTGGTGTCAAATTTTTTTCGCCCGAGGCACCATCATTGGAGAGCCTAACCGACGGCATTGAGGGTTCCAACGCTTGGGGGGTCGGGGGGTGTGCGCACATGAGGTGTGATAGGTGCTGGTACTTGGCCCTTATGTGGGCCCCCTATCCCTCATCAAACCTCGAGAACTCACAGCCCCTTAAAGAGCATTTGAGATTTTATAGGTTTACTGCCAGTAGCCATTAAATCTTCTCCATTTCGAGTTTTTAGCTGAATTTTTTCATGCATTCCAAAAAAAATACAAGCATCACCTCTACCAAATTTGGGGATGAAACTCTTTCTAAAAAATTTTTAAAAAATCCCGAACCGTAAAAAGTTTTAAAAATCGTAAAAAATAGAAAACAGGTCATCTTGCCACGAAACTTCACATGAAGGCATAGGGGACCATTGTATGAATTTACAAGCCATAAAAATGGCATTGGCATGGCATAAATATGAAGATGTGCTTCGACCCACCTACCACCCGTTCGATCCCCGGCTTATGCATCCTGCCTCTCTGGTCGGTTGAGCGTCCGCACGCTCGTTTCATGGTTGACTTAGGCATACGGAGTTCATCCCCAGTCTAAGCATGCGGAGTTCATTCCCAGTCTAAGATCAGACCGGACTGAGGGTTGCGACAGCAGGATCGACAGCATGAAGGGGGGATCGGGTCGATCCCTAGCTTGTGCATTCTACCTCTTCGATCGGTTGAGGGCCCGCACGCCTGTTTCATGGGTTACCTTAGGCATAGGGAGTTCATTCCATGTCTACGCCCCAGTCGAACCAAGGGTTGTGGCAGCGGGACCGACAGCACGTAGAGGGGGATCAGGCCGGTCCCCGGCTTGTGCATTATTCCTCTCCAGCTGGCTCAGCACCCGCATGCTCTTTTCATGGGTTGACTTAGGCATACGGAGTTCATTCCCAGTCTAAGATCGGATCAGACTGAGGGTTGCGGTAGCAGGATTGATAGCCCGTAGGGGGGACTAGACCAGTTGTCGCACTCTCGTTTCATGGGTTGGCTTAGGCATACGAAGTTCATTCCATGTCTAAGCATACAGAGTTCATTCCCAATCTAAGATCAGACCGGATTGAAGGTTACGACAGTAGGACCAACAGCAAGATCAGCAGCAAGCAGGGGGGATCGGGCCGATCCCTGGCTTGCGCATTCTGCCTCTCTGGCCGGCTGAGTGCCTGCACGCTCATTTTACGGGTTGGCTTAGGCATACGGACTTCATTCCATGTCTAAACCCCAACCGGACCGAGGGTTGTGGTAGCAGTACCAACAGCAGGATCGACAACACGTATAGGGGGATCGGGCTGATCCTCGGCTTACGCATTATGCCTCTCCGGCTGGCTGAGCGCTCGTACGCTCATTTCATAGGTTGACTTAGGCATACGGAGTTCATCCTCAGTCTAAGCATACGGCGTTTATTACTAGTCTAAGATCGGACCGAATTGAGGGTTGTGACAGCAAGATCGACAGCATGCAGGGGGGACCGGGTCGATGCCCAGCTTGTGCATTGTGCCACTCCAGCTGGTTGAGCACCCGCATGCCCGTTTCATGGGCTGGCTTAAGCATAGGGAGTTCATTCCACATCTAAGCCCCAATCCAACTGAGGGTTGTGGCAGCGGGACCGGTAGCACGTAGAGGGGGATCGGGCCGATCCTCGGCTTGCAGATTATGCCTCTCCAACCGGCTCAGCACCCGAATGTTCATTTCGTGGGTTGACTTAGGCATATGGAGTTCATTCCCGGTCTAAGATCAGACTGGACCAAGGGTTATGGTAGCAAGATCGATAGCACGCATGGGGGATCGGGCCGATCCATGGCTTGTGCATTCTACCTCTCCGGTCGGCTGAGCACCCGGACGCTCGTTTCAGGGGTTGGTTTAGGCATATGGTGTTCATTCCATGTCTAAGCATATGGAGTTCCTTCCCAGTCTAAGATCAGACCGGACCGAGGGTAGCGGCAGCAGGACCAGCATGCTCGTTTCATGGGTTGACTTAGGCATATAGAGTTCAATCCCAGTCTAAGATCAGACCGAATCGAGGGTTACGAAAGTAGGATCGACAGCACGCAGGGGGATCAAATCGGGCCACGGCTTATGCATTCTACCTCTCCGACCGACTGAGCGTCTGCACGCTCGTTTTATGGGTTGGCTTAGGCATACGGAGTTCATTCCATGTCTAAGCATATGGAGTTCATTCATAGTCTAAGATCGAACCAGATCGAAGGTTGCAATAGCAAGACCAGCAGCAGGATCGACAGCACATAGGGAGGGGCCGGGTCGATCCCCGACTTGCGTATTCTACCTTTTTGATTGGCTGAGCACTTGCACGCTCATTTCGTGGGTTGGCTTAGGCATACGGAGTTCATTCCATGTCTAAGCCCCAACCGGACCGAGGGTCGTGGCAGCAGGACCGACAGCGAGATCGACAGTAAGTAGAAGGGGATCAAGCTGATCCCTGGCTTACGTATTATGCCTCTCCGACCGACCTCTCCGACCGACTGAGTGCCCGCATGCTCGTTTCGTGGGTTGACTTAGGCATACGGAGTTAATCCCCAGTCTAAGCATACGGAGTTCATTCCCAGTCTAAGATTGGACCAGATCGAGGGGTGTGGTAGTAGGATCGACAGCATGCAGGGGGGACCGGGCTGATCCTCGGCTTACGCATTCTGCCTCTCCAGCTGGCTGAGCGACCGCACGCCAGTTTCATGGGTTGGCTTAGGCATACGGAGTTCATTCCATGTCTAAGCCCCAGCCAGATCGAGGGTTGTGGCAGCAAGATCGGTAGCACGCAGAGGGGGACCGGGCCGATCCTCAGCTTGTGCATTATGCCTCTCTGACCGGCTCAGCACCCGAACGCTCATTTCGTGGGTTGACTTAGGCATACGGAGTTCATTCCCAGTCTAAGATCGGACCAGACCGAGGGTTGCAGCAGTAGGATCGACAGTACGCATGGGGGATCGGGTCGATCCTCGACTTGTGCATTCTGCCTCTCTGGCCGGCTGAGCACCCGCACACTCGTTTCATGGGTTGAGTTAGGCTTACGGAGTTCATCCCCAATCTAAGCATATGGAGTTCATTCCCAATCTAAGATCAGATCAGACCGAGGGTTGCGATAGTAGGACCAGCAGCACGCAAGGGGGACTGGGCCGATTCCCGCTTGCGCATTTCGCCTCTCCGACCGGCTGAGCGCCCGCACGCTCATTTCGTGGGTTGACTTAGGCATACGGAGTTCATCCCCAGTCGAAACATACGAAGTTCATTCCCAGTCTAATATCGAATCAGGCCAAGGGTTGCGGCAGCAGCATCAGTAGCACACAAGGGGGACCGGGCCATTCCCCGGCTTGGGCATTCTGTCTCTCCGGTCGGCTGAGGGCCCGCACGCCCATTTCGTGGGTTGGCTTAGGCATAGGGAGTTCATTCCATGTCTAAGCCCCAGCTGGACCGAGGGATGTGGCAGCGGGACCGGCGGCATGCAGGGGGACTTGGCCGATCCCTGGCTTGCACATTATGCCTCTCCGGCTGACTCAGCGCCTGCACGCTCGTTTCGTGGGTTGACTTAGGCATACGGAGTTAATTCACAGTCTAAGATCAGACCAGAGTGAGGGTTACGGTAGTAGGATCGATAGCACGTAGGGGGGACCGGGCCGATCCCCGGCTTACGTATTCTGCCTCTCCGACCGGTTGAGTGCCCGCACACTCGTTTCGTGGGTTAGCTTAGGCATACGGAGTTTATTCCATGTCTAAGCATACGTAGTTCATTCCCAGTCTAAGATAGGATCGGATCGAGGGTTGCGACAACAGGACCAGTAGCAGGATCGACAACACGCAGGGGGGACTAGGCTGATCCCTGACTTCTGCATTCTGCCTCTCCGGCTGGCTGAGCGCCCGCATGCTCATTTCGTCGGTTGGCTTAGGCATATGGAGTTCATTCCATGTCTAAGCCATAGCCGGACTGAGGGTTCTGGTAGCAGGAACGATAGCGGGATCGGCAACCCGCAGAGGGGGATCGGGCCGAACCCTGGCTTACACATTATGCCTCTCCGGCCGGCTGAATGTCCGTACGCTCGTTTCATGGGTTGACTAAGGCATAGGGAGTTTATCCCCAATCTAAGCGTACGGAGTTCATTCCCACTCTAAGATCGAACCGGATCGAGGGTTGCGAGAGCAGTATCGACAGCACGGAAGGGGGACCGAGCTGATCCCTGGCTTGCGCATTCTGCCTCTCCGATCGGCTAAGCACCCGCATGCCCGTTTCGTGGGTTGGCTTAGGCATAGGGAGTTCATTCCATGTCTAAGCCTCAGCTGAACCGATGGTTGTGGCAGCGGGATCGGTAGCACGAAGAGGGGGACTGGGTCGATCCCCGGCTTGTGCATTAGGCCTCTCCGGTTGGCTCAGTGCCCGAATGCTCGTTTCGTGGGTTGCCTTAGGCATACGAAGTTCATTCCCAATCTAAGATCGGACCGGATCGAGGGTTGCGGTAGCAGGATCGATAGCACGCAGTAAGGGATCGGGTCGGTCCTCAGCTTATGCATTCTACCTCTCCGGCCGTCTGAGCGCCCGCACACTCATTTCGTGGGTTGGCTTAGTCATATGGAGTTCATTTCATGTCTAAGCATACGTAGTTCCTTCCCAGTCTAAGATCAGACCGGACCGAGGGTTGCAACAGCAGGACCAGTAGCAGGATCGACAGCACGCAAGGGGAGATGAGGTTGTTCTCGGCTTGTGTATTCTGCCTCTTTGACCGGTTGAGCGCCTGTATGCCCGTTTTATGGGTTGGCTTAGGCATAGGGAGTTCATTCCATGTCTAAGCCCCAGTCGAACTGAAGGTTGTGGCAGCAGGACCAACAGCACGCAGAGGGGACCTGGCCATCCTTGGCTTGCGCATTATGCCTCTCCGGCCGGCTCAGCGCCCGAATGCTCGTTTCGTGGGTTCACTTAGGCATACGGAGTTCATTCTCAGTTTAAGATCGGACCGGACCGAGGGTTGCGGCAGCAGGATTGATAGCACACAGGGGGGATTGGGCCGGTCCCTGGCTTGTGCATTCTACCTCTCCGGTCGATTGAGCACCTGCACGCTCGTTTCGTGGGTTGGCTTAGGCATACGGAGTTCATTCCATGTCTAAGCATGCGAAGTTCATTCCTAGTCTAAGATTGGTTCAGACTGAGGGTTGCAGCAGCAGGACCAGCAACAGGATCGACAGCACATAGGGGGGACCGGACCGATCACCGACTTGCACATTCTACCTCTCCGGCCGACCTCTCTGACCGACTGAGCACCCGCACGTCCCTTTCGTGGGTTCACTTAGGCATACGGAGTTCATCCTCAGTCTAAGCATACGAAGTTCATTCCCAGTCTAAGATCGGACCGGATCGAGGGTTGCGGCAGTAGGACCAACAGCACGTAAGGGGGACTGGGCCGATCCTTGGCTTGTGCATTCTGCCTCTCCGGTCGGCCCTTCCGACTGGCTGAGTGCCTGCACGCTCGTTTCGTGGGTTGACTTAGGCATACGGAGTTCATCCCCTGTCTAAGCATACAGAGTTCATTCCCAGTCTAATATCAGATCGAATCGAGGGTTACGGCAGCAGGATCGGCAGCACGCAGGGGGGACTAGGTCATTCTTCGGCTTACGCAATCTACCTCCCTGAACGGCTGAATGCCCGCACGCCCGTTTCATGGGTTAGCTTTGCCATAGGGAGTTCATTCCATGTCTAAGCCTAGCCGGACCGAGGGTTGTGGCAGCGGGACCGATAGCACGTGAAGGGGGATCGAGCTGATCCGGTCGGCTCAGCACCCGCACGCTCGTTTCATGGATTGACTTAGGCGTACAGAGTTAATTCCCAATCTAAGATCGGATCGGATCGAGGGTTGCGACAGTAAGATGGATAGCACGTAAGGGGGACCAGGCCGGTCCCCAGCTTGCGCATTCTGCCTCTCCGGCCGGCTGAGCGCCTGCACGCTCATTTCATGGGTTGGCTTAGGCATACGGAGTTCATTCCATGTCTAAGCATTCAGAGTTCATTCCCAGTCTAAGATCAGACCAGACCGAGGGTTCTGACAGCAGGACCAGTAGCAGGATCGGTAGCACGCAGGGGTGGACCGATCCGATCCCCGGCTTGCGCATTCTCCCTCTCCGATCGGCTGAGCGCCCGAACGCTCGTTTTGTGGGTTGACTTAGGCATACGGAGTTCATCCCCAGCCTAAGCATATGGAGTTCATTCCCATTCTAAGATTGGACCAGACCGAGGGTGACGGCAGCAAGATCGGCAGCACACAGAGGGGATCGGGTCGATCCTCGGCTTGCGCATTCTGCCTCTCCGGCGGACTGAGCACCCGCACGCCCATTTCGTGGGTTGGCTTAGGCATAGGGAGTTCATTCCATGTCTAAGCCCTAGCCGGACTGAGGGTTGTGGTAGCGGGACTGGCCGCACGCAGAGGGGGATCGGGTCGATCCCTGACTTGCGCATTCTGCCTCTCCTGCTGGCTGAGCGCCCGCACGCTCGTTTCGTGGGTTGGATTAGGCATACGGAGTTCATTCAATGTCTAAGCATACGGAGTTCATTCCCAATCTAAGATTTTGAGCCAAGGTGCACATGCTGGGCTCGGGCATGTGCTAGTGCCACACTTTTTTCGCCCGAGGCACCATCACCGGAGCATCACCAGAGAGCCTAACCGACGGCATTGAGGGTTGGGGCCAGGGGGTGTGTGCACATGATGTGTGATGGGTGCTGGTACTTGGCCATTATATTGGCCCCCTATCCCTCAACAAACCTTAAGAACTCACACCCCCTTAAAGAGCATTTGAGACTTTATAGGTTTGCTGCCAGTAGCCATTAAAGTGTCTAAATGGGGACACTTTTTTCAAACGGTCACAAAATCTTCTCCACTTCGAGTTTTTAGCTGAATATTTTTGTGCATGCCAACAAAAATACAAGGATCACCTCTACCAAATTTGGGGACAAAATGCTTTCTAAAATAATTTTGAAAAATCTCGAACCGCAAAAAGTTTCAAAATTTGTGAAGAATAGAAAACGGGTCGTCTTGCCACGAAATTTCACATGAAGGCTTAGGGGACCATTATATAAATTTACAAGCCATAAAAATGGCATTGGCACTGTAGAAATATGAAGATGTGCTCGAACCCACCTACCACCCGTTCGATCCCCGGCTTACTCATCCTGCCTCTCTCGTCAGCTGAGTGCCTACACGCTCGTTTCGTGTGTTCACTTAGGCATACGGAGTTCATCCCCAGTCTAATCATACGGAGTACATTCCCAGTCTAAGATCAGATTGGACCGAGGGTTGCGGTAGTAGGATCGATAGCATGCAGGGAGGACCAGGCTTATCCCCGACTTACGCATTCTGCCTCTTCGGTCGGCTGAGTGCCCGCACGTCCGTTTTATGGGTTGGCTTAGGCATAGGGAGTTCATTCCATGTCTAAACCCCAGCCGGACCGAGGGTTATGGCAGTGGGGCCGACAGCACATAGAGGGGGATCGAGCTGATCCCCAGCTTGTGCATTATGCCTCTCCGGCCGGCTCAGTGCCCACACACTCATTTCATGGGTCAACTTAGGCATACGAAGTTCATTCCCAATCTAAGATCAGACCGGACCGAGGGTTACGGTAGCAGGATTGACAGCACACAGGGGGGCATCGGGCCGGTCCCCGACTTGCGCATTCTACCTCTCTGGTCGGTTGAGCGCCCGCACGCTCGTTTCGTGTGTTGGCTTAGGCATACGGAGTTCATTCCATGTCTAAGCATACAAAGTTAATTCCCTGTCTAAGATCGGACTGGACCGAGGGTTGTGGCAGCAATACCAACAGTAGGATTGACAGCACGCAGGGGGGATCGGGTCGATCCCCAACTTGCGCAATCTGCCTCTCCAGTCAGCTAAGTGCCCACACGCTCGTTTCGTGGGTTGGCTCAGGCATACGGAGTTCATTCCATGTCTAAGCCCTAGTCGGATCGAGGGTTATGGCAGCACGCAGAGGGGGACTGGGTTGATCCCCGGCTTGCGCATTATGCCTCTCCGACCAGCCTCTCCGGCCGGCTGAGCGCCCGCATGCTCATTTTGTGGGTTGACTTAGGCATACGGAGTTCATCCCCAGTCTAAGCATACGGAGTTCATTCCTAGTCTAAGATCAGACCTGACCGAGGGTTGTGACAGTAGGATCGATAGCACGCAGTAGGGATCGAGTCGGTCCCCAGCTTGCGCATTCTGCCTCTCCGACCGGCTGAGTGCTCGCACGTCCGTTTCATGGGTTGGCTTAGGCATAGGGAGTTCATTCCATGTCTAAGCCCGTGTCGGATAGAGGGTTGTGGCAGCAGAACCGACAGCGAGATTGACAGCACCCAGAGGGGGACCGGGCTGATCCTCGACTTGCACATTATGCCTCTTCGGTTGGCCTCTCTGATCGACTGAGGCCCCGCACGCTCGCTTCGTGGGTTGACTTAGGCTTACGGAGTTCATCTGCAGTCTAAGATCAGACCAGACCGAGGGTTGCAGCAGCAGGATCGGTACCACACAGGGGGGACCAGACCAATCCTCAACTTGAGCATTCTGCCTCTCCAGTCGACTGAGCGCCCGCACGCTCGTTTCGTAGGTTGGCTTAGGCATACGGAGTTCATTCCATGTCTAAGCATATAGAGTTCATTCCATGTCTAAGCATACGGAGTTCATTCCCAGTCTAAAATTTTGAGCCACGGTGCACATGCTGGGCTCGGGCATGTGCTGGTGTCGTATTTTTTTTGCCCGGGGCAACATCATCAGAGCATCGCTGGAGCATCACCGGAGAGCCTAACCAGCGGCATTAGGGGTTCTGACGATTGGGGGGTCGGGGGGTGTGTGCACATGTTGTGTGATAGGTGCTGGTACTTGGCCCTTATATTGGCTCCCTATCCCTCATCAAACCTCGAGAACTCACACCCCTTTAAAGAGCATTTGAGATTTTATTAGTTTGCTACCAGTAGCCATTATAGTGTATGAAATTGGGACACTTTTTTCAAACGGTCGTAAAATCTTCTCCACTTCGAGTCCTTAGCTGAATTTTTTTTTTGCATGCCAACAAAAATACAAGGATCATCTCTACCAAATTTGGGGACAAAACCCTTTCTAAAAAAATTTTTAAAAATCCTGAACAGCAAAAAGTTTCAAAAATCATGAAAAATAGAAAACGGGTTGTCTTGCCACGAAACTTCACATGAAGGCTTAGGAGACCATTGTATGAATTTACAAGCCATAAAAATGGCATTGGCAGGACAGAAATATGAAGATGTGCTTGAACCCAGTTACCACCCGTTTGATCCCCGGCTTACACATTATGCCTCTCCGGCTGGCTCAGTGCCCGAACGCTCATTTCGTGGGTTCACTTAGGCATACGGAGTTCATTCCCAATCTAAGATCGGATCAGACAGAAGGTTACGGTAGAAGGATCGGTAGCACGTAAGGGGATCGGTTCCATCCCCGGCTTGCGCATTCTGCCTCTCCGGTCGGCTGAGCACCCGCTCGCCCATTTCATGGGTTGGCTTAGGTATAGGGAGTTCATTCCATGTCTAAGCCCCAGCCGGACCAAGGGTTGTGGTAGCGGGATCGACAGCACATATAAGTGGACTGAGCCGATCCCCGACTTGCGATTATGCCTCTCCGATCGGCTCAACGCCCGCACGCTCATGTCATGGGTTGACTTAGGCATACAGAGTTTATTCCTAGTCTAAGATCAGACTGGATCGAGGGTTGCGGCAGTAGGATCGATAGCACGTAGGGGGATTGGGTCGATCCCCAGCTTGCGTATTCTGCCTCTTCGGTTGGCTGAGCTCTCGCACGCTTATTTCGTGGGTTGGCTTAGGCATACGGAGTTCATTCCATGTCTAAGCCTCAGTCGAACCGAGGGTTGTGGTAGCAGGACCGACAGTGGGATCGGTAGCACGCAGAGGGGGATCAAGCTGATCCTCAACTTGTTCATTATGCCTCTCCGACCGACCTCTCCGATCGACTGAGTGCCCACACGCTTATTTCGTGGGTTGACTTAGTCATACAGAGTTCATCCCCAATCTAAGCATACGGAGTTTATCCTCAGTCTAAGCATTGGGGGTTTCGACGATTGGGGGGGCCGGGGGGTGTGCGTACATGATGTGTGATCAGTGCTAGTACTTGTGTCACAGGCTCCGACCTTAGACTTAGAAACCGTGTGACCTTAGGCTTGGAATCTCTTCTTTTATGCCTAGTCAGCCTAAAACACAAGCGTACGGGCACTAGAACAACGGGAAGGGCTAATTATGCAAGTTAAGAGAAACAGGATAAGAAGGTAGAATTCTGGAAATGCTCATGTATTCACTGAAACAGAAGTGTTTGATAGTGTACAAATGAGGGAGGAGCAGCCCTGTATTTATAGTTGAGGCTCCAACTTACACTTAATGGCAATATCCCTAGAATAAAGGCTAAAATCATGGGATTATATAGATTACAATCAATCAGGATGCTAACTCCTGATTTTTAGGGTCAACCAAATCTGCCAAGATGCTACTACTGACACTGCCTGCTTCCAGAAGCTTCCCTTGCGTGTCCAGCACCTTGGGCCCTTTTGGATGTGGTGTGGGCAGCTTGTATGCCAGGCCTTGGTCTTAGGGGCTGGCCTGCAAGTTGGGCAGGTGTTTTGAACTCGTTTGCTAGGCTTTGCATGTAGATACCTACCAGCACGCCTAGTCTGCGGGCCTCAACCTCCGGCTCGCCTGCTGGTGTGCCTAGCGCACCCACCCAGGGCATGACATTCTCCCTCACCTGATTGCGTAATACCCTCGTTGCATCTTCTGTATGGTACTGCCTGATCTAGTCCCTAAACTGCCATAAGTCATCTGTTGGTTCCCAGCTCACCTCACTATTTGGAAGTCCCTTCCAGCTTACCAAGTACTCTTGTCTTGGCTGGTAGTTCTTCCGTCTCACCTCACAGTCAGCTATGATGCTGTGGACCTCTTTTTTATATGAGGCCCTTGCTCCCAATGGCACACGCTTTGACTCTGCCCATCCTGGATCTCCTTTATCCTCATGGAACGGCTTGAGCATGCTTACATGGAACACTGGGTGTACCCTCGACTTGGGTGGCATATCCAGCTTGTAGGCAACCTTGCCTACCCTCTTGACTACTCAGAAAGATCCCTCATAGCTCTGGACTAGGCCTTTGTGTAGCCCCCTATGGTGCACAATGGGATGCAGCTTCACTAACACCAAGTCTCCAACTTGGAACTGCACGTCCCACCTATTATGGTCTGCCCACTTCTTCGACCTCTTGGCCACCTTGTGTAGACAAACTCTGGCCAAGTTAGTTTGCTCCTGCCATGCCTTGGCAAACTTGTATGCTGCTGGATTCGACCCTGTATAACCTGCAGCAATCGAACCGGGTGTTAGTGGTTGTTGCCCTGTCACAACCTCAAATGGGCTCTAGTTCGTTACCTCGCTCCTTTGCAAGTTGTAGGAAAACTATGCAATATCTAGTAGCTTTGGCCAGTCCCTTTGTGTGGCACTCACATAGTGCCTGAGGTAGACCTCCAATAGTCCATTCACTTGTTTTGTCTGCCTATCGGTCTGCGGATGCATGCTGGTGGAAAAGTTCAAGTCTGACCCCAACAGCTTGAACAACTCAGTCCAGAACCTGCCCGTGAAACGCCCGTCCCGATCACTAACAATGGTCCTCGGCACTCCCCAGTACTTAACCATGTTCTTTAGGAACAATCAAGCTACCTCCTCGACTGGGCACTCCTTGGTTACTGGAATGAAGATTCCATACTTGGAAAACCTGTCCACCACTACCATGATGTTTCCAAACCCTTCTGCTTTGGGTAGACCAACTATAAAGTCCAGAGAAACACTCTCCCATGGTTGCTCTGGCACTGGCAACGGCTCCAAGAGACCGTCTGGTTTCTTGACCTCCACCTTGTCATATTGGCACACAAGACAAGTCTTCACATAGGCCTCCACATCATCCCTCATGTGCGGCCAGTAGTACCGGTCCTCGATCAGCACCAAGGTACGGCTCACTCCAGGGTGTCCAACCCACCTTGAATCATGGCATTCTTGCAAAACTTCCTTGCGGAGCTTTCTGTGCTATGGCACAAATAGTCTACTGCCCCTGGTGTACAACAAGCCATCCTGCAATCAAAACTGCCTAGTCTTACCTTGCTGGGTGTACTCCATCAAAGCCTTGGCTGTAGGACCATGTGCAAGTCCCTCCTTGATGCATGGCACCAGTGAACCCTCTGGTTGGCTAATGGCAGCAAGGTTAGCCTTCCTACTTAGGGCATCTGCCACTAGGTTCGCCTGCCCCAGCTTGTACTCCATCTGGAAATCAAATTTCGCAAGAAAATCTTGCCATCTCGCCTGCTTGGGGGACAGCTTCTTCTGCGTCTGAAAGTAGCTGGATGCCACATTGTTTGTCCTAACCACCTTGTCTATAGCAGCCAGCTTGCCCTTCTGCGGGCAATTACACACTATGTGGCTCCTTCCACATTGGTAGCATGCTAGTGGCTCTCGGTCCCCTTTTGCTTTCCACTTGCCTGCTGGTGGCTTCCTCTCGTCATCCTTGGTTGAACGGTCTTGGTCTCCATCCTTCGACTCCCGATCATAGTCCTTCCCCTTGGACTACTTCTTCTGGTCCTTATTGTCCCTGCCCTTAGCCTTGGGCTTGGTAGACTCGAACTTGTTCAGAGGCTTGAACTCTATCAAGGCCTCGACAGTAGTCATGGCTTTAGCCAAGTCATGAACTCCTCTCCTTTGTAGCTCTTGCTTCACCCACGGCTTCAGCCCATCCATAAAAGCAAATAAGGTGTCCTTCTCACCTAGATTCGAGATCTACAGCATCAGTTCAGAGAATTTCTGGACATACTCCCTTATGTCCCCTTGCTGGCTCAGCCTGTGCAACTTCGCCCATGCCTCATCATCGGCATACTCCAGGTAAAATTGTTCTCTGAACTCCTTTTGGAACTTTGCCCAGGTTCCAATCTTGGCGCTCCCATGCCTGACATCATCACACTTGTGCCTCTACCACAATAAGGCTACATCAGTGAGATACATAACAGTGGTGCTTACCTTTATCGCCTCGTCTTGCATGCCCATGGCCTAGAAGTACTGCTCCATACCCCAAAGGTAGTTATCTACTTCCTTGGCCGCCCTAGTCCCCTTGAACTCCTTAGGCTTGGGGACATCCAATCTAGACTTGGACACTCCAACAGACATGCCAATCCCAATGGCAGTCTTGCAAGCAACGAGCTCACTAGTAAGCTCCTCCATCCACTGGTGCATGGCCTTCATGCCATCACGCAAGGTCAGCACTTCAGCCTCCAAGGTCTGATTCTTTTGGGTGAACACGTCCAAGCCTTTGTTGAGAGCAGCTTGCAGCTCACTTTGGATCTCCTCCCCCATAGAGTCTAGTGATGCAATGTGAGTCTCTACCCCTTTAAGCTTCTCCCCCATGTCGCCCATGGTCACCTCCACCTTGGTTAGCCTACCGTCCATGGTAGACCAGATATCTCTAAAACTGGCTTTCCTCCCTCTTCCATGCCCATGCTCCTGGGCCTCTAGTTGTTGGTTAGCAGTGTCAATTTGGGATGCCATCTCCTCTAACCTGCACAACACAAACATGTAGGATCGAACTTGCTCTGATACCAACTGTCACGGGCTCCGACCTTAGACTCAGAAACTGTGCGGCCTTAGGCTTGGAATCTCCTCCTTTATGCCTAAGTCAGCCTAAAACACAAGTGTACGGGCACTAGAACAACAGGAAGGGCTGCTTACGCAAGTTAAAGAGAAACAGGATAAGAAGGTAGAATTCTAGAAATGCTCTTGTATTCACTGAAATAGAAGTGTTTGATGGTGTACAAAAGAGGGAAGAGCAGCCTTCTATTTGTAGTTAAGGCTCCAGCTTACACTTAATGGCAATATCCCTAAAATAAAGGCTAAAATCATGGGATTATACAGATTACAATCAATCAGGATGCTAACTCCTGATTTTTAGGGTCAACCAAATCTGTCAGGATGTTGCTGCTGATCCTGCTTGCTTCCAGAAGCTTCCCTTGCATGTCCAGCACCTTGGGCCCTTTTGGATGTGATGCGGGCAGCTTGTATGCTAGGCCTTGATCTCACGGGCTGGCCTGCAAGTTGGGCGGGCATTCTAAAGTCATATGCTAGGCTTTCCACGCAGATACCCGCCAGCACGCCTAGTCTGCGGGCCTCAACCTCCGGCTCGCCAGCTGGTTCACCTGATTTGCCTGGCGTGCCCACCCAGGGTGTGACACTTGGCCCTTATATTGGCCCCCTATCCGTCATCAAACCTCGAGAACTCACACCCCCTTAAAGAGCATTTGAGATTTTATAGGTTTGCCGTCAGTAGCCATTAAGGTGTCTGAAATGGAGACACTTTTTTCAAACGGTCACAAAATCTTCTCCACTTTGAGTTTTTAGCTGAATTTTTTTATGCATGCCAAAAAAATACAAGGATCACCTCTACCAAATTTGGGGACAAAACTCTTTCTAAAAAAAGTTTAAAAAATCCTGAACCGTAAAAACTTTCAAAAATCATGAAAAATAGAAAACGGGTCATCTTGCCACGAAACTTCACATGAAGGCTTAGGGTACCATTGTATGAATTTACAAGCCATAAAAATGGCATTGACATGGCAGAAATATGAAGATGCGCTTGAACCCACCTACCACCCGTTTGATCCCCGGCTTGCGCATCCTGCCTCTCTGGTCAGCTGAGTGCCCGCATGCTCGTTTCGTGGGTTAACTTAGGCATACGGAGTTCGTCCTTATTCTAAGCAAATGGAGTTCATTCCCAGTCTAAGATCAGACTGGACCGAGGGTTGCGGCAGTAGGATAGACAGCATGCAGGGGGACCGGGCTGATCCCCGACTTGCGCATTCTGCCTCTCCGGTCGGCTGAGTGCCCGCACACCCGTTTAATGGGTTGGCTTAGGCATAGGGAGTTCATTCCATGTCTAAGCCCCAGTCGGACCGAGGGTTGTGGCAGCGGGATCGGTAGCACGCAGAGGGGGACCAGGCCGATCCTCGGCTAGTGCATTATGCCTCTCCGACCAGCTCAACGCCGCACGCTCGTTTCACTTAGGCATATGGAGTTCATTCCCAGTCTAAGATCAAACCAAATTGAGGGTTACGGTAGCAGGATCGATAGCACGCAGGGGGGATCGAGCTGGTCCCCGACTTGTGCATTCTACCTCTCCGACCGGCTGAGTGCCCGCATGCTTGTTTCTTGGGCTGGCTTAGGCAAACGGAGTTTATTCCCAGTCTAAGATCGAACTAGACTGAGGGTTGTGGTTGTAGGACCAGTAATAGGATAGACAGCACACAGGGGGGACCGGGTCGATCCCCGGCTTGCGCATTCTGCCTCTCCGTCCTGCTGAGCGCCTGCACGCTCATTTCGTGGGTTGGCTTAGGCATACGAAGTTCATCCCATGTCTAAGCCCTAGCCGGACCGAGGGTTGTGGTAGCAGGACCGATAGTGGGATCGGCAGCACACAAAGGGGGACCGAGCTGATCCCCAGCTTACGGTTTATGCCTCTCCGGCCGGCCGAGTGCCCGCACGCTCATTTCATGGGTTGACTTAGGCATGCGGAGTTCATCCCCAGTCTAAGCATATAGAGTTCATTCCTAGTCTAAGATCGGATCGAGGGTTGTGGCAGTAGGATCGACAGCATGCTGGGGGGACCGGGCCGATCCCCGACTTGCACATTCTACCTCTCTGGCCGGCTGAGTGCCCGCACGCCCGTTTCGTGGGTTGGCTTAGGCATAGGGAGTTCATTCCATGTCTAAGCCTCAGCCAGATTGAGGGTTATGGTAGCGGGATCGATAGCACGTAGAGAGGGACCAGGCCGATCCTCGGCTTGCACATTATGCCTATCCGACCAGCTCAACGCCCGAACGCTCATTTCATGGGTTGACTTAGGCATACAAAGTTCATTCCCAGTCTAAGATCAGATCAGACCGAGGGTTGCAGCAGTAGGATCGATAGCACGTAGGGGGTATCAGGTCGGTCCTCGGCTTACGTATTCTGCCTCTACGATCGGTTGAGCGCCTGCATGCTCGTTTCGTGGGTTGGCTTAGGCATACAGAGTTCATTCCATGTCTAAGCCCCAGCCGGATCGAGGGTTGTGGTAGCAGGACCAGCAACAGGATTGGCAGTAAGCAGGGGGGACCAGACTAATTCTCGGCTTACGAATTCTGCCTCTTCGGTCGGTTGAGCACCCACACGCTCATTTTGTGGGTTGACTTAGGCATACGGAGTTCATCCCCAGTCTAAGCATACGGAGTTCATTCTCAGTCTGAGATCAAACCAGATCGAGGGTTGCAACAGCAGGATCGATAGCACGCAGCGAGGATCGGGCCGATCCCCGGCTTACTCAATCTGCCTCTCTGGTCGGTTGAGCGCTCGCACGCCCGTTTCGTGGGTTGGCTTAGGCATAGGGAGTTCATTCCATGTCTAAGCCCAAACCAGACCGAGGGTTGTGGCCGTGGGACGGGCAGCATGTAGAGGGGGATCGGGCCGTTTCCCGGCTTGCGCATTCTGCCTCTCCGACCGACTGAGCGCCCGCACGTTCGTTTCGTGGGTTGGCTTAGGCATACGGAGTTCATTCCTTGACTAAGCATACAGAGTTCATTCCCAATCTAAGATTTTGAGCTGCGGTGCACATGCTGGGCTCGGGCATGTGCTGGTGCTGCATTTTTTTCGCCCGAGGCACCATCGTCGGATTATCGCCGGAGAGCCTAACCGGCGGCATTGGGGGTTTTGGCGATTGGGGGGCCGGGGGGTGTGCGCACATAATGTGCGATGGGTGCTGGTACTTGGCCCTTATATTGGCCCCCTATCCCTCATCAAACCTCGAGAACTCACACCCCCTTAAAGAGTATTTGAGATTTTATAGGTTTGCTGCCAGTAGCCATTAAAGTGTCTGAAATGGGGACACTTTTTTCAAACAGTCACAAAATCTTCTCCACTTCGAGTTTTTAGTTGAATGTTTTTGTGCATGTCAACAAAAATACAAGGATCAGCTCTACCAAATTTGGGGACTAAACTCTTTCTAAAAAAATTTTAAAAAATCTCGAACCGTAAAAAGTTTCAAAAATCATGAAAAATAGAAAACGGGTCGTCTTGCCATGAAACTTCACATTAATGCTTAGGGGACCATTGTATGAATTTACAAGCCATAAAAATGGCATTGGCATGGCAGAAATATGAAGATGTGGTTGAACCCACCTACCACCCGTTCGATCCCCGACTTGCGCATCCTGCCTCTCTGGTCGGCTGAGCATCCACGCGCTCGTTTCATGGGTTGACTTAGGCATACAAAGTTCATCCCCAGTCCAAGCATACGGAGTTCATTCCTAGTCTAAATCAGACCAGATCAAGGGTTGCGGCAGCAGGATCGGCAGCACGCAGGGGGGACCGAGCCTATCCTCGGCTTACACATTCTGCCTCTCTGGCCGGCTGAGCGCCCGCACGCCCATTTCGTGCATTGGCTTAGGCATAGGTAGTTCATTCCATGTCTAAGCCCCAGTCGAACCGAGGGATGTGGCAGCGAGACCGGTAGCACGCAGAGGGGGATCGGGCTGATCCCTGGCTTGTGCATTATGCCTCTCCGACCGGCTCAGCGCCCACATGCTCATTTCGTGGGTTGACTTAGGCATATAAAGTTCATTCCCAGTCTAAGATTGGACCAGACCGGGGGTTGCGATAGCAAGATCGATCGCACGCAAGAGGGATCGGGACAGTCCCCGGCTTGCGCATTCTGTCTCTCCGACCGGTTGAGTGCCTGCACGCTCGTTTTGTGGGTTGGCTTAGGCATATGGAGTTCATTCCATGTCTAAGCATACGGAGTTCATTCCCAGTATAAGATCAAACCGGACCGAAGGTTATGGCAGTAGGACCAGCAATAGGATTGGCAGCAGGCAGGGGGGGACCGGGCCAATCCCTGGCTTATGCATTTTGCCTCTCCGATCGACTGAGCGCACGCACACTCGTTTCATGGGTTGGCTTAGGCATACGGAGTTCATTCCATGTCTAAGCCCCAGTCGGACCGAGGGTTGTGGCAGCAGGACTAGCAGCGGGATCGACAGCACGCAGAGGGGACCGGGTTGATCCCTGGCTTGCGCATTATACCTTTTCAGCCTGCCTCTCTAGCTGGATGAGCGCTCGTATGCTCATTTCATGGGTTGACTTAGGCATACGGAGTTCATCCCCAGTCTAAGCATACGGAGTTCATTCCAAGTCTAAGATCGGACCAGACCGAAGGTTACTGCAGCAGGATCGACAGCACGCAGGGGGGACCGAGCTGATCTTCGACTTACGCATTTTGCCTCTTCGACCAAATGAGCGCCAGTATGCCCGTTTCATGGGTTGGCTTAGGCATAGGGAGTTCATTCCATGTCTAAGCTCCAGTCGGACCGAAGGTTGTGGTAGCAGGATCGGTAGCCTGCAGAAGGGGATCGAGCTAATTTTCAGCTTGCGTATTATGCCTCTCCGATCGGCTCAGCGCCTGAATGGTCATTTCGTGGGTTAACTTTGGCATGTTGAGTTCATTCCCAGTTTAAGATCGAATCGGACCGAGGGTTGTGGTAACAGGATTGACAGCACGTAGGGGTGAATCGGGCCAGTCCCTGGCTTATGCATTCCACCTCTCCAACCGGTTGAGCGCTCGTACCCTCGTTTCATGGGTTGGCTTATGCATACGGAGTTCATTCCATGTCTAAGCATACGGAGTTCATTCCCAATCTAAGATCAGACCAGACCGAGGGTTGTGGCAGCAGGACCAGCAGCAAGATCGGTAGTACGTAGGGGGGACCAGGTCGCATCCTGCCCGTTCGATCCTCGGCTGTCGCATCTTGCCTTTCTATTTGGCTGAGTGTCCACACGCTCGTTTCGTGGGTTGACTTAGACAAACGAACTTCATCCCCAGTCTAAGCATACAGAGTTCATTCCCAGTCTAAGATTGGACCGGACTGAGGGTTACGGCAGTAGGATCGACAGCACGCAAGGGGGACCAGGTCAATCCCCGGCTGGCACATTCTGCCTCTCCAACCAGCTGAGTGCCCGTACGTCCATTTCGTGGGTTGGCTTAGGCATAGGGAGTTCATTCCAAGTCTAAGCCCCAACCGGATCGAGGGTTGTGGCAGTGGGACCAACAGTACGCAGAGGGGGATCGGGTCGATCCCTGACTTGTGCATTATGCCTCTTCGGCCGGCTCAGCGCCCGCACGCTCATTTCGTGGGTTGGCTTAGGCATACAGAGTTCATTCCCAATCTAAGATCGAACCAGACCGAGGGTTGCGGTAGCAGGATCGATAGCACGTAGGGGGGATCGGGCCGATCCTTAACTTGCGCATTCTACCTCTCTGGTTGATTGAGCGCCCGTACGCTAGTTTCGTGGGTTGGCTTAGGCATACCGAGTTCATTCCCAGTCTAAGATCAGATCGGACTGAGGGTTGCGGCAGTAGGACCAGCAACAGGATCGACAGCATGTAGGGGGGATTGGGTCGATCCCCGGCTTGCACATTCTATCTCTCCGACCGATTGAGGGCCCGTACGCTCGTTTCGTAGGTTGGCTTAGGCATACGGAGTTCATTCCATGTCTAAGCCCCAACCGGACTGAAGGTTATGGCAGCAAGATCGGCAACGGGATCAGCAGCACATAGAGGGGGACTGGGTTGATCCCCGGCTTGCGCATTTTGCCTCTCCGGTCGACCTCTCCAGTCGACTGAGCACCCGCACGCCCGTTCCGTGCGTTGACTTAGGTGTACAGAGTTCATCCTAGTCTAAGCATACGGAGTTCATTCCCAGTCTAAGATCAGACCGGACCGAGAGTTGCGGCAGTAAGATCGGTAGCACGCAGGGGGGATCGGGCCGATCCCTGGCTTGCGCATTCTGCCTCTCCGGCCGACTGAGTGCGAGCACGTCTGTTTTGTGGGTTGGCTTAGGCATGGGGAGTTCATTCCATGTCTAAGTCCCAGTTCGACCGATGGTTGTGGCAGTGGGACCAGCAGCACACAGAGGGGGACCGGGCCGATCCTCGGCCTGCGCATTATGCCTCTCTGGTCGGCTCAGCGCCCGAATGCTCGTTTCATGGGTTGACTTCGACAAACGGAGTTCATTCCCAGTCTACGATTGGACCGAACCGAGGGTTGTAGAAGCAGTATCGACAGCACGTAGGGGGGGCTCGGGCCAGTCCCCGGCTTACGCATTCTACCTCTCAGACCGGTTGAACGCCCGCACGTTCGTTTCATGGGTTGGCTTAGGCATACAGAGTTCATTCCATGTCTAAGCATACAGAGTTAATTCCCAGTCTAAGATCAGACCGGACCAAGGCTTATGGTAGCAAGACCAGCAGCAAGATCGACAACACGTAGAGGGAACCAGGCCGATCCTCGGCTTGTGTATTCTGCCTCTCCGATCGGTTGAGTGTCCGCACGCTTGTTTTGTGGGTTGACTTAGGCATACGGAGTTCATCCCCAGTCTAAGCATACGGAGTTCATTCCCAATCTAAGATCGAACCAGGTCGAGGGTTTCGGCAGTAGGATCGGCAGCACGCAGGGGGGACCAGGCCGATCCCCGGCTTGTGCATTCTACCTCTCCGGTCGGTTGAGCGCCGACACACCCATTTTGTGGGTTGGCTTAGGCATAGGGAGTTCATTCTATGTCTAAGCCCTAGCCGGACCAAGCGTTGTGGCAATGGGATCGACAGCATGCAGAGAGAGACCAGGCTGATCCCCAGCTTGCGCATTCTACCTTTCCGACCGGCTGAGCGCCCGCACACTCATTTCGTGGGTTGGCATAGCCATACGGAGTTCTTTCCATGTCTAAGCATACGGAGTTCATTCCAGTCTAAGAGTGTGAGCCAAGGTGCACATGCTGGGCTTAGGCATGTGCTGGTGCTGTAATTTTTTTCGCCCGGGGCACCATTGTCGGAGCATCGTCGGAGAGCCTAACCGACGGCATTGGGGGTTCCGGCGATTGGGGGCCGGGGGGTGTGCGCACACGATGTGCGATGGGTGCTGGTACTTGGCCCTTATATTGGCCCACTATCCCTCATCAAACCTCGAGAACTCACACCCCCTTAAAGAGTATTTGAGATTTTATAGGTTTGCTGCCAGTAGCCATTAAAGTGTCTGCAATGGGGACACTTTTTTCAAACGGAGACAAAATCTTCTCCACTTTGAGTTTTCAGCTGAATTTTTTTGTGCATGCCAACAAAAATAAAAGGATCACCTCTACCAATTTTGGGGACAAAACTTTTTCTAAAAAAATTTTAAAAAATCCCGAACCGTAAAAAATTTTGAAAATCGTGAAAAATGAAAAACGGGTCATCGTACCACGAAACTTCACATGAAGGCATAGGGGACCATTGTATGAATTTACAAGCCATAAAAATGGCATTGGCATGGTAGAAATATGAAGATGTGCTTGAACCCACCTACCACCCGTTCGATCCCCGGCTATCGCTTCCTGCCTCTCTGGTCGACTGAGCATCCGCACGCTCATTTCATGGGTTGACTTAGGCATATGGATTTCATCCCCAGTCTAAGCATATGAAGTTCATTCCCAGTCTAAGATTGGATCGGATCGAGGGTTGCGACAGCAGGATCGACAGCACGTAGGGGAGACCGAACTGATCTTCGGCTTGCGCATTCTGCCTCTTCGACTGGCTCAACGCCCGTACGCCCGTTTCATGGGTTGGCTTAGGCATAGGGAGTTCATTCCATGTCTAAGCCCCAGTCAGACCGAGGGTTGTGATAGTGGGATCGGTAGCACATAGAGGTGGATCGGGTCGATCCTCGGCTTACGCATTATGACTCTCCGGTTGGCTCAGCACCTGTACACTCGTTTCATGGGTTGACTTTGGCATACGAGTTCATTCCCAGTCTAAGATCAGATCAGAGCGAGGGTTGAGGTAGCAGGATCGACAACATGCAGAGGGGATCAGACTGATCCCCAGCTTGCGCGTTCTGCCTCTCCTATCGGCTGAGCGCCTGCACACTCGTTTCGTGGGTTGGCTTAGGCATACGGACTTCATTCCATGTCTAAGCCCTAGTCGGACCGAGGGTTGTGGCAGCAAGACCGATAGCAGGATCGACAGCATGCAGAAGGGGATCGGGCTGATCCCCGACTTGCACATTTGCCTCTCCGATCAACCTCTTCGATTGGATGAGCGCCCGTACGCTCGTTTCGTGGGTTGACTTAAGTATACGGAGTTCATCCTCGGTCTAAGCATACGGAGTTTATTCCTAGTCTAAGATCAGACCAGACCGAGGGTTACGGCAGCAAGATCGGTAGCATGCAGGGGGGACTAAGTCGATCCTTAGGTTGGGCATTCTGCCTCTCTGGCTGGCTGAATGCCTGTACGCCGTTTCATGGGTTGGCTTAGGCATATGGAGTTCATTCCATGTCTAAGCCCCAGTCAGACCAAGGGTTGTGGCAGTGGGACCGACAGCACGCAGAGGGGGACTGGGTCGATCCTCGACTTGCGCATTATGCCTCTTGGCCGGCTCAGCGCCTGAACACTCATTTCAAGGGTTGACTTAGGCATACGGAGTTTATTCCCAGTCTAAGATTTGACCGCACTGAGGGTTACGATAGCAGGATCAACAGCACGCAGGGGGGACCGGCTCGATCCCCGGCTTGCGCATTCTGCCTCGCTTGCTGGCTGAGCGCCCGCACACTCGTTTCATGGGTTGGCTTAGGCATACGGAGTTCATTCCCAGTCTAAGATCAGATCGGACCAAGGGTTGCGACAGTAGGATCGACAACACGCAGGAAGGATCGGGCTGAACCCCGACAAGCGCATTCTGCCTTTCCGATCTGCTAAGCGCCCGCACGCCCATTTCGTGGGTTGGCTTAGGCATAGAAAGTTCATTCCATGTCTAAGCCCCAGCTGAAGCGAGGGTTGTGGCAGTGGGACTGCAGCACGCAGAGGGGGACTGGGTCGATCCCTAGCTTGCACATTATGCCTCTCCGGCCAGCTCAGTGCCCGAACGCTCGTTTCATGGGTTGAGTTAGGCATACGAATTTCATTCCCAATCTTAGATCAGATCGGACAAAGGGTTACGGTAGTAGGATCGATAGCACGTAGGGTGGGACCGGGTCGGTCCTCGGCTTGTGCATTCTACCTCTCTGACCGATTGAGCATCGTACGCTCGTTTTATGTGTTGGCTTAGGGATATAGAGTTCATTACAAGTCTAAGCATACGGAGTTCATTCGTAGTCTAAGATCGGATCAGACTGAAGCTTATGGTAGCGAGACCAATAGTAGGATCGGTAGCCTACAGGGGCGAACCGAGTCGATTCCCGGCATGCGCATTCTGCCTCTCCGATCGGCTGAGCGCCCGCACGCTCGTTTCATGGGTTGACTTAGGCATACGAAGTTTATTCCCAGTCTAAGATCAGATCGGACCGAGGGTTGCGGTAGCCGGATCGATAGCACGCAGAGGGGATCGGGTCGATCCCAGGCTTGTGCATTCTGCCTCTCCGATCGACTGAGCGCCTGCACGCTCTTTTGGCGGGTTGGCTTAGGCATACGGAGTTCATTCCATGTCTAAGCATATGGAGTTCATTCCTAGTCTAAGATCAGACCGGACCGAGGGTTGCGGTAGCAGGATCGACAGAACGTAGGAGGGATCGGGTCGGTCCCCGACTTGCGCATTCTACCTCTCTTACCGGTTGAGCACCCGTATGCTCGTTTCGTGGGTTGGCTTAGGCTTACGGAGTTCATTCCATGTCTAAGCCCCAGCCAGACCGAGGGTTGTGGTAGGAAGACTGGCAGCGGGATTGACAACACGCAGAGAAGGATCGGGCTAATCCCTGACTTGTGTATTATGCCTCTCCGGTCGACTGAGCGCCCGCACACTCGTTTCGTGGGTTGACTTAGGCATACGAAGTTCATCCCCAGTCTAAGCATACAGAGTTCATTCCTAGTCTAAGATCAGACCAGATCGAGGGTTACAACAGCAAGATCGAGAGCATGCAGGAGGGATCAGGTCGATCCTCAGCTTGTGCATTCTGCCTCTTCGGCCGACTGAGCGCCTGCACGCCTGTTTCATGGATTGGCTTAAGCATAGGGAGTTCATTCCATGTCTAAGCCCCAGCCGGACTGAGGGTTATGGCAGCGGGACCGGTAGCACACAGAGGGGGACAGGGCCGATCACTGGCTTACGCATTATGCCTCTCTAGCTAGCTCAGCACCCGAACGCTCATTTCGTGGGTTGACATAGGCATACGGAGTTCATTCCTAGTCTAAGATCGGATCAGACCGAGGGTTGCGGCAGCAAGACCAGCAGTAGGATCGACAATAATCGGGGGGACTGGGTCGATCCCCAGCTTGCGCATTCTGCCTCTCCGACCGGCCTCTCCGGCCAGATGAGCGCCTGCATGTTCGTTTCATAGGTTGACTTAGGCATACGGAGTTCATCCCCAGTCTAAGCATATGGAGTTCATTCCCAGTCTAAGATCAAACTGAACCGAGGGTTGCGGTAGCAGGATCCGCAGCACGCAAGGGGGACCGGGCTGATCCTCAACTTGCGCATTCTACCTCTCCGATCGGCTTGCGTATTCTGCCTCTCTGACCGGCTGAGCGCCCACACGCTTGTTTCATGGGTTGGCTTGGGCATACGGAGTTCATTCCCAGTCTAAGATCAGACCAAACCAAGGGTTGTGGTAGCAGGATCGATAGCACACAGGGAGGGATCGATAGGTCCCCTACTTGCGCATTCTACCTCTCCGGCCAACTGAGCGCCCGCACGCTCGTTTCGTGGGTTGGCTTAGGCATACGGAGTTCATTCCATGTCCAAGCCCTAGCCGGACCGAGGGTTGTGGTAGCAGGACTGGTAGCGAGATTGGCAGCACTCAGATGGGGATCGGGCTGACCCTCGACTTGCTCATTATGCCTCTCCGATCGACTGAGCGCCCGCATGCTCATTTCATGGGTTGGTTTAGGCGTACGGAGTTCATTCCATGTCTAAGCATATGGAGTTCATTCCCAGTCTAAGAGTTTAAGCCATGGTGTACATGCTGGGCTCGAGCATGTGCTAGTGCCGCATTTTTTTCTCTTGGGGCACCATCACCAGAGCATCACCGAAGCATCACCGGAGAGCCTAACCGACGGCATTGGGGGTTCCAATGATTGGGGGGGCCGGCGGGGTGTGCGCACATGATGTGTGATGGGTGCTGGTACTTGGCCCTTATGTTGGCCCCCTATCCCTCATCGAACCTCAAGAACTCACACGCCCTTAAAGAGCATTTGAGATTTTATAGGTTTGCTGCAAGCAACCATTAAAGTTTTTGAAATGGGGACACTTTTTTCAAATGTTCACAAAATCTTCTCCACTTCGAGTTTTTAGCTGAATTTTTTTGTACATGCCAAAAAAAATACAAGGATCACCTCTACCAAATTTGGGGGCAAAAATCTTTCTAAAAAAATTTTAAAAAATCCTGAACTGCAAAAAGTTTCAAAAATCGTGATAAATAGAAAATGGGTCGTCTTGCCACGAAACTTCACATGAAATCATAGGGGACCATTGTATGAATTTACAAGCCATAAAAATGGCATTGGCACGGTAGAAATATGAAGATGTGCTTGAACCCACCTACCACCCGTTCGATCCCTGGCTTGCGTATCCTGCCTTTCTGGTCGGCTGAGCGTTCGCACACTCGTTTCGTGGTTTGACTTAGGCATACGGAGTTCATCCCCAGTCTAAGCATACGGAGTTCATTCCCAATCTAAGGTTGGACCGAACTGAGGGTTGCGGCAGCAGGATCGGCAGAACGTAGGGGGGACCAGGTCGATCCCCGGCTTACGTATTCTGCCTCTCCGACCGGCTGAGCACCCTCACGCTCATTTCATGGGTTGGCTTAGGCATACAGAGTTCATTCCATGTCTAAGCATACGGAGTTCATTCTCAGTCTAAGAGTTTGAGCCACGGTGCACATGCTTGGCTCGAGCATGTGCTGGTGCCACATTTTTTTTGCCCGGGGCACCATCACCGGAGCATCGCCAGAGCATCACCGGAGAGCCTAACCGACGGTTTTAGGGGTTTCGACGATTGGGGGGGCCAGGGGGTGTGCGCACATGATGTGCTATGGGTGCTGGTACTTAGCCCTTATATTGGCCCCCTATCCCACATCGAACCTCGAGAACTCACACCCCCTTAAAGAGCATTTGAGATTTTATAGGTTTGCTGCCAGTAGCCAATAAAGTGTCTGAAATGGGCACACTTTTTTGAAAGGTCACAAAATCTTCTCCACTTTGAGTTTTTAGCTGGATTTTTTTGTGCATGCCAAAAAAAATACAAGGATCACCTCTACTAAATTTGGGGACAAAACTCTTTCTAAAAAAATTTTAAAAGATCTTGAACCGCAAAAAGTTTCAAAAATCATGAAAAATAGAAAACGGGTCGTCTTGCCACGAAACTTCACATGAAGGTATAGGGGACCATTGTATGAATTTACAAGCCATAAAAATGGCATTGGCATGGCAGAAATATGAAGATGTGCTTGAACCCACCTACCACCCGTTCGATCCCCTGCTTGCGCATCCTGCCTCTCTGGTCGGCTGAGCGTCCACACGCTCATTTCATTGGTTGACTTAGGCATACGGAGTTCATCCCCAGTCTAAGCATATGGAGTTCATTCCTAGTCTAAGGTTGGACCGGACCGAGGGTTACGATAGCAGGATCGATAGCACGCAGGGGGGATCGGACCGATCCCCGGCTTGTGCATTCTACCTCCCCGGCCGGCTGAGCGCCCGCACGTTCATTTTGTGGGTTGGCTTAGGCATACGGAGTTCATTCCATGTCTAAGCCCCAGCCAGATCGAGGGTTGTGGCAGCGGGACGGGCAGCACGCAGAAGGGGATGGGGCGATCCCCAGCTTGCGCATTCTGCCTCTCCGGCTGGCTCAGAGCTCGTACGCTCGTTTCGTGGGTTGGCTTAGGAATACAGAGTTCATTCCATGTCTAAGCCCCAACCGGACCGAGGGTTGTGGCAACAGGACTGGCAGCGGGATCTACAGTAGGACCGACAGTAGGATTGGCAGCACGTAGAGGGGGACCGAGATGATCCCCGGCTTGCGCATTATGCCTCTCCGACCGGTTAAGCGCCCGCACGCTCGTTTTGTCGGTTGACTTAGGCATACGAAGTTCATCCCCAGTCTAAGCATACGGAGTTCATTCCTAGTCTAAGATCGAACTGGACCGAGGGTTACGATAGTAGGATCGGTAGCATGCAGGGGGGACCGAGTCGATCCCCGGCTTATGCATTCTGCCTCTCCGGCCGGTTGAGCACCCGCACGCCCGTTTCATGGGTTTGCTAAGGCATAGGGAGTTCATTCCATGTCTAAGCCCCAGCCGGATCAAGGGTTGTGGCAGCAGGACCGACAGCACGCAGAGGGGGACCGGGCTGATCCTCGGCTTGCGCATTCTCCCTCTCCGATCGGTTCAGAGCTTGCACGCTCGTTTCATCGGTTGGCTTAGGAATACGGAGTTCATTCCATGTCTAAGCCCCAACCAGATCGAGGGTTGTGGTAGTAAGACCGGTAGCAGGATTGGTAATACACAGAGGGGGGCCGATCCCTGACTTGCGCATTATCCATCTCCAACCGGCTCAGTGCCCGAAGGCTCATTTCGTGGGTTGACTTAGGCATACGGAGTTCATTTCCACTCTAAGATCGGATCGGATCGAGGGTTACGGCAGCAAGATCGACAGCACGCAGGAGGGGACTGGGTCGACCCCCGGCTTACGCCTGCACGCTAGTTTTATGGGTTGGCTTAAGCATACGGAGTTCATTCCATGTCTAAGCATACGGAGTTCATTCCTAGTCTAAGATCAGATCGGACCGAGGGTTGCGATAGCAAGACCAGCAGCAGGATCGGTAGCACGCAGGGGGGGACCAGGTCGATCCTTGGTTTACACATTCAGCCTCTCCGATCGGCTGAGCACCCGTACGCTCGTTTCATGGGTTGACTTAGGCATACGGAGTTCATCCCCAGTCTAAGCATACGGAGTTCATTCCCAGTCTAAGATCAAATTGGATCGAGGGTTACGACAGCGGGATCGATAGCATGAAGGGGGGACCGAGCCGATCCCCGGCTTACGCATTCTGCCTCTTCGACCGGCTGAGCACTCGAACACCCATTTTGTGGGTTGGCTTAGGCTTAGGGAGTTCATTCTATGTCTAAGCCCCAGCCGGACTGAGGGTTGTGGTAGCAGGATCGATAGTACGCAAAGGGGGACCGAGTCGATCCTCGGCTTGCGCGTTATGCCTCTCAGGCCGGCTCGATGCCCGTACACTCATTTCATGGGTTGACTTGGGCATACGGAGTTCATTCCCAGTATAAGATTGGACCGCACCGAGTGTTGCGGTAGCAAGATCGATAGCATGCATGGAGGACCGGATCGATCCTCGGCTTGGGCATTCTGCCACTCCGGCTGGCTGAGTGCCCGCACGCTCGTTTCATGGGTTGGCTTAGGCATACGGAGTTCATTCCATGTCTAAGCCCCAGTCGAACCAAGGGTTGTGGTAGCAGGACTGGCAGCGAGTTCGGCAGCACGTAGAGGGGGATCAGGCTGATCCTCGGCTTGCGCATTATGCCTCTCCAACCGGTTGAGCACCCGCACGCTCGTTTCATGGGTTGACTTAGGCATACGAAGTTTATCCCCAGTCTAAGCATACAGAGTTCATTCCCAGTCTAAGATCGAACTGGATCGAGGGTTACGAAAGCAGGATCAGTAGCACATAGGGGGATCCCTAGTCTAAGCATACGGAGTTTATGGCTTGCACATGCTGGGCTCGGGCATGTGCTGGTGCAACATTTTTTTCGCTCGGGGCACCATCGTCGGAGCATCGCCGGAGAGCCTAACCGACGGCATTGGGGGTTTCGATGATTGAGGGGGTCGGGGGGGTGTGCGCACATGATTTGCGATGGGTGCTGGTACTTGGCCCTTATATTGGCCCCCTATCCCTTATCAAACCTCAAGAACTCACACCCCCTTAAAGAGCATTTGAGATTTTATAAGTTTGCTGCCAGTAGCCATTAAAGTCTTTGAAATAGAGACACTTTTCTTAAACAATCACAAAATCTTCTCCACTTTGAGTTTTTAGCTGAATTGTTTTGTGCATGCCAAAAAAATACAAGGATCACCTCTACCAAATTTGGGGACAAAACGTTATCTAAAAAAATTTTAAAAAATCCCAAACCGTAAAAAGTTTCAAAAATCGTGAAAAATAGAAAACGGGTCGTCTTGCCACGAAACTTCACATGAAGGCGTAGGGGACCATTGTATGAATTTACAAGCCATAAAAATGGCATTGGCACGACAGAAATATGAAGATGTGCTTGAACCCAACTACCACCCGTTCAATCCCTGACTTGCGCATCCTGCCTCTCTGGTCGGCTGAGCGTCTGCACGCTCGTTTCATGGGTTGACATAGGCATACGGAATTCATCCCCAGTCTAAGCATATAGAGTTCATTCCCAGTCTAAGATCGAATCGGATCGAGGGTTGCAGCAGTAGGATCGACAACACACAGGGGGAACCGGGCCTATCCCCGGCTTACGCATTCTGCCTCTCCGGTCGGCTGAGCACCCGCACGCCCGTTTCGTGGGTTGGCTTAGGCATAGGGAGTTCATTCCATGTTTAAGCCCTAGCCGAACCGAGGGTTGTGGCAGCGGGACTGGCAGCACGTAGAGGGGGACTGGGTCAATCCCCGGCTTGTGCATTCTACCTCTCCAGCCGGTTGAACGCCCGCACGCTCGTTTCGTGGGTTGACTTACGCATACAGAGTTCATCCCTAGTCTAAGCATACGGAGTTCATTCCCAGTCTAAGATCAGACCAGATCGAGGGTTGCGGTAGTAGGATCGACAGCACGCAGGGGGGACCGAGTCGATCCCTGGCTTGTGCATTTTACCTTTTCGGTCGACTGAGTGCCCGCACGCTCGTTTCGTGTGTTGGCTTAGGCATAGGGAGTTCATTAAATGTCTAAGCTCCAGCCAGACCGAGGGTTGTGGCAGCAGGATCGGCAGCACGCAGAGGGGGGCCGGGCCGATCCCCGGCTTGTGCATTATACCTTTTCGACGGCTCAATGCCCGAACGCTCATTTCGTGGGTTGACGTAGGCATACAGAGTTCATTCCCAGTCTAAGATTGGACTAGACCGAGGGTTGTGGTAGCAGGATCGATAGCACGCAGGTGGGGATCGGGTCGGTCCCTGGCTTGCGCATTTTGCCTCTCCGGCCCACTGAGCGCCCATACGCTCATTCCATGGGTTGGCTTAGGCATACGGAGTTCATTCCATGTCTAAGCATACAGAGTTCATTCCCAGTCTAAGATCGAACCGGACCGAGGGTTGCGGCAGCAGGACCAGCAGTAGGATTGGCAGCACGTAGGGGAGACCGGGCCGATCCCTGGCTTATGCATTCTGCCTCTACGGTCGGTTGAGTGCCTGCACGCCTGTTTCATGGGTTGGCTTAGGCATTCAGAGTTCATTCCATGTATAAGCCCCAGCCGGACCAAGGGTTGTGGCAGCAGGACCGGCAGCACCCAGAGGAGGATCGGGTCGATCCCTGGCTTGCGCATTCTGCCTCTTCGACCGGCTGAGCGCCCGCACACTAGTTTTGTGGGTTGGCTTAGGCATACAGAGTTCATTCCATGTCTAAGCATACGAAGTTCATTCCCATTCTAAGATCACCGCCTTAAAGAGCATTTGAGATTTTATAGGTTTGCTCCCAGTAGCCATTAAAGTGTCTGAAATGGGAGACATTTTTCAAACGGTCACAAATCTTCTCCACTTCGAGTTTTTAGCTGAATTTTTTTGTGCATGCCAACAAAAATAGAAGGATCACCTCTACCAAATTTGGGGACAAAACTCTTTCTAAAAAAATTTTAAAAAATCCCGAACCGTAAAAAGTTTCAAAAATCATGAAAAATAGAAAACAGGTCGTCTTGCCACGAAACTTCATATGAAGGCTTAGGGGACCATTATATGAATTTACAAGCCATAAAAATGGCATTGGCATGGCAGAAATATGAAGATATGCTTGAACCCACCTACCACCCGTTCGATCCCCGACTTGCGCATCCTGCCTCTCTAGTCGGCTGAGCGTCCGCACGCCCGTTTTGTGGATTGACTTAGGCATACAGAGTTCATCCACCTACCACCCGTTCGATCCCCAGCTTGCGCATCCTGCCTCTCTAGTCGGCTGAGCGTCCGCACGCTCGTTTTGTGGGTTGACTTAGGCATACAGAGTTCATTCCCAGTCTAAGCATACAGAGTTCATTCCTAGTCTAAAATCAAACTGGACCGAGGGTTGCAGTAGTAGGATCAATAGCAAGCAGGGGGACCGGGTCGATACCCTGCTTGCGCATTCTGCCTCTCCGATCGGTTGAGCGCTCGCACGGCATTTCGTGGGTTGGCTTAGGCATAGGGAGTTCATTCCATGTCTAAGCATACGGAGTTAATTCCTAGTCCAAGATCGGACCGGACCAAGGGTTACGGTAGTAGGACCAGTAGCTGGATCGGTAGCATGTAGGGGGGAATGAGTCGATCCACGGCTTACACATTCTGCCTCTTTGACCGGCCTCTCCAGTCGGTTGAATGCTCGCACGCTCATTTCATGGGTTGACTTAGGCATACGAAGTTCATCCCCAGTCTAAGCATACGGAGTTCATTCCCAGTCTAAGATCAGACCGGATCGAGGGTTACGGTAGCAGGATTGCTAGCACGCAGGGGGGACCAAGCCGATCCCCAGCTTGCGCAATCTGCCTCCCCGACTGACTGAGCGCCCGCACGCCCGTTTCATGGGTTGGCTTAGGCATAGGGAGTTCATTCCATGTCTAAGCCCTAGTCAGATCGAAGGTTGTGGCAGCGGGATCGGTAGCACGTAGAGGGGGACCGGGTCGATCCCCGGCTTGCGCATTCTACCTGTCCGGCTGGCTGAGCACCCGCACGCTCATTTCATGGTTTGGCTTAGGCATACGGAGTTCATTCAATGGCTAAACATACGGAGTTCGTTCCCAGTCTAAGAGTTTGAGCCACGGCGCACATGCTGGGCTCAGGCATGTGCTGGTGCCACATTTTTTTCGCCTGGGGCACCATCGTCGGAGCATCGCCAGAGAGCCTAACCGGCGGCATTAGGGGTTCCGGCGATTAGGGGGGTCGGGGGGTGTGCACACATGATGTGCGATGGCTGCTGGTACTTGGCCCTTATATTGGCCCCCTATCCCTCATCAAACCTCGAGAACTCACACCCCCTTAAAGAGCATTTGAGATTTTATAGGTTTGCTACCAGTAGCCATTAAAGTGTCCGAAATGGGGACACTTTTTTCAAACAATCACAAAATCTTCTCCACTTTGAGTTTTTAGCTGAATGTTTTTTTGCAAGCCAAAAAAAAAATACAAGGATCACCTCTACCAAATTTGGGGACAAAACGCTTTCTAAAAAAATTTTAAAAAATCTCGAACCGTAAAAAGTTTTAAAAATCATGAAAAATAGAAAATGGGTCGTCTTGCCACAAAACGTCACATGAAGGCTTAGGCGACCATTTTATGAATTTACAAGCCATAAAAATGGCATTGGCATGGCAAAAATATGAAGATGTGCTTAAACCCACCTACCACCCGTTCGATCCCCGGCTTACGCATCCTGCCTCTCTAGTCGGCTGAGCGTTCGCACGCTTGTTTCGTGGGTTGGCTTAGGCATACAGAGTTCATTCCCAGTCTAAGCATACGAAGTTCATTCCTAGTCTAAGATCGGACCGGACCGAGGGTTGCGACAGTAGGATTGACAGCACGCAGGGGGACTAGGCCGATACCCAGCTTGCGCATTCTGCCTCTCCGGCCGGCTGAGCGCCCGCACGCCGTTTCATGGGTTGTGTTAGGCATAGGGAGTTCATTCCATGTCTAAGCCCCAGTCGAACTGAGGGTTGTCGCAATCGGGTCGATCCCCGGCTTGCACATTATGCCTCTTCGGCCTGCTCAGCGCCCGCACGCTCGTTTCATGGGTTGACTTAGGCATACGGAGTTCATTCGCAGAGTAAGATCAGACAGGACCAAGGGTTATGGCAATAGGATCAACAACACGTATGGGGGGACCAGGCTAATCTCTAGCTTGTGCATTCTGCCTCTCCGACCGACTGAGCGCCCGCACACTCGTTCCGTCGGTTGGCATAGGCATACGGAGTTCATTCCATGTCTAAGCATACGGCGTTCATTCCCAGTCTAAGATTTTGAGCCACAGTACACATGCTGGGCTCGGGCATGTGCTGGTGCCGTATTTTTTTCACCCAGGGCACAATCGTCTGAGCATCACCGGAGCATCGTCGGAGAGCCTAACCGGTGGCATTGGGGGTTCGGGCGATTGGAGGGGCCGGGGGGTGTGCACACATGATGTGTGATGGGTGCTGGTACTTGGCCCTTATATTGGCCCCCTATCCCTCATCAAACCTCAAAAACTCACACCCCTTTAAAGAGCATTTGAGATTTTATAGGTTTGCTGCCAGTAGCCATTAAAGTGTCTGAAATGGCGACACTTTTTTCAAATGCTCACAAAATCTTCTCCACTTCGAGTTTTTAGCTGATTTTTTTTTTGTAAATGCCAACAAAAATACAAGGATCGCCCCTACCAAATTTGGGGACAAAACTCTTTCTAAAAAAATTTTAAAAAATCCTGAACCGTAAAAAGTTTCAAAAATCATTAAAATAGAAAACAGTCCACGAAACTTCACATGAAGGCTTCGGGGACCATTGTATGAATTTACAAGCCATAAAAATGGCATTGGCATGGCAGAAATATGAATATGTGCTTGAACCCACCTACCACCCATTCGATCCCTGGCTTGCGCATCCTGCCTCTCTGGTTGGCTGAGCGCCCCACACGCTCGTTTCATGGGTTGACGTAGGCATACGGAGTTCATCCCCAATCAAGCATATGAAGTTCATTCCTAATCTAAGGTCAGACCGGATCGAGGGTTACAGCAGCAGGATTGACAGACGCAGTGGGGATCTTGGCGATCCCTGACTTATGCATTCTGCCTCTCCGACCGGCTGAGGGCCCGTACGCTCGTTTCATGGGTTGGCTTAGGCATAGGGAGTTAATTCCATGTCTAAGCCCCAGCCAGACCGAGGGTTGTGGCAGCGGGACTGGTAGCATGTAGAAGGGGACCGGGCTGATCTTCAGCTCGCGCATTATGCCTCTCCGGTCTGCTCAACGTTCGCACGCTCGCTTCATGGGTTGACTTAGGCATATGGAGTTCATTCCCAGTCTAAGATTAGACTAGACTGAGGGTTGCGATAGCAAGATCAACAGCACGCAGGAGGGCATCGGGTCGATCCTCGGCTTGTGCATTTTGCCTCTCCGGCTTGCTGAGTGCCCGCATGCTCATTTTATGGGTTAGCTTAGGCATACGGAGTTCATTCTATGTCTAAGCATACAGAGTTCATTCCCAGTCTAAGATCAGACTAGATCGAGGGTTGTGGTAGCAGGACCAGCAGCAGGATCGACAGCACGTAGAAAGGGATCGGGCCGATCCTGGGCTTGTGCATTCTGCCTCTCCGACCGACTGAGCACCCGCACGCCAGTTTCATAGGTTGGCTTAGGCATAGGGAGTTGATTCCATGTCTAATTCCTAGCCGGTTTGAGGGTTGTGGCAGCAAGACCGGTAGCACGCAGAGGGGGACCAGGTCGATCCCCAGCTTGTGCATTATGCCTCTCCGGCTGGCTCAGCGCCCGTACGCTTATTTCGTGGGTTGACTTAGGCATACGGAGTTCATTCCCCATCTAAGATCGGACCGGACTGAGGGTTGCGGCAGTAGGATCGACAGCACGCAGGGGGGGATAGGGTTGATCCCCGGCTTACGCATTCTGCCTCCCCGACTGACTGAATGCCCTCACGCTCATTTCGTGGGTTGGCTTAGGCATACAGAATTCATTGCATGTCTAAGCATACAGATTTCATTCCTAATCTAAGATCAGACCGGACCAAGGGTTGTGGCAGCAGGACCAGCAGTAGGATCGACAGTACGTAGGGGGGATCGGGCTGATCCTGGGTTGCACATTCTGCCTCTCCGACCGGTTGAGCGCCCACACGCTTGTTTTGTCGGTTGGCTTAGGGATACGGAGTTCATTCCATGTCTAAGCCCCAGCTCGATTGAGGGTTGTGGTAGCAGGATCGGTAACGGGATCGACAGCACGTAGAGGGGGATCGGGTTGATCCCCGACTTGCACATTATGCCTGTCCAGTCGACCTCTTTGGTCGACTGAGTGCACGCACGCTCGTTTCATGGGTTGACTTAGGTATACGGAGTTCATCCCTAGTCTAAGCATACGGAGTTCATTCCCAGTCTAAGATTGACTCGGATCAAGGGTTGCGACAGTAGGATCGGCAGCATGTAGGGGGGATCGGGTCGATCCATGGCTTGCACATTCTACCTCTCCGACCAGCTGAGCACCCGTACGCTCGTTTCGTGGGTTGGCTTAGGCATAAGGACTTCATTCCTTGTCTCAACCCCAGTCGGACCGACGGTTGTGGCAGCGGGCCCGATAGCACGCAGGGGGGGATTGGGTCGATCCTTGGCTTGCGCATTATGCCTCTTCGGCCAGCTCAGTGCCCGCACGCTCGTTTTGTGGGTTGACTTACGTAAACGGAGTTCATTCCTAGTTTAAGATCAGAATGGACTGAGGGTTACGGCAGCGGGATTGACAGCACGCAAGGGGGGATCGGGTCGATCCCCGACTTGCGCATTCTACCTCTCTGACCGGTTAAGCGCCCGTACGCTCGTTTCGTGGGTTGGCTTAGGCATACTGAGTTCATTCCTAGCCTAAGATTTTAAGCCACGGTGCACTTGCTGGGGTCCGACATGTGCTGGTGCGGCATTTTTTTCACCCAGGGCACCATCACCGAAGCATCGCCAGAGCATCGTCGGAGAGCCTAACTGGCGGCATTGGGGGTTCCAACGATTGGGGGGCCGGGGGGGATGTGTTCATCCTGGCTCTTTAGTTGGTTGAGCGCCCGCACGCTCGTTCCATGAGTTGACGTAGGCATACAGAGTTCATCCCCAGTCTAAGCATATGTAGTTCATTCCCAATCTAAGGTCGAATCGGATCGAGGGTTGCAGCAACAAGATAGGCAGCACGCAGGAGGGATCGGGGCGATCCCTAACTTACACATTCTGCCTCTCCGATCGGCTGAGCGCCCGTACGCCCGTTTTATGGGTTGGCTTAGGCATAGGGAGTTCATTCCATGTCTAAGCCCCAGCCGGACCGAGGGTTGTGGCAGCGGGATCGGTAGCACAAAGAGAGGGATCGGGCCGATCCCTGGCTTACGCATTATGCCTCTTCGGCTGGCTAAGCGCCCGTACGCTCATTTCATAGGTTGGCTTAGGCATACGGAGTTCATTCCATGTCTAAGCATACAGAGTTCATTCCCAGTCTAAGATCGGATCAGACCGAAGGTTGTGGCAGTAAGACCAGTAGTAGGATTGACAGCACGTAGGGGGGACCGGGTCGATCCCTGTCTTGTGCATTCTGCCTCTCCGACTGGCTGAGTACCCGCATGCCCGTTTCGTGGGTTGGCTTAGGCATAGGGAGTTCATTTCGGGTCTAATTCCTAGCTGATCTGAGGGTTGTGGCAGTGGGACCGGTAGCACGCAGAAGGGGATCGGGCCAATCCTCGACTTGCGAATTATGCCTCTCCGGCTGGCTCAGCGCCCGCACGCTCATTTCATGGGTTGACTTAGGTATACGGAGTTCATTCCCCATCTAAGATCAGATCGAACTGAGGGTTGCGGTAGCAGGATCGACAGCACGCAGGGGGGGATCGGGTTGATCCCCAGCTTGCGCATTCTACCTCTCCAACTGACTGAGCGCCCGTACGCTCATTCCACAGGTTGGCTTAGGCATACGGAGTTCATTCCATGTCTAAGCATATGGAGTTCATTCCCAATCTAAGAATGGACCGGATCGAGGGTTGTGGCAACAGGATCGGCAGCAGGATCGACATCACGCAGGGGGGACCAGGCCAATCCCAGGGTTACACATTCTGCCTCTCCGGTCGATTAAGCGCCCACATGCTCGTTTCATGGGTTGGCTTAGGCATACGGAGTTCATTCCATGTCTAAGCCCCAGCCTGGTCGAGGGTTGTGGCAGCAGGACCGACAGCAGGATCGACAGCACACAGAGAAGGACCGGACTGATCCCCGACTTGTACATTATGCCTCTCCGATCAGCCTCTTCGGTCGGCTGAGCGCCCTTACGCTCGTTTCGTGGGTTGACTTAGGTATACGGATTTCATCTCCAATCTAAGCATACGGAGTTCATTCCCAGTCTAAGATCGGACCGGACCGAGGGTTGCGACAGTAGGATCAGCAGCATGCAGGGGGGATCGGGCCGATCCTCGGCTTGCGCATTCTTCCTCTCCGGCTGGCTGAGCACCCACAAGCCTGTTTCATGGGTTGGCTTAGGCATAGGGAGTTCATTCCATATCTCAGCCCCAGCCAGACTGAGGGTTGTGGCAGCGGGACCGACAGCATGCAGAGGGGGATCGGGCCGATCCCTGGCTTGTGCATTATGCCTCTTCAGTCGACTCAGTGCCCACACGCTCGTTTCGTGGGTTGACTTATGCAAACGGAGTTCATTCCCAATCTAAGATCGGATCGGACCGAGGGTTGCGACAGTAGGATCGACAGCACGTAGGAGGGGATTGGGTGGGTCCCGGACTTGCGCATTCTATCCAGTCGGCTGAGCGCCCGCACGCTCGTTTCGTGGGTTGGCTTAGGCATACGGAGTTCATTCCATGTCTAACCATACGGAGTTCATTCCTAGCCTAAGATTTTAAGCCACGGTGCACTTGCTAGGCTCCGGCATGTGCTGGTGTGGCATTTTTTTTACCCGGGGCACCATTGCCGAAGCATCACCAGAGCATCGTCGGAGAGCCTAACTGGCGGCATTGTGGGTTCTGGTGATTAGGGGGCCGGGGGGTGTGCGCACATGATGTGCGATGGGTGCTGGTACTTGTGACACGAGCTTCAACCTTAGACTCAGAAATCGTGTGACCTTAGGCTTGGAATCTCCTCTTTTATGCCTAAGTCAGCCTAAAACACAAGCGTGTGGGCACTAGAACAACGGAAAGGGCTGATTATGCATGTTAAAGAGAAACAGGATAAAAAGGTAGAATTTTGGAAATGCTTTTGTATTCACTGAAACGAAAGTGTTTGATGGTGTACAAATGAGGGAGGAGCAACCCTCTATTTATAGTTAAGGCTCCAACTTACACTTAATGGTAATATCCCTAGAATAAAGGCTAAAATCATGGGATTATACAGATTACAATCAATTAGGATGCTAACTCCTGATTTTCAGGGTCAACCAAATCTGCCAGGATGCTGTTGCTGATCTTGCCTGCTTTCAGAAGCTTTCCTTGCGTGTCCAACACCTTGGGCCCTTCTGGTTGTGGTGCGGGCAGCTTGTGTGCCAGGCCTTAGTCTCACAGGCTGGCTGCAAGTTGGGAGGGCGTTCTAAACTCGTTTGCTAGGCTTTGCACGTAGATACCTGCCAACATGCCTAGTCTGTAGGCCTCAACCTCTGGCTCACCTGCTGGTGCTTCTGATGTGCCTGGCGTGCCCGCCCAGGGCATGGCATTCTCCCCCACCTGATTGTACAATGCCCTCATAATGTCTTCTTCATGGTACTACCTGATCTGGTCCTCAAACTGCCATAAGTCATTTGCTGGTTCCCAACTCACCTCACTGTCTGGAAGTCCCTTCTAGCACACTAAGTACTCTTGTCTTGCCTGATAGTTCTTCTGTCTCACCTCCCGATCGGCTATGATGCTGTGGACCTCCTTCTCATATGAGGCCCTTGCTCCCAATGGTGCACACTTTGACTCTACCCATCCTGAATCTCCCTCATCCTCATGGAACGGCTTGAGCATGTTCACATGGAACACTGGGTGTACCCTCGACTTGGGTGGCATATCTAGCTTGTAGGCAACCTTGCCTACCCTCTTGACTACTCGAAAAGGTCCCTCATACCTTCAGACTAAGCTTTGTGCAGCCCCTATGGTGTACAATGGGATGCAGCTTCACCAACACCAAGTCTCTAACCTGGAACTACACGTCCTGCCTCTTCTGGTCTGCCCACTTCTTTGACCTCTTGGCCGCCTTGTGTAGACAAACTCTAGCCAAGTCAGTTTGCTCCTGCCATGCCTTGGCAAACTTGTATACTGCTGGATTCGGCCCTGTATAACCTGTAACAATCGAACCAGGTGTTAGTGGTTGTTGCCCTGTCATAACCTCAAATGGGCTCTGGTTCGTTGCCTCGTTCCTTTGCAAGTTGTAGGAAAACTATGCAATATCTAGCAGCTTTGGCCAGTCCCTTTGTGTGGCACTCACATAGTGCCTGAGGTAGACCTCTAATAGTCCATTCACTCATTCTGTTTGCCCATCGATCTACGGATGCATGCTGGTGGAAAAGTTCAAGTTTGACCCTAACAGCTTGAACAACTCAGTCCAGAACCTGCCCGTGAAACGCCCATCCCGATCACTAACAATGGCCCTCGACACTCCCCAATACTTAACCATGTTTTTCAGGAACAATCGAGCTGCCTCCTCGGTTGGGCACTCCTTGGTTGCTGGAATGAAGATTCCATACTTGGAAAACCTGTCCACCACTACCATGATGCTTTCAAACCCTTCTGCTTTGGGTAGACTGACTATAAAGCCCAGAGAAACACTCTTCCATGGTCGCTCTGGCACTGGCAATGGCTCCAAGAGACCACCTGGTTTCTTGAGTTCATTCCCAGTCTAAGATTGAACCGGACCGAAGGATGCGGCAGCAGGATCGATAGCACGCAAGGGGGATCGGGCCAATCCCTGGCTTGCGCATTCTGCCTCTCCGGCTGGCTAAGCGCCCGCACGCCCGTTTCATGGGTTGGCTTAGGCATAGGGAGTTCATTCCATGTCTAAGCCCCAGCCAGACCGAGGGTTGTGGCAGCGAGATCGGTAGCACACAGAGGGGGACCGGGTCGATCCTCGGCATGCACATTATGCCTCTTCGGCCGACTTAGCGCCCGTACGCTCGTTTCGCGGGTTGACTTAGGCATACGGAGTTCATTCCCAATCTAAGATCGGACCGGATCGAGGGTTGCGGTAGCAGGATCGATAGCACGTAGGGGGGACTGGGTCAGTCCCCGGCTTGCACATTTTACCTCTCTGACCGACTAAGAGCCCCCACGTTCATTTCGTGGGTTGGCTTAGGCATAAGCATACAGAGTTCATTCCCAGTCTAAGATTAGACCGGACCGAGTGTTACGGTAGCAGGACCAGCAGTAAGATCGGTAGCATGTAAGAGGGACTGGGTCGATCCCCAGCTTGCGCATTCTGCCTCTCCAGTCGGTTGAGTGTTCGCATGCTCGTTTCGTTGGTTGGCTTAGTCATACGGAGTTCATTCGATGTCTAAGCCCCAATCGGACAGAGGGTTATGGTAGCAGGACCGATAGCGGGATCAGCAACACGCAGAGGGGGACCGGGTTGATCCTCGATTTACGCATTATGCCTCTCCGGCCGGTTGAGCACCCACACGCTCGTCTCATGGGTTGACTTAGGCATACAGAGTTCATCCCTAATCTAAACAGATGGAGTTCATTCCCAGTCTAAGATCGGACCAGACCGAGGGTTGCGATAGCATGATCGACAGCAAGCGCATGCTGCCTCTCCGACTGGCTGAGTGCCCACACGTCCGTTTCATGGGTTGGCTTAGGCATAGGGAGTTCATTCCATGTCTAAGCCCCAGCCGGACCAAGGGTAGTGGCAACAGGATCGGTAGCACGCAGTGGGGGACCAGGCCGATCCTGGCTTGCGCATTACGCCTCTCTGACCGGCTCAGCGCCCGCATGCTCGTTTCATGGGTTGATTTAGGCATACAGAGTTCATTCGCAGTCTAAGATCAGATCAGACCGAGGGTTATGGCAGCAGGATCGATAGCATGCAGGAGGTGATCAGGTCGATCCTCGGCTTGTGCATTCTGGCTCTCCGATCGACTTTGCGCTCGCACGCTCGTTTCATGGGTTGGCTTAGGCATACGGAGTTCATTCCAAGTGTAAGCATATGGAGCTCATTCAAAGTCTAAGATCGGACCGGACCAAGGGTTGCGGCAATACGACCAGTAGCAGGATCGACAGCACGCAGGGGGGACCGGGCTGATCCCTGGCTTGCGCATTCTGCCTCTTCGACCGACTGAGCACCCACACGCTCGTTTCATGGGTTGGCTTAGGCATACAGAGTTCATTTCATGTCTAAGCACCAATCGAATCGAGGGTTCTGGCAACAGGACCGGCAGCGGTATCGGCGGCACGCAGAGGGGGACAGGGCTGATCCCCGGCTAGTGCATTAAGCCTCTCCGGTCGGCTGAGCGCCCGCACGCTCTTTTCAGGGGTTGACTTAGGCATACAGAGTTCATCCCCAGTCTAAGCATATGGTGTTCACCCTCAGTCTAAGATTGGACCGGACCGAGGGTTGCGACAGTAGGATCGGTAGCACGCAGGGGGGATCGGGCTGATCCTCGGCTTGTACATTCTGCCTCTTTGGCCAGTTGAGCACCCGCACGCCCGTTTCGTATGTTCGCTTAGGCATAGGGAGTTCATTCCATGTCTAAGCCCCAATCAGACCGAAGGTTGTGGCAGTGGGATCGGGCTGATCCTCGACTTGCGCATTATGCCTCTCCGGTCGGCTCAGCACCCGAACGCTCGTTTTGTGGGTTGACTTAGGCATACACAGTTCATTCCCAGTCTAAGATCAGACCGGACCGAAGGTTGCAGCAGCAGGATCGACAGCACGCAGGGGGGAACGGGCCGATCCCTGACTTGTGCATTCTGCCTCTTCGACTGGCTGAGCGCCCGCACGCTCGTTTCGTGGGTTGGCTTAAGCATACGGAGTTCATTCCATGTCTAAGCTTACGGAGTTCATTCCCAATCTAAGATCGGACCGGACCAAGGGTTGCGACAGCAGGACCAGCAGCAGGATCGGCAGCACGTAGGGGGGCTTCGGGCCGATCCCCAGCTTGCACATTCTGCCTCTTCGGTCGGCCCCTCGGGTCAGCTGAGCGCCCGCACGCTCATTTCGTGGGTTGACATTGGCATACGGAGATTATCCCTAGTCTAAGCATACAGAGTTCATTCCCAGCCTAAGATCAGATCGGACCGAGGGTTGCGAGAGCAGGATGGGCAGAACGTAGGGGGGACCGGGTCGATCCCCAGCTTGCGCATTCTGCCTCTCTGGCGGGTTGAGCGCCCACACGTTCGTTTCGTGGGTTGGCTTAGCCTTACGGAGTACATTCCATGTCTAAGCATACGGAGTTCATTCCTAGTCTAAGATCGGACCGAATCGAGGGTTACGATAGCAGGACTAGCTGCAGGATCGACAGCACGCAGGAGGGATCGGGCCGATCCCTGGCTTGCGCATTATGCCTCACCGATCGGCTCAGCGCTCGTACGCTCGTTTTATGGGTTGACTTAGGCATAGGAGTTCATTCCCAGTCTAAGATCAGACCAGACCGAGGGTTACGATAGCAAGATCGACAGCACACAGGGGGGATTGGACCGATCCCCGACTTACGCATTCTGCCTCTCCGGCCGGCTGAGCATCTGCACGCTCATTTCGTGGGTTGGCTTAGACATACGAAGTTCATTCCATGTCTAAGCATACGGAGTTCATTCCTAGTCTAAGATCAGACTGGACCGAGGGTTGCGATAGCAGGACCAACAGTAGGATCGGTAGAACCCAGGGGGGCACTGGGCCGATCCTCGACTTAGGCATTCTACCTTTCCGACCGGCTGAACGCCTGCACGCTTGTTTCGTGGGTTGACTTAGGCATACGAAGTTCATCCCCAGTCTAAGATCTAATCGGATTGAGGGTTGCTACAGCAAGATCGGAAGCATGTAGGGGGGACCGGGCTGATCCCCGGCTTGCGCATTCTGCCTCTCTGGCCAGTTGAGAGCCCGCACGCCCATTTCATGGGTTGGCTTAGGCATATGGAGTTCATTCCATGTCTAAGCCCCAGTCGGACCGAGGGTTGTGGCAGTGAGACCAGTAGCACGCAGAGGGGGACCGGGCTGATCCCCGACTTGCGCATTCTGCCTCTCCGATCTGCTGGGTGCCCGCACGCTGGTTTTGTGGGTTGGCTTAGGTATACAGAGTTCATTCCATGTCTAAGCCGTAACCGGACCGAGGGTTGTGGTAGCAGGATCGGCAATGGGATCGACAGCATGCAGAAGGGGACCGGCCTGATCCCCGGCTTACGCATTACGCCTCTCCGATCGACTTAGCGCCCGCACGCTCATTTCGTGGGTTGACTTAGGCATACGGAGTTCATTCCCAGTCTAAGATCGAACCGAACCAAGGGTTGCGGCAGCAGGACCGATAGCACGTAGGGGGGATCAGGCCAGTCCCCGGCTTGCACATACTACCTCTTCGATCGGCTTAGCGCCCACACGCTCATTTCGTGGGTTGGCTTAGGCATACGGAGTTCCTTCCATGTCTAAGCATATGGGGTTCATTCCCAGTCTAAGATCAGACTGGACCGAGGGTTGTGGCAGTAGGACCAGCAGCAGGATCGGCAGCACGTAGGGGGGATCGGGCCGATCCCCAGCTTGTGGATTCTACCTATCTGGCCGGTTAAGCACCCGCACGCTCGTTTCGTGGGTTGACTTAGGCATACGGAGTTCATCCCCAGTCTAAGAATATGGAGTTCTTTCCCAGTCTAAGATTGAACTAGATTGAGGGTTGAGGCAGCAAGATCGACAGCATGCAGGGAGGACTGGGCCGATCCTCGGTTAGCGCATTCTGTGCCTCTGGCCGGTCGAGCGCCCGCACGCCCGTTTCGTGGGTTGGCTTAGGCATAGGGAGTTCATTCAATGTCTAAGCCCCAGTCGGCATGAGGGTTGTGGCAGCGGGGCCAGCAGCACGCAGAAGGGGACCTGGTCGATCCTTGGCTTGCGCATTCTACCTCTCCGACCGACTGAGCGCCCGCACGCTCGTTTCATGGGTTGGCTTAGGCATACAGAGTTCATTCCATGTCTAAGCATATGGAGTTCATTCCCAGTCTAAGTGTGTCAGCCACGGTGCACATGCTGGGCTCGGGCATGTTCTGGTGCCGCATTTTTTTTGCCCAGGGCACCATCGCCGGAGCATCGTCGGAGAGCCTAATCGGAGGCATTGGGGGTTCCGACGATTGGGGGGGCCGGGGGTGTGTGTGCACATTATGTGCGATGGGTGCTAGTACTTGGCCCTTATATTAGCCCCCTATCCCTCATCAAACTTTGGGAACTCACACCCCTTAAAGAACATTTGAGATTTTATAGGCTTGCTGCCAGTAGTCATTAAAGTGTCTGAAATGGGGACACTTTGTTCAAATGGTCACAAAATCTTCTCCACTTCGATTTTTTAGCTTAATTTTTTTGTGCATGCCAAAAAGAATGCAAGGATCACCTCTACCAATTTTGGGGACAAAACTCTTTCTAAAAAAATTTTAAAAAATCCTGAACTATAAAAAGTTTAGAAAATCGTGAAAAATAGAAAACGGGTCGTCTTGCCACGAAACTTCACATGAAGGCTTAGGGGACCATTGTATGAATTTACAAGCCATAAAAATTGCATTGGAATGGCAAAAATATGAAGATGTGCTTGAACCCACCTACCACCCGTTCGATCCCCTGCTTGCGCATCCTGCCTCTCTGGTCGGCTGAGTGCCTGCACGCTCATTTCGTGGGTTGACTTAGGCATACGGAGTTCATCCCCAGTCTAAGCATATGAAGTTCATTCCTAGTCTAAGATCAGACCGGACTGAGGGTTGCGGCAGTAGGATCGACAGCATGCAGGGGGGACAGGGCCGATCCCCAACTTGCGCATTCTGCCTCTTCGGCCGGCTGAGCGCTCACATGCCCGTTTCGTGGGTTGGCTTAGGCATAGGGAGTTCATTCCATGTCTAAGCCCTTGCCGGACCAAGGGTTATGGCAACGAGATCGGTAGCAGGCAGAGGGGGACCGGGCCGATCCTCGGCTTGTGCATTATGGCTCTCTGGCGAGCTCAGCGCCCACACGCTCGTTTCATGGGTTGACTTAGGCATACAGAGTTCATTTCTAGTCTAAGATTAGACCAGATCGAGGGTTATGGCAGAGGATCGATAGCACGTAGGGGGGATCGAGCCGATCCCCCGCTTGCGCATTCTGCCTTTCCGGCCGATTGAGCGCTCGCACGCTCGTTTCATGGGTTGGCTTAGGCATACGAAGTTCATTCCATGTCTAAGCATACGGAGTTCATTCCTAGTCTAAGATCGAACTGGATCGAGGGTTGTGGTAGTAGGACCAGCAGCAGGATCAGTAGCACGCAGGAGGGACCAGGCTGATCCCCGGCTTGTGCATTCTACCTTTTCGACCGACTGAGCACCCGCACGCTCGTTTCATGGGTTGGCTTAGGCATACGAAGTTCATTCCATGTCTAAGCCCCAGTCGAACTGAAGGTTGTGGCAATAGGACCGGCAGCGGGATTGACAGCACGTAGAGGGGGACCGGGCTGATCCCCGACTTGCACATTATGCCTCTCCGGCCTGCCTCTCCAGCCAGTTGAGCACCCACACGCTCGTTTCATGGGTTGACTTAGGCATACAGAGTTCATCCCTAGTCTAAGCATACGGAGTTCATTCCCATTCTAAGATCGGATTGGACCGAGGGTTAAGGCAGCAGGATCGATAGCACTCAGGGGGTACCGGGCCAATCCCCGACTTACGCATTCTGCCTCTCCGGCCGACTAAGCGCCCACACGCCCGTTTCGTTGGTTGGCTTCATAGGGAGTTCATTCCATGTCTAAACCCCAGCCAGACCGAGGGTTATGGCAGCGGGACCAGCAGCACGCAGAGGGGGATCGAACTGATCCCTTACTTGTGCATTATGCCTCTTTGGTCTGCTCAACGCCCGCACGCTCGTTTCGTGGGTTGACTTATGCATACGAAATTCATTCCCAGTCTATGATCGGACCAGACTAAGGGTTGTGATAGCAGGATCAACAGCACGCAGGGGGTGACCGGGCCGATCCCCAGCTTACGCATTCTTCCTTTTCGGTCGGTTGAGCGCCCGCACGCTCATTTCATTGGTTGGCTTAGGCATACGGAGTTCATTCCATGTCTACGCATACGGAGTTCATTCTTAGTCTAAGATTTTGAGCCACGGTGCACATGCTGGTCTCGGGCATGTGCTGGTGCCGTATTTTTTTTGCTTGGGGCACCATCATCGGAGCATCGCTGGAGCATCGTCGGAGAGCCTAACCGGCAGCATTGGGGGTTCCAACGATTGGGGGGTCGGGGGGGTGTCACATGTTGTGCGATGGGTGCTGGTACTTGTGTCACGGGCTCCAACCTTGGACTTAGAAACCATGCGGCCTTAGGCTTGGAATCTCCTCCTTTATGCCTAAGTCAGCCTAAAACACAAGCGTACGGGCACTAGAACAACAGGAAGGGCTAATTACGCAAGTTAAAGAGAAACAAGATAAGAAGGAAGAATTTTGGAAATGCTCTTGTATTCATTGGAATGAAAGTGTTTGATGGTGTACAAATGAGGGAGGAGCAGCCCTCTATTTATAGTTGAGGCTCCAGCTTACACTTAATGGCAATATCCTTAGAATAAAGGATAAAAAATTGGGATTATACAGATTACAATAAATCAGGATGCTAACTCCTGATTTTCAGGGTTAACCAAATCTGCCAGGTTGTTGCTGCTGATCTTGCCTGCTTCCAAAAGCTTCCCTTGCGTATCCAACACCTTAGGCCCTTTTAGATGTGGTGCGAGCAGTTTGTATGCAGGCCTTTGTCTCACGGGTTGGCCTGCAAGTTGGGCAGGCATTCTGAACTCGTTAGCTAGGCTTTGTGCGTAGATACCCGCCAGCACGCCTGGTCTGTGGGCCTCAACCTCCGGCTCACCTGCTGGTGCGCCTGATGTGCCTGGCGTGCCTGCCCAGGGTGTGACATTCTCCCCCACCTGATTGCGCAATGCTCTTGTTGCATCTTCTGCATGGTACTGCCTGATCTAGTCCCTGAACTACCATAAGTCATCTGCTGGTTCCCAGTTCACCTTACTGTCCGGAAGTCCCTTCCAGCATACCAAGTACTCTTGTCTTGGCTGATAGTTCTTCCGTCTCACCTCCCGATCAGCTATGGTGCTGTGAACCTCCTTCTCATATGAAGCCTTTGCTCCCAATGGTGCACGCTTTGACTCTGCCCATCCTAGATCTCCCTCATCCTCATGGAACGGCTTGAGCATGCTCACATGGAACATCGGGTGTACCCTCGGCTTGGGTGGCATATCCAGCTTGTAGGCAACCTTGCCTACCCTCTTGACTACTCGGAAAGGTCCCTCATACCTTCGGGCTAGGCCTTTGTGTAGCCCCCTATGGTGCACAATAGGATGCAGCTTCACCAACACCAAGTCTCCAACCTGGAACTGCACATCCCGCCTATTTTGGTCTGCCCACTTCTTCGACCTCTTGGTCGCCTTGTGTAGACAAACTCTGGCCAAGACAGTTTACTCATGCCATGCCTTGGCAAACTTGTATGCTACTGGATTTGGCCCTGTATAACCTGCAACAATCGAATCGAATGTTAGTGGTTGTTGCCCTGTCATAACCTCAAATGGGCTCTGGTTCATTGCCTCGCTTCTTTGCAAGTTGTAGGTAAACAATTCAATATCTAGCAGCTTTGGCCAGTCCCTTTGTGTGGCACTCACATAGTGCCTGAGGTAGACCTCCAATAGTCCATTCACTCATTCTATCTGCCCATTGGTCTGCGGATGCATGCTGGTGGAAAAGTTCAAGTCCATTCACTAGGTTTACCTGCCTCGGCTTGTACTCCATCTAGAAATCAAATTTCGCAAGAAAATCTTGCCATCTCGCCTGTTTGGGGGATAGCTTCTTCTATGTTTGGAAGTAGCTGGTCGCCACATTATCCATCCTAACCACGAACCTCAACCCCAACAGGTAATGGCACCAAGTGCGCAAGCAGTGCACCACTACAGTCATCTCCTTCTCTTGGACCGTGTACTTGTGCTCAGTCTCGTTCAGCTTCCTGCTCTCGAACACAACTGAACGTCCCTCCTGCATCAACATGCCCCCTATGGCAAAGTCTGATGCATCCGTATGCACCTCATACGGATTGGCATGGTCTGGTAAGGCCAAGACTGGCTCCTCGATCACAGCCCGCTTCAACCTGTCAAAGGCTTCCTGGCACCCTGCGTTCCACTCCCATGCTTTCCCTTTCTTGAGCAAGTCAGTCAATGGTGTGGCTATTGCTGAGTGACCTTTGATGAAGTGCTTGTAGTAGTTGACTAGCCCAAGGAACGATCTCAACTTAGTGACCTTGGCTGGCGGTTGCCACTCTAGGATGGCGTGTATCTTGCCTTCATCCATGCGTATCTTGCCACCTCCCACTATATGGCTAAGGAACGGGATCTCTTATTGGGCGAATGAGCACTTCTCCCTCTTGACAAACAGCTTGTGCACCCGTAACACCTTGAACACCTATCTCAAGTGGTCTACATGCTTTCCCAAAGTCTGGCTGTAGATCACAATGTCATCTAAATAAACCACAACAAACCGATCAAGGAATGACTGAAGTACCTTGTTCATAAGGGTGCAGAATGTTGCTGGGGTGTTCGTGAGTCCGAAAGGCATCACCAAGAACCCATACGAACCATACCGAGTGACACATGCTGTCTTTGGCTCATCTCCCTCTACGATCCTGACTTGATAGTAGCCTGACCTCAAATCTAGCTTGGTGAACCACCTTGCGCTCCTAAGTTGATCGAACAAGTCTGCAATGAGTGGGATGGGGTACTTGTTCTCGATGGTAAGCTTGTTCAAAGCTCAGTAGTCTATGCACAGTAGCAATGACCCATCATGCTTGCACTGAAATAGAACCAGTGCACCATAGGGTGCCTTCGATGGCCTGATGAAGCCAGCATCAACTAACTCTTTAAGCTGCTTCCTCAACTCCTCCAACTCTGGTGGAGACATTCGGTAAGGGGCTCTAGCTGGTGGCTTGGCCTCGAACACTAGCTCAATCTTATGGTCCACCTCTCTCTTAGTTGGTAGCTTGTTAGGTAGCTTTACGGGCATCACATCACCAAAGGTCTTCAGCACCTTTAGCACCTCCAAGGGTGACTCGGTCGCCTTCTCCCTTGGCTCATCATATTTCAGGGCTGCCAACAAGGTGTCTTCTTGTCTACTTACCGCCTTGGCAAATTGGATGGCTGACACCACCCGCGACCCAACTCCAGACCCTTTCCTCAATGGCACTAGGCATTGGCACCGTGCATCCAAGATGGAAACATAATCGGCAAAAGGCACAAGGAGGGTGTTAATCCGAACAAGGAAATCCAACCCAATCACAAACTCATAGTCATCAAGGGGTATTACCTCAATGGTCTTCTTGCCTTTCTAGTCTCCAAGCTGCAACTCCATAATTCGCGCTACTCCAATGGCTAGAACTTCCTTGGAGTTCACTATTTTGATGGTACCAGTCCCTTTTTGCACCTTTAGTCTGAGCTTCCGGGCTCTATCACCTAAAATAAAAATATGTGAGGCACCTGTGTCCACTAGTGCACTCACCTTCTGACCCGGAACTATCAGATCCGCAAACATCAAGCCTTTTGGCTTGCGACTCCCTTTACTCTGGACAGCATTGAGCACCAATGACCCAAGCTTTACTGCCCCTGACTCTGGCTCCTCGTCAAACTCCTTGTCTACAGCAGCCAGCTTGCCCTTCTGCGAGTAATTACATGCTATGTGGCTCCCTCCATATAGGTAGCATGCTAGTGGCTCTCAGTCCCTTTTTGCTTTCCATTTGCCTACTGGTGGCTTCCTCTTGCCATCCTTAGTTGAACAATCTCGGTCTCTATCCTTGGACTCTCGATCACGGTCCTTCCCTTTGGACTGCTTCTTTCGATCCCTATCATCCCTGCCCTTACCCTTGGGCTTGGTAGACTCGAACTTGTTCAGAGGCTTGAACTCTATCAAGGCCTCGACAGTAGTCATAGCTTTAGCCAAGTCATAACTCCTCTTCTTTGTAGCTCATGCTTCACCCATGGCTTCAACCCATCCATGAAAGCAAATAAGGCATCCTTCTTGCCTAGATCCGAGATCTGTAGCATCAGTTCAGAGAATTTCTAGACATACTCCCTTATGTCCCCTTGTTGGCTCAACCTGTGGAACTTTGCCTGCGCCTCATCATCAGCATACTTCGGGTAAAATTGTTCTCTGAACTCCTTTTGGAACTCTGCCCAGGTTCCAATCTTGGCATTCTCATGCCTGACATCATCACACTTGTGCCTTTACCATAATAAGGCTACATCAGTGAGATACATAGTAGCGGTGCTTACCTTTATCGCCTCGTCTTGCATGCCCATGGCCTGGAAGTACTGCTCCATACCCCAAAGGTAGTTATCTACTTCCTTGGCCGCCCTAGTCCCCTTGAACTCCTTAGGCTTGGGGACATCCAATTTGGACTTGGACACTCCAACAAACATGCCATTCCCAATGGCAGTCTTGCAAGCAACGAGCTCACTGGTAAGCTCCTCCATCCGCTGGTGCATGGCCTCCATGCCATCATGCAAGGTCAGCACTTCAGCCTTCAAGATCTGATTCTTTTAGGGGAACACGTCCAAGCCTTTGTTGAGAGCAGCTTGCAGCTCACTTGGATCTCCTCCCCCATGGAGTCTAGCGATGCAATGTGAGTCTCTACCCCCTCAAGCTTCTCCCCCATGTCGCCCATGGTCACCTCCACCTTGGCCAGCCTACCATCCATGGTAGACCAAATATCTCTAGAACTGGCTTTCCTCCCTCTTCCATGCCCATGCTCCTAGGCCTCTGATTGTTGGTTAGCAGTGTCACTTTGGGATGCCATCTCCTCTAACCTGCACAACACAAACACGCAGAATCAAACTTGCTCTGATATCAACTGTCACGGGCTCCGACCTTAGACTCAGAAACTGTATGGCCTTAGGCTTGGAATCTCCTCTTTTAAGCCTAAGTCAGCCTAAAACACAAGCGCACGGGCACTAGAACAACAGGAAGGGCTGATTACGCAAGTTAAAGAGAGACATGATAAGAAGGTAAAATTCTGGAAATGCTCTTGTATTCACTGAAATAGAAGTGTTTGATGGTGTACAAATAAGGGAGGAGCAGCCCTCTATTTATAGTTGAGGCTCCAGCTTACACTTAATGGCAATATCCCTAGAATAAAGGCTAAAATCATGGGATTATACAGATTACAATCAATTAAGATGCTAACTCCTGATTTTCAGGGTCAACCAAATCTGCCAGGATGTTGCTGCTGATCCTGCCTGCTTTCAGAAGCGTCCCTTGTGTGTCCAGCGCCTTGGTCCTTTCTGGATGTGGTACGAGCAGCTTGTATGCTAGGCCTTGGTCTCACGGGCTGGCCTACAAGTTGGGCGGCCGTTCTGAACTCGTTTGCTAGGCTTTGTGCGTAGATACCCGCCAGCATGCCTAGTCTACGGGCCTCAACCTCTGGCCTACCTGCTGGTGTGTCTGATGTGCCTAGCGCGCCCGCCCAGGGGGTGACACTTGGCACGCTCGTTTCATGGGTTGACTTACGCATACGGAGTTCATCCCCAGTCTAAGCATACGGAGTTCATTCCCAGTCTAAGATCGGATCATACCGAGGGTTGCAGCAGCAGGATTGACAGCACGTAGGGGGACCGGGCCGTCCCTGGCTTACGCATTCTACCTTTTCGGCTGGTCGAGCACCCGCACGCCCGTTTCATGGGTTGGCTTAGGCATACGGAGTTCATTCCATGTCTAAGCCCCAGCCAGATCAAGGGTTGTGGCAGTGAGACCTGTAGCATGCAGAGGGGGATCAGGCTGATCCCCGACTTGCACATTATGCCTCTCCGACTGGCTCAGCGCTCGTACGCTCATTTTGTGGGTTGACTTAGGCATACAAAGTTCATTCCCAGTCTATGATCAGACCGGATCGAGGGTTGCGTTAGCAGGTTTGACAGCACGTAGGGGGGACTGGGTTAGTACTCAGCTTACGCATTCTGCCTCTCCAGCTGGTTGAGCGCCTGCACGCTCGATTCATGGGTTGGCTTAGGCATACGGAGTTCATTCCATGTCTAAGCATAAGGAGTTCATTCCCAGTCTAAGACCAGCAGCAGGATCGACAGCATGCAGGGGGGACCGGGTCGATCCCCGACTTACACATTCTGCCTCTCCAGCCGACTGAGTGCCCGCACGCTCGTTTCATGGGTTAGCTTAGGCATACAGAGTTCATTCCATGTCTAAGCATATGGATTTCATTCCCAGTCTGAGATCGGATCGGACCGAGGGTTACGGTAACAGGACCAGCAGCAGGATTTGCAGCACGCAGGGGGGACTAGGTCGATCCCCAGCTTGCGCATTCTGCCTCTCTGGTCGGTTGAGCACCCACACGCTCGTTTCGTGGGTTGGCTTAGGCATACAGAGTTCATTCCATGTCTAAGCCCTAGCCGAACCGAAGGTTGTGGTAGCAGGACTGGTAGCGAGATCGGTAGCATGCAATGGGGGATCGGGCTGATTCCCGACTTGCGCATTATGTCTCTCTGACCGGCCTCTCCAACCGGCTGAGCGGCCGCACTTTCATTTCGTGGGTTGACTTAGGCATATGGAGTTCATCCCCTGTCTAAGCATACGGAGTTCACTTCCAGTCTAAGATCAAACCGGACCAAGGGTTGCGACAGCAGGATCGACAGCACGCAAGGGGACCGAGTCGATCCCTGACTTGTGCATTCTACGTCTCCAACTGGCTGAGTGCCCGCACAATCGTTTCATGGGTTGGCTTGGGCATAGGGAGTTCATTCCATGTCTAAGCCTCAGTTAGACCGAGGGTTGTGGTAGCGGGACCGGCAGCATACAGAGGGGGATCGGACCGATCCCTGACTTACGTATTATGCCTCTTCGGTCGGCTCAGCGCCCGAACACTTGTTTCGTGGGTTCACTTAGGTATACGGAGTTCATTCCCAGTCTAAGATCAGACTGAACCGAGGGTTGTGGCAGTAGGATTGACAGCGCGCAGTGGGGGATCGGGACGGTCCCCAACTTGTGCATTCTGCCTCTCCGGCCAGCTGAGCACCCACACATTCGTTTCGATGGTTGGCTTAAGCGTACGGAGTTCATTCCATGTCTAAGCATTCGGATTTCATTCCTAGTTTAAGATTGGACGGGACTGATGGTTACGGTAGAGAACCAGTAGCAGGATTGATAGCACGTAGGGGGATCGGGCTGATCTTCAACTTGCCCATTATGCCTCTCCAGCCGGTTCAGCACCCGTGTGCTCGTTTCATTGGTTGACTTAGGCATACGGAGTTCATTCCCTGCCTAAGATTGGATCAAACTGAGGGTTGTGGCAGTAGGATCGACAGCACGCATAGGGGACCAGGTTGATCCTCGGCTTACGCATTCTGCCTCTCTGGCCGACTGAGCACCCGTATGCTCAATTCGTGGGTTGGCTTAGGCATACGGAGTTCATTCCATGTCTAAGCATACTGAGTTCATTCCCAGTCTAAGATCAGACCGGACCGAGGGTTGCGGTAGCAGGACTAGCAGCAAGATCGACAGTACACAGGGGGGACCAGGCCGATCCCCGGCTTACGCATTCTGCCTCTCCGACCGGCTAAGCACCCGCACGCTCGTTTTGTGGGTTGGCTTAGGCATACGAAGTTCATTCCATGTCTAAGCCCTAACCGAACTGAGGGTTATGGCAACAGAGAGTTACCGAGCTAATCCTTGGCTTGTGCATTATGCCTTTTCGACTGACCTCTTTGGTCGGTTGAGCGCCTATATACTCATTTCATGGGTTGACTTAGGCATACGGAGTTCATCCCCAGTATAAGTATACGGAGTTCATTCCCAGTCTAAGATTGGATCGGACCGAGGGTTAGAACAGCAGGATCGGCAGCAAGTAGGGGGACTGAGCTGATCCTCAGCTTACGCATTCTGCCTCTCTAGCCGGCTGAGCACCTGCACGCCCGTTTCATGGGTTGGCTTAGGCATAGGGAGTTCATTCCATGTCTAAGCCCCAGTCAGATTGAGGGTTGTGGCAGCGGGACCAGTAGCACGCAGTGGGGGAGTTCATTCCATGTCTAAGCGTACAGAGTTCATTCCATGTCTAAGATTTTGAGCCACGGTGCACATGCTGGGCTCGAGGATGTGCTGGTTTCACATTTTTTTCACTCGGGGCACCATCGTCGGAGCATCATCGGAGAGCCTAACTGGTGGCATTGGGGGTTCCGACGACTGGGGGGGCCGAAGGGGTGTGCGCACATGATGTGTGATGAGTGCTGGTACTTGTGTCACGGGCTCCAACCTTAGACTCAGAAACCGTGCGGCCTGAGGCTTGGAATCTCCTCTTTTATGCCTAAGTCAGCCTAAAACACAAGCGTACGGGCATTAGAACAATGGGAAGGGTTGATTACGCAAGTTAAAGAGAAACAGGATAAGAAGGTAGAATTCTAGAAATGCTCTTGTATTCACTGAAACGGAAGTGTTTGATGGTGTATAAATGAGGGAGGAGCAGCCCTCTATTTATGGTTGAGGCTCCAGCTTACACTTAATGGCAATATCCCTAGAATAAAGGCTAAAATCATGGGATTATACAGATTACAATCAATCAGGATGTTAACTCCTGATTTTCAGGGTCAACCAAATCTGCTAGGATGCTGCTGCTGATCCTGCCTGCTTCTTGAAGCTTCCCTTGCGTGTCCAGCACCTTGGGCCCTTCTGGATGTGGTACGGGCAGCTTGTATGCCAGGCCTTGGTCTCACGGGCTGGCTTGCAAGTTGGGCGGGCGTTCTGAACTTGTTTGCTAGCCTTTACGCGTAGATACCCGCCAGGACGCCTGGTCTACGGGCCTCAACCTCTGGCTCACCTGCTGGTGCACCTGATGTGCCTGGCGCGCCTGCCCAGGGTGTGACATTCTCCCCGACCTGATTGTGCAACGCCCTCATTGCATCTTCTGCATGGTACTACCTGATCTAGTCCTCGAACTGCCATAAGTCATCTGTTGGTTCCCAGCTCGCCTCACTGTCTAGAAGTCCCTTCCAGTGCACCAAGTACTCTTGTCTTGGCTGATAGTTCTTCCATCTCACCTCCTGGTCAGCTATGATGCTGTGGACCTCCTTCTCATATGAGGCCCTTGCTCCCAATGGCGCACGCTTTGACTCTGCCTGTCCTGGATCTCTCTCATCCTCATGGAACGGCTTGAGCATGCTCACATGGAACACCAGGTGTACCCTCAGCTTGAGTGGCATATCCAGCTTGTAGACAACCTTGCCTACCCTCTTGACTACTTGAAAAGGTCCCTCATACCTCTGGACTAGGCCTTTGTGCAGCCCCCTATGGTGCACAATGGGATGCAGCTTCACCAATGCCAAGTCTCCAAGCTGGAACTGCACGTCCTGCCTATTTTGGTTTGCCCACTTCTTCGACCTCCTGGCCGCCTTGTGTAGACAAACTCTGGCCAAGTCAATTTGCTCCTGCCATGCCTTGGCAAACTTGTATGCTGCTAGATTTGGCCTTGTATAGCCTGCAGCAATCGAACCGGGTGTTAGTGGTTGTTGCCCTGCCACAACCTCAAATGGGCATTTCACGGCCATGCCTTTGCAAGTTGTAGGAAAACTATGCAATATCTAGCAGCTTTGGCCAGTCCCTTTGTGTGGCACTCACATAGTGCCTGAGGTAGACCTCCAATAGTCCATTCACTTGTTTTGTCTGCCCATTAGTCTGTGGATGCATGCTAGTGGAAAAGTTCAAGTTTGACCCAACAGCTTGAACAACTCAGTCTAGAACCTGCCCGTGAAATGCCCATCCCGATCACTAACAATAGTCCTCGACACTCCCTAGTACACTCCAGGTCCCAATCTCTTGCTGGGCGAATGAGCACTTCTCCCTCTTGACAAACAGCTTGTGCGCCCACAGCACCTCGAACACCTGTCTCAAGTGGTCTACATGCTCTCCCAAAGTCTGGCTGTAGATCACAATGTCATCCAAATAAACCACAACAAACCGATCAAGGAATGACTGAAGTATCTTGTTCATAAGGGTGCAGAATGTTACTGGGGCGTTCATGAGTCCGAAAGGCATCACCAAGAACTCATACGAACCATACCAAGTGACACATGCTGTCTTTGGCTCATCTCCCTCCGCGATCCTGACTTGATAGTAGCCTGACCTCAAATCCAGCTTGGTGAACCACCTTGCGCTCCCAAGTTGATCGAACAAGTCCGCAATGAGTGGGATGGGGTACTTGTTCTTGATGGTCAGCTTGTTCAAAGCCCGGTAGTCTATGCACAGTCGCAACGACCCATCATGCTTGCACTAAAATAGAACCGGTGCACCATAGGGTACCTTCGATGGCCTGATGAAGCCAGCATCAACTAACTCATTGAGCTGCTTCTTTAACTCCTCCAACTCTGGTGGAGACATTCAGTAAGGGGCTCTAGCTGGTGGCTTAGCCTCGGACACCAGCTCAATCTTGTGGTCCACCTCTCTCTTAGATGGTAGCTTGCTAGGTAGCTTTGCACGCATCACATCACTAAAGGTCTTCAGCACCTTTAGCACCTCCAAAGGTGACTCGATCTCCTTCTCTCTCGACTCATCATATTTCAGGGCTGCCAAGAAGGTGTCTTCTTGTCTGCTTATCACCTTGGCAAATTGGATGGCTGACACCACCCATGACCCAACTCCAGACCCTTTCTTCAATGGCACTAGGCATTGGCACCGTGCATCCAAGATGCAAACACAATTGGCAAAAGGCACAAAGAGGGCGTTAATTCGAACAAGGAAATCCAACCCAATCACAAACTCATAGTTGTCAAAGGGTATTACCTCAATGGTCTCCTTGCCTTTCCAGTCTCCAAGCTGCAACTCCACTCCCCGCGCTACTCCAATGGCTAAAACTTTATTGGAGTTCACCGTTTTGATGGTACCAATCCCTTTCTGCACCTTTAGTCTAAGCTTCTGGGCTCTATCACCTGAAATAAAAAGATGTGAGGCACTTGTGTCCACCAGTGCGCTCACCTTCTGACCTGCAACCATCAAATCTGCAAACATCAAGCCTTTTAGCTTGTGGCTTCCCTTACTCTGGACAGCATTAAGCATCAACGACCCAAGCTTTGCTGCCCTTGACTCTGGCTCTTCGTCAGACTCCTTGTCTACAGCAGCCAGCCTACCCTTCTGCGGGCAATTACGTGTTATGTGGCTCCCTCCACATAGGTAGCATGCTAGTGGCTCTCGGTCCCCCTTTGCTTTCCACTTGCATGCTAGTGGCTTCGTCTCGCCATCCTTCGTTGAACGGTCTTGGTCTCCATCCTTGGACTCCCAATCATGGTCCTTCCCCTTGGACTGCTTCTTCCAGTCCCTATCATCCCTACCCTTACCATTGGGCTTGGTAGACTCGAACTTGTTCAGAGGCTTGAACTCTATCAAGGCCTCGGCAGTAGTCATGGCTTTAGCCAAGTCATGAACTCCTCTCCTTTGTAGCTCATGCTTCACCCACGGCTTCAGCCCATCCATGAAAGCAAATAAGGCATCCTTCTCACCTAGATCTGAGATCTGTAGCATCAGTTCAGAGAATTTTTGGACATACTCCCTTATGTCCCCTTGCTAGCTCAGCCTACGTAACTTTGCCCGTGCCTCATCATCAGCATACTCTGAGTAAAATTGTTCTCTGAACTCCTTTTGAAACTCTGCCCAGGTTCCAATCTCGGCACTCCCACGCCTGACATCATCACACCTGCGCCTCTACCACAATAAGGCTACATCAGTGAGATACGTAGTAGCGGTGCTTACCTTTATCGCCTCGTCTTGCATGCCCATGGCCTGGAAGTACTGCTCCATACCCCAAAGGTAGTTATCTACTTCCTTAGCTGTCCTAGTCCCCTTGAACTCTTTAGGCTTGGGGACATCCAATCTGGACTTGGACACTTCAGCAAATAAGCCATTCCCAATGGTAGTCTTGGAAGCAACGAGCTCACTGGTAAGCTCTTCCATCCACTAGCGCATGGCCTCCATGCCATTGCGCAAGGTCAGCACTTCAGCCTCCAAGGTCTGATTCTTTTGGGTGAACACGTCCAAGCCTTTGTTGAGAGCAGCTTGTAGGTCACTTTTGATCTCTTCCCTCATGGAGTCTAGCAATGTAATGTGAGTCTCTACCCCCTCAAGCTTCTCTCCCATGTCGCCTATGGTCACCTCCACCTTGGCTAGCCTACCATCCATGGTAGACTAGATATCTCTAGAACTGGCTGTCCTCCCTCTTCCACGGCCATGCTCTTGGGCCTCTGGTTGTTGGTTAAAAGCGTCACTTTGGGACACCATCTTAACAGCACGTAGGGGGGATCGGGCCGATCCCCAGCTTCTGTATTTTGCCTCTCCGACCGGTTGAGCGCCCGTACGCCCATTTCATGGGTTGGCTTAGGCATAGGGAGTTCATTCCATGTCTAAGCCCCAGTCGGACTGAGGGTTGTGGTAGCGGGACTGGCAGGACGCAGAGGGGGACTGAACCGATCCCCTGCTTACATATTATGCCTCTTCGGTTGGCTCAGCACTCGCACGCTCATTTCATGGGTTGGCTTAGGCATACGGAGTTCATTCCCAGTCTAAGATCGGATCGAACCGAGGGTTACGGTAGCAGGATCGATAGCACACAAGGGGGATTGGGCTAGTCCCCGGCTTACGCATTCTACCTCTCCAACTGATTGAGCGCCCGTACGCTCGTTTCATGGGTTGGCTTAACTGTACAGAGTTCATTCCATGTCTAAGGATACGGAGTTCATTCCCAGTCTAAGATCGAACCGGATCGAGGGTTACGGCAGTAAGACAAGCAGCAGGATCGACAGCACGCAGTGGGAGACCGGGTCGATCCTCGGCTTGCGCATTCTACCTCTTTGGCCGACTGAGCGCCCGCACGCTCATTTCATTGGTTGGCTTAGGCATACGGAGTTCATTCCACGTCTAAGCCCCAACTGGATCGAGGGTTGTGGTAACAGGACCGACAGCAGGATCGACAGCACGTAGAAGGGGACCAGGCTGATCCTCGACTTACGCATTATGCCTCTCCGGCCGACTGAGCATCCGTACGCTCTTTTCATGGGTTGACTTAGGCATACGTAGTTCATCCCTAGCCTAAGCATACAGAGTTCATTCCCAGTCTAAGATCGGACCGGACCGAGGGTTGCGGCAGCAGGATCGACATCACGCAGGGGGGACCAGGCCGATCCCCGGCTTGCGCATTCTGCCTCTCCGGTCGGTTAAGCTCCCACACACCCGTTTCATGAGTTGGCTTAGGCATAGGGAGTTCATTCCATGTCTAAGCCCCAGCTAGATCGAGGGTTGTGGCAATGGGACCGGCAGCACGCAGAGGGGGATCGGGTCGATCCTCGATTTGCGTATTATGCCTCTCCGGCCGGCTCAGTGCCCGAACGCTCATTTCATGGGTCGACTTAGGCATACGGAGTTTATTCCCAATCTAAGATCGGACCGGACTGAGGGTTGCGGCAGCAGGATCGACGCACCTAGGGGGATCGGGTCGATCCCCGGCATGCACATTCCGCCTCTCCGACCGACTGAGCACCATCACGCTCATTTCGTGGGTTGGCTTATGCATACAAAGTTCATTCCATGTCTAAGCATACAGAGTTCATTCCCAATCTAAGATCGGACTGGATCAAGGGTTACGGCAGTAGGACCAGCAGCAAGATCGACAGCACGCAGGGGGGGACTGGGCCGATCCCCGACTTGCGCATTCTGCCTCTCCAGCCGGCTGAGCGCCGGCACATTCGTTTCAAGGGTTGGCTTAGGCATACGGAGTTCATTCCATCTCTAAGCATACGGAGTTCATTCCTAGTCTAAGAGTTCGAGCCATGGTGCACATGTTGGGCTCGGGCATGTGCTGGTGCCGCATTTTTTTTACTCGGGGCACCATCGTCGGAGCATCGCCAGAGAGCCTAACCAGTGGCATTGGAAATTCATCTCCAATCTAAGCATATGGAGTTCATTCCCAGTCTAAGATCAGATCAGATCGAGGGTTGCGGTAGCAGGATCGACAGCACGCAAGGGGGACCGGGCCGATCCCCGACTTGCGCATTCTTCCTCTTCGATCCACTGAGCGCCCACACGTCCGTTTCGTGGGTTGGCATAGGCATAGGGAGTTCATTGCATGTCTAATCACTAGCTGGACCGAGGGTTGTGGCAGCGGGACCGATAGCATGCAGAGGGGGACTGGATCGATCCCTGGCTTGCGTATTCTGCCTCTCTGGTCGGTTGAGTGCCCGCACGCTCGTTTTGTGGGTTGGCTTAGGCACACGGAGTTCATTCCATGTCTAAGCATACGGAGTTCATTCCCAGTCTAAGAGTTTTAGCCATGATGCACATGCTGGGCTCGAGCATGTGCTGGTGCCGCATTTTTTTCGCCCGGGGCACCATTGCCGGAGCATCGCCGAGAGCCTAACCGGCGGCATTGGGGGTTCCGACGATTGGGGGGCCAGGGGGGTGTGCGCACATGTTGTGTGATGGGTGCTGGTACTTGGTCCTTATATTGGCCCCCTATCCCTCATCAAACCTCGAGAACTCACACCCCCTTAAAGAGCATTTGAGATTTTATAGGTTTGTTGCCAGTAGCCATTAAAGTGTCTGAAATGGGGACACTTTTTTCAAATGGTCACAACATCTTCTCCACTTTGAGTTTTTAGCTGAATTTTTTGGTGCAAGCCAAAAAAAATACAAGGATCACCTCTACCAAATTTGGGGACAAAACTCTTTCTAAAACAATTTTAAAAAATCCCAAACCGCAAAAAGTTTCAAAAATCATGAAAAATAGAAAACATGTGGTCTTGCCACGAAACTTGATATGAAGGCTTAGGGGACCATTATATGAATTTACAAGCCATAAAAAAGGATTGGCATGGCAGAAATATGAAGATGTGCTTGAACCCACCTACCAATCGTTCGATCCCTGGCTTGCGCACTCTGTCTCTCTGGTCGGCTGAGCGTCCGCACGCTCGTTTCGTGGGTTGACTTAGGCATACGGAGTTCATCCCCAATCTAAGCATGCAGAGTTCATTCCTAGTGTAAGATCAGACCGGACCGAGGGTTACGGCAGCAGGATCGACAGCACGTAGGGGGACCGGGCTGATCCTCAGTTTACGCATTCTACCTCTCCAGCCGACTGAGCACCCGCACGCCCGTTTCATGGGTTGGCTAACACATAAGGAGTTCATTACATGTCCAAGCCCCAGCCAGACCGAGGGTTGTGGCAGCGGGATCGACAGGAGCAGAGGGGGACCAGGCCGATCCCCAGCTTGCGCATTATGCCTCTTCGGTCAGCTCAGCGCCCGCAGGCTCATTTCATGGGTTGACTTAAGCATACGGAGTTCATTCCTAGTCTAAGATCAGATCAGACCGAGGGTTGTGGTAGCAGGATCGAAAACATGCAGGGGTGGACCGGGTCGGTCCCCGGCTTGCGCATTCTACCTCTCCGACCAGTTGAGCGCCCGCACGCTTGTTTCATGGGTTGTCTTAGCCATACGGAGTTCATTCCGTAGTTCATTCCCAGTCTAAGATCTAACCGGACCGAGGGTTGCAGTAGTAGGACCAGCAGCAGGATCGACAGCACGCAGGGGGAGACCGGGCCATCCCTGGCTTGCACATTCTGCCTCTCCGGCCGGCTGAGCGCCCGCACGCTCGTTTCATTGGTTGGTTTAGGCAGACGGAGTTCATTCCATGTCTATGCCCAAGCCGGATCGAGGGTTGTGGCAGCAGGACCGACAGCAGGATCGACAGCACGTAGAGGGGGACAAGGCTGATCCCCGGCTTGGGCATTATGCCTCTCTGGCCGACTGAGCACCCGTACGCTCTTTTCGTGGGTTGACTTAGGCATAGGTAGTTCATCCCCAATTTAAGCATACGGGGTTCATTCCCAGTCTAAGATTGCAATCGGACCGAGGGTTGCAGCAGCAGGATCAACATCATGCAGGGGGGACCAAGCAGATCCCCGGCTTGCACATTCTACCTCTCCGGTCGGCTAAGCTCCTGCATACCCATTTCATGGGTTGGCTTAGGCATAGGGAGTTCATTCCATGTCTAAGCCCTAGCCAGACCGAGAGTTGTGGTAGTGGGACCGGTAGCACGTCGAAGGGGACAGGGTCGATCCCCGGCTTGCGCATTATGACTCTCCGGCCGGCTCAGCACCCGAATGCTCGTTTCGTGGGTCAACTTAGGCATACAGAGTTCATTCCCAGTCTAAGATCAGACCGGATCGAGGGTTGCGATAGCAGGATCGATAGCACACAGGGGGGATCAGGCCGGTCCCTGGCTTGCGCATTCTGCCTCTTCGATCGGTTGAGCACCCTCACGTTCATTTCATGGGTTGGCTTAGGCATACAGAGTTCATTCCATGTCTAAGCATACGGAGTTCATTCCCAATCTAAGATTGGACCAGATCGAGGGTATTGGCAGCAGGATAGACAGCACGCAGGGGGGATCGGGCCGATCCCCAACTTGCGCATTCTGCCTCTCAGGTCAGCTGAGCACCCGCACGCTCGTTTCGTGGGTTGGATTAGGCATATGAAGTTCATTCCATGTCTAAGCATACGGAGTTCATTCCCAGTCTAAGAGTTTGAGCCACGGTGCACATGCTGGGCTCGGGCATGTGCTGGTGCCACATTTTTTTTGCCCGGGCACCATCCCTGGAGCATCACCAAAGAGCCTAACTGATGGCATTGGAAATTCATCCCCAGTCTAAGCATACAGAGTTCATTCCCAGTCTAAGATCAGATTGGACCGAGGGTTGTGGTAGCAGGATCAGCAGCACGCAAGGGGGATCGGGCCGATCCCCGACTTACGCATTCTTCCTCTTCGACCGGCTGGGCGCCCGCACGCCCGTTTCGTGGGTTGGCTTAGGCATAGGGAGTTCATTCCATGTCTAATCCCCAGTCGGATTGAGGGTTGTGGTAGTGGGACCAACAGCACGCAGAGAGGGATTGGGTCGATCCTCGGCTTGCGCATTCTACCTCTCTGGCCGGTTGAGCGCTCGTACACTCATTTCGTGGGTTGGCTTAGGCATACGGAGTTCATTCCATGTCTAAGCATATGGAGTTCATTCCTAGTCTAAGAGTTTGAGCCATGATGCATATGCTAGGCTCGGGCATGTGCAGGTGCCGCATTTTTTTCGTCCGAGGCACCATCGCTGGAGCATCGTCGGAGCATCACCGGAGAGCGTAACTGACGGCATTGGGGGTTCTGATGATTGTGGGGCCGGGGGGTGTGCGCACATGATGTGCGATGGGCTGGTACTTGGCCCTTATATTGGCCCTCTATCCCTCATCAAACCTTGAGAACTCACACCCCCTTAAAGAGCATTTGAGATGTTATAGGTTTGCTGCCAGTAGCCATTAAAGTGTCTGAAATGGGGACACTTTTTTCAAATGATCACAAAATCTTCTCCACTTCGAGTTTTTAGCTGAATTTTTTTGTGCATGCCAAAAAAAAATACAAGGATCACCTCTACCAACTTTGGGGACAAAACTCTTTCTAAAATAATTTTAAAAAATCCCAAACCGTAAAAAGTTTCAAAAATCGTGAAAAATAGAAAATGGGTCGTCATGCCACGAAACTTGACATGAAGGCGTAGGGGACCATTGTATGAATTTACAAGCCATAAAAATGGCATTGGCATGGCAGAAATATGAAGATGTGCTTGAACCCACCTACCACCCGTTCGATCCCTGGCTTGCGCACCCTACCTCTCTAGTCGGCTGAGCGTCCGCACGCTCATTTCGTGGGTTGGCTGAAGCATAAAGAGTTCATTCCATCTCTAAGCATACGGAGTTCATTCCCAATCTAAGATCAGACAAGACCGATGGTATTGGCAGCGGGACCAGCAGCAGGATAGACAGCACGCAAGGGGGGACCGGGCCGATCCCCAGCTTGCGTATTCTGCCTCTTTGGTCGGCTGAGCACCCGCACGCTCGTTTCGTGGGTTGGCTTAGGCATACGGAGTTCATTCCATGTCTAAGCATACAGAGTTCATTCCCAGTCTAAGAGTTTGAGCCACGGTGCACATGCTGGGCTTGGGCATGTACTGGTGCCGTATTTTTTTTGCCCGGGTTACCATCACCGGAGCATCACCAGAGAGCCTAACCGGTGGCATTGGAAATTCATCCCAGTCTAAGCATACGGAGTTCATTTCCCAGTCTAAGATCAGATTGGACCGAGGGTTGTGGTAGCAGGATCAGCAGCACGCAAGGGGGACCAGGTCGATCCCTGACTTGCACATTCTTCCTCTCCGACTGGCTGAGCACCCGCACGCCCGTTTCATGGGTTGGCTTAGGCATAAGGAGTTCATTCCACGTCTAATCCCCAGCCAGACCGAGGGTTGTGGTAGCGAGAATGACAGCATGCAGAGGGGGACTGGGTCGATCCTCGGCTTGCGTATTCTACCTCTCTGGCTAGTTGAGCGCCCGTACACTCATTTCGTGGGTTAGCTTAGGCATACAGAGTTCATTCCATGTCTAAGCATACAGAGTTCATTCCCAGTCTAAGAGTTTGAGCCATGATGCATATACTGGGCTCGGGCATGTGCAGTTGCAGCATTTTTTTCACCCGGGGCACCATCATCGGAGCATCATTGGAGCATCGCCGGAGAGTGTAACTGATGGCATTGGGGGTTCTGACGATTGTGGGACCGGGGGGTGTGCGCACATGATGTGAGATGGGCTGGTACTTGGCCCTTATATTGGCCCTCTATCCCTCATCAAACCTCGAGAACTCACACCCCCTTAAAGAACATTTGAGATTTTATAGGTTTGCTACCAGTAGCCATTAAAGTGTTTGAGATGGGGACACTTTTTTTAAATGGTCACAAAATCTTCTCCACTTCTAGTTTTTAGCTGAATTTTTTGGTGCATGCCAAAAAAAACTACAAGGATCACCTCTACCAAATTTGGGGACAAAACTCTTTCTAAAACAATTTTAAAAAATCTCAAACCGCAAAAAGTTTCAAAAATCGTGAAAAATAGAAAATGGGTCGTCTTGCCACGAAACTTGACATGAAGGCTTAGGGGACCATTGTATGAATTTACAAGCCATAAAAATGGCATTGGCATGGCAGAAATATGAAGATGTGCTTGATCCCACCTACCACCCGTTCGATCCCTGGCTTGCGCACCCTGCCTCTCTAGTCGACTGAGCGTCCGCACGCTCATTTCGTGGGTTGGCTGAGGCATAAAGAGTTCATTCCATCTCTAAGCATACGGAGTTCATTCCCAATCTAAGATCGAACCAGATCGAGGGTATTGGCAGCAGGACCAGCAGCAGGATAGACAGCACGCAGGGGGGACCGGGCCGATCCCCGGCTTGCGCATTCTGCCTCTCTGGTCGGCTGAGTGCCTGCACGCTCGTTTCGTGGGTTGGCTTAGGCATACAGAGTTCATTCCATGTCTAAGCATACGGAGTTCATTCCCAGTCTAAGAGTTTGAGCCACGATGCACATACTGGGCTCGGGCATGTGCTGGTGCCGCATTTTTTTTGCCCGGGGCACCATCACCGGAGCATCACCAGAGAGCCTAACAGGTGGCATTGGAAATTCATCCCCAGTCTAAGCATACGGAGTTCATTCCCAGTCTAAGATTAGAATGGACCGAGGGTTGTGGCAGCAGGATCAGTAGCACGCAAGGGGGACCAGGCCGATCCCCGACTTACGCATTCTTCCTCTCCAATCGTTGAGCACCCGCACACCCGTTTCGTGGGTTGGCTTAGGCATAGGGAGTTCATTCCATGTCTAATCCCCAGCCGGACCGAGGGTTGTGGTAGCGGGACCGACAGCACGCAGAGGGGGACTGGGTCGATCCTCGACTTGCGCATTCTACCTCTCTGGCCGGTTGAGTGCCCGTACACTCATTTCGTGGGTTGGCTTAGGCATACGGAGTTCATTCCATGTCTAAGCATACAGAGTTCATTCCCAGACTAAGAGTTTGAGCCATGATGCATATGCTGCGCTCGGGCATGTGCAGGTGCCATATTTTTTTCGCCCGGGGCACCATCGCCGGAGCATCGTTGGAGCATCACCGAAGAGCATAACTGACGGCATTGGGGGTTTTGACGATTGGGGGGCCAGGGGGTGTGCGCACATGATGTGCGATGGGCTCATACTTGGCCCTTATATTGGCCCTCTATCCCTCATTAAACCTCGAGAACTCACACCCCCTTAAAGAGCATTTGAGATTTTATAGGTTTGCTGCCAGTAGCCATTAAAGTGTTTGAAATGGGGACAATTTTTTCAAACGGTCACAAAATCTTCTCCACTTCGAGTTTTTGGCTAAATTTTTTTGTGCACGCCAAAAAAAATACAAGGATCACCTCTACCAAATTTGGGGCCAAAACTCTTTCTAAAAAGATTTTAAAAAATCCCAAACCGTAAAAAGTTTTGAAAATCATGAAAAATAGAAAACGGGTCGTCTTGCCACGAAACTTGACATGAAGGCTTAGGGGACTATTGTTTGAATTTACAAGCCATAAAAATGGCATTGGCATGGCAGAAATATGAGGATGTGCTTGAACCCACATACCACCCGTTCGATGCCCGGCTTGCGCATCCTGCCTCTCTGGTCGGCTGAGCGTCCGTAGGCTCGTTTTGTGGGTTGACTTAGGCATACAGAGTTCATTCCAGTCTAAGATCAGATAAGACCGAGGGTTGCGGTAGTAGGATCGGCATCACGCAGGGGGAATCGGGTCGATCCCTGGCTTGCGCATTCTACCTCTCCGACCGACCGAGTGCCCACACACCTGTTTCATGGGTTGGCTTAGGCATAGGGAGTTCATTCCATGTCTAAGCCCTAGTCAGACTGAGGGTTGTGGTAGCGGGACTGGCAGCACACAGAGGGGGACCGGGTCAATCCTTGACTTACACATTATGCCTCTCCGATCTGCTTAGCACCCGCACGCTCATTTCGTGGGTTGACTTAGACATACGGAGTTCATTCCCAGTCTAAGATTGGACTGGACGAGGGTAGCGGCAGCAGGATCGACAGCATGCATCGGGGGATCGGACCAATCCCTGGCTTACGCATTCTGCCTCTCCAGCCGGCTGAGCACCCGCACGCTCGTTTAGTGGGTTGGTTTAGGCATACGGAGTTCATTCCATGTCTAAGCATACAGAGTTCATTCCATGTCTAAGATTGGATCAGATCAAGGGTTGTGGTAGCAGGACTAGCACCAGGATCGGTAGCATGTAGGGAAGGATCGGGCTGATCCCCGGCTTGCACATTCTACCTTTCCAATAGGCTGAGCGCCCGAACGCTTGTTTTATGGGTTGGCTTAGGCATACGGAGTTCAATCCATGTCTAAGCCCCAACCGAACCGAGGGTTGTGGTGGCAGGACCGGCAGCAGGATCGATAGCATACAGAGGGGGACTGGGCTGATCCCCCAGCTTGTGCATTATGCCTTTTTGGGTGGCTGAGTGCCTGCACGCTCGTTTCATGGGTTGACTTAGGCATACGAAGTTTATCCCTTATCTAAGCATATGGAGTTCATTCCATGTCTAAGCATACGGAGTTCATTCCCAATCTAAGATTTTGGGCCACAGTGCACATGCTGGGCTCGGGCATGTGCTGGTGCCACATTTTTTTCCCCCAAGGCACCATCGCCGGAGCATCATCGGAGCATCGTCGATGAGCCTAACCGACGACATTAGGGGGTTCCGGTGATTGGGGGGCCCAGGGGGTGTGCGCACATGATGTGTGATGGATGCTGGTACTTGGCCCTTATATTGGCCCCCTATCCCTGATCAAACCTCGAGAACTCACACCTCCTTAAAGAGCATTTGAGATTTTATAGGTTTGCTGCCAGTAGCCATTAAAGTGTCTGAAATGAGGACACTTTTTTCAAATGGTCACAAAATCTTCTCCACTTTGAGCTTTTAGCTAAATTTTTTTATGCTTGCCAACAAAAATACAAGTATCACCTCCACCAAATTTGGGGACAAAACTCTTTCTAAAAAAATTTTAAAAATTCCCGAACAGTAAAAAGTTTCGTAAATCATGAAAAATAAAAAATGGGTCATCTTGCCACGAAACTTCACATGAAGGCTTAGGGGACCATTGTATGAATTTACAAGCCATAAAAATGGCTTTGGCATCGCATAAATATGAAGATATGCTTGAACCCACCTTCTACCCGTTCGATCCCTGGCTTACGCATCCTACCTCTCTGGTCGGCTGAGCTTCCGCATGCTCGTTTCATGGGTTGACTTAGGCATACGGAGTTCATCCCCAATCTAAGCATACGAAGTTCATTCCCAATCTAAGATCGAACCGAACCGAGGGTTACAACAGTAGGATCGGTAGCACGCAGGGGTGACCGGGTCGATCCCCGGCTTGTGCATTCTGCCTCTCCGATCGGCTGAGCGTTCGCACGCCCGTTTCATGGGTTGGCTTAGGCATAGGGAGTTCATTCCATGTCTAAGCCCTAGCTGGACCGAGGGTTGTCACAGCGGGACTGGCAGCATGCAGAGGGGGACTGAGCTGATCCTTGGCTTACCCATTATGCCTCTTCAGTCAGCTCAGTGCCCGCTCGCTCGTTTCGTGGGTTCACTTATGCATACGGAGTTCATTCCCAGTCTAAGATTGGATCAGACCAAGGATTACGGCAGCAGGATCGATAGCACGCAGGGGGGACTGGGCCGATCCTCGGCTTGCGCATTTTGCCTCTTCGACCAACTAAGCGCCCGCACGCTCGTTTCGTGGGTTGGCTTAGGCATACGGAGTTCATTCCATGTCTAAGCATACGGAGTTCATTCCTAGTCTAAGATTTTGAGCCACGATGCACATGCTGGGCTCGGGCATGTGCTGATGCCACTTTTTTTTCGCCCAGGGCACCATCGTCGGAGTATTGTCGGAGAGCCTAACTGGCGGCATTGGGGGTTCTGACGATTGGGCATGTGCTGGTGCCATATTTTTTTCGCTTGGGGCACGATCACCGAAGCATCACCGAAGAGCCTAACTGGTGGCATTGGGGGTTCCGACGATTGGGGGGGCCGGGGGGTGTGCGCACATGATTTGTGATGGGTGCTGGTACTTGGCCTTTATGTTGGTCCCCTATCCCTCATCAAACCTTGAAAACTCATGCCCCCTTAAAGAGCATTTGAGATTTTATAGGTTTGCTGGCAATAGCCATTAAAATGCCTGAAATGGGGACACTTTTTTCAAACGGTAAAAAATTCTTCTCCACTTCGAGTTTTTAGCTGAATTTTTTTGTGCATGCCAAAGAAAATACAAGGATCACCTCTACCAAATTTGGGGACTAAACTCTTTTTAAAAAAATTTTAAAAATCTTGAACCGCAAAAGGTTTCAAAAATCATGAAAAAAAGAAAAGGGGTTGTCTTGCCACCAAACTTGACATGAAGGCTTAGGGGACCATTGTATGAATTTACAAGCCATAAAAATGGCATTGATCCTCGGCTTGCGCATCCTGCCTCTCTGGTCGGCTGAGCGCTCGTACGCTCATTTCGTGGGTTGACTTAGGCATACGGAGTTCATTCCCAGTCTAAGATCGGATTGGACCGATGGTTGCAGTAGCAGGATCGACAGCACGCAGGGGGGATTGGGCCAATCCCTGGCTTGCGCATTCTGCCTCTCTGGCCGGCTGAGCGCCCACATGCCCATTTCATGGGCTTAGGCATAAGGAGTTCATTCCATGTCTATGCCCCAGTCGGATCGAGTGTTGTGGCAGCGAGATCGGTAGCACGCAGAGGGGGACCGGGCCATCCCCGGCTTACACATTATGCCTCTCCGACTGGCTCAGCACCTGCACGCTCGTTTCGTGGGTTGACTTAGGCATACAGAGTTCATTCCCAGTCTAAGATTGGACCAAACTGAGGGTTGTGATAGCAGGATCGATAGCACAAAGGGGGGACCGGGCCAATCCCCGCCTTGCGCATTCTACCTCTTCGACTGACTAAGCGCCCGCACGCTCATTTCATGGGTTGGCTTAGGCATACGGAGATCATTCCATGTCTAAGCATACAGAGTTCATTCCCAATCTAAGATCAGACTGGACTAAGGATTGCGATAGCAGGACCAGTAGCAGGATCGGCAGCATGCAAGGGAGGGACCGAGCCGATCCCCGACTTGTGCATTCTGCCACTCCGACCGATCGAGCTCCCGCTTGCTCATTTCATGGGTTGGCTTAGGCATACGGAGTTCATTCCATGTCTAAGCCCTAGCTGGACCGAGGGTTGTGGCAGTAGGACTGGCAGTGGGATCGGTAGCATGCAAAGGGGGGCTGGGTTGATCCTCGGCTTGCGCATTATGCCTCTTCGACCGACTGAGCACCCGTACGCTCATTGCGTGCGTTGACTTAGGCATACGGAGTTCTTCCCCAGTCTAAGCATATGGAGTTCATTCCCAGTCTAAGATCGGATCGGACCGAGGGTTGACTGGGTCAGGTCGATCCCCAGCTTACACATTCTGCCTCTCCGATAGGTCAAGCACCCGCACGCTCATTTCATGGGTTGGCTTAAGCATACGGAGTTCATTCCATGTCTAAGCCCTAGCTGGACCGAGGGTTGTGGCAGCAGGACTGGCAGCGGGATCGGCAGCATGCAGAGGGGGATCGAGCCGATCCCTGACTTGCACATTATGCCTCTCCAGCCGATTGAGCGCCCGCACGCTCGTTTCGTGGGTTGGCATAGGCATACGGAGTTCATTCCATGTCTAAGCATACAGAGTTCATTCCCAGTCTAAGATTTTGAGCCACGGTGCACATGTTGGGCTCGAGCATGTGCTGGTGCCACATTTTTTTCGCCTAGGGCACAATTGTCGGAGCTTCATTGGAGAGCCTAACCGACGACATTGGGGGTTCCGAAGATTGGGGGGCGGGGGGTGTGCGCACATGATGTGCGATGCGTGCTGGTACTTTGCCCTTATATTGGCCCCCTATCCCTCATCAAACCTTGATAACTCACACCCTTTAAAGAGCATTTGAGATTTTATAGGTTTGCTGCTAGTAGCCATTAAAGTGTCTGAAATGGGGACACTTTTTTCAAACGGTCACAAAATCTTCTCCACTTCGAGTGTTTAGCTGAATTTTTTTGTGCATGCCAACAAAAATAAACGGATCATGTCTACCAAATTTTGGGACAAAACACTTTCTAAAAAAATTTTAAAAAATCTCAAACCGCAAAAAATTTTAAAAATCGTGAAAAATAGAAAACGGGCCATCTTGCCACGAAACTTCACGTAAAGGCTTAGGGGACCATTCTATGATTTTACAGGCCATAAAAATGGCATTGGCATGGCAGAAATATGAAGATGTGCTTGAACCCACCTACCACCCGTTCGATCCCCGGCTTGTGCATCCTGCCTCTCTGGTCAGCTGAGCGCCCGCACGCTCGTTTCATGGGTTGACTTTGGCATATGGAGTTCATTCCCAGTCTAAGCATACAGAGTTCATTCTCAATCTAAGATCGAACTGGATCGAGGGTTACGGTAGTAGGATCGACAGCACACAAGGGGGATCGGGTCGATCCCTGGCTTGCGCATTCTGCCTCTCCGATCGGTTGAGCGCCCGCACGCCTGTTTCATTGGTTGGCTTAGGCATAGGGAGTTCATTCCATGTCTAAGCCCCAGCCGGACCGAGGGTTGTGGTAGCGGGACCGGCAGCACATAGAGGGGGATCGGGCCGATCCTCGACTTGCTCATTATGCCTCTCCGATCGGCTCAGTGCCCGCACGCTCATTTCATGGGTTGACTTAGGCATACGAGGTTCATTCCTAGTCTTAGATCGAACCAAACCGAGGGTTGCGACAGCAGGATCGATAGCATGCAGAGGGGACTGGGCTGATCCCTGGCTTACGCATTCTACCTCTTTGGCTGGCTGAGCACCCGCACACCCATTTCGTGGGTTGGCTTAGGCATAGGGAGTTCATTCCATGTCTAAGCCCCAGCCGACCACGGATTGTGGCAGCGAGACTGACGGCATGCAGAGGGGGACCGGGCCAATCCCCAACTTGCGCATTATGCCTCTCCAGTCGGCTCAGAACCCGCACGCTTGTTTTGTTTGTTGAGTTAGCATATGAAGTTCATTCCCAGTCTAAGATCGGATCAGACAGAGGGTTACGGCAGTAGGACCAGTAGTAGGATCGGTAGCACGCAGGGGGGATCGTACGATCCTCGGCTTATGCATTCTACCTCTCCGGCCGACTGAGCTCCCACACACTCATTTCGTAGGTTGGCTTAGGCATACGGAGTTCATTCCATGTCTAAGCCCTAGCTGGATCGAGGGTTGTGGTAGCAGGACCGACAGCAAGATCGACAGCATGCAAAGGGGGACTGGGCTGATCCTCGGCTTATGATTAAGCCTTTTTGGTCGACCTCTCCAGTCGATTGAGCATCCGCACGTTCGTTTCATGTGTTGACTTAGGCATACAGAGTTCATCCCCAGCCTAAGCATACGGAGTTCATACCCAATCTAAAATCAGACTGGACCGAGGGTTGCGACAGTAGGATCAGCAGCACATAAGAGGACCGGACCGATCCCCGGCTTACGCATTCTGCCTCTTCGGTCGACTAAGCGTCCGCACGTCCATTTCGTGGGTTGGCTTAGGCATAGGGAGTTCATTCCATGTCTAAACCCCAGCCAGACCGAGGGTTGTGGCAGTGGCACTGGTAGCACGCAGAGGGGGACAGGGTCGATCCCCGGTTTATGCATTATGCCTCTTCAATCGGCATAGCACCCGCACGCTAGTTTCTTGGGTTGACTTATGCATACGGAGTTCATTCCCAGTCTCAGATCAGACTGAACCGAGGGTTACGGTAGTACGATCGACAGAACATAGAGGGGGACCAGGCCGATCCCTGCCTTACACATTTTGCCTCTCCGGTCGGCAAATCGCCCGCACGCTCGTTTCGTGGGTTGGCTTAGGCATACGGAGTTCATTCCATGTCTAAGCCCCAGCTGGACCAAGGGTTGTGGTAGTAGGACCAGCAGTGGGATCAACAGCACGTAGAGGGGGACCGGGCTGATCCTCGGCTTACGCATTATGCCTCTCAGGCCAGCCTCTCCGGTCGGCTGAGCACCCACATGCTCGTTTCATGGGTTCACTTAGGCATACGAAGTTCATCCCCAATCTAAGCATACGGAGTTCATTCCCAGTCTAAGATCAGACCGGATCGAGTGTTGCGGTAACAGGATTGGCAGCAAGCAGGGGGGATTGGGCTGATCCCTAGCTTACGCATTCTGCCTCTCTGGCCGGCTGAGTGCCCACACGTTCATTTTGTGGGTTGGCTTAGGCATAGGGAGTTCAGTCCATGTCTAAGCCCTAGCCAAACCGAAGGTTGTGGCAGCGGGACCAGCAGCACGTAGAAAGGGATCGGATCGATCCCTGGTTTGCACATTATGCCTCTCCAATCGGCTCAGCGCCCGCACGCTCGTTTCATGGGTTGACTTAGGCATATGAAGTTCATCCCCAATCTAAGCATACGGAGTTCATTCCCAGACTAAGATCAAATCAGATCGAGTGTTGCGGTAGCAGGATCGACAGCACACAAGAGGGATCGGGCCGATCCCCAGCTTGCACATTCTGCCTCTCCGGTCAGCTGAGCGCCCACACGCCTGTTTCGTGGGTTGGCTTAGGCATAGGGAGTTCATTCCATGTCTAAACCCCAGCCAGAATGAGGGTTGTGGCAGTGGGACCGGCAGCATGTAGAGGAGGATCGGGCCGATCCCCGTCTTGCACATTATGCCTCTCCGACCGACTGAACGCCCGCACGCTCGTTTCGTAGGTTGGCTTAGGCATATGAAGTTCATTCCATGTCTAAGCATACGGAGTTCATTCCCAGTCTAAGATTTTGAGCCACGGTGCACATACTGGGCTTGGGCTTGTGCTGACACCGCATTTTTTTCGCATGGGGCACCATCGTCGAAGCATCGCCAGAGAGCCTAACCGGCGGTATTGGGGGTTCCGACGATTGGGGGGGCTAGGGGGTGTGCGTACATGAAGTGCGATCGGTGCTGGTACTTGGCCGTTATATTGGCCCCCTATCCCTCATCAAACCTCGAGAACTCACACCCCCTTAAAGAGCATTTGAGATTTTATAGGTTTGCTGCCAATAGCCATTAAAGTGTCTAAAATGGGGACACTTTTTTCAAACGATCACAAAATCTTCTCCACTTCAAGTTTTTAGCTGCATTTTTTTTTTTGCATGCCAACAAAAATACAAGGATCACCTCTACCAAATTTGGGGACAAAACTCTTTCTAAAAAAATTTTAAAAAATCTCGAACCGTAAAAAGTTTTGAAAATCTTGAAAAATAGAAAATGGGTCATCTTGCCACGAAACTTCACATGAAGGCTTAGGGGACCATTGTATGAATTTACAAGCCATAAAAATGGCATTGGCATGGCAGAAATATGAAGATGTGCTTGAACCCACCTACCGTCCATTCGATCCCCGGCTTGCACAACCTGCCTCTCTGGTCGACTGAGCACCCGCACGCTCGTTCCGTGGGTTGACTAAGGCATACGGAGTTCATCCCCAGTTTAAGATTGAACTAGACCAAGGGTTGCGGCAGTAGGATCGATAGCACACAGGGGAGACCGGGTCGATCCCCGGCTTGCGCATTATACCTCTCTGGTCGGCTGAGTGCCCGCACGCCCGTTTTGTGTGTTGGCTTAGGCATAGGGAGTTCATTAAATGTCTAAGCCCTAATCGGATCGAGGGATGTGGTAGCGGGATCGGTAACACACAGAGGGGGACCGGGCCGATCCCCGACTTACGCATTATGCCTCTTCGGTCGACTCATCGCCTGCACTCTCATTTCGTGGGTTGATTTAGGCATACGGAGTTCATTCCTAGTCTAAGATCAGATCGGACTGAGGGTTACGGTAGTAGGATCGACAGCACGTAAGGGGGGATCGGGCTGATCCTCGGCTTGCACATTTTGCCTCTCCGGTCGACTGAGCGCTCGCATGCTCATTTCGTGGGTTAGTTTAGGCATACGGAGTTCATTCCATGTCTAAGAATGCAGAGTTCATTCCCAGTCTAAGATCGGATCGGACCGAGGGTTGTGGCAGCAGGACTAGCAGAAGGATTGGTAGCACGTAGGAGGAGATCGAGCCGGTCCCCAGCTTGCGCATTCTACCACTCCGGTTGGCTGGGCCTCCGCACGCTCATTTCGTGAGTTGGCTTAGGCATACGGAGTTCATTCCATGTCGAAGCCTCAGCCGAACCGAGGATTGTGGCAGCAGGACCGGTAGCAGGATCGGTAGATACAGAGGGGGACCGGGCTGATCCTCGGCTTGCATATAATGCCTCTCCGGCTAACCTCTCCTACCGGCTGAGCACCCGCACGCTTGTTTTATAGGTTGACTTAGGCATACGGAGTTCATCCCCAGTCTAAGCATACAGAGTTCATTCCCAGTCTAAGATCGGATCGGATCGAGGGTTGCGACGGTAGGATCGGCAGCACGCAGGGGGGACCGGGCCGGTCCCCAGCTTCCATATTCTTCCTCTCCAGCAAGCTGAATGCCCGCACATCCATTTCGTGGGTTGGCTTAGGCATAGGTAGTTCATTCTATGTCTAAGCCCCAGTCAGACCGAGGGTTGTGGCAGCAGGACCGGTAGCATGCAGAGGGGGATCGGGTTGATCCCTGGCTTGGGCATTATGCCTCTTCGGTCGGCTCAGCGCTCGTACGCTCATTTCGTGGGTTGGCTTAGGCATACGGAGTTCATCCCCAGTCTAAGCATACAGAGTTCATTTCCAGTCTATGATCGGACTGGACCGAGAGTTGCGGCAGCAGGATCGACAGCACACAGGGGGGGACTGGGCCGATCCTCGGCAAGCACATTCTGCCACTTTGGCCGGTTGAGCACCCATACGCTCATTTCATGGGTTGGCTTAGGCATACAAAGTTCATTCCACGTCCAAGCATACGGAGTTCATTCCCAGTCTAAGATTTTGAGCCACAGTGCACATGCTTGGCTCGGGCATGTACTGGTGTCGCATTTTTTTCGCCCGGGGGGTGTGCGCACATGATGTGCGATGGGTGCTAGTACTTGGCCCTTATATTGGCCCCCTATCCCTCATCAAACCTCGAGAACTCACACCCCCTTAAAGAGCATTTAAGATTTTATAGGTTTGTTGCCAGTAGCAATTAAAGTGTCTGAAATGGGGACACTTTTTTCAAATGATCACAAAATCTTCTCCACTTCGTGTTTTTAGCTGAATTTTATTATGCATGCCAAAAAAAATACAAGGATCACCTCTACCAAATTTGGGGACAATACACTTTCTAAAAAAATTTTAAAAAATCCCGAACTGTAAAAAGTTTTAAAAATCATGAAAAATAGAAAATGGGTCGTCTTGCCATGAAACTTCGCATGAAGGCTTAGGGGACCATTGTATGAATTTACAAGCCATAAAAATGGCATTGGCATGGCAGAAATATGAAGATGTTCTTGAACCCACCTACCACCCGTTCGATCCCTGGCTTGCGCATCCTGCCTCTCTGGTCGGCTGGGCGCTCGCACACTTGTTACATGGGTTGACTTAGGCATAGGGAGTTCATCCCCAATCTAAACATACAGAGTTCATTCCCAGTCTAGGATCAGAATGGATCGAGGGTTGCGGCAGCAGGATCGGTAGCACGCAGGGGGGACCGGGCCGATCCACGACTTGAGCATTCTGCCTCTCCGGCAGGCTGAGCGCCCGCACGCCCGTTTCATGGGTTGGCTTAGGCATAGGGAGTTCATTCCATGTCTAAGCCTCAGTTCGACCGACAGTTGTGGTAGTGGGACCGACAGCACGTAGAGGGGGACCGGGTTGATCCCCGGCTTGCGCATTAAGCCTCTCTAACCGGCTCAGTGCCCACACGCTCGTTTCATGGGTTGACTTAGGCATACAGAGTTCATTCCCAGTATAAGATCAAACCAGACCGAGGGTTGCGGCAGCAGGATCGGCAGCACGCAGGGGGCAGTCGGGCTGATCCCCGGCTTGCGCATTCTATCTCTCTGATCGGCTGAGCGCTCGCATGCTCTTTTCATGGGTTGGCTTAGGCATATGGAGTTCATTCCATGTCTAAGCATACGGAGTTCATTCCCAGTCTAAGATTTTGAGCCACGGTGCACATACTGGGCTCAGGCATGTGCTGGTGCCGCATTTTTTTCACCTAGGGCACCATCGCTAGAGCATTGTCAGAGCATCGTCGAAGCATCACCGGAGAGCCTAACCGGCAGCATTGGGGGTTTCAGCGATTGGGGGGCCGGGGGGTGTGCACACGTGATGTGCGATGGGTGCTGGTACTTGGCCCTTATATTGCCCCCCTATCCCTCATCAAACCTCGAAAACTCACACCACTTTAAACAACATTTGAGATATTATAGGTTTGCTGCCAGTAGCTATTAAAGTGTCTGAAATGGGGACACTTTTTTCAAACGATCACAAAATCTTCTCCACTTCGAGTTTTTAGCTGAATGTTTTTGTGCATGCCAACAAAAATACAAGAATCAACTCTACCAAATTTGGGGACAAAACTCTTTCTAAAAAAATTCTCAAAAATTCCAAACCGCAAAAAGTTTCCAAAATCGTGAAAAATAGAAAATGGGTCGTCTCTAGTCGGCTGAGCGCCCGCACGCTCGTTTTATGGGTTGACTTAGGCATACGGAGTTCATCCCCAGTCTAAGCATACGGAGTTCATTCCCAGTCTAAGATCGGACCAGACCGAGGGTGACGACAGCAGGATCGGCAGCACGCAAGGGGGATCGAGCCGATCCCTGGCTTACGCATTTTGCCTCTTCGACCGACTGAGCGCTCGCACGCCCATTTCGTGGGTTGGCTTAGGAATAGGGAGTTCATACCATGCCTAAGCCCCAGCCGAACCGAGGGTTGTGGCAGCGGGACTGGCAGCACGCAGGGGGGATCGGGCCGATCCCAAACTTGTGCATTATGCCTCTTCAGTCGCCTCTCCGGCCGACTGAGCGCTCACACGCTCATTCCGTGGGTTGACTTAGGCATACAGAGTTCATCCACAGTCTAAGGATACAAAGTTCATTCCCAGTCTAAGATCAGACCAGATCAAGGGTTACGGCAGCAGGATCGACAGCATCCAAGGGGGGCCAGACCGATCCCCGGCTTGTACGTTCTGCCTCTTCGATCGGCTCAGCACCCGCACACTCGTTTCATGGGTTGACTTATGCATACAAAGTTCATTCCCAGTCTAAGATCGGATCAGACTGAAGGTTACGATAGCAGGATCGACAGCATGTGGGGGGACCGGGCCAATCCCCGGTTTACACATTCTGGCTCTCCGATCGACTGAAAGCCAGTATGCTCGTTTCATGGGTTGGCTTAGGCATACGGAGTTCATTCCATGACTAAGCATACAGAGTTCATTCCCAGTCTAATATTTTGAGCCACGGTGCACATGCTCGGCTCAGGCATTTGCTGGTGTCACATTTTTTTCACCCGGGGCACCATCATCGGAGCATCACCGGAGAGCCTAATCGATGACATTGGGGGTTTCGGTGATTGGGGGGCCAGCTGAGCGCCCGTACGCTCGTTTTATGGGTTGACTTAGGCATACGAAGTTCATCTTCAGTCTAAGCATATGGAGTTCATTCCCAGTCTAAGATCAGACCGAACCGAGGGTTGCGACAGTAGGATCGACAGCACGTAAGGGGGACCGGGCCGATCCTCGACTTACGTATTTTGCCTCTCTGACCGGTTGAGCACCCGCACGCCCGTTTCATGGGTTGGCTTAGGCATAGGGAGTTCATTCCATGTCTAAGACCCAACCGAACCGATGGTTGTGGCTGCGGGACTGGTAGCACGCAGAGGGGGACCGGATCGATCCCCGACTTGCGCAATATGCCTCTCCAGTCGGCTCAGCACTTGCACGCTCTTTTCGTGGGTTGACTTAGGCTTACGAAGTTCATTCCCAGCCTAAGATCGGACCGGACTGAGGGTTACGATAGCAGGATCGACAGCATGTAGGTGGGGATCGGGTTGATCCCCGACTTGTGCATTCTACCTCTCTGGTTGACTGAGTGCCTGCACGCTCGTTTAATGGGTTGGCTTAGGCATACGGAGTTCATTCCATGTCTAAGCATATGTAGTTCATTCCCAGTCTAAGATCGGACTGGAACGAGGGTTGCGACAGCAGGACCAACAGCAGGATCGGTCGCACGCAAGGGGGATCAGGCTGATCCTCGGCTTGTGCATTCTACCTCTCCGGTCGGCTGAGCACCCGCACGCCCATTTCGTGGGTTGGCTTAGGCGTAGGGAGTTCATTCCATGTCTAAGCCCCAGTCAGACCAGGGGTTGTGGCAGCGGGATCGGTAGCACGCAGAGGGGGACCGGGCCGATACTCGGCTTGCGCATTATGCCTCTTCGGCCGGCTTAGTGCCCGCACTCTCGTTCCGTAGGTTGACTTAGGCACACGGAGTTCATTCTCAATCTAAGATTGGACCAGACTAAGGATTATGGCAGCAGGATCGACAGCATGTAGGGGGGAAATGGGTTGATCCCCGACTTGCGCATTCTGCCTCTCCGGCCGGCTGAGCGCCCGCACGCTCGTTTCCTAGTTGGCTTAGGCATACGGAGTTCATTCCATGTCTAAGCATACAGAGTTCATTCCTAGTCTAACATTAGACCAAATCGAGGGTTGCGGTAGTAGGACCAGTAGTAGGATCGACAGCACGAAGGGGGGGAACGGGTCGATCCCCGATTTGTGCATTCTACCTCCCTGACCGGTTGAGGGCCCGCACGCTCGTTTCATAGGTTGGCTTAGGCATACGGAGTTCATTCCATGTCTAAGCCCCAATCGGACCAAGGGTTATGGTAGCAGAACAGGCAGCGGGACTGGTAGCTCGTAGAGGGAGATCGGGCTGATCCTCGGCTTATGCATTATACCTCTCCGACCAGCCTGTTCGGCCGGTTGGGCGCCCGTACGCTCATTTTGTGGGTTGACTTAGGCATACAGCGTTCATCCCCAGTCTAAGCATACGGAGTTCATCCCCAGTCTAAGCATATGGAGTTCATTCCCAGTCTAAGATCAGACCGGACTGAGAGTTACGGTAGTAAGATCGATAGCATGCAGGGGGGATCGGGTCGATCCCCAGCTTACGCATTCTGCCTCTTCGACCCGATGAGCACCCGCACGCCCATTTTATGGGTTGGCTTAGGCATAGGGAGTTCATTCCATGTCTAACCCCCTGCCGGGCCGAGGGTTGTGGCAGCGGGACCGATAGCACGCAGAGGGGGACCGGGTCGATCCCCGACTTGTGCATTATAACTCTCCGACCGGCTCAGCTCCCGGACGCTCATTTTGTGGGTTGACTTATGCATACGGAGTTCATTCCCAGTCTAAGATCAGACCGGATGGAGGGTTGTGGCAGCAGGATCGACAGCACACAGGGGGGATTGGGCTGATCCCCGGCTTGCGCATTCTGCCTCTCCGGTCGGCTAAGCACCCGCATGCTCTTTTCGTGGGTTGGCTTAGGCATACAGAGTTCATTCCATGTCTAAACATACGGAGTTCATTCCCAGTATAAGATTTTGAGCCACGGTGCACACGCTGGGCTCGGGCATGTGCTGGTGCCGCATTTTTTTTGCCCGGGGCACCATCGCCAGAGAGCCGAACCGACGGCATTGGGGGTTCCGACGATTAGGGGGGCCGGGGTCTGTGCGCACATGATGTGCGATGGGTGCTGGTAGTTGGCCCTTCTATTGGCCCCCTATCCCTCATCAAACCTCAAGAACTGACACCCCCATAAAGAGCATTTGAGATTTTATAGGTTTGCAGCCAGTAGCCATTAAAGTGTCTGAAATGGGGACACTTTTTTCAAATGATCACGAAATCTTCTCCACTTCGAGTTTTTAGCTGAATTTTTTTGTGCATGCCAACATAAATGCAAGTATCACTTCTACCAAATTTGGGGACAAAACTCTTTCTAAAAAAATTTTAAAAAATCCCAAACTGCAAAAAGTTTCAAAAATCGTGAAAAATAGAAAACGGGTGGTCTTGCCACGAAACTTCACATGAAGGCATAGGGGAACATTGTATGAATTTACAAGCCATAAAAATGGCATTGGCATGGCAGAAATATGAAGATGTGCTTGAACCCACCTACCACCCGTTCGATCCCTGACTTGTGCATCCTACCTCTCTGGTCGACTGAGCGCCTGCACGCTCGTTTAATGGGTTGACTTAGGCATACAGAGTTCATCCCTAGTCTAAGCATATGGAGTTCATTCCTAGTCTAAGATCAGACTGGACCGAGGGTTGTGGCAACAAGATCAACAGCCTGCAGGGGGGATCGGGTCGATCCTTGGCTTACGCATTCTGCCTCTCCAACCGGTTGAGCACCCGTACGCCCATTTTGTGGGTTGGCTTAGGCATAAGGAGTTCATTGCATGTCTAAGCCCCAGCCAGACCAAGGGTTGTGGCAGCGAGATCTATAGCACGCAGAGAGGGATCGAGTCGATCCCCGGCTTGTGCATTATGCCTCTCCTGCCGGCTCGCACGCTTGTTTCGTAGGTTGACTTAGCCATACGGAGTTCATTCCTAGTCTAAGATAGAATTGGACGAAGGTTTGCGGTAGCAAGATCGACAGCATGCAAGGGGGACCGGGTTGATTCCTGGCATGCGCATTCTACCTCTCCGACCGACTGAGCGCCCGCACACTTGTTTCGTGGGTTGGCTTAGGCATATAGAGTTCATTCCATGTCTAAGCATACAGAGTTCATTTCCAGTCTAAGATCGGACCGGACCGAAGTTTACAATAGCAAGACCAACAACAGGATTGGTAGCACGCAGGGGGGACCGGGCCGATCCCTGACTTGTGCATTCTGCCTCTCCGGCCAGTTGAGTGCCCGCACCTCATTTCGTGGGTTGGCTTAAGCATACGGAGTTCATTCTATGCCTAAGCCCCAGTCAGACCGAGGGTTGTGGCAGTAGGACCGGCAGTGGGATCGGTAGCACGTAGAGAGGGATCAGACTGATCCCAAGCTTGTGCATTATGCCTCTCCGGTCAACCTTTCCAGTCGACTGAGTGCCCTCACGCTCGTTTCGTGGGTTGACTTATGCATACGGAGTTCGTCCCTAGTCTAAGCATACGGAGTTCATTCCTAGTCTAAGATCGGACCGGATCGAGGGTTACGGTAGTAGGATCGATAGCACACAGGAGGGATCGGGCTGATCCCTGGCTTATGCATTCTACCTTTGTACAGCCAGCTGAGCGGCCGTACGCCCGTTTCGTGGGTTGGCTTAGGCATAAGGAGTTAATTCCATGTCTAAGCCCCAGCCGACCGAGGGTTGTGGCAGCGAGATCGGTAGCATGCATAGGGGGACCGGGCCAGGTCAGCACCCACACGCTCATTTCACGGATTGACTTAGGCATATGGAGTTCATTCCCGATCTAAGATCAGATCGGACCGAGGGTTGCGGTAGTAGTATCGACAGCACGCAGGGAGGGACCGGGCTGATCCCCGGCTTATGCATTCTACCTCTCCGGTCGACTGAGTGCCCGCACACTCATTTCGTGGGTTGGCTTAGGCATACGGAGTTCATTCCATGTCTAAGCATATGGAGTTCATTCCCAGTCTAAGATCAGACTGGACCGAGGGTTGCGACAGCAGGACCAACAGTAGGATGGGTAGCATGCGCGACCAGGCCGAACCCTGGCTTGCGCATTCTGCCTCTCCGACCGACTGAGCACTCGCACGCTCATTTCGTGGGTTGGCTTAGGCATACAGAGTTCATTCCATGTCTAAGCCCTAGCCGGACCGAGGGTTGTGGCAGCAGGACCGACAGCGGGATTGACAGTACGTAGAGGGGGATCGGGCTGATCCCCGGCTTGCGCATTATGCCTCTTCAGCCGACCTCTTCGGCCAGCTGAGTGCCCGTACGCTTGTTTCATGGTTTGACTTAGGCATATAGAGTTCATCCCTAGTCTAAGCATACGGAGTTGATTCCCAGTCTAAGATCGGACCGGCAGGACACAGAGGGGGGCCGGGCCGATCCTCGGCTTGTGCATTATGCCTCTTCAACCGGCTCAGTGCCCGTACGCTCGTTTCATGGGTTGATTTATGCATACAGAGTTCATTCCCAGTCTAAGATCAGACCGAACCAATGGTTGCGGTAGTAGGATCGACAGCACGCAGGGAGGGACCGGGTCCATCCTCGGGTTGCACATTCTACCTCTCCGGTCGGTTGAGCGCCCGCACGCTCGTTTTGTGCGTTGGCTTAGGCATACAGAGTTCATTCCATGTCTAAGCATACGAAGTTCACTCCCAGTCTATGATTTTGAGACACGGTGCACATGCTGGGCTTGGGCATGTGCTGGTGCCGCATTTTTTTTGCCTGGGGCAGCATCGTCGGAGCATCGTCGGAGAGCCTGACCGGCGGCATTGGGGGTTCTGACGATTAGGGGGGCCGAGGGGGTGTGCGTACATGATGTGCGATGGGTGCTGGTACTTGGCCCTTATATTGGCCCCCTATCCCTCATCAAACCTCGAGAACTTACATCCCCTTAAAGAGCATTTGAGATTTTATAAGTTTGCTGCCAGTTGCCATTAAAGTGTCTGAAATGGGGACACTTTTTTCAAACATTCACAAAATCTTCTCCACTTCAAGTTTTTAGCTGAATTTTTTTGTGCATGCCAACAAAAATACAAGGATCATCTCTACCAAATTTGGGGACAAAACTCTGTCTAAAACAATTTTAAAAAACCCCGAACCGTAAAAAGTTTTGAAAATCATGAAAAATAGAAAATAGGTCCTCTTGCCACGAAACTTCACATGAAGGCTTAGGGGACCATTGTATGAATTTACAAGCCATAAAAGTGGCATTGGCATGGCAGAAATATGATGATGTTCTTGAACCCACCTACCACCCGTTCGATCCCCGACTTGTGCATCCTGCCTATCTGGTCGGCTGAGCACCCGTACGCTCGTTTCGTGGGATAACTTAGGCATACGAAGTTCATCCCCAATCTAAGCATACGTAGTTTATTCCTAGTCTAAGATCGGGCTGGACCGAGGGTTGTGGCAGCAGGATCTGCAGCACGCAGGGGGGACAGGGCCGATCCCCGGCTTGCGTATTCTACCTTTTTGGTCGACTGAGCGCCCGCATGCCCGTTTCATGGGTTGGCTTAGGCATAGGGAGTTCATTCCATGTCTAAGCCCCAGTCGGATCGAGGGTTGTGGCAACGGGACAGGCAACACGCAGAGGGGGATCGGGCTGATCCCCGATTTACACATTATGCCTCTCCGGTCGGCTCAGCGCCCGCACGCTCATTTCGTGGGTTGACTTAGGCATACAGAGTTCATTCCCAGTCTAAGATCGGATGGGACTGAGGGTTGCAGTAGCAGGATAGACAGCACGCAGGAGGGGATCAGGCCAATCCCAGTTTAAGCATACGGAGTTCATTCCCAATCTAAGATTTTGAGCCACAATGCACATGCTGGAATAGGGCATGTGCTGGTGCCACATTTTTTTCGCTTAGGGCACCATCCCCGGAGCATCGCCGGAGAGCCTAACCGGCGACATTGGGGGTTCCTGCAATTGGGCGGGCAGGGGGTGTGCGCAGATGATGTGAGATGGGTGCTGGTACTTGGCCCTTATTTTGGCCCACTATCCCTCATCAAACCTCAAGAACTCACACCCTCTTAAAGAGTATTTGAGATTTCATAGGTTTGCTGCCAGTAGCCATTAAAGTGTCTAAAATGGGGACACTTTTTTCAAATGGTCCCAAAATCTTCTCCACTTCGAGTTTTTAGCTAAATTTTTTTTTGCATGCCAACAAAAATACAAGGATCACCTCTACCAAATTTGGGGACAAAACTCTTTCTAAAAAATTTTAAAAAATCCCAAACCGTAAAAAGTTTCAAAAATCGTGAACAATAGAAAACGGGTCGTCTTGCCACGAAACTTCAGATGAAGGTTTAGGGGACCATTGTATGAATTTACAAGCCATAAAAATGGCATTGGCAAGGCAGAAATATGAAGATGTGCTTGAACCCACCTACCACCCATTCGATCCCCGGCTTGTGCATCCTGCCTCTCTAGTCGGCTGAGCGCCTGCATGCTCGTTTCTTGGGTTGACTTAGGCATACAGAGTTCATCCCCAGTCTAAGCATATGGAGTTCATTCCCAGTCTAAGATCAAACTGAACCGAGGGTTGCGGCAGTAAGATCGACAGCACGCAGGGGGGACCGGGCCGATCCCCGGCTTGTGCATTCTGCCTCTCCGGCCGGTTGAGCACCCGCATGCCAGTTTTGTGGGTTGGCTTAGGCATAGGGGGTTCATTCCATGTCTAAACCCCAATCGAACTGAGGGTTGTGGCAGCGGGACTGGCAGCACGCAGAAGGGGATCGAGTCGATTCTTGGCTTGCGCATTATGCCTTTTCGACTGGCTCAGCGCCCGCACGCTCGTTTCGTGGGTTAACTTAGGCATACGTAGTTCATTCCAGTCTAAGATCGAATCGAACCGAGAGTTGTGATAGCAGGATTGACAGCACGCAGGGGGGATCGAGCCGATCCCTGACTTACGCATTCTGCCTCTCTGGCCTACTGAGTGCCTACACGCTCGTTTCATGGGTTGGCTTAGGCATAGGGAGTTCATTCCCAATCTAAGATCGAATCGGACCGAGGGTTGCGACAGCTGGACCAGCAGCAGGATCGGCATCACGCAGGGGGGGATCGGGTCGATCCTCTGCTTGCGCATTCTGCCTCTCCAGTTGACTGAGGGCCCGCACACTCGTTTCGTGGGTTGGCTTAGGCATACGGAGTTCATTCCATGTCTAAGTCCTAGTCGGACCGAGGGTTGTGGCAGCAGGACCGGCAGCACGCAGAGGGGGACCGGGCTGATCCTCGGCTTGTGCATTATGCCTTTCCGGTCGGCCTCTCTGACTGACTGAGCATCCCCGTGCTCATTTCATGGGTTGACTTAGGCATACAGAGTTCATCCTCAGTCTAAGCATACTAGTTCATTCCCAGTCTAAGATCGGATCGGACTGAGGGTTACGCATTATGCCTCTTCGGTCGGGTTGCGCCAGCACGCTCATTTCGTGGGTTGACTTATGCATACGGAGTTCATTCCCAGTGTAAGATCAGACCGAATCGAGGGTTGCAGTAGCAAGATCGACAGCACGTAGGGGGATCGGGCTGATCCCCGGCTTGTGCATTCTGCCTCTCCGACCGACTGAGCTCCTACACGTTTGTTTCATGGGTTGGCTTAGGCATACGGAGTTCATTCCATGTCTAAGCATGCGGAGTTCATTCCCAGTCTAAGATTTTGAGCCATGGTGCACTTGCTGGGCTCAGGCATGTGCTGGTGCCGCATTTTTTTCGCCCGGGGCACCATCGCTGGAGCATTGCTAGGAGCCTAACCGACGGCATTGGGGGTTCCGATGATTGGGGGGGCCGGGGGGGTGTGCGCACATGATGTGCGATGGGTACTGGTAGTTGGCCCTTATATTGGCCCCCTATCCCTCATCAAACCTCGAGAACTCACACCCCCTTAAAGAGCAATTGAGATTTTATAGGTTTGCTGCCAGTAGCCATTAAAGTGTCTAAAATGGGGACACTTTTTTCATACGGTCACAAAATCTTCTCCACTTTGAGGTTTCAGGTGAATTTTTTTGTGCATGCCAAAAAAAATACAAGGATCACCTCTACCAAATTTGGGGACAAAACTCTTTATGAAAAAATTTTAAAAAATCTTGAACTGTAAAAAATTTTGAAACTCGTGAAAAATAAAAAACGGGTCATCTCGCCACGAAACTTCACATGAAGGCTTAGGGGACCATTGTATGAATTTACTAGCCATAAAAATAGCATTGGCATGGCAAAAATATGAAGATGTGCTTGAACTCACCTACCACCCGTTCGATCCCCGGCTTGCACATCCTGCCTCTCTAGTCGGCTGAATGCCCGCACGCTCATTTCGTGGGTTGGCTTAGGCATATGGAGTTCATCCCCAGTCTAAGCATACGAAGTTCATTCCCAGTCTAAGGTCGGATCAGACCGAGGGTGGCGACAGCAGGATCGACAGCATGTAGGGGGGATCGGGCTAATCCCCGGCTTATGCATTCTGCCTTTCTGACTGGCTGAGCGCCCGCACGCCCATTTCGTGGGTTGGCTTAGGCATAGGGAGTTTATTCCATGTCGAAGCCCCAGTCAGACCGAGGGTTGTGGCAGCGGGACCGGCAGCACGCGGAGGGGACCGGGCCAATCCCCGACTTGTGCATTATGCCTCTTCGGCTGGCTCAGCACTCGCATGCTCGTTTCGTGGGTCGACTTAGGCATGTGGAGTTCATTCCCAGTCTAAGATTGAACCGGACCAAGGGTTGTGGTGGTAGGATCGACAGCACACAAGGGGGATCGGGTCGATCCCCAGCTTACGCATTCTGTCTCTCTGATCGACTGAGCGCCCGCACGCTCGTTTCATGGTTTGGCTTAGGCATACGGAGTTCATTCCATGTCTAAGCATACGGAGTTCATTCCCAAACTAAGATCGAATCGGATCGAGGGTTGCGATAGCAGGACCTGCAGCAGGATCAATAGGACGTAGGGGGGATCAGGCCGATCCCCGGCTTGCGTATTCTGCCTCTCAGGCCAGTTGAGTGCTCGCATGCTCGTTTTGTGGGTTGGCTTAGGCATACGAAATTCATTCCATGTCTAAGCCCCAGCCCGACCGAGGGTTATGGTAGCAGGACCGACAGCGGGATCGACAGCGTGCAGAGGGGGACTGGGTTGATCCTCAACTTGCGCATTATGCCTCTCCGGCTGGCCTTTCCGGTCGATTGAGTGCCCGCACGCTCGTTTTGTGGGTTGACATAAGCATACGGAGTTCATCCCCAGTCTAAGCATAAGGAGTTCATTCCCAATCTAAGATCGGACCGGACTGAGGGTTGCGGTAGTAGGATTGGTAGCACACAGGGGGGACCGGGCTGATCCCCGACTTATGCATTCTGCCTCTCCGATCGACTGAGTGCTTGCACGCCTGTTTCGTGGGTTGGCTGAGGCATAGGGAGTTCATTCCATGTCTAAGCCCCAGTCAGACCGAGGGTTGTGGCAGCAGGACCGGTAACCCGCAGAGGGGGACTGACTGATCCCCAGTTTGCGCATTATGCCTCTTCGGCCAGCTCAACGCCCGCACGCTCGTTTCGTGGGTTGATTTATGCATACGGAGTTCATTCCCAGTCTAAGATCAGATCGGACCAAGGGTTACAACAGCATGATCGACAGCACGCTAGGGGGGACCAGGCGGATCCCTGGCTTGCGCATTCTGCCTCTCTGGCCTGCTAAGCGCCCGTACGCTCTTTTCTTGGGTTAGCTTAGGCATACGAAGTTCATTCCATGTCTAGGCATACGGAGTTCATTCCCAGTCTAAGATTTTGAGCCACGGTGCACATGCTGGGCTCGAGCATGTGCTGGTGCCACATTTTTTTTGCCCAGGGCACCATCGTCGGAGCATCACCGGAGCATCATCGGAGAGCCTAACCGGCGGCATTGGGGGTTCCGACGATTGGGGGGGCCGGGGGGTGTGCGCACATGATGTGCGATGGGTGCTGGTACTTGGCCCTTATATTGGCCCCCTATCCCTTATCAAACCTTGAGGACTCACACCCCCTTAAAGAGCATTTGAGATTTTATAGGTTTGGTGCCAGTAGCCATTAAAATGTCTGAAATGGGGACACTTTTTTCAAACGGTCACAAAATCTTCTCCACTTCGAGTTTTTAGCTGAATTTTTTTGTGCATGCCAACACAAATGCAAGTATCTCCTATACCAAATTTGGGGACAAAATTCTTTCTAAAAAAATTTTAAAAAATCTTGAACTGCAAAAAGTTTCAAAAATCGTGAAAAATAGAAAACGGGTGATCTTGCCACGAAACTTCACATGAAGGCTTCGGGGACCATTGTATGAATTTACAAGCCATAAATATGGCATTGGAATGGCAGAAATATGAAGATGTGCTTGAACCCACCTACCACCCGTTTGATCCCTGACTTACGCATCCTGCCTCTCTGGTCAGCTGAGCGCCCGCACGTTCGTTTCGTTGGTTGACCCAGACATACGGAGTTCATCCCTAGTCTAATCATATGGAGTTCATTCCCAGTCTAAGATTTGACTAGATCGAGGGTTGCGGTAGCAGGATCTGCAGCACGCATGGGCGACTGGGTCAGTCCCCGGCTTGCGTGTTCTGCCTCTCTGGTCGGCTGAGCGTCCGCACGCTCGTTTCGTGGGTTGGCTTAGGCATAGGGATTTCATTCCATGTCTAAGCCCCAGCCGGACCGAGGGTTATGGCTGTGGGACTGGCAGCACACAGAGGGGGATCGGGTCGATCCTCAGCTTGCGCATTATGCCTCTTCGGCCAGCTTAGTGCCCGCACGCTCGTTTCATGGGTTGACATATGCATACGGAGTTCATTCCCAGTCTAAGATCAGATCGGACCGAGGGTTGCAGCAGCAAGATCGACAGCACGTAAGGGTGGACCGGGCTGTTCCCCGACTTGCACATTCTGTCTCTCCGGCCGACTGAGCGCCCGCACGCTTGTTTCGTGGGTTGGCTTAGGCATACGGAGTTCATTCCTCATCTAAGGATATGGAGTTCATTCCCAATCTAAGATTTTGAGCCATGGTGCACATGCTGGGCTCGGGCATGTGCTGGTGCCACATTTTTTTCGCCCGGGGCACCATCATCGGAGCACCCCCGGAGAGCCTAACCGACGGCTTTGGGGGTTCCGGTGATTGGGGGGCTGGGGGGTGTGCGCACATGATGTGCGATGTGGGCTGGTACTTGGCCCTTATATTGGCCCCCTATCTCTCATCAAACCTCGAGAACTCACACCCCCTTAAAGAGCATTTGAGATTTTGTAGGTTTGATGCTAGTAGCAATTAAAGTGTTAGAAATGGGGACACTTTTTTCAAATGGTCACAAAATTTTCTCCACTTCGAGTTTTTAGCTGAATTTTTTTGTGCATGCCAAAAAAAATACAAGGATCATCTCTACCAAATTTGGGGATAAAACTCTTTCTAAAAAAAATCCCAAACCGCAAAAACGTTTGAAAATCATGAAAAATAGAAAACGGGTCATCTTACCACGAAACTTCACATGAAGGCTTAGGGGACCGTTGTATGAATTTACAAGCCATAAAAATGGCATTGGCATGGCAGAAATATGAAGATGTGCTTGAACCCACCTACCACCCGTTTGATGCCCGACTTGCGTATCCTACCTTTCTGGTCGGTTGAGCGCCCGCACGCTCATTTCGTGGGTTGACTTAGGCATACGGAGTTCATCCCCAGTCTAAGCATATGGAGTTCATCCCTAGTCTAAGCATATGGAGTTCATTCCTAGTCTAAGATCGGACCGGACCGAGGGTTGCGGTAGTAGGATCGACAACATGCAGGGGGAACCGGGCTGATCCCTTGCTTATGCATTCTACCTCTCCGACCAGCTGAGTGCCCGCACACCCGTTTCGTGGGTCGGATCACCCTCAGAGAGCCTAACCGGCGGATTTGGGGGTTTCGGCGATTGGGGGGGCCGGGGGGTGTGCGCACATGATGAGCGATGGCGGCAGGTACTTGGCCCTTATATTGGCCCCCTATCCCTCATCAAACCTCGAGAACTCACACCCTCTTAAAGAGCATTTGAGATTTTATAGGTTTGCTGCCAGTAGCCATTAAAGTGTCTTAAATGGGGACACTTTTTTCAAACGGTCACAAAATCTTCTCCACTTCGAGTTTTTAGCTAAATTTTCTTGAACATGCCAACAAAATTACAAGGATCATCTCTACTAAATTTGGGGACAAAAAGTTTTCTAAAAAATTTTGAAAAAATCTCAAACCGTAAAAAGTTTCAAAAATCATGAAAAATAGAAAACGGGTCGTCTTGCCACGAAACTTCACAAAAAGGCTTAAGGGAGCATTGTATGAATTTACAAGCCATAAAAATGGTATTGGCATGGCAGAAATATGAAGATGTGCTTGAACCCACCAACCACCCGTTTGATCCTCGACTTGTGCATCTTGCCTCTCTGGTCGGCTGAGCACCCGCACGCTCGTTTTGTGGGTTGACTTAGGCATACGGAGTTCATCCCCAGTCTAAGCATACGGAGTTCATTCCCAATCTAAGATCAGACCAGACTGAGGGTTGCGACAGCATGAGCATGCAAGAGGGATCGGGCCGATCCGCTACTTGTGCAGTCTGGCTCTCCGACTGGTTGAGCGCCCGCACGCCCATTTCGTGGGTTGGCTTAGGCATAGGGAGTTCATTCCATGTCTAAGCCCTAGCTAGACCGAGAGTTGTGGCAGCAGGACTGACAGCACGCAGAGGGAGACCGGGCGGATCCCCGACTTGCGCATTATGCTTTACCGGCCGACTCAGCGCCCGCACACTTATTTCGGGGTTGGCTTAGGCATTATACTTTGGCATACGGAGTTCAATCCCAATCTAAGATCAGACCAGATCAAGGGTTGCAGTAGCAAGATCGACAACATGTAGGAGGGGACTGGGCCGGTCCCCAGCTTTCACATTCTACCTCTCTGATCGGCTGAACGCCCGCACGCTCGTTTTGTGGGTTGGCTTAGGCATACGGAGTTCATTCCATGTCTAAGCATACAAAGTTCATTCCCGGTCTAAGATCGGATTGGACTGAGGGTTGTGGTAGCAGGACCAGCAACAGGATCGACAGCACGTAGAGGGGATCAGGTCGATCCTTGGCTTGCGCATTCTACCTCTTCGACCGGTTGAGCACCCGCAAGCTCAGTTCGTGGGTTGGCTTAGGCATACGGAGTTCATTCCATGTCTAAGCCCCAGTCGGACCGAGGTTGTGGTAGCAGGACCGGTAGTGGGATCGATAGCATGTAGAGGGGGACCGGGCTAATCCCCGGCTTGCGCATTATGCCTCTTCGACCGGCATCTCCGATTGGCTGAGCGCATGTACGCTCATTTCATGGGTTGACTTAGGCATACAGAGATCATCCCTAGTCTAAGCATACGGAGTTCATTCCCAGTCTAAGATTTTGAGCCACAGTGCACATGCTGAGCTCGAGCATGTACTGGTGAGGCATTTTTTTTGCCCGGGGCACCATCACCGGAGCATTGCCAGAGCATCGCCGGAGAGCCTAATTGGTGGCATTGGGGGTTCCGACGATTGGGGAGGCCAGGGGGTGTGCGCACATGATGTGCGATGGGTGCTGGTACTTGGCCCTTATATTTGCTCCCTATCCCTCATCAAACCTCAAGAACTCACACCCCCTTAAAGAGCATTTGAGATTTTGTAGGTTTGCTGCCAGTAGCCATTAAAGTGTTTGAAATGGGGACACTTTTTTCAAACGGTCACAAAATCTTCTCCACTTTGAGTTTTTAGCTGAATTTTTTTGTGCATGCCAACAAAAATACAAGGACACCTCTACCAAATTTGGGGACAAAACACTTTCTAAAAAATTTAAAAAAATCCCGAACTACAAAAAGTTTTGAAAATCGTGAAAAATAGAAAATGGGTCATCTTGCCATGAAACTTCACATGAAGTCTGAGTGCCAGCACGCCCGTTCTGTGGGTTGGCTTAGGCATAGGGAGTCCATTCCATGTCAAAGCCCCAGCCGGACCGAGGGTTGTGGCAGTGGGACCGGCAGCACGTTGAGGGGGATCGAGCCGATCCTCGGCTTGCGCATTATGCCTCTACGGACGACTCAGTGTCTGCACGCTCATTTCGTGGGTTGACTTATGCATACAGAGTTCATTCCCAATCTAAGATCGAACTGGATTGAGGGTTGCGGCAGCAAGATCGATAGCACGTGGGCGAGGACCGGGCTGATCCCTGACATGCACATTCTACCTCTTCAGTCGGCTGAGCGCCCGCACGCTCGTTTCGTGGGTTGGCTTAGGCATACGGAGTTCATTCCATGTCTAAGCATATGGAGTTCATTCCCAGTCTAAGATTTTGAGACATGGTGCACATGTTGGGCTCGGGCATGTGCTGGTGCTGCATTTTTTTCTCCCGGGGCACCATCGTCGGAGAGCCTAACCAGCGGCATTAGGGGTTCCGACGATTGGGGGGGCTGGGGGTGTACGCACATGATGTGCGATGGGTGCTGGTACTTGGCCCTTATATTGGCCACCTATCCCTCATCAAACCTCGAGAACTCACACCCCCTTAAAGAGCATTTGAAATTTTATAGGTTTGCTACCAGTAGCTATTAAAGTGTCTGAAATGGGGACACTTTTTTCAAACGGTCACAAAATCTTCTCCACTTCGAGTTTTTAGCTGAATTCTTTTGTGCATGCCAAAAAAAATACAAGGATCACCTCGACCAAATTTGGTGACAAAACTCTTTCTAAAAGAATTTTAAAAAATCCCGAACAGTAAAAAGTTTCAAAAATCATGAAAAATAGAAAACGGGTCGTCTTGCCATGAAACTTCACATGAAGGCTTAGGGGACCATTGTATGAATTTACAAGCCATAAAAATGGCATTGGCATGGCAGAAATATGAAGATGTGCTTGAACCGACCTACTGCCCGTTCGATCCCCGGCTTGCGCATCCTGCCTCTCTGGTTGGCTGAGTGCCCGCACGCTCGTTTCGTGGGTTGACTTAGGCATACGGAGTTCATCCCCATTCTAAGCATATGGAGTTCATTCCCAGTCTAAGATCGGACCGGACCGAGGGTTGCGGCAGCAGGATCGATAGTACGCAGGGGGGATCGAGCCGATCCCCGGCTTGCGCATTCTACCTCTCCGGTCGACTGAGTGTCCGCACGCCTGTTTCATGGGTTGGCTTAGGCATAGGGAGTTCATTCCATGTCTAAGCCCCAACTGGACTGAGGGTTGTGGCAGCTGGACTGGCAGCACGCAGAGGGGGACCGGGCTGATCCCCAGCTTGCGCATTATGCCTCTCCAGCCAGCTCAGTGCTCGCACGCTCGTTTCGTGGGTTGACTTAGGCATACAAAGTTTATTCCCAGTCTAAGATCAGACCAGACCGAGGGTTACGGTAGCAATATCAACAGCATGCAGGGGGGACCAGGTCGGTCCATGGCTCATGCATTCTACCTTTCCGACCGGTTGAGCGCTCGCACGCTCGTTTCATGGGTTGGCTTAGGCATACGGAGTTCATTCCATTTCTAAGCATACGAAGTTCATTCCAGTCTAAGATTGGACCAGATCGTGGGTTGCGGTAGCAGGACCAGCAACAAGATCGATAGCACATAGGGGGGATCGGGCTGATCCCCGGCTTGTGCATTTTGTGTCTCCGACCGGTTGAGTGCCTGCACGCTCGTTTCGTGGGTTGGCTTAGGCATACAAAGTTCATTCCATGTCTAAGCCCCAGCCGAATCGAGGGTTGTGGTAACAGGATCGACATCGGGATTAGCAGCACGCAAAGGGGGACCGGGCTAATCCTCAGCTTACGTATTATGCCTCTCCGTCTAGCCTTTCCGGCCGGCTGAGCATCCGGACGCTCGTTTCATGGGTTGACTTAAGCATACGGAGTTCATCCCTAGTCTAAGCATACGAAGTTCATTCCCAGTCTAAGATCGGATCAGACCGAGGGTTACGGTAGTAGGATCGGTAGCACGTAAGGGAACCAAGCCGTTCCTCGACTTGTGCATTCTGCCTCTCCGATCGACTGAGGGCCCGCACGCCCGTTTCGTGGGTTGGCTTAGGCATAGGGAGTTCATTCCAAGTCTATGCCCCAGCCAGATCGAGGGTTGTGGCAGTGGGAGTGAAAGCATGCAGTAGGGGACCGGGCCAATCCCCTGCTTGTGCATTATGCCTCTCCGGTCGGCTCAACGCCCGCATGCCCATTTCGTGGGTTAACTTTGGCATACGGAGTTCATTCCCAGTCTAAGATCGGATCAGACCAAGGGTTGTAACAACAAGATCGACAGCACGCAGAGGGGACCGGGCCGATCCCCAGCTTGAGCATTTTGCCTCTTCGACCGACTGAGCGCCCGCACGCTCATTTCATGGGTTGGCTTAGGCATATGAAGTTCATTCCGTGTCTAAGCCCCAGTCGGATCGAGGGCTGTGACAGCAGGACCGACAGCGGGATCGGCAGCACGTAAAGTGGGATCGAGCTGATCCCCAGCTTACGCTTTATGCCTCTCCGTCTGACCTCTTCGGTTGACTGAGATCCCGCACGCTCATTTCGTGGGTTGACTTAGGCATACGGAGTTCATCCCCTGTCTAAGCATACGGAGTTCATTCCCAGTCTAAGATCGGATCAGACCGAGGGTTACGACAGTAGGATCGGTAGCACGCAGGGGGGACCGAGCTGATCCCCTGCTTACGCATTGCCAACTGAGCGTCCGCACGCTCGTTTCATGGGTTAGCTTACCCATACGAAGTTCATTCCATCTCTAAGCCCCAGCCGGACCAAGGGTTGTGGCAGTAGGACCGGCAGCACGCAGAGGGGGACCGGGCTGATCCCCGGCTTGCACATTATGCCTCTCCGATTGACCTCTCCGGTCGACTGAGCGCCCGCACGCTCGTTTCATGGGTTGACTTAGGCACACGGAGTTCATCCCCAGTCTAAGCATATGGAGTTCATTCCAAGTCTAAGATCGGACTGGTTCGAGGGTTGCGGCAGCAGGATTAGTTGTACACAGAGGGGACCGGGCCGATCCTCGGCTTGCGTATTCTACCTCTCGGGCCGACTGAGCACCCACACGCCCGTTTCGTGGGTTGGCTTAGGCTTAGGGAGTTCATTCCATGTCTAAGCCCCAGCCAGACTGAGGGTTGTGGCAGCGGGATCGATAGCACACAGCGGGGGATCGGGCTGAACCTCGGATTGCTCATTATGCCTCTTCGACCGGCTCAGCGCCTGTACACTCATTTCATGGGTTGACTTTATGCATACGAAGTTCATTCCCAGACTAAGATCAGACCAAATTGAGGGTTGCGACAACAGGATCGACAGCAAGTAGGGGGGACCGGGTCGATCCCTGGCTTGCACATTCTGCCTGTCCGACCGACTGAGCGCCTGCACGCTCGTTTCGTGGGTTGGCTTAGGCATACGGAGTTCATTTCATGTCTAAGCATACGGAGTTCAATCCCAGTGTAAGATTTTGAGCCACGGTGCACATGCTAGGCTCGAGCATGTGCTGGTGCCGTATTTTTTTTGCCTAGGGCACCATCACCGGAGCATCGCCGGAGAGCCTAACCGACGGCTTTGGGGGTTCGACGATTGGGGGGGCCGGGGGGTGTGCGCACATGATGTACGATGGGTGCTGGTACTTGACCCTTATATTGGCCCCTTATTCCTCATCAAACTTGGAGAACTCACACCCCCTTAAAGAGCATTTGAGATTTTATAGGTTTCCTGCCAGTAGCCATTAAAGTGTCTGAAATGGGGACACTTTTTTCAAACGGTCACAAAATCTTCTCCGTTTTGATTTTTTAGCTGAATGTTTTGTGCATGCTAAGAAAAATACAAGGATCATCTCTACCAAAGTTGGGGACAAAAATCTTTCTAAAAAAATTTTAAAAAATCCTAAACCGCAAAAAGTTTCAAAAATCATGAAAAATAGAAAACAGGTCGTCTTGCCACGAAACTTCACATGAAGGCTAAGGGGACCATTGTATGAATTTACAAGCCATGCAAATGGTATTGGCATGGCAGAAATATGAAGATGTGCTTGAACCCACTTACCACCCGTTCGACCCCCGGCTTGCGCATCCTGCCTCTCTGGTCGGCTAAGGGCTCACACGCTCGTTTCGTGGGTTGACTTAGGCATACGGAGTTCATCCCCAGTCTAAGCATACGGAGTTCATCTCCAGTCTAAGCATACGAAGTTCATTCCATGTCTAAGCCCTAGCCAAACCAAGGGTTATGGCAGCAGGACCGGCAGCACACAGCGGGGGATCGGGCCGATTCTCGGCTTGCGTATTATGCCTCTCCGATCGGCTCAACGCCCGCACACATGTTTCGTGGGTTGACTTAGGCATACGGAGTTCATTCCCAGTCTAAGATCAGACCAGACCGAAGGTTGCGACAGTAGGATCGACAGCACGCAGGTGGGACCGGGTCGATCCCCAGCTTGCGTATTCTGCCTCTCCGGCTGGCTGAGCGCCCGCACGTTCATTTCGTGTGTTGGCTTAGGCATACGGAGTTCATTCCATGTCTAAGCATACGAAGTTCATTCCCAGTCTAAGATCAGACCGGACCGAGGGTTGTGGCAGTAGGACCAGCAGCAGGATCAGCAGCACACAGGAGGGGACCGGGCCGATCCTCGGCTTGCATATTCTGCCTCTCCGATTGGCTGAGTGCCCGCACACTCATTTCGTGGGTTGGCTAAGGCATACGAAGTTCATTCCATGTCTAAACCCCAGCCGGACCGAGGGTTATGGTAGCAGGACCGGTAGTGGGATCGACAGCAGGCAGAAAGAGACCGGCCTGATCCCCAGATTATGCATTATGCCTCTCCGGCCGGCCTTTCCGACCAACTAAGTGCCCACACGCTTGTTTCATGGGTTGACTTAGGCATACGGAGTTCATCCCCAGTCTAAGCATACAAAGTTCATTCCCAATATAAGATCGGACCAGACCGAGGGTTGCGACGGCAGGATCAGCAGCACGTAGGGGGGACCGAGCCGATCCCTAGCTCGCGCATTCTGCCTCTTCGGCCGGCTGAGCGCATGTACGCCCGTTTCATGGGCTGGCTTAGGCATAGGGAGTTCATTCCATTTCTAAGCCCCAGCCAGATCGAGGGTTGTGGCAGCGGGATCGGTAGCATGCAGAGGGGGATTGGGCCGATCCCCGGCTTGCACATTATGTCTTTTCGGTTGACTCAACGCCCGTACATTCGTTTCATGGGTTGACTTATGCATACAGAGTTCATTCCCAGTCTAAGATCAGACCAAACCGAGGGTTACGGCAGCAGGATCGACATCTCACAGGAGGGATCGGACCGATCCTCGGCTTGCGTATTCTACCTTTCTGATCGGCTGAGTGCCCTCACGCTCGTTTCGTGGGTTGGCTTAGGCATATGGAGTTCATTCCATGTCTAAGCATAAGGAGTTCATTCCCAGCCTAAGATTTTGAGCCACGGTGCAAATGCTGGGCTCGGGCATGTGCTGGTGCCACATTTTTTTTGCCCGGGGCACCATCGTCGGAGCATCACCGGAGCATCGTCGGAGAGCCTAACCGGTGGCATTGGGGGTTTCAACGATTGGGGGTTTCAACGATTGGGGGGGCCGGGGGGTGTGCACACATGATGTGCGATGGGTGCTGGTACTTATGTCACGGGCTTCGACCTTAGACTCAGAAACCGTGCGGCCTTAGGCTTGGAATCTCCTCCTTTATGCCTAACTCAGCCTAAAACATAAGCGTACAGGCACAAAAACAACGGGAAGGGCTGATTATGCAAGTTAAAGAGAAATAGGATAAGAAGGCAGAATTCTGGAAATGCTCTTGTATTCATTGAAACAGAAGTGTTTGATGGTGTACAAACAAGGGAGGAGCAGCCCTATATTTATAGTTGAGGCTCCAGCTTACACTTAATGGCAATATCCCTAGAATAAAGGTTAAAATCATGGGATTATACAGATTACAATCAATCAGGATGCTAACTCCTGATTTTTAAGGTCAACCAAATCTGCCAGGATGTTACTGCTGATCCTGCCTGCTTCCAGAAGCTTCCCTTGCTTGTCTAGCACCTTAGGCCTTTTTGGATGTGGTGCGGGCAGCTTGTATGCCAGGCCTTGGTCTCACGAGTTGGCCTGCAAGTTGGCCGGGCATTCTGAACTCGTTTGCTAGGCTTTGCGCATAGATACTCGCTAGCACGCCTGGTCTGCGGGCCTCAACCTTTGGCTCACCTGTTGGTGCGCCTGATGTGCCTGGCGTGCCCACCAAGGGTGTGACATTTTCCCTCACCTGATTGCGCAACGCCCTCATTGCATCTTCTGCATAGTACTGCCTGATCTGGTCCTCGAATTGCCATAAGTCATCTGCTAGTTCCCAGCTCGCCTCACTATCTGGAAGTCCCTTCCAGCGCACCAAGTACTTTGTCCTAGCTGATAGTTCTTCCATCTCACCTCTCGGTCAGTTATGATGCTGTGGACCTCCTTCTCATATGAGGCCATTGCTCCCAATGGCGCACGCTTTGACTCTACCCATCATGGATCTCCCTTATCCTCATGGAACAGCTTGAGCATGCTCACATGGAACACCGGGTGTACCCTCAGCTTGGGTGGCATATCCAACTCATAGGCAACCTTGCCTATCCTCTTGACTACTCGAAAAAGTCCCTCATACCTTCAGACTAAGCTTTGTGCAGCCCCCTATGGCGTACAATGGGATGCAGCTTCACCAATACCAAGTCTCTAACCTGGAACTACACGTCCTGCCTCTTCTGGTCTGCCCACTTCTTTGACCTCTTGGCCGCCTTGTGTAGACAAACTCTGGCCAAGTCAGTTTGCTCCTGCCATGCCTTGGCAAACTTGTATTCTGCTGGATTTGACCCTGTATAACCTACAGCAATCGAACCAGGTGTTAGTGGTTGTTGCCCTGTCATAACCTCAAATGGGCTCTGGTTCGTTGCCTCATTCCTTTGCAAGTTGTAGGAAAACTACGCAATATCTAGCAGCTTTGGCTAGTCCCTTTGTGTGGCACTCACATAGTGCCTGAGGTAGACCTCTAATAGTCCATTCACTTATTCTGTTTGCCCATCGATCTACGAATGCATGCTGGTGGAAAAGTTCAAGTCTAACCCTAACAGCTTGAACAACTTAGTCCAGAACCTGCCCGTAAAACGCCCATCCCGATCACTAACAATGGCCCTCGACACTCCCCAATACTTAACCATGTTCTTCAGGAACAATCGAGCTGCCTCCTCTGTTGGGCACTCCTTGGTTGCTGGAATGAAGATTCCATACTTGGAAAACCTGTCCACCACTACCATGATGCTTCCAAACCCTTCTGCTTTGGGTAGACTGACTATAAAGCCCAGAGAAACACTCTTCCATGGTCGCTCTGGCACTGGCAATGGCTCCAAGAGACCACCTGGTTTCTTGAGCTCCACCTTGTCCTGTTGGCACACAAGAGAAGTCTTCACATAGGCCTCCACATCGTCCCTCATGTGCGGCCAGTAGTACCGGTCCTCGATCAACCCAAAGGTACGGCTCACTCCAGGGTGTCCAGCACACCTTGAATCATGGCATTCTTGTAAAACTTCCTTGCGGAGCTTCTCGTGCTGTGGCACAAGCAATCTACTACCCCTGGTGTACAACAAGCCATCCTGCAACCAAAACTGCCTAGTCTTACCTTGCTGGACGTACTCCATCAAAGCCTTGGCTGTAGGATCATGCGTAAGTTCCTCCTTGATGCACGGCACCAGTGACCCCTCTGGTTGGCTAATGGCAGTAAGGTTAGGCTTCCTGCTCAGGGCATCTGCCACTAGGTTCGCCTGCCCCGGCTTGTACTCTATCTGGAAATCAAATTTCGTAAGAAAATCTTACCATCTCGCCTGCTTGGGGGACAGCTTCTTCTGCGTCTGGAAGTAGTTGGTCGCCACATTGTCCATCCTAACCATGAAACTTGACCCCAATAGGTAATGGCACCAAGTGTGCAAGCAGTGCACCACTATAGTCATCTCTTTTTCTTGGACCGTGTACTTGCACTCATTCTCGTTCAGCTTCTTGCTCTCGAACGCTACTGGACGTCCCTCCTGCATCAACATGCCCCCTATGGCAAAGTCTGATGCATCCGTATGCACCTCATACGGCTTGGCATGGTCTGGCAAGGCCAAGACTGGCTTCTCGGTCACAGCCTGCTTCAACTTGTCAAAGGCTTCCTGGCACCCTACGCTCCACTCCGATGCTTTCCCTTTCTTGAGCAAGTCAATCAATGGTGTGGCTATTGCTGAGTGACCTTTGATGAAGCGCTTGTAGTAGTTGACCAGCCCAAGGAATGATCTCAACCTAGTGACCTTGGCTGGCAGTTGCCACTCCAGGATGGCATGTATCTCGCCTTCATCCATGCGTATCCTACCACCTTCCACTATATGGCCAAGGAACGGGATCTCCTGCTAGGTGAATGAGCACTTCTCCCTCTTGACAAACAGCTTGTGCACCCGTAACACCTCGAACACTTATCTCAAGTGGTCTACATGGTCTCCCAAAGTCTGGCTGTAGATCACAATGTCATCCAAATAAACCACAACAAACCGATCAAGGAATGACTGAAGTACCTTGTTCATAAGGGTGCAAAATGTTGCTGGGGCATTCGTGAGTCCGAAAGGCATCACCAAGAACTCATACGAACCATACCAAGTGACACATGCTGTCTTTCGCTCATCTCCCTCCGTGATCCTAACTTGATAGTAGCTTGACTTCAAATCCAGCTTGGTGAACCACCTTGCACTCCCAAGTTGATCGAACAAGTACGCAATGAGTGGGATGGGGTACTTGTTCTTGATGGTCAGCTTGTTCAAAGCCCGATAGTCTATGCACAGCCACAACGACCCATCATGCTTACGCTGAAATAGAACTGGTGCACCATAGGGTGCCTTCGATGGCCTGATGAAGCCAGCATCAACTAACTCTTTGAGCTGCTTCTTCAACTCCTCCAACTCTGGTGGAGACATTCGGTAAGGGGCTCTAGCTGATGGCTTGGCCTCAGACACCAGCTCGATCTTGTGGTCCACCTCCCTCTTAGGTGGTAGCTTGCTAGGTAGCTTTGCGAGCATCACATCACTAAAGGTCTTCAGCACCTTTAGCACCTCCAAAGGTGACTCAGTCTCCTTCTCCCTTGGCTCATCATATTTTAGGGCTGCTAAGAAGGTGTCTTCTTGTCTGCTTACCACCTTGGCAAATTGGATGGCTAACACCACCCGCGACCCAACTCCAGACCCTCTCCTCAATGGCACTAGGCATTGGCACCGTGCATCCAAGATGCAAACACAATCGGCAAAAGGCACAAGGAGGGCGTTAATCCGAACAAGGAAATCCAACCCAATCACAAACTCATAGTCATCAAGGGGTATTACCTCAACGGTCTCCTTGCCTTTCCAGTCTCCAAGCTACAACTCCACTCCCCACGCTACTCCAATGGCTGGAACTTCCTTGGAGTTCACCATTTTGATGGTACCAATCCCTTTTTGCACCTTTAGTCTGAGCTTCCGGGCTCCATCACCTGAAATAAAAAGATGTGAGGCACCTGTGTCCACCAGTACGCTCACCTTCTGACCCGCAACCATCAAATCTGTAAACATCAAGCCCTTTGGCTTACGACTCCCCTTACTCTAGACAGTATTGAGCACTAACAACCCAAGCTTTACTGCCCCTGACTCTGGCTCCTCGTCAGACTCTTTGTCTACAGCAGCCAGCTTGCCCTTCTATGGCAATTGCGCGTTATGTGGCTCCCTCCACATAGGTAGCATGCTAGTGGCTCTCGGTCCCCCTTTGCTTTCCACTTGCCTGTTGGTGGCTTCCTCTCGCCATCCTTGGTTGAACGGTCTCGGTCTCCATCCTTGGACTCCAGGTCACAGTCCTTCCTCTTGGACTGCTTCTTTTGATCCCTATCATCCCTGCCCTTACCCTTGGGCTTGGTAGACTCAAACTTGTTCAGAGGCTTGAACTCTATCAAGGCCTCGACAGTAGTCATGGCTTTAGCCAAGTCATGAACTCCTCTCCTTTGTAGCTCATGCTTCACCCACGGCTTCAGCCCATCCATGAAAGCAAATAAGGTGTCCTTTTCACCTAGATCTGAGATCTATAGCATCAGTTCAGAGAATTTCTGGACATACTCCCTTATGTCCCCTTGCTGGTTCAGCCTGTGCAACTTTGGCCACGCCTCATCATCGACATACTCTGGGTAAAATTATTCTCTAAACTCTTTTTGGAACTTTGCCCAGGTTCCAATCTTGGTGCTCCCATGCCTGACATCATCACACCTGTGCCTCTACCACAATAAGGCTACATCAGTGAGATACATAGCAGCGGTGCTTACCTTTATCGCCTCATCTTGCATGCCCATGGCTTGGAAGTACTACTCCATACCCCAAAGGTAGTTATCTACTTCCTTGGCCGCCCTAGTCCCCTTGAACTCCTTAAGCTTGGGGACATCCAATCTGGACTTGGACACTCCAGCAAACATGCCATTCCTAATGGCAGTCTTGCAAGCTACGAGCTCACTGGTACGCTCCTCCATCCGCTGGCGCATGGCCTCTATGCCATCACGCAAGGTCAGCACTTCAGCCTCCAAGGTCTGATTCTTTTGGGTGAACACATTCAAGCCTTTGTTGAGAGTAGCTTGCAGCTGACTTTGGATCTCCTTCCTCATGGAGTCTAGCGATGCAATGTGAGTTTCTACCCTCTCAAGCTTCTCTCCCATGTCACCCTTGGTCACCTTCACCTTGGCTAGCCTACCGTCCATGGTAGACCAGATATCTCTAGAACTGGCTTTCCTCCCTCTTCCACGCCCATGCTCTTGGGCCTCTGGTTGTTGGTTAGCAGCGTCACTTTGGGATGCCATCTCCTCTAACCTACACAATACAAACATGCAGAATCAAACTTGCTCTGATACCAACTGTCACGGGCTCTAACCTTAGACTCAAAAATTATGCGACCTTAAGCTTGGAATCTCCTCCTTTATGCCTAAGTCAGCCTAAAACACAAGCGTACGGGCACTAGAACAACCGAAAGGGTTGATTATGCAAGTTAAAGAGAAACAGGATAAGAAGGCAGAATTCTGGAAATGCTCTTGTATTCATTGAAACAGAAGTGTTTGATGGTGTACAAATGAGGGAGGAGCAGCCTTCTATTTATAGTTGAGGCTCCAGCTTACACTTAATGGTAATATCCCTAGAATAAAGGCTAAAATCATGGGATTATATAGATTACAATCCATCAGGATGCTAACTCTTGATTTTCAAGGTCAACCAAATCTGCCAAGATGCTGCTGCTGATCCTGCCTGCTTCTAGAAGCTTCCCTTGCGTGTATGCCAAGCCTTGGTCTCATGGCCTGGCTTGCAAGTTGGGCGGGCGTTCTGAACTCGTTTGCTAGGCTTTGCGCGCAGATACCAGCCAGCACGCCTGGTCTGCAGGCCTCAACCTCTGGCTTGCCTGTTGGTGCGCCTGATGCGCCTGGCGCGCCCTCCAGGGCATGACACTTGGCCCTTATATTGGCCCCCTATCCCTCATCAAAACTCAAGAACTCACACCCCCTTAAAGAGCATTTGAGATTTTATAGGTTTACTGCCAGTAGCCATTAAAGTGTCTGAAATGGGGATACTTTTTTCAAATGGTCACAAAATCTTCTCCACTTCGAGTTTTTAGCTAAATTTTTTTGTGCATGCCAAAAAAAATACAAGGATCACCTCTACCAAATTTGGGGACAAAACTCTTTCTAAAAAAATTTTAAAAAATCTTGAACTCCAAAATGTTTCGAAAATCATGAAAAATAGAAAATGGGTCGTCTTGCCACGAAACTTCACATGAAGGCTTAGGGGACCATTGTATGAATTTACAAGACATAAAAATGGCATTGGCATTGCAGAAATTAGAAGATGTGCTTGAACCCACCTACCATGCGTTCGATCCCCGGCTTGCGCATCCCGCCTCTCTGGTCGACTGGGTGCCCGCGCGCTCGTTTTGTGGGTTGACTTAGGCATACGGAGTTCATCCCCAGTCCAAGCATACGGAGTTCATTCATAGTCTAAGATCAGACCAGACCGAGGGTTACGACAGCAGGATCGACAGCACGCAGGGGGGATCGAGCTGATCCCTAGCTTGCGCATTCTGCCTCTCTGACCGGTTGAGCACCCGCACGCCTATTTCGTGGGTTGGCTTAGGCATAGGGAGTTCATTCCATGTCTAAGCCCCAGCCCGACCGAGGGTTGTGGCAGCGGGACCGACAGCTCGCAGAGGGGGACCGAGCTGATCCCTGGCTTGCGCATTATGCCTCTATGGCCAGCTCAGCGCCCACACGCTCGTTTCGTGGGTTGACTTAGGAATACGGAGTTCATTCCCTATCTAAGATCAGACCAGACTGAGGGTTACGGTGTAGGATCAACAGCACGCAGGGGGGACCGGACCGGTCCCCGACTTATGCATTCTGCCTCTTCGGCCAGTTGAGCACCCGCACGCTCGTTTCGTGGGTTGGCTTAGGCATACAGAGTTCATTCCATGTCTAAGCATATAGAGTTCATTCCCAGCCTAAGATCAGACCAGACCGAGGGTTGCGACAGCAGGACCAGCAACAGGATCGGTAGCACGTAGGGGGGACCGGACCGATCCCCGGCTTGTGCATTCTGCCTCTCTGGCTGGCTGAGCACCTGCACGCTCGTTTCATTGGTTGGCATCGGCATACGGAGTTCATTCCATGTCTAAGCCCCAACCGGACCGAGGGTTGTGGCAGTAAGACCAGCAACGGGATTGGTAGCACGCAGAGGGGGACCGAGCTGATCCTCGGCTTATGCATTATGCCTCTCCGGTCGACCTCTCCGGCAGGCTGAGCACCCGCACACTCGTTTTATGGGTTGACTTAGGCATACAGAGTTCATCCCCAGTCTAAGCATACGGAGTTCATTCCAAGTCTTAGATAAGACCGGACCGAGGGTTGCGACAGCAAGATCGGTAGCTCGCCGGGGGGACCAAGCTGATTCTCGGCTTCCGCATTCTACCTCTCCGACCGGCTGGGTGCCCACACACCCGTTTCGTGGGTTGGCTTAGGCATAGGGAGTTCATTCCATGTCTAAGCCCCATCCGAATCGAGGGTTGTGGCAGTGGGATCGGTAGCATGCAGGGGGGACCGGGCCGATCCCTAGCTTGTGCATTATGCCTCTTCGACCGGCTTAGCACCCGCATGCTCGTTTCGTGGGTTGACTTATGCATACGGAGTTCAGTCTCAGTCTAAACATATAGAGTTCATTCCCAGTCTAAGATCAAACCGGATCGAGGGTTGTGGCAGCAGGATCGGTAACACGTAGGGGGGATCGGGCTGATCCCCGACTTGCGCATTCTGCCTCTCCGACCAACTGAGTGCCCGCATGCCCGTTTCGTGGGTTAGCTTAGGCATATGGAGTTCATTCCATTTCTAAGCCCCAGCTGGACCGAGGGTTGTGGCAGCGGGAGCGACAGCACATAGCTTGCGCATTATGCCTTTCCAGCTGGCTTAGCGCCCGCACGCTCGTTTTATGGGTTGACTTACGCATACGGAGTTCATTCTCAGTCTAAGATTGGATCGGACTGAGGGTTGCGGTAGCAGGATTGACAGCACATAGGGGGACCGGGCCGATCCCCGTCTTGCGCTTTCTACCTCTCCGACCGACTGAGCGCCCACACGCTCCTTTCGTGGGTCGGCATAGGCATACGGGGTTCATTCCATGTCTAAGCATATGGAGTTCATTCCCAGTCTATGATCGGACTGGGAATTTACAAGCCATAAAAATGGCAATTGCACGGCAGAAATATGAAGATGTGCTTGAACCCACCTACCACTCGTTCGATCCCCGGCTTGTGCATCCTGCCTCTCTGGTAGGCTGAACGCCCGCACGTTCGTTTCGTGGGTTGACTTAGGAATACGGAGTTCATCACCAGTCTAAGCATATGGAGTTCATTCCCAGTCTAAGCATACGGAGTTCATTCCCAGTCTAAGATCACACTGGACCGAGGGTTGCGACAGCAAGATCGACAGCACGCAGGGGGGACCGGGCCGATCTCTGGCTTACGCATTCTGCCTCTTTGACCGGTTGAGTGCCCGCATGCCCGTTTTGTGGGTTGGCTTAGGCATAGGGAGTTCATTCCATGTCTAAGCCCCAGTCGGACCGAGGGTTGTGGCAGCAGAACCGGTAGCACGCAGAGGGGGACCGGGCCGATCTCCGACTTGCGCATTATGCCTTTTCGGCTGGCTCAGCGCCTGCATGCTTGTTTCGTGAGTTGACTTAGGCATACGGCATTTATTCCCAGTCTGAGAGTAGATCGGACCGAGGGTTACGGTAGCAGGATCGATAGCACGTATGGGGGACCGAGCCGATCCCCGTCTTGCACATTCTGCCTTTTCCATCGACTGAGCGCCCGCACGCTCGTTTCATGGGTTAGCTTAGGCATAGTTCATTCCATGTCTAAGCATACAGAGTTCATTCCAAGTCTAAGATCAGACTAAACTGAGGGTTACGGTAGCAAGACCAGTAGCAAGATTTACAGCATGTAGGGGGACCGGGTTGATCCCTGGCTTACGCATTCTGCCTTTTCGGTCGGCAGAGCGCCCGTACGCTTGTTTCGTGGGTTGGCTTAGGCATACAGAGTTTATTTCATGTCTAAGCCCCAGCAAAACCGAGGGTTGTGGCAGCGGGATCGACAGCACGCAAAGGGGGACCAGGCAAATCCCTGACTTACGCATTATGCCTCTCCGACCGATTGAGTGCCCGCACGCTCGTTTCATGGGTTGACTTAGGCATACGGAGTTCATCCCTAATCTAAGCCTACGGAGTTCATTCCTAGTCTAAGATCGGACTGAACTGAGGGTTACGGCAGCAGTATTGGCAGCACGCAGGGGGGATCGAGCCGATCCTCGACTTGGGAATTCCGCCTCTTCGGCCGGCTAAGCGCCCACACGCCCGTTTCGTGGGTTGGCTTAGGCATAGGGAGTTCATTCCATGTCTAAGCCCCATCCAAATCGAGGGTTGTGGCAGTGGGACCGGCAGCACGCAGGGGGGACCGGGCCGATCCCTGGCTTGTGCATTATGCCTCTTTGGTCGGCTCAGCACCCGTACGCTCGTTTCATGGGTTGACTTATGCATACGGAGTTCAGTCTAAGTCTAAGATCGAATCGGATCGAGGGTTACGACAGTAGGATCGACAGCACGTAGGGGGGATCGGGTCGATCCCTGACTTGCACATTCTACCTCTCAATCCGACCGAGTGCCTGCACGCCCATTTCGTGGGTTGGCTTAGGCATAGGGAGTTCATTCCATGTCTAAGCCCCAGCCGGATCGAGGGTTGTGGCAGCGAGACCGACAGCACGTAGAGGGGGATCGGGCCGATCCCCGGCTTGCGCATTATGCCTCTTCGGCCAGCACAGTGCCCGCACTCTCATTTCATGGGTTGACTTATGCGTACGGAGTTTATTTCTAGTCTAAGATCAGACCGGACTGAGGGTTGCAACAGCAGGATCGGTAGCACGCAGGGGGGATCGGGCTGATCCCTGGTTTGCGCATTCTACCTCTCCGGCTGGCTGAGCGCCTGCACGTCCATTTCATGGGTTGGCTTAGGCATAGGGAGTTCATTCCATGTCTAAACCCCAGTCGCATCAAGGGTTGTGGCAGCGAGATCGGCAGCACGTAGAGGAGGACCAGGCCGATCCCCGGCTTGCGCATTATGCCTCTTCGGTCAACTCAGCGCCTGCACGCTCGTTTCGTGGGTTGCTTAGGCATACGAAGTTCATTCCCAGTCTAAGATTGGACCAAACTGAGGGTTGTGGTAGCAGGATCGATAGCACGCAGGGGGGATCGGGCTGATCCCCAGCTTGCGCATTCTACCTCTTCGGTCGGCTGAGCGCCCACACACTCGCTTCGTGGTTTGGCTTACGCATACGGAGTTAATTCCATGTCTAAGCATATGGAGTTCATTCCCAGTCTAACATTTTGAGCCACGGTGCACATGCTGGGCTCGGGCATGTGCTGGTGCCACATTTTTTTCACCCGGGGCACCATCGTCGGAGCATCGTCGGTGAGCCTAACCAGTGGCATTGGGGGTTCTAGCGATTGGGGGGGCCGGGGGGTGTGTGCATATGATGTGTGATGGGTGCGGGTACTTGGCCCTTATATTGGCCCCCTATCCCTCATCAAACCTCAAGAACTCACACCCCCTTAAAGAGCATTTGAGATTTTATAGGTTTGCTGCCAGTAGCCACTAAAGTGTCTGAAATGGGGACACATTTTTCAAACGGTCACAAAATCTTCTCCACTTTGATTTTTTAGCTGAATTGTTTTGTGCATGCCAACAAAAATACAAGGATCAACTCTACAAAATTTGGGGACAAAACTCTTTCTAAAAAAATTTTAAAAAATCCCTAACCGTAAAAAGTTTCAAAAATCATGAAAAATAAAAAACGGGTCGTCTTGCCACGAAACTTCACATGAAGGCTTAGGGGACCATTGTATGAATTTACAAGCCATAAAAATGGCATTGGCACAGCAGAAATATGAAGATGTGCTTGAACCCACCTACCACCCGTTCGATCCCCGGCTTGCCCATCTTGCCTCTCTAGTCGGCTGAGCGCCCGTACCCTCATTTCGTGGGTTGACTTAGGTATATGAAGTTCATCCCCAGTCTAAGCATACGGAGTTCATTCCAAGTCTAAGATCGGATCGGACCGAGGGTTGCGGCTATAGGATCGACAGCACGTAGGGGGACCAGGCTGATCCCTGGCTTGCGCATTCTGCTTCTCCAACCGATTGAGCACCCGCACGCCCGTTTCGTGGGTTGGCTTAGGCATAGGGAGTTCATTACATGTCTGAGCCCCAGCCGGGTTGAGGGTTGTGGCAGCTGGACCGGCAGCACGCAGAAGAGGACCGAGCCGATCCTCGACTTACGCATTATACCTCTCATGCCGGCTCAGCGCCCGTATGCTCGTTTCATGGGTTGACTTAGGCATATAGAGTTCATTCCCAGTCTAAGATCAGACCAGACCGAGGGTTACGGTAGCAGGATCGACAGCATGTAGGGGGGACCGGGCCGATTCCTGGCTTGCACATTTTGCTTCTCCGACCGACTGAGCACCCGTATGCTCATTTCGTGGGTTGGCTTAGGCGTACGGAGTTCATTCCATGTCTAAGCATACAGAGTTCATTCCCAATCTAAGATCGGATCAGACCGAGGGTTGCGGCAGCAGGATCGGCAGCACGCAGGGGGGGATCGGGCCGATCCCTGACTCGCACATTCTGGCTTTTCGGCCTGTTGAACGCTCGCACGCTCGTTCCGTGGGTTGGCTTAGGCATATGAAGTTCATTCCATGTCTAAGCCCCAGCTGGACCGAGGGTTGTGGCATTGGGGTCGGCAGGGGGATCGACAGCATGTAGAGGGGGACCGAGCTGATCCTCGGCTTGCGCATTATGCCTCTTCGACTGGCCTCTCTGGCCAGCTGAGCGCCCGCACGCTCGTTTCGTGGGTTGCCTTAGGCATACGGAGTTTATCCCCAGTCTAAGCATATGAAGTCCATTCCCAGTCTAAGATCGGGCCGGACCGAGGGTTGCGGGAGCAAGATGGGCAGCACGCAGGGGGGACTGGGTTGATCCCCGACTTACGCATTCTGCCTCCCCGATCGGTTGAGCACCCGCATGCCCATTTCGTGGGTTGGCTTAGGCATAGGGAGTTCATTCCATGTCTAAGCCCCATCTAGACAGAGGGTTGTGGTAGCGGGACTGATAGCACACAGAGGGGGATCGTGTCGATCCCCGGCTTGCACATTATGACTCTTCGGTCGGCTCAGTGCCCGCATGCTCGTTTCATGGGTTGACTTATGCATACGGAGTTCATTCCCAGTCTAAGATCAAACTGAATTGAGGGTTGCAGCAGCAGGATCGACAGCTTGCAGGGGGGACTGGGTCAATCCCCGGCTTGCACATTCTGCCTTTCCGACCGGTTGAGCGCCCGCACACTCGTTTCGTGGATTGGCTTAGGCACACGGAGTTCATTCCCAGTCTAAGATTTTGAGCCACGGTGCACATGCTGAGCTCGGGCATGTGCTGGTGCCACATTTTTTTTGCCCAGGGCACCATCGTCGGAGCATCGTCGGAGCATCACCGGAGAGCCTAACCGACGGCATTGGGGGTTCTGGCGATTGGGGGGACCGGGGGGTGTGCGCACATGATCTGTGATGGGTGCTGGTACTTGGCCCTTACATTGGCCCCCTATCCCTCATCAAACCTTGAGAACTCACACCCCCTTAAAGAGCTTTTGAGATTTTATAGGTTTGTTGCCTGTAGCTATTAAAGTGTCTGAAATGGTGACACCTTTTTCAAATGGTCACAAAATCTTCTCCACTTCGATTTTTTAGCTGAATTTTTTTGTGCATGCCAACAAAAATTCAAGGATCACCTCAAACATATTTGGGGACAAAACTCTTTCTAAAAAAATTTTAAAAAATCCCGCACCATAAAAGGTTTCAAAAATCGTGAAAAATAGAAAACGGGTCGTCTTACCACGAAACTTCACATGAAGGCTTAGGGGACCATTGTATGAATTTACAACCATAAAAATGGCATTGGCATGGTAGAAATATGAAGATGTGCTTGATCACACCTACCACCTATTCGATCCCCGGCTTGCGCATCCTGCCTCTCTGGTCGGCTGAGCACCCGCACGCTTATTTCGTGGGTTGACTTAGGCATATGAAGTTCATCACCAATCAAAGCATACAGATTTCAATCCCAGTCTAAGATCGGATCAGACCGAGGGTTGAGACAGTAGGATCGACAGCACGTAGGGGGTACCGGGCCGATCCCCAGCTTACGCATTCTGCCTCTCCGGTCGACTGACCATCGCATGCCCATTTCATGGGTTGGCTCAGGCATACGGAGTTCCTTTCATGTCTAAGCCCCAGTCGGATTGAGGGTTGTGGCAGCGGGACAGGTAGCACCCAGAGGGGGATCGAGCTGATCCTTGGCTTGCGTATTATGCCTCTCCGGCCAGGTAAGCGCCCGCACGCTCATTTCGTCGATTGACTTAGGCATACGGAGTTCATTCCCATTCTAAGATCAGACCGGATCGAGGGTTGCGACAGCAGGATCGACAGCACGCAGGGGGGACCGGGTCGACTGGCTGAGCGGCTGCACGCTCGTTTTGTGGGTTGGCTTAGGCATACGGAGTTCATTCCATATCTAGGCATATGGAGTTCATTCCCAGTCTATGGTCAGACCGGACCGAGGCTTGTGGCAGCAGGACCAGCTGCAGGATCGATAGAATGCAGGGGGTGATCGAACCGATCCCTGGCTTGCGCATTCTGCCTCTCTGGTCGACTGAGTGCACACACGCTCGTTTCGTGGGTTGACTTAGGCATACAGAGTTCATCCCCAATCTAAGCATACGGAGTTCATTCCCAGTCTAAGATCAAACCGAACCCAGGGTTGCGGCGTAGGATCGGCAGCACGCAGAGGGGATCGGGTCGATCCTTGGCTTGCGCATTCTGCCTCTCCGACCGGCTTAGCACCCGTACACCTATTTCATGGGTTGGCTTAGGCATAGGGAGTTCATTCCATGTCTAAGCCCCAACCGGACCGAAGGTTATGGCAACGGGACTGACAGGACGCAGAGGGGGATCGGTGCGATCCCTGAGTTACGTACTATGCCCCTACGACTGGTTCATCACCCGAACACTCGTTTCGGGGGTTGACTTAGGCATACGAAGTTCATTCCCAATCTAAGATCGGGCCAGACCGAGGGATGCGATAGCAAGATCGACAGCACGCAAGGGGGATCAGGCCAGTCCCTGGCTTGTGCATTGTGCCTCTCCGATCGACTGAGCACCTGCACGCTCGTTCCATGGGTTGGCTTAGGCATACAGAGTTCATTCCATGTCTAAGCATACGGAGTTCATTCCCAATCTAAGATCGGATCGGACCGAGGGTTGCAGTAACAGGACAAGCAGCAAGATCGATAGCACGCAGGAAGGGACCAGGCCGATCCCTAGCTTGTGCATTCTGCCTCTTCGGTCGACTGAGCACCCGTACGCTCGTTTCGTGGGTTGGCTTAGGCATACAGAGTTCATTCCATGTCTAAGCCCCAACCAGATCGAAGGTTGTGGCAGCAGGACCGACAGCGAGATCACCAGCACGAAGAGGGGGACTAGGATAATCCACGGATTACGCATTATGCCTCTCCGGCCGATTGAGCACCCGCACGCTTGTTTCATGGGTTGACTTAGGCATACGGAGTTCATCCCCAGTCTAAGCATATGGAGTTCATACCCAGTCTAAGATTGGACTGGACCGAGGGTTACAGCAGCAGGATAGGCAGCACGTAGGGTGGACCGGGCCGATCTCCGGCTTGCGCATTCTACCTCTCTGATCGACTGAGCGCCCGCACACCCGTTTCGTGAGTTGGCTTAGGCATAGGGAGTTCATTCCATGTCTAAGCCCCAGCCAAACTGAGGGTTGTAGCAGCAGGACCGATAGTATGCAGAGGGGGATCGAACTGATCACCGGCTTGCGCATTATGCTTCTCTGACCTACTCATTGCCCATACGCTCATTTTGTGGGTTGACTTAGGCATACGGAGTTCATTCCCAATCTAAGATCGGACCAGACCGAGGGTTACGACAGCAGGATCGATAACACGCAGGGGGGGACCGGGCCGGTCCCCGACTTACGCATTCTACCTCTCCAGTAGGCTGAACGCCCACACGCTCATTTCGTGGGTTGGCTTAGGCATACGGAGTTCATTCCATGTCTAAGGATACAGAGTTTGTTCCCAGTCCAAGATCAGACCGGACCGAGGGTTGTGCAGCAGGATCAGTAGCACACAAGGGGGGGCCGACTCGATCCCCATCTTACGTATTCTGCCTCTCTGACCGACTGAGCGGCCGCACGCCCGTTTCGTGGGTTGGCTTAGGCATACAGAGTTCATTCATGTCTAAGCCCTAGCCGGACCGAGGGTTGTGGCAGCAGGACCGGCAGCGGAAGCGGCAGCATGCATAGGGGGACCGGGCTGATCCCCAGCTTATGCATTATGCCTCTCTGACCAACCTCTCTAGCCGGCTGAGCGCTCGCACGCTCGTTTTATGGGTTGACCTAGTCATACGGAGTTCATCTTCAGTCTAAGCATACGGAGTTCATTCCCAGTCTAAGATCAGACCGGATCGAGGGTTACGACAGCAGGATCGGTAGCACGTAAGGGGGATCGAGCCGATCCCCAGCTTGCGCATTCTGCCTCTTTGGTCAGCTGAGCACCCTCACGCCCGTTTCGTGGGTTGGCATAGGCATAGGGAGTTCATTCCATGTCTAAGCCCTAGCCGGACCAGCAGCACACAGAAGGGGACCAGGCCGATCCCCGGCTTGCGCATTATGCCTTTTCGGTCGGCTCAGCGCCCGAACGCTCGTTTCCTGGGTTGACTTAGGCATAAGGAGTTCATTCCCAGTTTAAGATCAGATCGGACCGAAGGTTGCGACAGTAGGATCGACAGCACGTGGGGGGGACCGGGTCGGTCCCCGACTTGGGCATTCTGCCACTCCGGCCGGCTGAGTGCCCGCACGCTCGTTTCGTGGGTTGGCTTAGGCATACGGAGTTCATTCCCAGTCTAAGATCAGACCGGAACGAGGGTTGCAATAGCTGGACCAATAGCAAGATCGGCAGCACGCAGGGGGGGATCGGGTCGATCCCCAGCTTGCGCATTTTGCCTCTCCGGTCGGCTGAACGCCCGCACGCTCGTTCCATGGGTTGACTTACGCATACGAAGTTCATCTCCAGTCTAAGCATACGAAGTTCATTCCTTGTCTAAGATCGAACCAGACCGAAGGTTGCGGCAGCAGGGTCGACAGCACGTAGGGGGGACCGAGCCGATCCCCGGCTTGCACATTCTGCCTCTCCGACCGGCTGAGTGCCCGTATACCCGTTTCATGGGTTGGCTTAGGCATAGGGAGTTCATTCCATGTCTAAGCCCCAGCCAAACCGAGGGTTGTGGCAACGAGACCGGCAGCACGCAGAGGGGGACCGGGCTGATCCCCGACTTGTGCATTCTACCTCTCCAACCGGCTGAGCGCCCGCACGCTTGTTTCGAGGGTTGGCTTAGGCATACGGAGTTCATTCCATGTCTAAGCATATGGAGTTCATTCCCAGTCGAAGAGTTTGAGCCATGGTGCACATGCTGGGCTTGGGCATAGGGAGTTCATTCCAGACCTAGGGTTATGGCAACTGGATCGACAACACGCAGAGGGGGACCGAGCCAATCCCCGGCTTGCGCATTATGCCTCTCCGGCCGGCTCAACGCCTGCACGCTCATTTTGTGGGTTGGCTTAGGCATACGGAGTTCATTCCCAGTCTACGATTAGATCAGACCGAGGGTTGCGGCAGCAGGATCGATAGCACGAAAGGGGGGACTGGGTCAGTCCCCAGCTTACGCATTCTGCCTCTCCGGTCGGTTGAGCGCCCGCACGCTCGTTTCGTCGGTTGGCTTAGGCATACGGAGTTCATTCCATATCTAAGCCTACGGAGTTCATTCCCAGTCTAAGATCAGATCGGACTTAGGGTTGCGATAGCAGGACCAGCAGTAAGATCGACAGCATGTAGGGGGCGATCATGTCGATCCCTGGCTTGCACATTCTACCTCTCCGACCGACTGAGCATCCGCACGCTCGTTTCGTGGGTTGGCTTAGGCATACGGAGTTCATTCCATGTCTAAGCCCCAGCCGGACCGAGGGTTATAGCAGTAGGACCAGTAGCAAAATCAACAGCACGCAGAGGGGGACTGGGCTGATCCTAGCTTGTGCATTATGCCTCTCCAGTCGGCCTCTTCGGTCGGCTGAGCTCCCGCACGCTCGTTTCATGGGTTGACTTAGGCATATGAAGTTCATCCCCAGTCTAAGCATACGGAGTTCATTCCCAATCTAAGATCGGACCGGACCGAGGGTTGAAACAGTAGGATCGGTAGCACTAGGGGGACCAGGTCGATCCCCGGCTTGCGCATTCTACCTCTCCGGTCGGCTGAGCACCCGCACGCCCATTTCGTGGGTTGGCTTAGGCATAGAGGTTCATTCCATGTCGAAACCCCAGTCGAATCGAGGGTTGTGGCAGCAGGATCAGCAGCGTGCAGATGGGGACCGGGTCGATCCCCGACTTGTGCATTATGCCTCTCCGACTGGCCTAGCGCCTGAAAGCTCATTTCCTGGGTTGACTTAGGCATACGGAGTTCATTCCCAGCCTAAGATCAGACCGGACTGAAGGTTGTGATAGTAGGATCGACACATTCTGCCTCTCTGGTTGACTGAGCACCCACACGCTTGTTTCATGGGTAGGCTTAGGCATACGAAGTTCATTCCATGTCTAAGCATACGGAGTTCATTCCCAGTCCAAGATTGGACTGAACCGAGAGTTGCGATAGCAGGATCGGTAGCACGCAGTGGGGATCGGGCCGATCCCTGACTTATGCATTCTGCCTCTCCGATCGGCTGAGCGCACGCACGCTCGTTTGGTGGGTTGGCTTAGGCATACAAAGTTCATTCCATGTCTAAGCCCCAGCCAGACCGAGGGTTATGGCAGCAGGACCGGCAGTGGGATCGACAGCACGTAAAGGGGGACCAGACTGATCCCCGGCTTGTGCATTATGCCTCTTTGGCTGGCCTCTCCAGCCGACTGAGTGCCCGTACGCTCATTTCATTGGTTGACTTAGGCATACGGAGTTCATCCCCAGTCTAAGCATACGGAGTTCACTTGCAGTCTAAGATCGGATCGGACCGAAGGTTACGGCAGCAGGATCTGTAATACGTAGGGGGGACTGTGCCATTCCCCGACTTACGCATTCTGCCTCTCCGGTCGGCTGAGTGCCCGCACGCCCGTTTCGTGGGTTGGCTTAGGCATAGGGAGTTTATTCCATGTCTAAGCCCCAGCCGGACCGAGGGTTGTGGCAGCGGGACTGGCAACACGCAAAGGGGGACTAGCCCGAACGTTTGTTTCATGGGTTAACTTAGGCATGAGGAGTTCATTCCCAGTCTAAGATCGGACCAGACCGAGCGTTGCGGTAGCAGGATCGATAGCACGTAGGGGGGACCGGGCCGGTCCTCGACTTGCGCATTCTACCTCTCCGATCGATTGAGTGCCCACACGCTCGTTTCATGGGTTGACTTCGGCATACGGAGTTCATTCCATGTCAAGCATATGGGGTTCATTCCCAGTCTAAGATTGGATCGGACCGAAGGTTGCAGCTGCAGGACCAGTAGCAAGATCGGCAGCACGCAGAGGGATCGAGTCGGTCCCCAGCTTGTACATTCTGCCTCTACGATTGGCTGAGCGCTCGCACGCTCGTTTCGTGGGTTGGCTTAGGCATACGGGCTCATTCCATGTCTAAGCCCCAGTCGAACTGAGGGTTATGGTAGTAGGATCAGCAACATGTAGAGAAGGATTGAGCCGATCCCTGACTTGCGCATTATGCCACTACGGTCGGTTCAGCGCCTGAACGCTTGTTTCGTGGGTTGACTTAGGCATACGGAGTTCATTCCCAGTCTATGATCGGGCCGAACCAAGGGTTGCGGTAGTAGGATCGAAGCACGCAGGGGGGGACCGGGTCGGTCCTCGACTTACGCATTCGGCCTCTCCCACTGCTTGAGCACCTGCATGCTCGTTTTATGGGTTGGCTTAGGCATACAGAGTTCATCCCCAATCTAAGCATATGGAGTTCATCCCCAGTTTAAGCATACGGAGTTCATTCCTAGTGTAAGATCAGATCGAATGGAGGGTTGCAGCAGCAGGATCTGCAGCACGCAGGGGGGACCGAGCTAATCCCCAGCTTGCACATTCTGCCTCCCCCACCGACCTCTCCAGTCGGCTAAGCGCCCGTCCGCTCGTTTCATGGGTTGACTTATGCATATGGAGTTCATCCCTAACCTAAGCATATGGAGTTCATTCCCAGTCTAAGATCAGATCAAATTGAGGGTTGTGACAGCAAGATCGACAGTACACAGGAGGGACCGGGTCGATCCCTAGCTTGGGCATTCTGCCTCTCCGGTCGACTGAGCGCCCGCACTCCTGTTTTATGGGTTGGCTTAGGCATACGGAGTTCATTCCATGTGTAAGCCCCAGCCAAAACGAGGGTTGTGACAGTGGGACCAGCAGCACACAGAGGTGGACCGGGTCGATCCCCAGCTTGCGTATTCTACCTCTCCTGCCGGCTGAGTGCCCGCACGCTCGTTTCGTGGGTTGGCTTTGGCATACGGAGTTCATTCCATGTCTAAGCATACGAAGTTCATTCCTAGTCTAAGAGTTTGAGCCACAGTGCACATGCTGGGCTCAGGCATGTGCTAGTGTTACATTTTTTTCGCTCGGGGCACCATCGTCGGAGCATCGTTGGAGAGCCTAATAAGAGGCATTGGGGGTTCCGGTGATTGAGGGGGCCGAGGGGTGTGCGCACATGATGTGTGATGGGTGCTGGCACTTGGCCCTTATATTGGCCCTCTATCCCTTATCAAACCTCGAGAACTCACACCCTCTTAAAGAGCATTTGAGATTTTATAGGTTTGCTGCCAGTAGCCATTAAAGTGTCTGAAATGGGGACACGTTTTTCAAACGGTCACAAAATCTTCTCCACTTCAAGTTTTTAACTGAATTTTTTGTGCATGCCAACAAAAATACAAGGATCACCGCTACCAAATTTAGGGACAAAACTCTTTCTAAAAAAGTTTTAAAAAATCGCGAACCATAAAAAGTTTCAAAAATCATGAAAAATAGAAAACAGGTCGTCTTGCCACGAAACTTCACATGAAGGCTTAGGGGACCATTGTATGAATTTACAAGCCATAAAAATGGCATTGGCATGGCAGAAATATAAAGATGTGCTTGAACCCACCTATCACCCGTTCGATCCCCGGTTGAGCGTCCACATGCTTGTTTCATGGGTTGACTTAGGCATACGGAGTTCATCCCCAGTCTAAGCATACAAATTTCATTCCATGTCTAAGATCAGACTGGATCGAGGGTTGCGACAGCAGGATTGGCAGCACGTAGGGGGGATCGGGTCGATCCCCGACTTGCGCATTCTGCCTCTCCAGTTGGCTGAGTGCCCTCATGCCCGTTTCATGGGTTGGCTTAGGCATAGGGAGTTCCTTCCATGTCTAAGCCCCAGCTGGACCAAGGGTTGTGGCAGCAGGACTGGTAGCATGCAGAGGGGGACCGAGTCGATCCTTGGCTTGCACATTATGCCTCTTTGGTTGGCTCAGCGCCCGAACGCTCGTTTTGTGGGTTGACTTATGCATACGGAGTTCATTCCCAGTGTAAGATCAGACCAAACTGAGGGTTGCAGTAGTAGGATCGACAGCACGCAGGGGGGACTGGGCCGATCTCTGACTTGCGCATTCTGCCTCTCCAGTAGGCTGAGCGCCCGTACGCTTGTTTCATGGGTTGGCTTAGGCATACGGAGTTCATTCCATGTCTAAGCATACGGAGTTCATTCCCAGTCTCAGATCAGATCGGATCGAGGGTTACGGTAGCAGGACCATTAGTAGGATCGGCAGCACGCAGGAGGGACCGACCCAATCCCCGGCTTGCGTATTCTGCCTCCCCGATCGACCTTTCCAGCCGATTGAGCACCCGCACGCTTGTTTCGTGGGTTGACTTAGGCATACAGAGTTCATCCCCAATCTGAGCATATGGAGTTGATTCCCAGTCTAAGATCAGACCGGACCGAGGGTTGCGGTAGTAGGATAGGCAGCACGTAGGGGGGACCGAACCGATCCTCGGCTTACACATTTTGCCTCTCCGACCGGCTGAGCGCTTGCACGCCCGTTTCACATTTTGGCTTACACATAGGGAGTTCATTCCATGTCTAAGCCCCAGTCGGACCGAGGGTTGTGGCAGCGGGACCGGCAGCACGCAGAGGGGGACCGGGCTTATCCTTGACTGTGCATTATACCTCTCCGGCCGGCTCAGCACCCGCACGCTCGTTTCGTGCATTGGCTTAGGCATACGGAGTTCATTCCCAGTCTAAGATCGGACCAGACCGAGGGTTGCGGCAGCAAGATAGACAGCACGCAGGGGGGACCGGGTCGATCTCCGGCTTACGCATTCTGCCTCTTCGGCCGGCTAAGCGCCCGTAGGCTCGTTTCGTGGGTTAACTTAGGCATAGGGAGTTCATTCCAAGTCTAAGCTCCAGCGGAACAGAGGGTTGTGGCAGCAGGACCGACAGCACGTAGAGGGGGACCAGGTCGCATGCTTGTTTCGTTGGTTGACTTATGTATACGGAGTTATTCCCAGTCTAAGATCAGACCAGACCGAGGGTTGCAGCAGTAGGATCGACAGCACACAGGGGGGACCGGGCCGATCCTCGGCTTGCGCATTCTGCCTCTCCGATCAGCTGAGCGCCCGTACGCTCGTTTCGTGGGTTGGCTTAGGCATACGAAGTTCATTCCATCTCTAAGCATACGGAGTTCATTCCCAGTCCAAGATTTTGAGCCACGGTGCACATCCTGGGCTCGGGCATGTGCTGGTGCTGCATTTTTTTTCGCCCGGGGCACCATTGCCGGAGCATCATCGGAGCATCGCCGAAGCGTCACCGGAGAACCTAACCGACGGTATTGAAGGTTTCAACGATTGGGGGGGCCGGGGGGTGTGCACACATGATGTGCGATGGGTGCTAGTACTTGGCCCGTATATTGGCCCCCTATCCCTCATCAAACCTCAAGAACTTACACCCCCTTAAACAGCATTTGAGATTTTATAGGTTTGCTGCCTGTAGCCATTGAAGTGTTTGAAATGGGGACACGTTTTTCAAACGGTCACAAAATCTTCTCCACTTCGAGTTTTTAGCTAAATTTTTTTGTGCGTGCCAACAAAAATACAAGGATCACCTCTACCAAATTTGGGAACGAACTCTTTCTAAAAAAACTTTAAAAAATCCCGAACTGTAAAAAGTTTCAAAAATCGTGAAAAATAGAAAACGGGACATCTTGCCATGACACTTCACACGAAGGCTTAGGGGACCATTGTATGAATTTACAAGCCATAAAAATGGCATTGGCATGGCAGAAATTTGAAGATGTGCTTGAACCCACCTACCACCTGTTCGATCCCCGGCTTGCGCATCCAGCCTCTCTGGTCGGCTGAGCGCCCGCACGCTCGTTTTGTGGGTTGAATTAGGCATACGAAGTTCATCCCCCCATCTAAGCATATGGAGTTCATTCCCAGTCTAAGATCAGACCAGATCGAGGGTTACGGTAGCAGGATCGATAGCACGCAAAGGGGACCGGGCCGATCCCCAACTTGCGCATTCTGCCTCTCCGGTCGGCTGAGCGCCCGTAAGCCCGTTTCGTGGGTTGGCTTAGGCATAGTGAGTTCATTCCATGTCTAAGCCCCAGTCCGACCGAGGGTTGTGGCAGCGGGACTGACAGCACGCAGAGGGGGACCGGGCCAATCCCTGGCTTACGCATTATGCCTATTTGGCCGGCTCAGCACCTGCACGCGCATTTCATGGGTTGACTTATGCATATATAGTTCATTCCAGTCTAAGATCGGACTGGACCGAGGGTTGCGATAGCAGGATCGACAGCATGCAGGGGGACCAGGCCGATCCCTGCTTGCGCATTCTGCCTCTCCGACCGGTAGAGCGCCCACATGCTCGTTTAGTGGGTTGGCTTAGGCATACGGAGTTCATTCCTAGTCTAATATTTTGAGCCTCGGTGCACATGCTACGCTCGGGCATGTGCTGGTGCCACATTTTTTTTGCCTACGGCACCATCGTCTCCGAAAAGCCTAACCGGTGGCATTGGGGGTTCTGGCAATTGGGGGGGCCGAGGGGGTGTGCGCACATGATGTGCAATGGGTGCTGCTACTTGGCGCTTATATTGGCCCCTATCCCTCATCAAACCTCGAGAACTCACACCCCCCTTAAAGAGCATTTGAGATTTTATAGGTTTGCGGCTAGTAGCCATTAAAGTGTCTGAAATGGGGACACTTGTTTCAAACGATCACAAAATCTTTTCCACTTTGAGTTTTTAACTGAATTTTTTTGTGCATGCCAAAAAAAATACAAGGATCACCTCTAGCAAATTGGGGACAAAACTCTTTCTAAAAAAACTTTAAAAAATACCGAACCGTAAAAAGTTTGAAAAATCATGAAAAATAGAAAATGGGTCATCTTGCCACGAAACTTCACATGAAGGCTTGGGGACCATTGTATGAATTTACAACCAATAAAAATGGCATTGGCATGGCAAAAATATGATGACGTGCTTGAACCTACCACCCGTTTGATCCCTGGCTTGCGTATCCTGCCTTTCTGTTCGACTGAGTGCCCGCACGCTCATTTCGTGGGCTGACTTAGGCATACGGAGTTCATCCCCAGTCTAAGCATACAGAGTTCATCTCCAATCTAAGCATACGAAGTTCATTCCCAGTCTAAGATCAGACCAGATCGAGGGCTACGGCAACAAGATTGGCAGCACGCAGGGGGGACCGGACAGATCCCCAGCTTATGCATTCTACCTTTCTGGCCAGCTGAGCGTTCGCACACCCATTTCGTGGGTTGGCTTAGGCATAGGGAGTTCATTCCATGTCTAAACCCCAATCGGATCGAAGGTTGTGGTAGGAGGATCGACAGCACGCAAAGGGGGATCGGGCCGATCCCCGGCTTGCGCATTATGCCTCTCCGGTCGGCTCAGCACCCGTACACTCATTTCGTGGGTTGACTTAGGCATACGGAGTTCATTCCCAGTCTAAGATCAGATCGGACCGAGGGTTCTGACAGCAGGATCGACTGCATGCAGGGGGGACCGGACTGATCCCCGACTTAAGCATTCTGCCTCTCCGACCGGCTCAGTGCTCGTACGCTCGTTTCATGGGTTGACATAAGCATACGGAGTTCATTCCCAATCAAAGATCAGACCGGATCGAGGGTTACGGCAGTAGGATTGATAGCACACAGGGGGGACCAGGCCGGTCCCTGACTTGCGCATTCTGCCTCTTCGATCGGCTAAAGGCCCACATGCTCGTTTCATGGGTTGGCTTAGGCATACGGAGTTCATTCCATGTCTAAGCATATGAAGTTCATTCCCAGTCTAAGATCGGATCGGACCAAAGGTTACGGTAGCAAGACCAGCAGCAGGATCAACAGCACACAGGGGGATCAGGTCGATCCTTGCCTTGCGTATTCTACCTCTCCGACCGGCTGAGCTCCCACACGCTCGTTTCATGCGTTGGCTTAGGCATATAGAGTTCATTCCATGTCTAAGCCCCAACCAGACCTAGGGTTATGGCAGCAGGACTGGCAGCTGGATCGATAGTACGTAGAGGGGGACCAGGCTGATCTTCAGCTTACACATTATGCCTCTTCGTTCGGCCTTTCCGGCTGACTGAGCGCGCGCGTGCTTATTTCATGGGTTCACCTAGGCATACGGAGTTCATCCATAGTCTAAGCATACGGAGTTCATTCCCAGTCTATGACCAGATCGGTTCAAGGGTTGCGGTAGCAGGATTAGCAGACGCAGGGGGGATCAAGACGATACTCAGCTTGCGCATTCTACCTCTCCGATCGACTGAGTGCTTGCACATCCGTTGCGTGGGTTTGCTTAGGCATAGGGAGTTCATTCCTTGTCTAAGCCCCAGCCAGATTAAGGGTTGTGGCAGTGGGACCGGTAGCACACAGAAGGGGACTAGGTCGATCCCTGGCTTGGGCATTATGACTTTTCGATAGGCTCAACGCCCGAACGCTCATTTCATGGGTTGACTTAGGCATACAAAGTTCATTCCCAGTCTAAGATCGGATCGAATCGAAGGTTGCAGCAACCAGATCGATAACACGCATGAGGGATCGAGCCAGTCCCCAGCTTGCGCATTCTACCTCTCCGGTTAGCTGAGCACCCACACGCTCGTTCCATGGGTTGGCTTAGGCATACGGAGTTCATTCCATGTCTAAGCATATGGAGTTCATTCCTAGTCTAAGAGTTTGAGCCACGGTGCACATGCTGGGCTCGAGCATGTGCTGGTGCCGCATGCTCGTTTCGTGGGTTGGCTTAGGCATAGGGAGTTCATTCCATGTCTAAGCCCCAGTCGGACCGAGGGTTGTGGCAGCGGGACCGGTAGCATGCAGAGGGGGATCGGGCCGATCCCTGGCTTGCGCATTATGCCTCTCCGATCGGCTCAGCGCTCGCACACTCGTTTCGTGGGTTGACTTAGGCATACGGAGTTCATTCCTAGTCTCAGATCAGATCAAACTGAGGGTTGTGGTAGCAGGATCGATAGCACGCAGGAGGGGATCGGGTCGGTCCCCGGCTTGCGCATTCTGCCTTTCCGACCAGCTGAGTGCCCGCACGGTCATTTTGTGGGTTGGCTTAAGCATACGGAGTTCATTCCATGTCTAAGCATACGGAGTTCATTCCCAGTCTAAGATCGGGCCAGACCAAGGGTTACGACAGCACGATCGACAGCATGCAGGGGGGATCGGGCCAATCCCTGGCTTGCACATTCTGCCTCTCCGGCCGGCTGAGTGCCCGCACGCTCGTTTCATGGGTTCACTTAGGCATATGGAGTTCATTCCATGTCTAAGCCCCAGCCGGACTAAGGGTTGTGGCAGTAGGACTGACAGCGGGCGGGATCGGCAGCACGTAGAGGGGGACTGCGCTGATCCCTGGCTTACGCATTTTGCCTCTTCGATCGGCCTTCCGGCCGGTTGAGCACCCGCACGCTTGTTTCGTGGGTTGACTTAGGCATACGGAGTTCATCCCCAGTCTAAGCATACGAAGTTCATTCCCAATCTAAGATCAGACCGGACTGAGTGTTACGGCAGCACGCAAGGGGGGACCAGATCGATCCCCGACTTGTGCATTCTGCCTATCCGGCCGGCTGAGCGCCCGTACGTCCGTTTTGTGGGTTAGCTTAGGCATATGGAGTTCATTCCAAGTCTAAGACCCAACCGGACCGAGGGTTCTGGTAACGGGACCGGTAGCACGCAGAGGGGGACCAGACCGATCCCTGGCTTACGATTATGCCTCTCCGGTCGGCTCAGCGCCCGAACGCCCATTTCGTGTGTTGACTTAGGCATACGAAGTTCATTCCCAGTCTAAGATCGGACCGGACTGAGGGTTGCGATAGCAAGATCGACAGGACGGAGGGGGGGACCAGGCCGGTCCCCGACTTATGCATTCTACCTCTCTGGCCAGCTAAGCGCCCGGACGCTCGTTTCATGGGTTGGCTTAGGCATACAGAGTACATTACATGTCTAAGCATATGAAGTTCATTCCCAGTCTAAGATCAGATCGGATTAAGGGTTACGGTAGTAGGATCGACAGCACGCAGAGGGGACCGGGCCGATTGCCAGCTTACTCATTCTGCCTCTCCGATCAGTTCAACGCCCGCACACTCGTTTTGTGGGTTGACTTACTCATACGAAGTTTATCCCCAGTCTAAGCATACGAAGTGCATTCCCAGTCTAAGATCGAATCAGACCGAGGGTTGCGGCAACATGATCGGTAGCATGCAGGGGGGACCGGGCTGATCCCCGACTTACGCATTCTGCCTCTCCGGTCGACTGAACGCCCACACGCCCGTTTCGTGGCTTGGCTTAGGCATACGGAGTTCATTCCAGTCTAAGATCAGATCGGACAGAAGGGTTGCGGTAGTAGGATCGGTAGCATGCAGGGGGCACTGGGTCGATTTCTGGCTTGCGCATTCTGCCTCTTCGATCGGCTGATCACCCGCATGCCCGTTTCGTTGGTTGGCTTGGGCATAGGGAGTTCATTCCATGTCTAAGCCCAAGTTGGATCGAGGGTTGTGATAGCAGGATCGATAGCACGTAGAGGGGGACCAGGTCGATCCCAAGCTTGCGCATTATGCCTTTCCAACCGGCTCAGCACCCGAACGCTTGTTTCGTGGGTTGACTTAGGCATACGGAGTTCATTCGTAATCTAAGATCGGACCGGACTGAGGGTTGCAGTAGCAGGATCGATAGCACGCAGGGGGGATTAGGGTGGTCCCCGACTTGCATATTCTGTCTCTCCGACTGGCTGAGGGCTCACACGTTTATTTTGTGGGTTGGCCTAGGCATACGGAGTTCATTCCATGTCTAAGCGTACGGAGTTCATTCCATGTCTAAGCATACAGAGTTCATTCCCAGTCTAAGATCAGACCAGACCAAGGGTTGCGATAGCAGGACCAGCAGCAGGATCGGCAGCATGCAGTGGGGATCGGGCCAATCCCTGACTTGCGTATTCTGCCTCTTCGATCGGCCTCTCCGATCGGTTGAGCGCCTGCATGCTCCTTTCATGGGTTGACATAGGCATACAGAGTTCTTCACCAGTCTAAGCATATGGAGTTCATTCCCAGTCTAAGATCGAACCAGACCAAGGGTTTCAGCACTAAGATCAGTAGCACATAGAGGGGACCCGGCCGATCCCCGACTTACGCATTCTACCTCTCCAGCCTGCTGAGCGCCCGCATGCTCGTTTCGTGGGTTCGCTTAGGCATAGGGAGTTCATTCCATGTCTAAGCTCCAGCTGGACCGAGGGTTGTGGCAGTAGGACCGACAGCACGCAGAGGGGGATCGGGCAGTTCCCCAGCTTGTGCATTCTGCCTCTCTGGCCGGCTGACCGCCCGTACGCTCGTTTCGTGGGTTGGCTTAGGCATACGGATTTCATTCCATGTCTAAGCATACGGAGTTCATTCCCAGTGTAAGAGTTTGAGCTGTGGTGCACATGCTGCACTCGGGCATGTGCTGGTGCAGCATTTTTTTTGCCTGGTGCACCATCGTCGAAGCATCGTCGGAGAGCCTAACCGACGGCATTGGGGGTTCCAGTGATTGGGGGGGTCGGGGGGTGTGCGCACATGATGTACGATGGGTGCTGGTACTTGGCCATTATATTAGTCCCCTATCCCTCATCAAACCTCGAGAACTCATGCCCCCTTGAAGAGCATTTGAGATTTTATAGGTTTGTTGCCAGTAGCCATTAAAGTGTCTAAAATAGGGACACTTTTTTCAAACGGTCACAAAATCTTCTCCACTTTGAGTTTTTGGCTGAATTTTTTTATGCATGCGAACAAAAATACAAGGATCACCTCTAATAAATTTGGGGACAAAACTCTTTCGAAAAGAATTTTAAAAAATCCCAAACCGCAAAAAGTTTCAAAAATCTAAAAAATAGAAAACGGGTCGTCTTGCCATGAAACCTCACATGAAGGTGTAGGGGACCATTTTATGAATTTACAAGCCATAAAAATGGCATTGACATGGCAGAAATATGAAGATGTGCTTGAGCCCACCTACCAGCCGTTCGATCCCCAGCTTGTGCATCCTGCCTCCCTGGTCGGCTGAACGTCCACACGCTCATTTTGTGGGTTGACTTAGGCATACGGAGTTCATCCTTAGTCTAAGTATACGGAGTTCATTCCCAGTCTAAGATCGGACCGGATCAAGGGTTACGATAGTAGGATCGGTAGCACGTAGGAGGGATCGGGCCGATCCCCGTCTTGCACATTCTGCCTCTCCGACCGTCTGAGCACCCGCACGCCCGTTTCGTGGGTTGGCTTAGGCATAGGGAGTTCATTCCATGTCTAAGCCCCAGTTGGATCGAGGGTTGTGGTAGTGGGACCGACAGCACGCAGAAGGGGATCGAGCCGATCCCCAGCTTGCGCATTATGCCTCTCCGGTCGGCTCAGCGCCCGCACACTCGGTTCGTGGGTTGACTTAGGCATACGGAGTTCATTCCCAGTCTAAGATCAGATCGGACCAAGGGTTGCGGCAGCAGGACCAGCAGCAGGATCGGTAGCACGTAGGGGGGACCGGGCCGATCCCTGACTTACGTATTCTTCCTCTCCGGCCGGCTGAGCGCCCGCACGCTTGCTTCGTGGGTTGGCTTAGGCATACGGAGTTCATTTCATGTCTAAGCCCTAGTCGGATCGAGGGTTGTGGCAGCAGGACCAAAAGCGAGATCGACAGCACACAAAGGGGGATCAGGCTGATCCCCGGCTTGCGCATTATGCCTCTCCAACCGACTGAGCGCCCGCATGCTCGTTTCATGGGTTGACTTAGGCATACGGAGTTCATCCCCAGTCAAAGCATACGGAGTTCATTCCCAGTCTAAGATCGGACCAGACCGAGGGTTGGGACAGCAGGATCGATAGCACACAGGGGGGATCGGGCCGATCCCTGACTTACACATTCTGCCTCTCCAGCCGGCTGAACGCCCGCATGTCTAAGCCCCAGTCGGACTGAGGGTTGTGACTGCAGGACTGGTAGCACGCAGAGGGGGACTGAGCTGATCCCCGGCTTGCGCATTATGCCTATCTGGCCGGCTCAGCACCCGAACGCTAGTTTTGTGGTTTGACTTAGGCATACGGAGTTCATTACCAGTCTAAGATCGGATCAGATCGAGGGTTGCGGTAATAGGATCGACAGCATGTAGGGGGGACCGGGCCTGTCTTAGGTCGGCTGAGTGCCCGCACACTCGTTTCATGGGTTGGCTTAGGCATACAGAGTTCATTCCATGTCTAGGCATACGGAGTTCATTCCCAATCTAAGATCGGACCAGACTGAGGGTTGCAGCAAAAAGACCAGCAGCAAGATCGGTAGCACGCAGGGGGGGATCGGTCTGATCCCCGGCTTGCACATTCTACTTCTCCGGTCGGCCTCTCTGGCCGGCTGAACGCCCGCACGCTCATTTCGTGAGTTGACTTAGGCATACGGAGTTCATCCCTAGTCTAAGCATACAGAGTTCATTCCCAGTCTAAGATCGAACCGAACCAAGGGTTGTGGTAGCAAGATCAGTAGCACACAGGGGGATCGGGCCAATCCCCGACTTGCTCATTCTGCCTCTCTGACTGGCTGAGCACCCGCACGCCTGTTTCGTGGGTTGGCTTAGGCATAGGGAGTTCATTCCATGTCTAAGCCCCAGCCAGATCGAGGATTGTGGCAGCGGGACCGACAGCACACAGAGGGGGACCGGGTCGATTCCTGGCTTACGCATTCTGCCTTTCCGACCGACTGAGTGCATGTACGCTCGTTTCATGGGTTGGCTTAGGCATACAGAGTTCATTCCATGTCTAAGCATACTAAGTTCATTCCCAGTCTAGGAGTTTGAGCCACGGTGCACATGTTGGGCTCAGGCATGTGCTGGTGCAGCATTTTTTTCGCCCGGGGCACCATCGTCGGAGCATCATCGGAGAGCCTAACTGGCAGCTTTGGGGGTTCCGACGACTGGGTGGTCGGGGGGTGTGTGCACATGATGTGTGATGGGAGCTGCTACTTGGCCCTTATATTGGCCCTCTATCCCTCATCAAACCTCGAGAACTCACACCCCTTAAAGAACATTTGAGATTTTATAGGTTTGCTGCCAGTAGCCATTAAAATGTCTGAAATGGGGACACTTTTTTCAAACGGTCACAAAATCTTCTCCACTTCGAGTTTTTAGCTGAATTTTTTTATGCATGCCAACAAAAATACAAGGATCACCTCTACCAAATTTAGGGACAAAAATCTTTGTAAAAAATTTTAAAAAATCTCGAACTACAAAAAGTTTCAAAAATCATGAAAAATAGAAAACGGGTCATCTTGCGATGAAACTTCACACGAAGTCGTAGGGGACCATTGTATGAATTTACAAGCCATAAAAATGGCATTGGCATGGCAGAAATATGAAGATGTTCTTGAACACACCTACCACCCGTTCGATCCCAGGCTTGTGCATCCTGCCTCTCTGGTCGGCTGAGCGTTCGAACGTTCGTTTCATGGGTTGACTTAGGCGTATGGAGTTCATCCCCAGTCTAAACAAATGGAGTTCATTCCCAGTCTAAGATCAGACCAGACCGAGGGTTGCGACAGTAGGATTGGCGGCACGCAGGAGGGATCGGGCCGATCCCTGGCTTGCGCATTCTGCCTCTCCGACCAGCTGAGCGCCCGCACACCCGTTTCATGGGTTGGCTTAGGCATAGGGAGTTCATTCCATGTCCAAGCCCTAGCCAGACCGACGGTTGTGGCAGTGGGACCGTCGGCACGCAGAGAGGGATCGGGCCGATCCCCGGCTTGCGCATTATGCCTCTCCGATCGGGTCAGCACCCGAACGCTTGTTTCATGGGTTCACTTAGGCATACGGAGTTCATTTCCAGTCTAAGATTAGACCAGACCGACGGTTGCGATAGCAGGATCGATAGCATGCAGGAGGGACCAGGCCGGTCCCCGACTTGCACATTCTGCCTCTCCGATCGGTTCAGCGCCCGCACGCTTGTTTCATGGGTTGGCTTAGGCATACGGAGTTCATTCCATGTCTATGCCCTAGCCGGACCGAGGGTTGTGGCAGCAGGATCGGTAGCACGTGGAGGGGGATCGGGTCGATCCTTGACTTGCGCATTAAACCTCTCCGATCGGCTCAACGTCCATACGCTCATTTTGTGGGTTGACTTAGGCATATGGAATTCATTCCCAGTCTAAGATCAGACCAGACTGAGGGTTGCAGCAGCAGGATTGGTAGCATGGAGGGGAACTGAGTCGATCCCTGGCTTGCACATTCTGCCTCTCCGGTCGGTTGAGCACCCGTACGCTCGTTTCGTGGGTTGGCTTAGGCATACGGAGTTCATTCCATGTCTAAGCATACAAAGTTCATTCCCTGTCTAAGATCGAACCATACCAAAGGTTGCGGTAGCAAGATCAGCAGCACACAGGGGGATTGGGCCGATCCCCGGCTTGCTCATTCTGCCTCTCTGACTGGCTGAGCGCCCGCACGCTCGTTTCGTGGGTTGGCTTAGGCATAGGGAGTTCATTCCATGTCTAAGTCTCAGTCGGATCGAGGGTTGTGGCAGTGGGACCGACAACACGCAGAGAGGGACCGGGTCGATCCCCGGCTTGCGCATTCTGCCTCTCCGACCGGCTGAGTGCTCGTACGCTTGTTTCATGGGTTGGCTTAGGCATACGGAGTTCATTCCATGTCTAAGCATACTGAGTTCATTCCCAGTCTAGGAGTTTGAGCCACGGTGCACATGTTGGGCCTAGGCATGTGCTGGTGCCACATTTTTTTCACCCGGGGCACCATTGTCGGAGCATCGTCGAAGAGCCTAATTGGCAGCATTGGGGGTTCCGACGACTGGGGGGGTCGGGGGGTGTGCGCACATGATGTGTGATGGGAGCTGCTACTTGGCCCTTATATTGGCCCCCTATCCCTCATCAAACCTCGAGAACTCACACCCCCTTAAAGAACATTTGAGATTTTATAGGTTTGCTGCCAGTAGCCATTAAAATGTCTGAAATGTGGACACTTTTTTCAAACGGTCACAAAGTCTTCTCCACTTTGAGTTTTTAGCTGATTTTTTTTTGTGCATGCCAAAAAAAATACAAGGATCACCTCTACCAAATTTAGGGACAAAACTCTTTCTAAAAAATTTTAAAAAATCTCGAACTGCAAAAAGTTTCAAAAATCATGAAAAATAGAAAACGGGTCATCTTGTGACGAAACTTCACACGAAGCCGTAGCGAACCATTGTATGAATTTACAAGCCATAAAAATGGCATTGGCATGGCAAAAATATGAAGATGTGCATGAACACGCCTACCACCCATTCGATCCCAGGCTTGCGCATCATGCCTCTCTGGTCTGCTGAGCGTCCGAATGTTCGTTTTATGGGTTGACTTAGGCATAGGAGTTCATCCCCAGTCTAAGCAAACGGAGTTCATTCCTAGTCTAAGATCAGACCAGACAGAGGGTTGCGGCAATAGGATTGGTAGCACGCATGGGGGATCGGGCCGATCCTTGGCTTGCGCATTCTGCCTCTCCGATCGGCTGAGCGCTCGCACACCCATTTTGTGGGTTGGCTTAGGCATAGGGAGTTCATTCCATGTCCAAGCCCCAGTCGGACCGACGGTTATGGTAGCGGGACCGATAGCACGTAAAGAGGGACCGGGCTGATCCCCGATTTGCGCATTATGCCTCTCCGATCGACTCAGCGCCTGAACGCTCGTTTCGTGGGTTGACTTAGGCATACGGAGTTCATTTCCAGTCTAAGATCAGATCGGACCGAGGGTTGAGGCAGCAGGATCAACAGCATGCAGGGGGGACCGAGTCGGTCCCCGGCTTGCACATTCTGCCTCTCTGACCGGTTGAGCGCCTGCACGCTTGTTTCATGGGTTGGCTTAGGCATACGGAGTTCATTCCATGTCTAAGCCCCAGTCGGACCGGGGGTTGTGGTAGCAGGATCGGTAGCACGTAGAGGGGGATCGGGTCGATCCCTGACTTGCGCATTAAACCTCTTCGACCGGCTCAGCGTCCGCACGCTTGTTTCGTGGGTTGACTTATGCATATGGAATTCATTCCCAGTCTAAGCATACAGAGTTCATTCCCAGTCTAAGATTGAACCGAACTGAGAGTTGTGAAAGTAAGATCAATCGCACGCAATGGGGACTGGGTCGATCCCCAGCTTGTGCATTCTGCCTCTCCGATCGACTGAGTGCCCGCACGCCCTTTTCGTGGGTTGGCTTAGGCATAGGAAGTTCATTCCATGTCTAAGCCCCAACCAGACTGAGGGTTGTGGCAGTGGGATCGACAGCACGCAGAGGGGGACTGGGCCAATCCTCGGCTTGTGCATTTTGCCTCTTCGGTCGGCTGAGCACCCTCACGCTCGTTTCGTGGGTTGGCTTAGGCATACGGAGTTCATTCCATGTGTAAGCATACGGAGTTCATTCCTAGTCTAAGAGTTTGAGCCATGGTGCACATGCTGGGCTCGGGCATGTGCTGGTGTCGCATTTTTTTCACCCGAGGCACCATCACCGGAGCATCGTTGGAGAGCTTAACCGATGGCATTAGGGGTTCCGACGATTGGGGGGCCGGGGGGTGTGCGCACATGATGTGCGATGGGTGCTGGTACTTGGCCCTTATATTGGCCCCCCATCCCTCATCAAACCTCGAGAACTCACACCGCCTTAAAGAGCATTTGAGATTTTATGGTTTGCTGCCAGTAGCCATTAAAGTGTCTGAAAAGGGGACACTTTTTTGAAACGGTCACAAAATCTTGTCCACTTCGAGTTTTTAGCTGAATTTTTTTGTGCATGCCAACAAAAATACATCACCTCTACCAAATTTACGGACAAAACTCTTTCTAAAAGAATTTTAAAAAATCCCGAACTGTAAAAAGTTTCAAAAATAATGAAAAATAAAAAACGGGTCGTCTTGGCACAAAACTTCACATAAAGCCATAGGGGACCATTGTATGAATTTACAAGCCATAAAAAGGGCATTGGCATCACAGAAATATGAAGATGTGCTTGAACCCACCTACCGCCCGTTCGATGCCCGGCTTGCGCATCCTACCTCTCTGGTCGGCTGAGTTCATCCCTAGTCTAAGCATATGAAATTCATTCCCAGTCTAAGATCAGACTGGACCGAGGGTTGCTGCAGTAGGATCGGTAGCACGCAAGGGGGACCGGGTTGATCCCCGGCTTGCACATTCTGCCTCTCCAACCGATTAAGCGCCCGCACACCCGTTTCATGGGTTGGCTTAGGCATAGAGAGTTTATTCCATGTCTAAGCCCCAGCCAAACCGAGGGTTGTGGTAGTGGGACCAGTAGCACACAGAGGGGGATCGAGTCGATCCCCGGCTTGTGCATATGCCTCTTCGGTTGGCTCACCGCCAGCATACTCGTTTCGTGGGTTGACTTAGGCATACAGAATTCATTCCCAGTCTAAGATCAGACCGGACCGAGGGTTGCGGTAGCAGGATCAACAGCACGCAGGAGGGATCGAGTCGGTCCTCGGCTTGTACATTCTACCTCTCCGGCTGGCTGAGCACCTGTACACTCGTTTCGTGGGTAGGCTTAGGCATACGGAGTTCATTTCATGTCTAAGTGTACGGAGTTCATTCCCAATCTAAGATCAGACCGGATTGAGGGTTGTGGCAACAGGACCAGCAGCAAGATCGACAGCATGCAGGGGGGACTAGGCCGATCCCCAGCTTACGTATTTTGCCTCTCTAGTCAGTTGAGCACCCGTACGCTCATTTCATGGGTTGGCTTAGGCATACGGAGTTCATTCCCTGTCTAAGCCCTAGCTGGACTGAGGGCTACGGTAGCAGGACTGGCAGCGGGATCGGTAGCACACAGAGGGGGATCGGGCTGATCCTTGACTTGCGTATTAGCCTCTCTGACCGGCCTCTTCGGCCGGCTGAGCACCCGGACGCTCGTTTCATGGGTTGACTTAGGCATACGAAGTTCATCCCCAGCCTAAGCATACTGAGTTCATTCCCAGTCTAAGATCTGATCGGACTAAGGGTTGCGGCAGCAGGATCAGCAGCATGTAAGAGGGACCGAGTAGATCCCCGGCTTACGAATTCTGCCTCTCCGATCGGTTGAGCACCCGAACGTCCATTTCATAGGGGATGGGTCGATCTCTGACTTGTGCATTATGCCTCTCCGACTGGCTCGACGCCCGAACGCTCGTTCCATGGGTTGACTTAGGCATACCTAATTCATTCCCAGTCTAAGATCAGACCGGATCAAGGGTTACGGTAGCAGGACCAGGAGCAAGATCGACAGTATGCAAGGGGGGATCGAGCCGATCCTCGACTTGGCATCTACCTCTTCGATCGGCCTTTTCAGCCGGTTGAGCACCCGCACGCTCGTTTCATGGGTTGACTTAGGCATACGGAGTTCATCCCCAGTCTAACCATATAGAGTTCATTCCCAGTCTAAGATCCAACAGAATCGAGCGTTGCGATAGCAGGATCAACAGCACGTAGTGGGGATCGGGTTGATCCCCAGCTTACGCATTCTGCCTCTCTGATCGGTTGAGGGCCCGTACGTCCATTTCGTGGGTTGGCTTAGGCATAGGGAGTTCATTCCATGTGTAAGCCCCAGTTGGGCCGAGGGTTGTGGCAGCGGGACCGACAGCACGCAGAGGGGGATCGGGGTGATCCTCGACTTGCGCATTATGCCTCTTCGGTCGGTTCAGCGCCCGCACGCTCGTTTCGTGGGTTGACTTAGGCATACGGAGTTCATTCTTAGTCTAAGATCAGACCGGACCGAGGGTTGTGGCAGCAGGATCGATAGCACGCAGGGGGGATAAGGTAGGTCCCCGGCTCGTGCATTTTACCTCTCCGGTCGGCTGAGTGCCCGTACGCTCGTTTCGTGGGTTGGCTTCGGCATACGGAGTTCATTCCATGTCTAAGCATACTGAGTTCATTCCCAGTCTAGGAGTTTGAGCCACGGTGCACATGTTGGGCCTAGGCATGTGCTGGTGCCACATTTTTTTCACCCGGGGCACCATTGTCGGAGCATCGTCGAAGAGCCTAATTGGCAGCATTGGGGGTTCCGACGACTGGGGGGGTCGGGGGGTGTGCGCACATGATGTGTGATGGGAGCTGCTACTTGGCCCTTATATTGGCCCCCTATCCCTCATCAAACCTCGAGAACTCACACCCCCTTAAAGAACATTTGAGATTTTATAGGTTTGCTGCCAGTAGCCATTAAAATGTCTGAAATGTGGACACTTTTTTCAAACGGTCACAAAGTCTTCTCCACTTTGAGTTTTTAGCTGATTTTTTTTGTGCATGCCAAAAAAAATACAAGGATCACCTCTACCAAATTTAGGGACAAAACTCTTTCTAAAAAATTTTAAAAAATCTCGAACTGCAAAAAGTTTCAAAAATCATGAAAAATAGAAAACGGGTCATCTTGTGACGAAACTTCACACGAAGCCGTAGCGAACCATTGTATGAATTTACAAGCCATAAAAATGGCATTGGCATTGCAAAAATATGAAGATGTGCATGAACACGCCTACCACCCATTCGATCCCAGGCTTGCGCATCATGCCTCTCTAGTCTGCTGAGCGTCCGAATGTTCGTTTTATGGGTTGACTTAGGCATAGGAGTTCATCCCCAGTCTAAGCAAACGGAGTTCATTCCTAGTCTAAGATCAGACCAGACAGAGGGTTGCGGCAATAGGATTGGTAGCACGCATGGGGGATCGGGCCGATCCTTGGCTTGCGCATTCTGCCTCTCCGATCGGCTGAGCGCTCGCACACCCATTTTGTGGGTTGGCTTAGGCATAGGGAGTTCATTCCATGTCCAAGCCCCAGTCGGACCGACGGTTATGGTAGCGGGACCGATAGCACGTAAAGAGGGACCGGGCTGATCCCCGGTTTGCGCATTATGCCTCTCCGATCGACTCAGCGCCTGAACGCTCGTTTCGTCGGTTGACTTAGGCATACGGAGTTCATTTCCAGTCTAAGATCAGATCGGACCGAGGGTTGAGGCAGCAGGATCAACAGCATGCAGGGGGGACCGAGTCGGTCCCCGGCTTGCACATTCTGCCTCTCTGACCGGTTGAGCGCCTGCACGCTTGTTTCATGGGTTGGCTTAGGCATACGGAGTTCATTCCATGTCTAAGCCCCAGTCGGACCGGGGGTTGTGGTAGCAGGATCGGTAGCACGTAGAGGGGGATCGGGTCGATCCCTGACTTGCGCATTAAACCTCTTCGACCGGCTCAGCGTCCGCACGCTTGTTTCGTGGGTTGACTTATGCATATGGAATTCATTCCCAGTCTAAGCATACAGAGTTCATTCCCAGTCTAAGATTGAACCGAACTGAGAGTTGTGAAAGTAAGATCAATCGCACGCAATGGGGACTGGGTCGATCCCCAGCTTGTGCATTCTGCCTCTCCGATCGACTGAGTGCCCGCACGCCCTTTTCGTGGGTTGGCTTAGGCATAGGAAGTTCATTCCATGTCTAAGCCCCAACCAGACTGAGGGTTGTGGCAGTGGGATCGACAGCACGCAGAGGGGGACTGGGCCAATCCTCGGCTTGTGCATTTTGCCTCTTCGGTCGGCTGAGCACCCTCACGCTCGTTTCGTGGGTTGGCTTAGGCATATGGAGTTCATTCCATGTGTAAGCATACGGAGTTCATTCCTAGTCTAAGAGTTTGAGCCATGGTGCACATGCTGGGCTCGGGCATGTGCTGGTGTCGCATTTTTTTCACCCGAGGCACCATCACCGGAGCATCGTTGGAGAGCTTAACCGATGGCATTAGGGGTTCCGACGATTGGGGGGCCGGGGGGTGTGCGCACATGATGTGCGATGGGTGCTGGTACTTGGCCCTTATATTGGCCCCCCATCCCTCATCAAACCTCGAGAACTCACACCGCCTTAAAGAGCATTTGAGATTTTATGGTTTGCTGCCAGTAGCCATTAAAGTGTCTGAAAAGGGGACACTTTTTTGAAACGGTCACAAAATCTTGTCCACTTCGAGTTTTTAGCTGAATTTTTTTGTGCATGCCAACAAAAATACATCACCTCTACCAAATTTACGGACAAAACTCTTTCTAAAAGAATTTTAAAAAATCCCGAACTGTAAAAAGTTTCAAAAATAATGAAAAATAAAAAACGGGTCGTCTTGGCACAAAACTTCACATAAAGCCATAGGGGACCATTGTATGAATTTACAAGCCATAAAAAGGGCATTGGCATCACAGAAATATGAAGATGTGCTTGAACCCACCTACCGCCCGTTCGATGCCCGGCTTGCGCATCCTACCTCTCTGGTCGGCTGAGTTCATCCCTAGTCTAAGCATATGAAATTCATTCCCAGTCTAAGATCAGACTGGACCGAGGGTTGCTGCAGTAGGATCGGTAGCACGCAAGGGGGACCGGGTTGATCCCCGGCTTGCACATTCTGCCTCTCCAACCGATTAAGCGCCCGCACACCCGTTTCATGGGTTGGCTTAGGCATAGAGAGTTTATTCCATGTCTAAGCCCCAGCCAAACCGAGGGTTGTGGTAGTGGGACCAGTAGCACACAGAGGGGGATCGAGTCGATCCCCGGCTTGTGCATATGCCTCTTCGGTTGGCTCACCGCCAGCATACTCGTTTCGTGGGTTGACTTAGGCATACAGAATTCATTCCCAGTCTAAGATCAGACCGGACCGAGGGTTGCGGTAGCAGGATCAACAGCACGCAGGAGGGATCGAGTCGGTCCTCGGCTTGTACATTCTACCTCTCCGGCTGGCTGAGCACCTGTACACTCGTTTCGTGGGTAGGCTTAGGCATACGGAGTTCATTTCATGTCTAAGTGTACGGAGTTCATTCCCAATCTAAGATCAGACCGGATTGAGGGTTGTGGCAACAGGACCAGCAGCAAGATCGACAGCATGCAGGGGGGACTAGGCCGATCCCCAGCTTACGTATTTTGCCTCTCTAGTCAGTTGAGCACCCGTACGCTCATTTCATGGGTTGGCTTAGGCATACGGAGTTCATTCCCTGTCTAAGCCCTAGCTGGACTGAGGGCTACGGTAGCAGGACTGGCAGCGGGATCGGTAGCACACAGAGGGGGATCGGGCTGATCCTTGACTTGCGTATTAGCCTCTCTGACCGGCCTCTTCGGCCGGCTGAGCACCCGGACGCTCGTTTCATGGGTTGACTTAGGCATACGAAGTTCATCCCCAGCCTAAGCATACTGAGTTCATTCCCAGTCTAAGATCTGATCGGACTAAGGGTTGCGGCAGCAGGATCAGCAGCATGTAAGAGGGACCGAGTAGATCCCCGGCTTACGAATTCTGCCTCTCCGATCGGTTGAGCACCCGAACGTCCATTTCATAGGGGATGGGTCGATCTCTGACTTGTGCATTATGCCTCTCCGACTGGCTCGACGCCCGAACGCTCGTTCCATGGGTTGACTTAGGCATACCTAATTCATTCCCAGTCTAAGATCAGACCGGATCAAGGGTTACGGTAGCAGGACCAGGAGCAAGATCGACAGTATGCAAGGGGGGATCGAGCCGATCCTCGACTTGGCATCTACCTCTTCGATCGGCCTTTTCAGCCGGTTGAGCACCCGCACGCTCGTTTCATGGGTTGACTTAGGCATACGGAGTTCATCCCCAGTCTAACCATATAGAGTTCATTCCCAGTCTAAGATCCAACAGAATCGAGCGTTGCGATAGCAGGATCAACAGCACGTAGTGGGGATCGGGTTGATCCCCAGCTTACGCATTCTGCCTCTCTGATCGGTTGAGGGCCCGTACGTCCATTTCGTGGGTTGGCTTAGGCATAGGGAGTTCATTCCATGTGTAAGCCCCAGTTGGGCCGAGGGTTGTGGCAGCGGGACCGACAGCACGCAGAGGGGGATCGGGGTGATCCTCGACTTGCGCATTATGCCTCTTCGGTCGGTTCAGCGCCCGCACGCTCGTTTCGTGGGTTGACTTAGGCATACGGAGTTCATTCTTAGTCTAAGATCAGACCGGACCGAGGGTTGTGGCAGCAGGATCGATAGCACGCAGGGGGGATAAGGTAGGTCCCCGGCTCGTGCATTTTACCTCTCCGGTCGGCTGAGTGCCCGTACGCTCGTTTCGTGGGTTGGCTTCGGCATACGGAGTTCATTCCATGTCTAAGCATACTGAGTTCATTCCCAGTCTAGGAGTTTGAGCCACGGTGCACATGTTGGGCCTAGGCATGTGCTGGTGCCACATTTTTTTCACCCGGGGCACCATTGTCGGAGCATCGTCGAAGAGCCTAATTGGCAGCATTGGGGGTTCCGACGACTGGGGGGGTCGGGGGGTGTGCGCACATGATGTGTGATGGGAGCTGCTACTTGGCCCTTATATTGGCCCCCTATCCCTCATCAAACCTCGAGAACTCACACCCCCTTAAAGAACATTTGAGATTTTATAGGTTTGCTGCCAGTAGCCATTAAAATGTCTGAAATGTGGACACTTTTTTCAAACGGTCACAAAGTCTTCTCCACTTTGAGTTTTTAGCTGATTTTTTTTGTGCATGCCAAAAAAAATACAAGGATCACCTCTACCAAATTTAGGGACAAAACTCTTTCTAAAAAATTTTAAAAAATCTCGAACTGCAAAAAGTTTCAAAAATCATGAAAAATAGAAAACGGGTCATCTTGTGACGAAACTTCACACGAAGCCGTAGCGAACCATTGTATGAATTTACAAGCCATAAAAATGGCATTGGCATTGCAAAAATATGAAGATGTGCATGAACACGCCTACCACCCATTCGATCCCAGGCTTGCGCATCATGCCTCTCTGGTCTGCTGAGCGTCCGAATGTTCGTTTTATGGGTTGACTTAGGCATAGGAGTTCATCCCCAGTCTAAGCAAACGGAGTTCATTCCTAGTCTAAGATCAGACCAGACAGAGGGTTGCGGCAATAGGATTGGTAGCACGCATGGGGGATCGGGCCGATCCTTGGCTTGCGCATTCTGCCTCTCCGATCGGCTGAGCGCTCGCACACCCATTTTGTGGGTTGGCTTAGGCATAGGGAGTTCATTCCATGTCCAAGCCCCAGTCGGACCGACGGTTATGGTAGCGGGACCGATAGCACGTAAAGAGGGACCGGGCTGATCCCCGGTTTGCGCATTATGCCTCTCCGATCGACTCAGCGCCTGAACGCTCGTTTCGTCGGTTGACTTAGGCATACGGAGTTCATTTCCAGTCTAAGATCAGATCGGACCGAGGGTTGAGGCAGCAGGATCAACAGCATGCAGGGGGGACCGAGTCGGTCCCCGGCTTGCACATTCTGCCTCTCTGACCGGTTGAGCGCCTGCACGCTTGTTTCATGGGTTGGCTTAGGCATACGGAGTTCATTCCATGTCTAAGCCCCAGTCGGACCGGGGGTTGTGGTAGCAGGATCGGTAGCACGTAGAGGGGGATCGGGTCGATCCCTGACTTGCGCATTAAACCTCTTCGACCGGCTCAGCGTCCGCACGCTTGTTTCGTGGGTTGACTTATGCATATGGAATTCATTCCCAGTCTAAGCATACAGAGTTCATTCCCAGTCTAAGATTGAACCGAACTGAGAGTTGTGAAAGTAAGATCAATCGCACGCAATGGGGACTGGGTCGATCCCCAGCTTGTGCATTCTGCCTCTCCGATCGACTGAGTGCCCGCACGCCCTTTTCGTGGGTTGGCTTAGGCATAGGAAGTTCATTCCATGTCTAAGCCCCAACCAGACTGAGGGTTGTGGCAGTGGGATCGACAGCACGCAGAGGGGGACTGGGCCAATCCTCGGCTTGTGCATTTTGCCTCTTCGGTCGGCTGAGCACCCTCACGCTCGTTTCGTGGGTTGGCTTAGGCATATGGAGTTCATTCCATGTGTAAGCATACGGAGTTCATTCCTAGTCTAAGAGTTTGAGCCATGGTGCACATGCTGGGCTCGGGCATGTGCTGGTGTCGCATTTTTTTCACCCGAGGCACCATCACCGGAGCATCGTTGGAGAGCTTAACCGATGGCATTAGGGGTTCCGACGATTGGGGGGCCGGGGGGTGTGCGCACATGATGTGCGATGGGTGCTGGTACTTGGCCCTTATATTGGCCCCCCATCCCTCATCAAACCTCGAGAACTCACACCGCCTTAAAGAGCATTTGAGATTTTATGGTTTGCTGCCAGTAGCCATTAAAGTGTCTGAAAAGGGGACACTTTTTTGAAACGGTCACAAAATCTTGTCCACTTCGAGTTTTTAGCTGAATTTTTTTGTGCATGCCAACAAAAATACATCACCTCTACCAAATTTACGGACAAAACTCTTTCTAAAAGAATTTTAAAAAATCCCGAACTGTAAAAAGTTTCAAAAATAATGAAAAATAAAAAACGGGTCGTCTTGGCACAAAACTTCACATAAAGCCATAGGGGACCATTGTATGAATTTACAAGCCATAAAAAGGGCATTGGCATCACAGAAATATGAAGATGTGCTTGAACCCACCTACCGCCCGTTCGATGCCCGGCTTGCGCATCCTACCTCTCTGGTCGGCTGAGTTCATCCCTAGTCTAAGCATATGAAATTCATTCCCAGTCTAAGATCAGACTGGACCGAGGGTTGCTGCAGTAGGATCGGTAGCACGCAAGGGGGACCGGGTTGATCCCCGGCTTGCACATTCTGCCTCTCCAACCGATTAAGCGCCCGCACACCCGTTTCATGGGTTGGCTTAGGCATAGAGAGTTTATTCCATGTCTAAGCCCCAGCCAAACCGAGGGTTGTGGTAGTGGGACCAGTAGCACACAGAGGGGGATCGAGTCGATCCCCGGCTTGTGCATATGCCTCTTCGGTTGGCTCACCGCCAGCATACTCGTTTCGTGGGTTGACTTAGGCATACAGAATTCATTCCCAGTCTAAGATCAGACCGGACCGAGGGTTGCGGTAGCAGGATCAACAGCACGCAGGAGGGATCGAGTCGGTCCTCGGCTTGTACATTCTACCTCTCCGGCTGGCTGAGCACCTGTACACTCGTTTCGTGGGTAGGCTTAGGCATACGGAGTTCATTTCATGTCTAAGTGTACGGAGTTCATTCCCAATCTAAGATCAGACCGGATTGAGGGTTGTGGCAACAGGACCAGCAGCAAGATCGACAGCATGCAAGGGGGACTAGGCCGATCCCCAGCTTACGTATTTTGCCTCTCTAGTCAGTTGAGCACCCGTACGCTCATTTCATGGGTTGGCTTAGGCATACGGAGTTCATTCCCTGTCTAAGCCCTAGCTGGACTGAGGGCTACGGTAGCAGGACTGGCAGCGGGATCGGTAGCACACAGAGGGGGATCGGGCTGATCCTTGACTTGCGTATTAGCCTCTCTGACCGGCCTCTTCGGCCGGCTGAGCACCCGGACGCTCGTTTCATGGGTTGACTTAGGCATACGAAGTTCATCCCCAGCCTAAGCATACTGAGTTCATTCCCAGTCTAAGATCTGATCGGACTAAGGGTTGCGGCAGCAGGATCAGCAGCATGTAAGAGGGACCGAGTAGATCCCCGGCTTACGAATTCTGCCTCTCCGATCGGTTGAGCACCCGAACGTCCATTTCATAGGGGATGGGTCGATCTCTGACTTGTGCATTATGCCTCTCCGACTGGCTCGACGCCCGAACGCTCGTTCCATGGGTTGACTTAGGCATACCTAATTCATTCCCAGTCTAAGATCAGACCGGATCAAGGGTTACGGTAGCAGGACCAGGAGCAAGATCGACAGTATGCAAGGGGGGATCGAGCCGATCCTCGACTTGGCATCTACCTCTTCGATCGGCCTTTTCAGCCGGTTGAGCACCCGCACGCTCGTTTCATGGGTTGACTTAGGCATACGGAGTTCATCCCCAGTCTAACCATATAGAGTTCATTCCCAGTCTAAGATCCAATAGAATCGAGCGTTGCGATAGCAGGATCAACAGCACGTAGTGGGGATCGGGTTGATCCCCAGCTTACGCATTCTGCCTCTCTGATCGGTTGAGGGCCCGTACGTCCGTTTCGTGGGTTGGCTTAGGCATAGGGAGTTCATTCCATGTGTAAGCCCCAGTTGGGCCGAGGGTTGTGGCAGCGGGACCGACAGCACGTAGAGGGGGATCGGGGTGATCCTCGACTTGCGCATTATGCCTCTTCGGTCGGTTCAGCGCCCGCACGCTCGTTTCGTGGGTTGACTTAGGCATACGGAGTTCATTCTTAGTCTAAGATCAGACCGGACCGAGGGTTGTGGCAGCAGGATCGACAGCACGCAGGGGGGATAAGGTAGGTCCCCGGCTCGTGCATTTTACCTCTCCGGTCGGCTGAGTGCCCGTACGCTCGTTTCGTGGGTTGGCTTCGGCATACGGAGTTCATTCCATGTCTAAGCATATGGAGTTCATTCCCAGTCTAAGATCGGATTGGACCAAGGGTTGCTGCAGCAGGACCAGCAGCAAGATCGACAGCATGCAGAGGGGATCGGGTCGATCCCCGGCTTGCGCATTCTGCCTCTCTGGCCGACTGAGCACCCGCACGCTTGTTTCGTTGGTTGGCTTAGGCATACGGAGTTGATTGCATGTCTAAGCCCCAGCCGGACCGAGGGTTGTGACAGTAGGACCGGTAGCGGGATCTACAGCACACAGAGGGGGATCGGGCTGATCCTCGGCTTGTGCATTATGCCTCTCCAATCGGCCTCTTCGACCGGTTGAGCACCCGCACGCTCGTTTCGTGGGTTGACATAGGCATACAGAGTTCATCCCCAGTCTAAGCATACGGAGTTCATTTGCAGTCTAAGATCCGATCGAACCAAGGGTTAAGGCAGTAGGATCGACAGCACGCAGGGGGGACTGAGCCGATCCCCGACTTACGCATTCTGCCTCTTCGATCGGCTGAGCGCCCACATGCCCGTTTCGTGGGTTGGCTTAGGCATAGGGAGTTCATTCCATGTCTAAGCCCCAATTGGATCGAGGGTTGTGGCAGCGGGACTGGCAGCATGCAGAGGGGGATTGGGCTGATCCTCGACTTGCATATTATGCCTCTCCGACCGGTTCAGTGCTCGAATGCTCATTTCGTGGGTTGACTTAGTCATACGGAGTTCATTCCCAATCTAAGATCGAGCCGGACTGAGGTTTGCAATAGCAGGATCGACAGCATGCAGGGGGTACCCGACTGGTCCTCGGCTTGTGCATTCTACCTCTCTGATCGGCTAAGTGCTCGCACGCTCATTTCATGGGTTGGCTTAGGCATACAGAGTTTATTCCATGTCTAAGCATACGGAGTTCATTCCCAGTATAAGATCAGACCAGACTGAGGGTTGCAGTAGCAAGACTAGTAGCAGGATCGATAACACGTAGGGGGGATTGGGCTGATCCTCAGCTTACACATTCTGCCTCTCTGGCCGACTGAGCATCCGTACGCTCGTTTCGTGGGTTGACTTAGGCATACGGAGTTCATTCCCAGTCTAAGATCAAACTGGACTGAGGGTTGCAGTAGCAGGATCGGCAGCACGCAGATGGGACCGGGCCGATCCCTGGCTTACGCATTCTGCCTCTCCGACCGGTTGAGCACCCCCACACCCGTTTTATGGGTTGGCTTAGGCATAGGGAGTTCATTCCATGTCTAAGCCCCAGTCGGACGGAGGGCTGTGATAGCGGGATCGGTAGGACGCAGAGGGGGACCGGCCTGATCCCTGACTAGCATATTCTGCCTCTCTGGCCGACTGAGCGCTCGCACGCTCGTTTCGTGGGTTGGCTTAGCCATACAAAGTTTATTCCATGTCTAAGCATACAGAGTTTATTCCCAGTCTAAGAGTTAGAGCCACAGTGCACATGCTGGGCTCGGGCATGTGCTGGTGCCGCATTTTTTTCACTCGGGGCACCATCGTTGGAGCATCGCCAGAGAGCCTAACCGACAGCATTAGGGGTTCCGGCGATTGGGGGGCTGGGGGGTGTGTGCACGTGATGTACGATTGGTGCTGGTACTTGGCCCTTATATTGGCCCACTATCCTTCATCAAACCTCAAGAACTTACACCCCTTTAAAGAGCATTTGAGATTTTATAGGTTTGTTGCCAGTAGCCATTAAAATGTCTGAAATGGGGACACTTTTTTCAAACGATCACAAAATCTTGTCCACTTCGACTTTTTAGCTAAATTATCTTTCGCATGCCAACAAAAATACAAGGATCACCTCTACCAAATCTGGGGACAAAACTCTTTCTAAAAAAATTTTAAAAAATCCCGAACCGCAAAAAGTTTTAAAAATCGTGAAAAATACAAAACGGGTCGTCTTACCATGAAACTTCACATGAAGGCGTAGGGGACCATTGTATGAATTTACAAGCCATAAAAATGGCATTGGCATGGCAGAAATATGAAGATGTGCTTGAACCCACGTACCACCCGTTCGATCCCCGGCTTGCTCATCCTGCCTCTCTGGTCGACTGAATGTCTGCATGCTCATTTCGTGGGTTGACTTAGGCATACGGAGTTCATCCCCAGTCTAAGCATATGAAGTTCATTCCCAGTTTAGGATCGAACTAGATCGAGGGTTGGGGCAGCAGGATCGGTAGCACGCAGGGGGGACTGGGCCGATCCCCGATTTGCGTATTCTACCTCTCCGGCCAGCTGAATGCCCGCACACCCATTTCGTGGGTTGGCTTAGGCATAGGGAGTTCATTCCATGTCTAAGCCCCAGCCGAACCGAGGGTTGTGGCAATAGGCCGATCCTCGACTTGCGCATTATGCCTTTCCGGTCGGCTTAGCGCCCGCACGCTCGTTTCGTTGGTTGACTTAGGCATACGAAATTCATTCCCAATCTAAGATTAGACCGGACCGAGGGTTGCGGTAGCAGGATTGACAGCACGGAAGGGGGACCGGGCCGATCCCTCGCTTACACATTCTGTCTTTCTGGTCGGCTGAGCACCGGCACGCCTGTTTCATTGGTTGGCTTAGGCCTATAGAGTTCATTCCATGTCTAAGCCCCAGCCGGACTGAGGGTTGTGGCAGCGAGACCGGTAGCACGCAGAGGGGGACGGGGCCTGTCCCCGGCTTGCGCATTCTGCCTCTCCAGTCGACTGAGTGCCCGTATGCTCATTTCGTGGGTTGACTTAGGCATATGGAGTTCATCCCCAGTCTAAGCATACGGAGTTCATTCCCAGTCTAAGATCGGACCGGACTGAAGGTTACGGTAGTAGGATCGACAGCGCGGAAGGGGGACTAGGTCGATACCTGGCTTGTGCATTCTGCCTCTCCAGTCGGCTGAGCACCCGTACGCCCGTTTCATGGGTTGGCTTAGGCATAGGGAGTTCATTCCATGTCTAAGCCCCAACCGGACCGAGGGTTGTGGCAACGGGACCGGCAGCACGCAGAGAGGGACCCGACCGATCCTCGGCTTGTGCATTATGCCTCTCCGATTGGCTCAGTTCCCGAACGCTCGGTTCATGGGTTAACTTAGGCATACGGAGTTAATTCCCAGTCTAAGATCAGACCGAACCGAGGGTTGCGGTAGCAGGATCGACAGCACACAGGGGGGACCAGGTCGGTCCCTGGCTTATGCATTCTACCTCTCCGGTCGACTGAGTGCCCGCACGCTCATTTCGTGGGTTGGCTTAAGCATACGGAGTTCATTCGATGCCTAAGCATATGGAGTTCATTCCTAGTCTAATATCAGACCAGACCGAGGGGTGCGATAGCAGGATCGGCAGCACGCAGGGGGGAATCGGGCTGATCCCTGACTTACGCATTTTGCCTCTCTGGCCGACCTCTCCGGCTTGCTGAGCACCCGCATGCTCGTTTCGTGGGTTGTCTTAGGCATACAGAGTTTATCCCCAGTCTAAGAATACGGAGTTCATTCCCAGTCTAAGATCGAACAGGACCAAGGGTTGCGGCAGCACACAGGGGGGACCGGGCCGATCCCCGACTTGCGCATTCTGCCTCTCCGGCCAGCTGTGCGCCCGCATGCCTGTTTCATGGGTTGTCTTAGGCATAGGGAGTTCAGTCCATGTCTAAACCCCAGCCGAACTGAGGGTTCTGGCAGCGGGATGGGCAGCACACAGAGGGGGAGCAAGTCGATCCCTGGCTTGTGCATTTTGCCTCTCCGGCCGGCTAAGCGCCCGCACGCTTGTTTCGTGGGTTGGCTTAGGCATGCGGAGTTCATTCCATGTCTAAGCATATGGAGTTCATTCCCAGTCTAAGAGTTTGAGCCACGGTACACATGCTGGGCTCGGGCATGTGCTGGTACCGCATTTTTTTCACCCGGGGCACCATCGTCGGAGCATCGCCTGAGAGCCTAACCGGCAGCATTAGGGGTTCCGACGATTGGGGGGCCGGGGGGTGTGCGCACATGATGTGCGATGGGTGCTGGTACTTGGCCCTTATGTTGGCCCACTATCCCTCATCAAACCTCAAGAACTTACACCCCCTTAAAGAGCATTTGAGATTTTATAGGTTTGCTGCCAGTAGCCATTAAAATGTCTGAAATGGGGACACTTTTTTCAAATGATCACAAAATCTTGTCCACTTCGACTTTTTAGCTAAATTATTTTACGCATGCCAACAAAAATACAAGGATCACCTCTACCAAATCTGGGGACAAAACCCTTTCTAAAAAAATTTTAAAAAATCCCGAACCGTAAAAAGTTTTAAAAATTGTGAAAAATACAAACCGGGTCGTCTTACCATGAAACTTCACATGAAGGCGTAGGGGACCATTGTATGAATTTACAAGCCATAAAAATGGCATTGGCATGGTAGAAATATCAAGATGTGCTTGAACCCACCTATCACCAGTTCGATCCCCGGCTTGCGCATCCTACCTCTCTGGTGGGCTGAGTGTCCGCAAGCTCGTTCTGTGGGTTGACTTACGCATACGGAGTTCATCCCCAGTCTAAGCATATGGAGTTCATTCCCAGTCTAAGCATATGGAGTTCATTCCCAGTCTAAGTTCGGATCGGATCGAGGGTTACGATAACAGGATCGGTAGCACGTAGGGGGGACCGGACCGATCCTCGGATTACGCATTCTACCTCTCCGATCGGCTGAGTGCCCGCACGCCCGTTTCGTGGGTTGGCTTAGGCATAGGGAGTTCATTCCATGTCTAAGCCCCAGTCAGACTGAGGGTAGTGGCAGCGGGATTGGCAGCACGCAGAGGGAGATCGGGTTGATCCCCGGCTTGCGCATTATGCCTCTCCGACTGGTTCAGCGCCCGCACGCTCATTTCATTGGGTTGACCTAGGCATAAGGAGTTCATTTCTAGTCTAAGATCGGACCAGACTGAGGGTTACGGTAGTAGGATTGACAGCGCGCAGGGGGTGATCGGACCGGTCCCCAGCTTACGCATTCTACCTTTTTGGCCGGCTGAGCGCCCACATGCTCGTTTCGTGGGTTGGCTTAGGCATATAGACTTCATTCCATGCCTAAGCATACGAAGTTCATTCCCAGTCTAAGATCAGACCGGATCGAGGGTTACGGTAGTAGGACCAGCAGCAGGGTCGGCAGCACGCAGGGAGGGATCGAGTCGATCCCCAGCTTACGCATTCTACCTCTTCGGCCGGTTGAGCGCCCGCACGCTCGTTTTGTGGGTTGGCTTAGGCATACGGAGTTCATTTCATGTCTAAGCCCCAACTGGACCAAAGGTTATGGCAGCAGAACCGAAAGCGGGTTCGACAGCACGTAGAGGGGGACTGGGCTGATCCCCGACTTGCACATTATGCCTCTCCGCATGCTCGTTTCATGGGTTGACTTAGGCATATGGAGTTCATCCCTAGTCTAAGCATACGGAGTTCATTCCCAATCTAAGATCGAATCAAACCGAGGGTTGCAGTAGCAGGATCGGCATCACGCAAGAGGGATCAGGCTGATCCTCGGCTTGCGCATTCTGCCTTCCCGACCGGCTGAACGCCCGCACACCCGTTTCGTGGGTTCGCTTAGGCCCGCACGCCCGTTTTGTGGGTTGGCTTAGGCATAGGGAGTTCATTCCATGTCTAAGCCCCAACCGGACCGAGAGTTGTGGTAGCGGGACTGGTAGCACGTAGAGGGGGACCGGGCCTTTCTCTGGCTTACGTATTATGCCTCTCTGATTGGCTTAGCACCCGAACACTCATTTTATGGGTTGACTTAGTCATACGGAGTTCATTCCCAGTCTAAGATCAGACCGGACCGAGGGTTACGATAGCAGGATCGACAGCACGCAGGAGGGGATCAGGCTGGACCCCAACTTGCACATTCTGCCTCTCCGGTCGGCTGAGCGCCTGCACGCTCGTTTTGTGGGTTGGCTTAGGCATACAGAGTTCATTCCATGTCTAAGTATACATAGTTCATTCCCAGCCTAAGATCGGACCAGACCGAGGGTTGCGACAGCAGAATCGTAGCACGCAGGGGGGCACCGGGCCGATCCCTAACTTGAGCATTCTACCTCTCTGGTCAGCCTCTTCGGCTGGCTGAGCGCCCGCACGCTCGTTTCGTGGGTTGACTTAGGCATACGGAGTTCATCCCTAGTCTAAGCATACGGAGTTCATCCCCAATCTAAGATCAAACCGGATCGAGGGTTACGACAGCAGGATCGGTAGCATGCAGGGGGACCGGGCCGATCCTCGGCTTGTGCATTATGCCTCTTCGGTCGGCTCTACGCCCGCACGCTCGTTTTACGGGGTAACTTATGCATACGGAGTTTATCCTCAGTCTAAGCATGCAGAGTTCATTCCCAGTCTAAGGCCGGACCGGACTGAGGGTTGCGGCAGCAGGATCGACAGCACGCTGGGGGGATCGGGCCGATCCCGGACTTGTGCATTCTGCATCTTTGGCCAGTTGAGCGCCTGCACGTTCGTTTCATGGGTTGGCTTAGGCATAGGGAGTTCATTCCATGTCTAAGCCCCAGTCAGACCAAGGGTTGTCGCAGTCGAATCGACAGGATGCAGAAGAGGACCGGACTGATCCTCGGCTTACGCATTATGCCTTTTCAGTCGGCTTAGCACCCGCACGCTCATTTCGTGGGTTGACTTATGCATACGGAGTTCATTCCCAGTCTAAGATTGGAACAGACCAAGGGTTGCGACAGCAAGATCGATAGCACGCTGGGGGGATCGGGCCCCCGGCTTGCACATTCTGCCTCTCCAACCGGCTGAACGCCCGTACGCTAGTTTCATGTGTTGGCTCAGGCATACGGAGTTCATTCCATGTCTAAGCATACAGAGTTCATTCCCAGTCTAAGATTGGACCGGATCGAGGGTTGCGGTAGCAGGACCAGCACAGGATCGACAGCACGCATGGGGGACCGGACCAATTCGTGGCTTGCGCATTCTCCCTCTCCGACCGGTTGAGCGCCCGCACGCTCGTTTCATGGGTTGGCTTAGGCATACGGAGTTCATTCCATCTCTAAGCCCCAGTCAGACCGAGGGTTGCGGCAGCAAGACCGGTAGCGGGATCGGCAGCACGTAGAGGGGGATCGGGCCGATCCCCGGCTTGCGTATTATGCCTTTTCGGCTGGCTCAACACCCGCACGCTCATTGTATGAATTTACAAGCCATAAAAATGGTATTGGCATGGCAGAAATATGAAGATCTGATTGAACCCACCTACCACCCGTTCGATCCCCAGCTTGCGCATCCTGCCTCTCTGGTCGGTTGAGCGCCCGCACGCTCGTTTCATGGGTTCACTTAGACATACGAAGTTCATCCCCAGTCTAAGCATACAGAGTTCATTCCCAATGTAAGATCAGACTGGACCATGGGTTGCGGTAGCAGGATCGGCAGCACGCAGGGGAGACCGAGCCGATCCCCGGCTTGCGCATTCTGCCTCTCCGGCCAACTGAGTGCCCGCACGCATGTTTCGTGGGTTGGCTTGGGCAAAGTGAGTTCATTCCATGTCTAATTCCCAGCCAGATTGAGGGTTGTGGCAGCAAGACCGACAGCACGTAGAGGGGGATCGGGCCAATCCCCAGCTTGCGCATTATGCCTCTCTGTCCGGCTCAGTGCCCGCACACTCATTTCATGGGTTGACTTAGGCATACAGAGTTCATTCCATGTCTAAGCCACAGCTGAACCGAGGGTTGTGGCAGCAGGACCGGCAGTAGGATTGGTAGCACATAGAGGGGGGTCGGGCTGATCCCCGGCTTGCGCATTATGCCTCTACGACCGGCTGAGCACTCGCACGCTCGTTTCATGGGTTGACTTTGGCATACGGAGTTCATCCCCAGTCTAAGCATACAGAGTTCATTCCCAGTCTAAGATCAGACCGGACCAAAGGTTGCGGCAGCAAGATCAACAGCACGTAGATGGGAATGGGCCGATCCCCGGCTTGCACATTCTGCCTCTCCGACCGGCTGAGCGCCCGTACGCTCGTTCCGTGGGTTGGCTTCGGCATACGAAGTTCATTCCATGTCTAAGCATATGGAGTTCATTCCCAGTCTAAGATTGGACCGGACTGAGGGTTACGATAGCAGGACCAGCAACAAGATCAATAGCACGCAGAGGGGATCGGGTCGATCCCCGACTTGCACATTCTGCCTCTCTGACCGGCTGAGCACCCGCACACTCGTTTCATGGGTTAGCTTAGGCATACGGAGTTCATTCCATGTCTAAGCTGTAGTCGAACCAAGGGTTGTGGCAGCAAGACCGGCTGCAGGATTGGCAGCACATAGAGGGGGGTCGGGCTGATCCTCGGCTTGCGCATTATGCCTCTCCGACCGACTGAGCACTCGCACGCTCATTTCATGGGTTGACTTTGGCATACGGAGTTCATCCCCAGTCTAAGCATACGGAGTTCATTCCCAGTCTAAGATCAGACCGGACTGAGGGTTGCAGCAGTAGGATCAACAGCACGTAGGGGGGAATGGGCCGATTCTCGACTTGCGCATTCTGCCTCTCCGACCGACTGAGCGCCCGTACATTCGTTCCGTGGGTTGGCTTAGGCATACGGAGTTCATTCCATGTCCAAGCATATGAGTTCATTCCCAGTGTAAGATTTTGAGCCACGGTGCACATGCCAGGCTCGGGCATGTGCTGGTGCCACATTTTTTCACCCAGGGCACCATCGTCGGAGCATCGTCAGAGCATCGCAGGAGCATCGCCGGAGAGCCGAACTGAGGAATTGGGGGTTCTGGTGATTGGGGCGGCCAGAGGGGTGTGCGCACATGATGTGCAATGGGTGCTGGTAGTTGGCCCTTATATTGGTCCCCTATCCCTTATCAAACCTTGAGAACTTACACCCCCTTAAAGAGCATTTGAGATTTTATAGTTTTGCTGCCAGTAGCCACTAAAGTGTCTGAAATGGGGACACTTTTTTCAAATGGTCACAAAATCTTCTCCACTTCGAGTTTTTAGCTAAATTTTTTTGTGCATGCCAACAAAAATACAAGGATCACCACTACCAAATTTGGGGACAAAACACTTTCTAAAAAAATTTTAAAAAATCACGAACCGTAAAAAGTTTTGAAAATCGTGAAAAATAGAAAACGGGTCGTCTTTCCACGAAGGTTCACATGAAGGCTTAGAGGAACATTGTATGAATTTACAAGCCATAAAAATGGCATTGGCATGGCAGAAATATGAAGATGTGATTGAACCCACCTACCACCCGTTCGATCCTCGGATTACGAATCCTGCCTCTCTAGTCGGCTGAGCGCCCACATGCTCATTTGGTGGGTTCACTTAGGCATATGAAGTTCATCCCCAATCTAAGCATACAGAGTTCATTCCTAGTCTAAGATCAGATCGGACCGAGGGTTGCGACAGCAGGCAGGGGGGACTGAGCCGATCTCCAGCTTGCGTATTCTACCTCTCCGGCCAGCTGAGCGCCCGCACGCACGTTTCGTTGGTTGGCTTGGGCATATGGAGTTCATTCCACGTCTAATTCCCAGCCGGATCGAGGGTTGTGGCAGCAGGACTTGCAGCACGCAAAGGGAGATCGGGCCAATCCCCAGCTTGCATATTATGCCTCTCTGTCCGGCTCAACGCCCGCACGCTCGTTTCGTGGGTTGACTTAGGCATATGGAGTTCATTCCCAGTCTAAGATCGGACCAGACCAAGGGTTACGACAGCAGGATCAACAGCACGCAGAGGAGATCGGGCCGATCCCTAGCTTGCGCATTCTGCCTCTCCGGCCGACTGAGCGCCCGCACGCTCGTTTCGTGGGTTGGCTTAGGCATACGGAGTTCATTCCATGTCTAGGCATATGAAGTTCATTCCCAGTCTAAGATCGGATCAGACCAAGGGTTGTGGCAGCAGGACCAGTAGTAGGATCGACAGCACGTAGGAGGGACCGGGTCAATCCCCGGCTTACACATTCTGCCTCTCCGATCGATTGAGTGCCCGCACGCTCGTTTGGTGGGTTGGCTTAGGCATACGGAGTTCATTCCATATCTAAGCCCCAGTCGGATCGAGGGTTGTAGCAGCAGGACCGACAGCGGGATCGGTAGCACACAGAGGGGGACCGAGCTGATCCCCGACTTGCACATTATGCCTCTCCGGTTAGCCTCTACGACCAACTGAGCGCCCGTACGCTCGTTCCATGGGTTGACTTAGACATACGGAGTTCATCCCCAGTCTAAGCATACGGAGTTCATTCCCAGTCTAAGATCAGATCAGATTGAGGGTTACGATAGCAGGATCGACAGCACGCAGGGGGGACTGGGCCGATCCCTGGCTTACGCATTCTACCTCTCCGATCGGTTGAGCGCCCGCACGCCCGTTTCATGGGTTGGCTTAAGCATAGGGAGTTCATTCCATGTCTAAGCCCCAACCAGACCGAGAGTTGTGGTAGCGGGATCGGCATCACACAGAGGGGGATCGGGCCTTTCCCCAGCTTGTGTATTATGCCTCTCTGACTGGTTCAGTGCCCGAACACTCATTTCATGGGTTGACTTAGTCATACGGAGCTCATTCCCAGTCTAAGATTGGATCGGGATCGACAGAATACAAGAGGGGATCAGGCCGGACCTCGGCTTGCGCATTCCGCCTCTCCGACCGGTTGAGTGCCCGCACGCTTGTTTCGTGGGTTGGCTTAGGCATACAGAGTTCATTCCATATCTAAGCATACGGAGTTCTTTCCCAGCCTAAGATTTTGAGCCACGATGCACATGCTGGGCTCGGGCATGTGCTGGTGCCGCATTTTTTTTGCTTGAGGCACCATCGTTGGAGCATCGTGGAGAGCCTAACCGGCGGCATTGAGGGTTTCGACGATTGGGGGTCCCGAGGGGGTGTGCGTACATGATGTCTGATGGGTGCTGGTACTTGTGTCACGAGCTCCGACCTTAGACTCAGAGACCGTACGGCCTTAGGCTTCGAATCTCCTCTTTTATGCCTAAGTCAGCCTAAAACACAAGCGTACGGGCACTAGAACAACGAGAAGGGCTGATTACGCAAGTTAAAGAGAAATAGGATAAGAAGGCAGAATTTTGGAAATGCCCTTGTATTCACTAAAACGGAAGTGTTTGATGGTGTACAAATGAGAGAGGAGTAGCTCTCTATTTATAGTTGAGGCTCCAGCTTACACTTAATGGCAATATCCTTAGAATAAAGGCTAAAATCATGGGATTATACAGATTGCAATCAATTAGGATGCTAACTCTTGATTTTTAGGGTCAGCCAAATCTACCAGGATCCTACTGCTGATCCTGCTTGCTTCTAGAAGCTTCCCTTGCGTGTCTAGCACCTTGGGCCCTTCTGGATGTGGTGTGGGAAGCTTGTATGCCAGGCCTTGGTCTCACGGGCTGGCCTGCAAGTTGGGTGGGCGTTCTGAACTCGTTTGCTAGCCTTTGCATGCAGATACTCACCAGCATGCCTAGTCTACGAGCGTCAACCTTTGGCTCACCTACTGGTGTGCCTAATGTGCCTGGCGTGCCTGCCCAGGGCGTGACATTCTCCCCCACCTGATTGCACAACGCCCTCATTGTGTCTTTTGCATGGTACTACCTAATCTGGTCCCCGAACTGCCATAAGTCATCTGCTGGTTCCCAGCTCGCCTCACTGTCTGGAAGTCCCTTCCAGTGCACCAAGTACTCTTCTCTTGGCTGATAGTTCTTCCATCTAACCTTTCAATCAGCTATGATGCTGTGGACCTCTTTCTCATATGAGGCCCTTGCTCCTAATGGTGCACGCTTTGACTCTGCCCATCCTGGATCTCCCTCATCCTCATGGAACGGCTTAAGCATGCTCACATGGAACATCGGGTGTACCCTTAGCTTGGGTGGCATATCCAGCTTGTAGGCAACCTTGCCTACCCTCTTGACTACTCGAAAAGATCCCTCATACCTCCAGACTAGGCCTTTGTGTAGCCCCCTATGACGCACAATGGGATGCAGCTTCACCAATACCAAGTCTCTAACTTGGAACTGCACATCCCGCCTATTCTGGTCTGCCCACTTCTTCGACCTCTTAGCCGCCTTGTGTGGACAAACTCTGGCCAAGTCAGTTTGCCCCTGCCATGCCTTGGCAAACTTGTATACTGCTGGATTCGGCCCTGTATAACCTACAGCAATCGAATTGAGTGTTAGTGGTTGTTGCCCTGTCACAACCTCAAATGGGATCTAGTTCGTTGCCTCACTCCTTTGCAAGTTGTAGGAAAACTACGCAATATCTAGTAGCTTTGGCCAGTCCCTTTGTGTGGCACTCACATAGTGCCTGAGGTAAACCTTCAATAGTCCATTCACTTGTTCTGTCTACCCATCGATCTGCAGATGCATGCTGGTGGAAAAGTTAAAGTTTGACCCCAACAGCTTGAACAACTCAGTCCAGAACTTACCCGTGAAACGCCCGTCTCGATCACTAACAATGGTCCTTGGCACTCCTCAGTACTTAACCATGTTCTTCAGGAACAATTGAGCTGCCTCCTCAGCTGGGCACTCCTTGGTTGCTGGAATGAAGATTCCATACTTGAAAAACCTGTCCACCACTACCATGATGCTTCCAAACCCTACTGCTTTGGGTAGACCGACTATAAAGTCCAGAGAAACACTCTCCCATGGTCGCTCTGGCACTGGCAATGGCTCCAAGAGACCACCTGGTTTCTTGAGCTCCACCTTGTCCCATTGGCACACAAGACAAGTCTTCATATAGGCCTCCACATCGTCCCTTATATGCAGCCAGTAGTATCGGTCCTCGATCAACGCTAAGGTACGGCTCACTCCGGGGTGTCTAACCCACCTTGAATCATGGCATTCTTGCAAAACTTCCTTACGAAGATTCCCGTGCTACGGCACAAATAGTCTACTTCCCCTGGTGTACAGCAAGCCATCCTGCAACCAAAACCGCCTAGTCTTACCTTGCTGGGCGTACTCCATCAAAGCCTTGGCTGTAGGATCATGGACAATTCGTTCCTTGATGTACGGCACTAGTGACCCCTCTAGTTGGCTAATGGCAACAAGGTTAGCCTTTCTGCTCAGGGCATCTGCCACTAGGTTCACCCACCCCAGCTTGTACTCCATCTGGAAATCAAATTTCGTAAGAAAATCTTGCCATCTCATCTGCTTGAGGGATAGCTTCTTCTACGTCTGGAAGTAGCTGGTCACCACATTGTTCATCCTAACCATGAACCTCGACCCCAACAGGTAATGGCACTAAGTGTGCAAGGAGTGCACCACTGCAATCATCTCGTTCTCTTGGATCATGTACTTGTGCTCAGTCTCATTCAGCTTCCTGCTCTCAAACGTGACTGGACGTCTCTCCTGCATCAACACGCCCCCTATGGCAAAGTCTGATGCATCCGTATGCACCTTATACGGCTTGGCATGGTCTGGCAAGGCCAAGACTGGCTCCTCGATCATAGCCTGCTTCAACCTATTAAAGGCTTCCTGGCACCCTGCGCTCCACTCCCATGCTTTCCCTTTCTTGAGCAAGTCAGTCAATGGCGTGGCTATTGCTGAGTGACCTTTGATGAAGCGCCTGTAGTAGTTGACCAGCCCAAGGAACGATCTCAACTCATTGACCTTGGCTGGTGGTTGCCACTCCAGGATGGCATGTATCTTACCTTCATCCATGCGTATCCTGCCACCTCCCACTATGTGGCCAAGGAACGGGATCTCTTGCTGGGCAATTGAGCACTTCTCCCTCTTGACAAACAGCTTGTGTGCTCGCAACACCTCGAACACCTATCTCAAGTGGTCTACATGCTCTCCCAAAGTCTGGCTATAGATCACAATGTCATCCAAATAAACCACAATAAGTCGATCAAGGAATGACCGAAGTACCTTGTTCATAAGGGTACAGAATGTTGCTGGGGTGTTCGTGAGTCTGAAAGGCATCACCAAGAACTCATACGAACCATACCGAGTGACACATGCTATCTTTGGCTCATCTCCCTCTGTGATCCTGACTTGATAGTAGCCTGACCTCAAATCCAGCTTGGTGAACCACCTTGCGCTCCCAAGTTGATCGAACAAGTTCGCAATGAGTGGGATGGGGTACTTGTTCTTGATGGTCAGCTTGTTCAAAGCCCAGTAGTCTATGCATAGCTATAACAACCCATCATGCTTGCACTGAAATAGAACCGGTGCACCATAGGGTGCCTTCGATGGCCTGATGAAGCCAGCATCAACTAACTCTTTGAGCTGCTTCCTCAACTCCTCTAACTATGGTGGAGACATTCGATAAGGGGCTCTAGCTGGTGGCTTGGCCTCAGACACCAGCTCGATCTTGTGGTCCACCTCCCTCTTAGGTGGTAGCTTGCTAGGTAACTTTGCGGGCATCACATCACTAAAGGTCTTCAGCACCTTTAGCACCTCCAAGGGTGACTCGATCTCCTTCTCCCTTGGCTCATCATATTTTAGGGCTGCCAAGAAGGTGTCTTCTTGTCTACTTATCACCTGGCAAATTGGATGGTTGACACCACCTGCGACCCAACTCTAGACCCTCTCCTTAATGACACTAGGCATTGGCACCGTGCATCCAAGATGCAAACACAATTGGCAAAAGGCACAAGGAGGGCGTTAATCCGAACAAGGAAATCCAACCCAATCATAAACTCATAGTCATCAAGGGGTATTACCTCAATGGTCTCCTTGCCTTTCCAGTCTCCAAGCTGTAACTCCACTCCTCGCATACTCTAATGGCTGGAACTTCCTTGGAGTTCACCATTTTGATGGTACCAGTCCCTTTTTGCACCTATAGTCTGAGCTTTTGGGCTTTATCACCTGAAATAAAAAGATGTGAGGCACCTGTGTCCACCAGTGCGCTCACTTTCTGTCCCGCAACCATCAGATCCGTAAACATCAAGCCCTTTGTTGCCCCTGACTCTGGCTCCTCATCAGACTCTTTGTCTATAGCAGCCAGCTTGCCCTTCTGCGGGTAATTACGTGCTATGTGGCTCCCTCTACATAAGTAGCATGCTAGTGGCTCTCGGTCCCCCTTTGCTTTCCACTTTCCTGCTGGTGGCTTCCTCTCGCCAACCTTGGTTAAACGATCTCGGTCTCCATCCTTGGACTCCTGATCACGATCCTTCCCCTTAGACTACTTCTTTCGATCTCTATCATCCCTGCCCTTACCTTTGGCTTGGTAGACTCAAACTTGTTCAGAGGCTTGAACTCTATCAAGGCCTTGGCAGTAGTCATGGCTTTAGCCAAGTCATGAACTCCTCTCCTTTATAGCTCATGCTTCACCCATGGCTTCAGCCCATCCATGAAAGCAAATAAGGCATCCTTCTCACCTAGATCCGAGATCTATAGCATCAATTCAGAGAATTTTTAGACATACTCCCTTATGTCCCCTTGCTGGCTTAACCTGCGCAACTTTGCCTGTGCCTCATCATCAACATACTCTGGGTAAAATTGTTCTCTGAACTCCTTTTGGAACTCTGCCCAGGTTCCAATCTTGGCGCTCCCATGCTTGACATCATCACACCTATGCCTCAACCACAATAAGGCTACATCAGTGAGATACATAGCAGCGATGCTTACCTTTATCGCCTAATCTTGCATGCCCATGGCTTGGAAGTACTGCTCCATACCCCAAAGATAGTTATCTACTTCCTTGGCTGCCCTAGTCCCCTTGAACTCCTTAGGCTTGGGGACATCCAATCTAGACTTGGACACTCTAGCAAACATGCCATTCCCAATGGCAGTCTTGCAAGCAACGAGCTCACTGGTAAGCTCCTCCATCCGCTGGAGCATTGCCTCCATGCCATCGTGCAAGGTCAGCACTTCAGTCTCCAAGGTCTGATTCTTTTGGGTGAACATGTCCAAGCCTTTGTTGAGAGTAGTTTGTAGCTCACTTTGGATCTCCTCCCCTATGGAGTCTAGCAATGCAATGTGAGTCTCTACCCCCTCAAGCTTCTCCCCCATGTCGTCCATGGTCACCTCCACCTTGGCCATTCTACCGTCCATGGTAGACCAGATATCTCTAAAACTGGCTTTCCTCCCTCTTCCAAGCCCATGCTGCTGGGCCTTTGGTTGTTGGTTAGCAGCGTCACTTTGGGATGCCATCTCCTCTAACATGCACAACACAAACACGCAGAATCAAACTTGCTCTGATACCAACTGTCACGGGCTCTGACCTTAGACTCAGAAACCATGTGGCCTTAGGCTTAGAATCTCCTCCTTTATGCCTAAGTCAGCCTAAAACACAAGCATACGAGCACTAGAACAATAGGAAGGGCTGATTACGCAAGTTAAAGAGATACAGGATAAGAAGGTAGAATTCTAGAAATGCTCTTGTATTCACTGAAACAGAAGTGTTTAATGGCGTACAAATGAGGGAAGAGCAGCCCTCTATTTATAGTTGAGGCTCCAACTTACACTTAATGGCAATATCCCTAGAATAAAGGCTAAAATCATGAGATTATACAGATTACAATCAATCAAGATGCTAACACCTGATTTTTAAGGTCAACCAAATCTGCGAGGATGCTGCTGCAGATCCTGCCTGCTTCCAAAAGCTTCCCTTGCATGTCCAGCACCTTGGGCCCTTTTGGATGTCATGCGGGAAGCTTGTATGCCAGGTCTTGGTCTCACGGGCTGGCCTGCAAGTTGGGCGGGCGTTCTGAACTCGTTTGCTAGGCTTTGCGCGGACATACCCTCCAACACGCCTGGTCTGCGGGCCTCAACCTCTGGCTCACCTGTTGGTGCACCTGATGTGCCTAGTGCACCCACCTAGGGTGTGACACTTGGCCCTTATAATGGCTCATCAAACCTCGAGAACTCACACCCCCTTAAAGAGCATTTGAGATTTTATAGGTTTGCTGCCAGTAGCCATTAAAGTGTCTGAAATGGGGACACTTTTTTCAAATGATCACAAAATCTTCCCCACTTCGAGTTTTTAGCTGAATTCTTTTGTGCATGCCAACAAAAATACAAGGATCACCTCTACCAAATTTGGGGACAAAACTCTTTCCTAAAAAATTTAAAAAAATCCTGAATCGTAAAAGGTTTTAAAAATCATGAAAAATAGAAAACGAGTTGTCTTGCCACAAAACTTCACATGAAGGCTTAGGGGAAAATTGTATGAATTTACAAGCCATAAAAATGGCATTGGCAGGGCTGAAATATGAAGATGTGCTTGAACCCACCTACCACCCGCTCGATCCCCAGCTTATGCATCCTGTCTCTTTGGTCGGTTGAGCACCCGTATGCTCATTTCGTGGGTTGACTTAGGCATACGGAGTTTATCCCCAGTCTATGCATACAGAGTTCATTCCCAGTCGAAGATCAGACCAGACCGAGGGTTGTGACAACAGGATCGACAGCACGCAGGGGGGATCAGACCAATCCCTGGCTTGCGCATTCTGCCTCTCCGACCGGTCGAGCACCCGCACACCCGTTTCGTGGGTTGGCTTAGGCATAGGGAGTTCATTCCATGTCTAAGCCCTAGCCAGACTGACGGTTGTGGCAGCGGGACCGGTAGCACATAGAGAGAGATCGGGTCGATCCCTGACTTGCACATTATGCCTCTACGGCCGGCTCAGCGCCCGCACGCTTGTTTCGTGGGTTGACTTAGGCATACGAAGTTCATTCCCAGTCTAAGATCGGACCGGATCGAGGGTTGCGACAGCACGCAAGGGGGATCAGGCCGATCCCTGGCTTACGCATTCTACCTCTCCGGTCGGGTGAGTACCCGCACGTTCGTTTCATGGGTTGGCTTAGGCATGCGGAGTTCATTCCATGTCTAAGCATACGAAGTTCATTCCCAGTCTAAGATAGGATCGGATCGAGGGTTACGGTAGTAGGACCAGCAGCAGGATCGACAGCATGCAGGGGGGGACCAGGCCGATCCCTGGCCTATACATTCTGCCTCTTCGACCGACTGAGCACTCGCACGCTCGTTTCATGGGTTGGCTTAGGCATACAAAGTTCATTCCATGTCTAAGCCCCAGCTGGACCGAAGGTGGCAGCAAGACCGATAGTGGGATCAACAGCATGCAGAGGGGGACCGGGCTGATCCCCGATTTGTGCATTATGCCTCTCCGACTGGCTGAGGGCCCACACGCTCATTTTATGGGTTGACTTAGGCATACGAAGTTCATCCCCAATCTAAGCATATGGAGTTCATTCCCAGTCTAAGATCAAACCAGATCGAGGGTTACGGTAGCAGGATCGGCAGCACGCAGGGGGAATCAGGCCGATCCCCAGCTTGCGCATTCTGCCTCTCCGGCTGGTTGATCGCCCTGAACGCCCGTTTCATGGGTTGGCTTAGTCATAGGGAGTTCATTCCATGTCTAAGCCCCAGCTGGGCCAAGGGTTGTGGCAGCGAGATCGACAGCACATCGGGGGGACCAAGCCGATCCCTGGCTTGCGCATTCTGCCTCTTCGGTCGGCTGAGCGCCCGCACGCCCATTTCATGGGTTGGCTTAGGCATAGGGAGTTCATTCCATGTCTAAGCCCCAGCTGGACCGAGGGTTGTGGTAGCGGGATCGGTAGCACGCAGCGGGGGATCGAGCTGATCCCTGGCTTGCACATTATGCCTCTTTGGTCGGCTCAGTGCCCACAAGCTTGTTTCATGGGTTGACTTATGCATATGAAGTTCATTCCCACTCTAAGATTGGACTGAACCGAGGGTTGTGATAGCAGGATCGACAGCACGCAGGAGGGACCGAGCGGATCCCTGGGTTGTGCAATCTGCCTCTCCGATCGGCTGAGCGCCTGCACGTTCGTTTTGTGGGTTGACTTAGGCATACGGAGTTCATCCCCAGTCTAAGCATACGGAGTTCATTCCCAATCTAAGATCGAATCAAACCGAGGGTTGTCGCAACGGGATCAGGCTGATCCCCACATTGCGCATTATGCCTCTCCAGTCGGCTTAGTGCCCGCATGCTCGTTTCGTGGGCTGACTTAGGCATACGACGTTCATTCCTAGTCTAAGATTGGATCGGATCAAGGGTGACGGTAGCAGGATCGACAGCACGAAGGGAGGACCGGGTCGATCCTCAGCTTGCGTATTCTGCCTCTCTGGTCGACTGAGCGCCCGCACGCTCATTTCGTGGGTTGGCTTAGGCATACAGAGTTCATTCCATGTTTAAGCATACGGAGTTCATTCCCAGTCTAAGATCAGATCGGACTGATGGTTGTGGCAGCCAGACCAGCAGCAGGATCGACAGCATGCAGGGGGGACCAAGCTGATTCTCGACTTGCGCATTCTGCATCTCCGGTCGGCTGAGCGCCCACACGCTCATTTCATAGGTTGGCTTAGGCATACGGAGTTCATTCCGTGTCTAATCCCCAACCGGATCGAGGGTTGTGGCAGCAGGACTGACAACGGGATCGACAGCACGGAGAGGGGGACCTTGCTGATCCCCGGCTTACGCATTATGCCTCTCCGACTGGCTGAGCGCTCGTATGCTCGTTTCATGGGTTGACTTAGGCATATGGAGTTCGTCCCCAGTCTAAGCATAAGGAGTTCATTCCCAGTCTAAGATCGGATCAGACCGAGGGTTGCGACAGTAGGATCGACAGCACGTAGGGGGGACCAGGTCGATCCCCGGCTTGCGCATTCTACCTCTCCGGCCAGCTGAGTGCCCGCACGCCCGTTTCATGGGTTGGCTTAGGCATAAGGAGTTCATTCCATGTCTAAGCCCCGACCGGATCGAGGGTTATGGCAGCGGGACCGGCAGCATGCAGAGGGGCATCGAGCCGATCCTCGGCTTGCACATTATGCCTCTTCGATCGGCTCAGCGCCCGCACGCTCGTTTCATGGGTTGACTTATGCATACAGAGTTCATTCCCAGTCTAAGATCGAACCAGATCGAGGGTTGCAGCAGCAGGATCGACAGCACGCACGGGGGGATCGAGTCGATCCCTGGCTTGTGCATTCTACCTCTCCGACTGGCTGAGTGCCCGCATGCTCGTTTCGTGGGTTGGCTTAGGCATATGGAGTTCATTCCATGTCTAAGCCCCAATCGGACTGAGGGTTGTGGCAGCAGGACCGGCAGTGGGATCGACAGCACGCAGAAGGGGATCGGGCTAATCCCCAGCTTGCGCATTATGCCTCTTCGATCGGCCTCTCCGACAGGCTGAGCTCCCGCATGCTCATTTTATGGGTTGATTTAGGCATACGGAGTTCATCCCCAGTCTAAGCATACGAAGTTCATTCCCAGTCTAAGATCAGATCGGACCGAGGGTTGCGGCAGCAGGATCGGCAACACATAAGGGGGATCGGGCCAATCCCCAGCTTGCGCATTCTGCCTCTTCGACCAGCTGAGCACCCGCACGCCCGTTCCATGGGTTGGCTTAGGCATAGGGAGTTCATTCCATGTCTAAGCCCCAGCCGGACCAAGGGTTGTGGCAGCTGGATCGGCAACATGTAGAGGGGGACCGGGCTGATCCCCAGCTTGCACATTATGCCTCTCCGGTCGGCTCAGTGCCCAGACGCTCATTTTATGGGTTTACTTAGGCATACGGAGTTCATTCCTAGTCTAAGATCAGATCAGACCGAGGGTCGCGTAGCAAGATCGACAGTACGCAGGGGGGGATCGGGTCGATCCTCGGCTTGCACATTCTGCCTCTCCAGTCGACTGAGCGCCCGCACGCTCGTTTCATGGGTTGGCTTAGGCATATAAAGTTCATTCCATGTCTAAGCTTACGGAGTTCATTCCTAGTCTAAGATCGAACCGGACTGAGGGTTGCGACGGCAGGACCAGCAGTAGGATCGACAGCATGCAGGGGGCGACTGGGTTGATCCTCGGCTTACGCATTATGCCTCTTCGGTCAACTGAGTGCCCGTACGCTCGTTTCATGGGTTGACTTAGGCATACGGACTTCATCCCCGATCTAAGCATACAGAGTTCATTGCCAATCTATGATCAGACTGGATCGAGGGTTGCAGCAGTAGGATCTGTAGCACGCAGGGGGACCTGGTCGATCCCCGGCTTATGCATTCTGCCTCTCCGGCCGGCTGAGCGCCCACACGTCCGTTTCGTGGGTTGGCTTAGGCATAGGGAGTTCATTCCATGTCTAAGCCCTAGCCAGACCAAGGGTTGTGGCAGCGGGATCGGCAGCACGTAGAGGGGGACCGGGTCGATCCCTGGCTTGCGCATTATGCCTCTTCGACTGGGTCAGTACCCACACACTTGTTTCGTGGGTTGACTTATGCATACGGAGTTCATTCCCAATGTAAGATCAGACCGGACCAAGGGTTACGGCAGCAGGATCGATAGCACGTAGGAGGGCACCGGGCTGAACCCCGGCTTGCTTATACTGCCTCTCCGGTCGGTTAAGCACCCGCACGCTCGTTTCGTGGGTTGGCTTAGGCATACGGAGTTCATTCATGTCCAAGCATACGGAGTTCATTCACAATCTAAGATTTTGAGCCACGGTGCACATGTTGGGCTCGGGCATGTGCTGGTGCCACATTTTTTTCACCTCGGGCACCATCGTCGGAGCATCACCGAAGCACCGCAAAAGAGCCTAACCGGCGGCATTGGGGGTTTCGATGATTGGGGGGCCGGGGGGTTGTGCGCACATGATGTGCGATGGGTGCTGGTACTTGGCCCTTATATTGGCCCCCTATCTCTCATCAAACCTCGAGAACTTACGCCCCCTTAAAAAGCATTTGAGATTTTATAGGTTTGCTGCCAATAGCCATTAAAGTGTCTGAAATGGGGACACTTTTTTCAAACGGTCACAAAATCTTTTTGTGCATGCCAACAAAAATACAAGGATCACCTCTACCAAATTTGGGGACAAAACTCTTTCTAAAAAAATTTTAAACAATCCCGAACAGCAAAAAGTTTCAAAAATCATGAAAAATAGAAAACGGTCATCTTACCATGAAACTTCACATGAAGGCTTAGGGGACCATTGTATGAATTTACAAGCCATAAAAATGGCATTGGCATGGCAGAAATATGAAGATGTGCTTGAACCTGCCTACCACCCATTCGATCCCCGGCTTACGAATCTTGCCTCTCTGGTCAGCTGAGTGCCCGCACGCTTGTTTCATGGGTTGACTTACGCAGACGGAGTTAATACCCTATCTAAGCATACGGAGTTCATTCCCAGTCTAAGATTGGACCGGACCGAGGGTGGCGGCAGCAGGATCGGCAGCATACAGGGGGGACCGGACGATCCCCGACTTGCGCTTTCTACCTCTCTAGCTGGCTGAGCGCCCGCACGCCCATTTCATGGGTTGGCTTAGGCATAGGGAGTTCATTCCATGTCTAAGCCTTGGCCAGACCAAGGGTTATGGCAGCAGGACCGGCAGCACGCTGAGGGGGACCGAGCCGATCCCCGGCTTGCGCATTATGCCTCTCTGACCGGCTCAGCACCCGTATGCTCGTTTTGTGGGTTGACTTAGGCCTGCGGAGTTCATTCCCAATCTAAGATTAGATCGGACCGAGGGTTGCGATAGCAGGATCGACAGCACGCATGAGGGGATCGGGTCGGTCCCCGACTTGCGCATTCTACCTCTCCGACCGGCTGAGCACCCACATGCTCGTTTCATGGGTTGGCTTAGGCATACGGAGTTCATTCCATGTCTAAGCATACGGAGTTTATTCCCAGTCTAAGATCAAACCAGACCGAGGGTTACGACAGTAGGATCGATAGCACACAGGGTGACCAGGCCGATCCTCAGCTTGCGTATTCTACCTCTACGCCCGGTTGAGCGCCTGCACGCCTGTTTCGTGGGTTGGCTTAGGCATAGGGAGTTCATTCCATGTCTAAACCCCAGCCAGACTGAGGGTTGTGGTAGCGAGATCGGCAGCACGTAGAGAGGGATCGAGCCGATCCCCGGCTAGCACATTATGCCTCTCCGGTCGGCTCAGCACCCGCACACTCGTTTCATGGGTTGGCTTAGGCATATGGATTTCATTCCCAGTCTAAGATCAGACCGGACCGAGGGTTGCGACAGCAGGACAAGCAGCAGGATCGACAGCACGCGGGAGGGATCGGGCTGATCCCCGGCTTGCGTATTCTACCTCTCCGACCTGCTGAGCGCCCATGTCACTCCCTAGGTGGGCATGCCAGGCACATCAAGTGCACCAGCAGGTGAGCCAGAGGTTAAGGCCCGCAGACTAGGCTTGCTGGCGGGTATCTATGCACAAAGCCTAGCAAACAAGTTCAGAACACCCAGCCAACTTGCAGGCCAACCCGTGAGACCAAGGCCTGGCATACAAACTACCCGCACCACATCCAGAAGTGCCCAAGGTGCTGGACACGCAAGGGAAGCTTCTGGAAGCAGACAGGATCAGCTGGAGCATCCTGGCAGATTTGGTTGACCCTGAAAATCAGGAGTTAGCATCCTGATTGATTGTAATTTGTATAATCCCATGATTTTAGCCTTTATTCTAGGGATATGCCATTAAGTTGTAGCTGGAGCCTCGACTATAAATAGAGGGCTGCTCCACCCTCATTTGTACACCATCAAACACTTCTATTTCAGTGAATACAAGAGCATTTCCAGAATTCTGTCTTCTTATCTTGATTCTCTTTAACTTGCGTAATCAGCCCTTCCCATTGTTCTAGTGCCCGCATGCTTGTGTTTTAGGCTAACTTAGGCATAAAGGAGGAGATTCCAAGCCTAAGGCTGCACGATTTTTTGAGTCTAAGGTGGGAGCCCGTGACAGTTGGTATCAGAGCGAGTTTGATTCTGCATGTTTGTGTTATGCAGGTTAGATCATGATTGCGAAGATGGCATCCCAAAGTGACGTTGCTAGCCAACAACCAGAGGCCCAGGAGCATGGGCATGAAAGAGACAAGAAAGCCAGTTCTAGAGATATCTGGTCTACCATGGATGGTAGGCTGGCCAAGGTGGAGGTAACCGTAGGCAACATGGGGGAGAAGCTTGAGGAGGTAGAGACTCACATTACATCGCTAGACTCCATGGGGGAGGAGATCCAAAGTGAGCTGGAAGCTGCTCTCAACAAAGGCATGGACGTGTTCACCCGAAAGAATCAAACCTTGGAGGCTGAAGTGCTGACCTTGCACGATGGCATGGAGGCCATGCGCCAACGGATGAAAGAGCTTGCCAGTGAGCTCGTTGCTTGCAAGATTGCCATTGGGAATGGCATGTTTGCTGGAGTGTCCAAGTCCAAATTGGATGTCCCCAAGCCTAAGGAGTTCAAGGGGACTAGGGAAACTAAGGAAGTAGACAACTACCTATAGGGTATGGAGCAGTACTTCCAGGCCATGGGCATGCAAGACGAGGTGATAAAGGTAAGCACCGTTGCTATGTATCTCACTGATGTAGCCTTATTGTGGTGGAGGCGCAGGTGTGATGATGTCAGGTGTGGGAGCACCAAGATTGGAACCTAGGTAGAGTTTCAAAAGGAGTTCAGAGAACAATTTTACCTGGAGTATGCTGATGATGAGAAACGGGCAAAGTTACGCAGGCTGAGCCAGCAAGGGGACATAAGGGAGTATGTCCAGAAATTCTCTGAATTGATGCTACAGATCTCGGATCTAGGCGAGAAGGATGCCTTATTTGCTTTCATGGATGGGCTAAAACCGTGGGTGAAGCATGAGCTACAAAGGAGAGGAGTTCATGACTTGGCTAAAGCCATGACTACTGCTGAGGCCTTGATAAAGTTCAAGCCTTTGAACAAGTTCGAGTCTACCAAGCCCAAGGGTAAGGGCAGGGACAATAGGGATCGAAAGAAGCAGTCCAAAGGGAAGGATCGTGACCAGGAGTCCAAGGATGAAGACCGAGACCATTCGACCAAGGATGGCAAGAGGAAGCCACCAGCAGGCAAGTGGAAAGCAAAAGGGGACCGAGAGCCACTAGCATGCTACCTATGTGGAGGGAGCCACATAGCACGCAATTGCCCGCAGAAGGGCAAACTGGCTGCTATAGACAAGGAGTTTGACGAGGAGCCAGAGTCAGGGGTAGCAAAGCTTGGGTCGTTGGTGCTCAATGCTGTCCAGAGTAAGGGGAGCCGTAAGCCAACGGGCTTGATGTTTATGGATCTAATGGTTATGGGTCAGAAGGTGAGCACACTGGTGAACACAGGTGCCTCACATCTTTTTATTTCAGGTGATAGAGCCTGGAAGCTCAGACTAAAGGTGCAGAAAGGGACTGGTACCATCAAAACAGTGAACTCCAAGGAGGTTCCAGCCATTGGAGTAGCACGGGGAGTGGAGTTGCAGCTTGGAGATTGGAAAGGCAAGGAGACCATAGAGGTAATACCCCTTGACGACTATGAGTTTGTGATTGGGTTAGATTTCCTTATTCAGATTAATGCCCTCCTTGTGCCTTTTGTCGATTGTGTTTGCATCTTGGATGCACGGTGCCAATGCCTAGTGCCATTGAGAAGAGGGTCCGGAGTTGGGTCACGGATGGTGTCAACCATCCAATTTGCCAAGGTGGTAAGCAGACAAGAAGGCACCTTCTTGGTAGCCCTGAAATATGATGAGCCAAGGGAGAAGGAGACTGAGTCACCCTTGGAGGTGTTAAAGGTGCTGAAGACCTTTAATGATGTTATGCACGCAAAGCTGCCTAGCAAGCTACCACCTAAGAGGGAGGTGGACCACAAGATCGAGCTGGTGTCCGAGGCCAAGCCACCAGCTAGAGCCCCTTATCGAATGTCTTTACCAGAGTTGGAGGAGTTGAGGAAGCAGCTCAAAGAGTTAGTTGATGCTGGCTTCATCAGGCCATCGAAGGCACCCTATGGTGCACCGGTTTTATTCCAGCACAAGCATGATGGGTCGTTGTGGCTGTGCATAGACTACCGAGCTTTGAACGAGCTAACCATCAAGAACAAGTACCCCATCCCACTCATTGTGGACTTGTTCGATCAACTTGGGAGCGCAAGGTGGTTCACCAAGCTGGATTTGAGGTCGGGCTACTATCAAGTCAAGATCGCAGAGGGAGATGAGCCAAAGACAGCATGTGTCACTTGGTATGGTTCGTATGAGTTCTTGGTGATGCCTTTCGGACTCACGAATGCCCCAGCAATATTTTGCACCTTTATGAACAAGGTACTTCAGTCGTTCCTTGATCGATTTGTTGTGGTTTATTTGGATAACATTGTGATCTACAGCCAGACTTTGGGAGAGCATGTAGACCACTTGAGACAGGTGTTCGAGGTGTTGCGGGTGCACAAGCTGTTTGTCAAGAGGGAGAAGTGCTCATTCGCCCAGCAAGAGATCTCGTTCCTAGGCCATATAGTGGGAGGTGGCGGGATACTCATGGATGAAGGCAAGATCATGCCATCCTGGAGTGGCAACCGCCAGCCAAGGTCACTGAGTTGAGATCGTTCCTTGGGCTGGTTAACTACTACAGGCGCTTCATCAAAGGTCACTCAGCAATAGCCATGCCATTGACTGACTTGCTCAAGAAAGGGAGAGCATGGGAGTGGAGCGCAGGGTGCCAGGAAGCCTTTGATAGGTTGAAGTGGGCTATGACCGAGGAGCCACTCTTGGCCTTGCCCAACCATGCCAAGCCGTATGAGGTACATACGGATGCATCAGACTTTGCCATAGGGGGCGTGTTGATGCAGGAAGGACGTCCAGTCGCGTTCGAGAGCAAGAAGCTAAATGAGACTGAACATAAGTACACGATCCAAGAGAAGAAGATGACTGCAGTGGTACACTACTTGCGTACTTAGTGCCATTACCTGTTGGGCTTGAGGTTCGTGGTGAGGATGGACAATGTGGTGACCAGCTACTTCCAGACGCAGAAGAAGCTATCCCCCAAGCAAGCGAGATGGTAAGATTTTCTTGCAAAATTTGATTTTTAGATGGAGTACAAGCTAGGACGGGCGAACCTAGTGGCAGACGCCCTGAGCAGAAAGGCTAACCTTGCTGCCATTAGCCAACCAGAGGGGTCACTGGTGCCACGCATCAAGAAGGGACTTGCGCATGATCCTACAGCCAAGGCTTTGATAGAGTACGCCCAGCAAGGTAAGACTAGGCGGTTTTGGTTGCAGGATGGGTTGCTGTACACCAGGGGCAGTAGACTATTTGTGCCACAGCATGGGAAACTCCACAAGGAAGTTTTGCAAGAATGCCATGATTCAAGATGGGCTGGACACCCCAGAGTGAGCCGCACCCTAGCGCTGATCGAGGATCGGTACTACTGGCCGCACATGAGGAATGATGTGGAAGCCTATGTGAAGACTTGTCTTGTGTGCCAATAGGACAAGGTGGAGCTAAAGAAACTAGGGGTCTCTTAGAGCCATTGCCAGAGCGACCATGGGAGAGTGTTTCTCTAGACTTTATAGTCGGTCTACCCAAAGCAAAAGGGTTTGGAAGCATCATGATAGTGGTGGACAGGTTTTCCAAGTATGGAATCTTCATTCCAGCAACCAAGAAGTGCCCAGCCGAGGAGGCAGCTCGATTGTTCCTGAAGAACATGGTTAAGTACTGGGGAGTGCCGAGGACCATTGTTAGTGATCGGGACAGGCGTTTCACGGGCAGGTTCTGGACTAAGTTGTTCAAGCTGTTGGGGTCAGACTTGAACTTTTCCACCAGCATGCATCTACAGACTGATGGCCAGACAGAGTGAGTAAATAGACTATTGGAGATCTACCTCAAGCACTATGTGAATGCCACACAAAGGGACTGGCCAAAGCTGTTAGATATTGCACAATTTTCCTACAACTTGCAAAGGAACGAGGCAACGAACCAGAGCCCATTTGAGGTTGTGATAGGGCAACAACCACTAACACCCGATTCAATTGCTACAGGTTATATAGGGCCGAATCCAGCAGCATACAAGTTTGCCAAGGCATGGCAGGAGCAAACTGACTTGGCCAGAGTTTGTCTACATAAGGCGGCCAAGAGGTCGAAGAAGTGGGCAGACCAGAATAGGCAGAACGTGCAGTTCTAGGTTGGAGACTTGGTGTTGGTGAAGCTGCATCCCATTGTGTGCCATAGGGGGCTGCACAAAGGCCTAGTCCATAGGTATGAGGGACCTTTCCGAGTAGTCAAGAGGGTAGGCAAGGTTGCCTACAAGTTGGATATGCCACCCAAGCCGAGGGTATACCCGATGTTCCATGTGAGCATGCTCAAGCCATTCCATAAGGATGAGGGAGATCCAGGACAGGCAGAGTCAAAGCGTGCACCATTGGGAGCAAGGGCCTCATATGAGAAGGAGGTCCACAGCATCATAGCTGACCGAGAGGTGAGACGAAAGAATTATCAGCCAAGACAAGAGTACTTGGTGCACTGGAAGGGACTTCCAGATAGTGAGGCAAGCTGGGAACCAGTAGATGACTTAGGGCAGTTTAGGGACCAGATCAGGTAGTACCATGCAGAAGACGTAACGAAGGCGTTACGCAATCATGTGGGGGAGAATGTCACACCCTGGACGGGCGCGCCAGGCACATCAGGTGCACCAGCAGGCGAGCCAGAGGTTAAGGTCCGTAGACCAGGCGTGCTGGCGGGTATCTGTGGGCAAAGCCTAGCAAATGAGTTCAGAATGCCTGCCCAACTTGTAGGCTACCCCATGAGACCAAGGCCTGGCATACAAGCTGCCCATACCACATCCAGAAGGGCCCAAGGTGCTGGACACGCAAGGGAAGCTTCTGGAAGCAAGCAGGATCAGCTGGAACATCCCGGTAGATTTGGTTGACCCTGAAAATCAGGAGTTAGCATCCTGGTTGATTGTAATCTGTATAATCCCATGATTTTAGCCTTTATTCTAAGGATATGCCATTAAGTTGTAGCTAGAGCCTTAACTATAAATAGAGGGCTACTCCACCCTCATTTGTACACCATCAAACACTTCTATTTCAGTGAATACAAGAGCATTTCCAGAATTCTATCTTCTTATCCTGTTTCTCTTTAACATGCGTAATCAGCCCTTCCCATTGTTTAGTGCCCGCACGCTTGTGTTTTAGGCTGACTTAGGCATAAAGGAGGAGATTCCAAGCCTAAGGCCTCACGGTTTCTGAGTCTAAGGTCAGAGCCCGTGACAGTTGGTATTAGAGCAAGTTTGATTCTGCGTGTTTGTGTTGTGTAGGTTAGATCGTGATTGAGGAGATGGCATCCCAAAGCGACATTGCTAGCCAACAAATAGAGGCCCAAGAGCATGGGCGTGGAAGAGGCAAGAAAGCCAGTTTGCACACGTAGGATCAGACTGGACCAAGGGTTACGGTAGCAAGATCAGCAGCATGTAGGTGGGACCGAGCCGATCCCCAACTTGGGCATTCTGCCTCTCCGGCCGGCTGAGTGCCCGTACACCCGTTTCGTGTGTTAGGTTAGGCATAGGGAGTTCATTCTATGTCTAAGACCTAGCCGGACCAAGGGTTATGGCAGAAGGACCGAAGCACGCAGAGGGGGATCGGGCCAATCCCCCAGCTTGCTCATTCTGCCTCTCTGGCCGGCTGAGCGCCCACACACTCGTTTCGTGGGTTGGCTTAGGCATACGGAGTTCATTCCATGTCTAAGCATATGAAGTTCATTTGCAGTCTAAGAGTTTGAGCCACAGTGCGTATGCTGGGCTAGGGCATTTGCTGGTGCTGCATTTTTTTCGCCCGGGGCACCATCACCAGAGCATCATCGGAGAGCCTAACCGACGGCATTGGGGTTCCGGTGATTAGGGGGTCGGGGGGTGTGCACACATGATGTGTGATGGGTGCTGGTACTTGACCCTTATATTGGCCCCCTATCCCTAATCAAACCTCAAGAACTCACACCCCCTTAAAGAGCATTTGAGATTTTATAGGTTTGCTACCAGTAGCCATTAAAGTGTCTTAAATGGGACACTCTTTTCAAACGGTCACAAAATCTTCTTCGCTTCAAGTTTTTAGCTGAATTTTTTTGTGCATGCCAGCCAAAATGGAAGGATCACCTCTACCAATTTTGGGGACAAAAATCTTTCGAAAAAAATTTTAAAAAATCCCGAACTGTAAAAAGTCTCAAAAATCATGAAAAATACAAAACGGGTCGTCTTGCCACGAAATTGCACATGAAGGCTTATCGGACCATTGTATGAATTTACAAGCCATAAAAATGGCATTGGAAGGGTAGAAATATAAAGATGTGCTTGAACCCACCTACCACCCGTTCGATCCCTGGCTTGCGCATCCTGCCTCTCTGGTTGGTTGAGCGTCCGCACGCTCATTTTGCGGGTTGACTTAGGCATACGGAGTTCATCCCCAGTCTAAGCATACGTAGTTCATTCCCAGTCTAAGATTAGACCAGACCGAAGGTTGCGACAACAGGATCGGCAGCACGCAAGGGGGACCGAGCCGATCCCTGGCTTGCACATTCTACCTCTCTGATCGGCTGAGCCCCCTCACGCCCGTTTCGTGGGTTGGCTTAGGCATAGGGAGTTCATTCCATGTCTAAGCCCCAACCGGACCAAGGGTTGTGCCAACGGGACCGACAACACGCAGCGAGGGTCTGGGTCGATCCCCGACTTGCGCATTATGCCTCTCCGATCGACTCAGCGCCCGAATGCTCGTTTCGTGGTTTGACTTAGGCATACGGAGTTCATTCCCAGTCTAAGATTGGATCAGATCGAGGGTTACGGCAGCAGGATCGACAGCACGCAGGGGGGATCGGGTCGGTCCCCGACTTACGCATTCTGCCTCTCCGGCCGGCTGAGCACCTGCATGCTCGTTTCGTAGGTTGGCTTAGGCATACGGAGTTCATTCCATGTCTAAGCATATGGAGTTCACTCCCAGTCTAAGATCAGATCGAACTGAGAGTTGCGGTAGTAGGACTAGTAGTAGGATCGACAGCACGTAGAGGGGATCGGGTCGATCCCCGGCTTGCTCATTCTACCTCTCTGGCCTGCTGAGTGCCCACACGCTAGTTTTCTGGGTTGACTTAGGCATACGGAGTTCATCCCCAGTCTAAGCATACGGAGTTCATTCCCAGTCTAAGATCGGACGAGATCGAGGGTTGCGATAGCAGGATCGACAGCACACAGGGAGGACTGGGCTGATCCCCGGCTTATGCATTCTACCTCTCCGACCGGCTGAGCGCCCGCACGCCTGTTTCGTGGGTTGGCTTAGGCATAGGGAATTCATTCCATGTCTAAGCCCCAACCGGACCGAGGGTTGTGGCCGCTGGACCCACAACACGTAGAGGGGGACCGGCCCTATCTCTGACTTGTGCATTATGCCTCTCCGATCGGCTGTGCGCTTGCACGCTCATTTCGTGGGTTGGCTTAGGCATACGGAGTTCATTCGCAGTCTAAGAGTTTGAGCCATGGTGCACATGCTAGGCTCGGGCATGTGCTGGTGCCGCATTTTTTTCGCCCGGGGCACCATCATCGGAGCATCGTTGGAGAGCCTATCCGGCGGCATTGGGGGTTCCGACGATTGGGGGGGCCGGGGGTGTGCGCACATGATGTGCGAAGGGTGCTGGTACTTGGCCCTTATATTGACCCCCTATCTCTCATCAAACCTCAAGAACTCACACCCCCTTAAAGAGCATTTGAGATTTTATAGGTTTGCTGCCAGTAGCATTAAAGTGTCTAAAATGGGGACACTTTTTTCAAATGGTCACAAAATCTTCTCCACTTCGAGTTTTTGGCTGAATTTTTTTGTGCATTCCCAAAAAAATACAAGGATCACCTCTGCCAAATTTGGGGACAAAAATCTTTCTAAAAAAATTTTAAAAAATCCCGAACCGCAAAAAGTTTCAAAAATCATGAAAAATAGAAAACGGGTCGTCTTACCACGAAACTTCACGTGAAGGTGAAGGGGACCATTGCATGAATTTACAAGCCATAAAAATGGCATTGGCATGGCAGAAATATGAAGATGTGCTTGAACCCACCTACCATCCGTTCGATCCCTGGCTTGTGCATCCTGCCTCTCTGGTCGGCTGAGCGTCCGCACGCTCATTCTGTGGGTTGACTTAGGCATACAGAGTTCATCCCTAGTCTAAGCATATGGAGTTCATTCCCAGTCTAAGATCGAATCGGACCGAGGGTTGCAGCAGTAGGACCGACAGCACGTAGGGGGGACCGGGCCGATCCCCAACTTGTGTATTCTGCCTCTCCGGCCGGCTGAGCGCCCGCACGCCCGTTTCGTGGGTTGGCTTAGGCATAGGGAGTTCATTCCATGTCTAAGCCCTAGCCAGACCAAGGGTTGTGGCAGCGGGACTGACAGCATGCAGAGGGGGATCGGGCTGATCCCCCGCTTGCGCATTATGCCTCTTCGGCCGGCTCAATGCCCGCACGCTCATTTCATGGGTTAACTTAGGCATACGGAGTTCATTCCTAGTCTAAGATCAGACTGGACCGAGGCTTGTGGCAGCAGTATTGACAGCACGCAGGGGGGACCAGGGCAGTCCCTGGCTTGCGCATTCTGCCTCTCCGGCCGGCTGAGCGCCCGCACGCTCGTTTCGTACGTTGGCTTAGGCATACGGAGTTCATTCCATGTCTAGGGCCCAGCCGGACTGAGGGTTATAGTAGCAAGACCGACAGCGGGATCGGCACCCGCACGCTCATTTTGTGGGTTGACTTAGGCATACAGAGTTCATCCCCAGTCTAAGCATATGGAGTTCATTCCCAGTCTAAGATCGGACCGGAACGAGGGTTACGACAGCAGGATTGGTAGCATGCAGGGGGACCGAGCCGATCGCTGGCTTGCGCATTCTACCTCTTCGATCGGTATACCGACCGTACGTCCGTTTCGTGGGTTGGCTTAGGCATAGAGAGTTCATTCCATGTCTAAGCCCCAAACTGGATTGAGGGTTGTGGCAGCGGGGCTGACAGCACGCAGAGGAGGACCGAACCGATCCCCGGCTTGTGCATTATGCCTCCTCGGTCGACTCAGCACCCGAACGCTCTTTTCGTGGGTTGACTTAGGGATACGAAGTTCATTCCCAGTCTAAGATCAGACCGGATCGAGGGTTGCGACAGTAAGATCGACAGCACGCACGGGGGATCGGGTCTGTCCCCAGCTTGCACATTCTACGTCTCCGACCGGCTGAGCGCTCGCACGCTCATTTCATGGGTTGTCTTGGGCATACGAAGTTCATTCCATGTCTAAGCATACGGAGTTCATTCCTAGTCTAAGATGGGAGTAGACCGAGGCTTGCGGTAGCAGGACCAGCAGCAGGATCGATAGCACGCAGGGGGGACCGGGCTGATCTACCAAATAAATAGAAGGATCCCATCTACCAAATTTGGTGACAAATAGAAGGATCCCATCTACCAAATTTGGTGACAAAACTCATTCTAAAAAAATTTTAAAAAATCTCGAACCGCAAAAAGTTTCAAAAATCATGAAAAAATAGAAAACAGGTCGTCTTGCCACGAAAGTTCACATGAAGGCTTAGGGGACCATTGTATGAATTTACAAGCCATAAAAATGGCATTGGCATGGCAAAAATATGAAGATATGTTTGAACCCACCAACCACCCGTTCGATCCCCGGCTTGCGCATCCTGCCTCTCTGGTCGGCTGAGCGCCTGCACGCTCGTTTCATGGGTTGACTTAGGCATACGGAGTTCATCCCCAATCTAAGCATAAAGAGTTCATTCCCAGTCTAAGATCGGATCGGACCGAGGATTGTGACAGCATTATCGGTAGCATGCAGGGGGGATCGGGCCGATCCCAGGCTTGCGCATTCTGTCTCTCCGGCCGGTTGAGTGCCCGCATGCCCCGTTTCAAGGGTTGGCTTAGGCATAGGGAGTTCATTCCATGTTTAATTCCTTGTCGGACCGAGGGTTGTGGTAGCGGGACCGGCAGCACGCAGAGGCAGTTCGGGCCGATCCCCGGCTTGCATATTATGCCTCTCCGATCGGTTCAACGCCCGCACGCTCATTTCGTGGGTTGACTCAGGCATACGGAGTTCATTCCCAGTCTAAGATCAACCAGACTGAGGGTTGTAGCAGTAAGATCGACAGCACGCAGGGGGGATCGGGTCGATCCCCGACTTGCGCATTCTGCCTCTCCGATCGGCTGAACGCCCGCACGTTCGTTTCGTGGGTTGGCTTAGGCATATGGAGTTCATTCCATGTCTAAGCATACAGAGTTCATCCCCAATCTAAGATCGGACCGAACCAAGGGTTGTGGCAGCAGGACCAGTAAGAGGATCCACAGCATGTAGGGAGGACTGGGCCGATCCTCGGCTTGCGCATTCTGCCTCTTCAGCCGGCTGAGCGCCCGCACGCTCGTTTCATGGGTTGGCTTAGGCATACGGAGTTCATTCCATGTCTAAGCCCCAGTCGGATCGAGGGTTGTGGTAGCAGGACCGGCAGCGGGATCGGTAGCACGTAGAGGGGGACCAGGCTGATCTTCGGCTTACGCAGTATGCCTCTCCGATCGACCTCTTCAGTCAGCTGAGTACCCGTATGCTCGTTTCATGGGTTGACATAGGCATATGGAGTTCATCCCCAGTCTAACCATCGGGAGTTCATTCCCAGTCTAAGATCGGACCGGATCGAGGGTTACGGCAGCAAGATCGGTAGCATGCAGGGGGGACCGGGCCGATCCCTGGCTTGCGCATTCTGCCTCTCCAACCGACTGAGCGCCCGCACGTCCGTTTTGTGGGTTGGCTTAGGCATAGGGAGTTCATTCTATGTCTAAGCCCCAGCCAAACCGAAGGTTGTGGTAGCAAGACCGGCAGCACGTAGAAGGGGATCGGGCCGATCCCTGGCTTACGCATTATGCCTTTTCGGCCAGCTCAGTGCCTGCACTCTCGTTTCGTGGGTTAACTTATGCATACGGAGTTCATTCCTAGTCTATGATCAGACCAGACTGAGGGTTGTGGCAGCAAGATCGACAGCACGCAGGGGGGATCAGGCCGATCCCTAACTTGCGTATTCTACCTCTTCGGCCGGCTGAACGCCCGCACGTTCATTTCGTGGGTTGGCTTAGGCATACGCAGTTCATTCCATGTCTAAGCATACGGAGTTCATTCCTAATCTAAGATCAGATCGGATCGAGGGTTACGGTAGCAGGACCAGTAGCAGGATCGGTAGCACGCAGGGGGGATCGGGCCGATCCCCGACTTACGCAGTTTGCCTCTCCGACCGACTGAGCGCACGTACGCTCATTTCGTGGGTACTGGTACTTATGTCACGGGCTCCAACCTTAGACTCAGAAATCGTGCGACCTTAGGCTTGGAATCTCCTCCTTTATGCCTAAGTCAGCTTAAAACACAAGCGTACATGCACTAGAACAACGAGAAGGGCTGATTATGCAAGTTAAAGAGAAACAGGATAAGAAGGTAGAATTCTGGAAATGCTCTTGTATTCACTGAAACGGAAGTGTTTGATGGTGTATAAATGAGGGAGGAGCAGCCCTCTATTTATGGTTGAGGCTCCAGCTTACACTTAATGGCAATATCCCTAGAATAAAGGCTAAAATCATGGGATTATACAAATTACAATCAATCAGGATGCTAACTCTTGATTTTTAGGGTCAACCAAATCTGCCAAGATGCTACTGCTGATCCTGCCTGCTTCCAGAAGCTTCCCTTGCATGTCCAGCACCTTGGGCCCTTTTGGATATGGTACGGGCAGCTTGTATGCCAGGCCTTGGTCTCACGGGCTGGCCTGCAAGTTGGGCGGGCGTTCTGAACTCGTTTGCTAGGCTTTGCGCGTAGATACCAGCCAGCATGCCTGGTCTGTGAGCCTCAACCTTTGGCTCACTTGCTGGCTCACCTGATGTGCCTGGCGTGGCCGCCCAGTGCATGACATTCTCCTTCACCTGATTGTGCAATGCCCTCATTGCATCTTCTGCATGGTACTACCTGATCTAGTCCTTAAACTGCCATAAGTCATCTGCTGGTTACCAGCTCACCTCACTATCTGGAAGTCCCTTCCAGTGCAGTAAGTACTCTTGTCTTGGCTGATAGTTCTTCTGTCTCACCTCTCAATAAGCTATGATACTGTGGACCTCCTTTTCATATGAGGCCCTTGCTACCAATGGCACACGCTTTGACTCTGCCCATCCTAGATCTCTCTCATCCTCATGGAACGGCTTGAGCATGCTCACATGGAACACCAGGTGTACCCTTAACTTGGGTGGCAAATCTAGCTTGTAAGCAACCTTGCCTACGCTCTTGACTACTCGAAAAGGTCCCTCATACCTCCGGACTAGGCCTTTGTGTAGCCCCCTATGGCACACAATGGGATGCAGCTTCACCAATACCAAGTCTCTAACCTAGAACTACATGTCCCGCCTATTTTGGTCTGCCCACTTCTTCGACCTCTTGGCTGCCTTGTGTAGACAAACTCTGGTCAAGTCAGTTTGCTCCTGCTATGCCTTGGCAAACTTGTATGCTACTGGATTCAGCCCTGTATAACCTGCAGCAATCGAACTGGGTGTTAGTGGTTGTTGCCCTACCACAACCTCAAATGGGCTCGGTTTGTTGCCTCGCTCCTTTGCAAGTTGTAGAAAAACTGTGCAATATCTAGCAGCTTTGGCCAGTCCCTTTGTGTGGCACTCACATAGTGCCTGAGGTAGACCTCCAATAGTCCATTCACTCATTCTGTCTGCCCATCGGTCTACGGATGCATGCTGGTGGAAAAGTTCAAGTCTGACCCCAAGAGCTTGAACAACTCAGTCCAGAACCTGCCCATGAAACGGCCATCCCGATCACTAACAATGGTCTTCGGCACTCTCCAGTACTTAACCATGTTCTTCAGGAACAATTGAGTTGCCTCCTCGACTGGGCACTCCTTGGTTGCTGGAATGAAGATTCCATACTTGGGAAACCTATCCACCACTACCATGATGCTTCCAAACCCTTCTGCTTTGGGTAGACCGATTATAAAGTCCAGAGAAACACTCTCCCATGGTCACTCTGGCACTGGCAATGGCCCCAAGAGATCATCTGGTTTCTTGAGCTCCACCTTGTCCTATTGGCACACAAGACAAGTCTTCACATAGGCCTCCACATCGTCCCTCATGTGCAGCCAGTAGTACTGGTCCTCGATCAACGCCAAGGTACGGCTCACTCTGGGGTGTCCAGCCCACCTTGAATCATGGCATTCTTGCAAAACTTCCTTACGGAGCTTTCCGTGCTGCGGCATAAACAGTCTACTTCCCCTGGTGTACAGCAAGCCATCCTGCAACCAAAATCACCTAGTCTTACCTTGCTGGGCGTACTCCATCAAAGCCTTGGCTGTAGGATCATGCACAAGTCCCTCCTTGATGTACGGCACCAGTGACCCCTCTGGTTGGCTAATGGCAGCAAGGTTAGCCTTTCTGCTCAGGGCGTCTACCACTACGTTCACCCGTCCCGACTTGTACTCCATCTGGAAATCAAATTCTACAAGAAAATCTTGCCATCTCTCATGCTTGAGGGACAACTTCTTCTACATCTGGAAGTAGCTGGTCGCCACATTGTCCGTCCTAACCACAAACCTTAACCCCAACAGGTAATGGTGCCAAGTGCGCAAGCAGTGCACCACTGTAGTCATTTCCTTCTCTTGGACCGTGTACTTGCGCTCAGTCTCGTTCAGCTTTCTACTCTCGAACGCGACTGGACGTCCCTCCTGCATCAACACACCCCCTATGGCAAAGTCTGATGCATCCGTATGCACCTCATATGGCTTGGCATGGTCTGGCAAGGCCAAGACTGGCTCTTCGGTCACAGCCCGCTTCAACCTGTCAAAGGCTTCCTGGCACCCTGCGCTCCACTCCCATGCTTTCCCTTTCTTGAGCAAGTCAGTCAATGACGTGGCTATTGCTGATTGACCTTTGATGAAGCGCCTGTAGTAGTTGACCAACCCAAGGAATGATCTCAACTCAGTGACCTTGGCTGGCGGTTGCCACTTCAGGATGGCATGTATCTCGCCTTCATCCATGCATATCCTGTCACCTCCCACTATATGGCCAAAGAACGGGATCTCCTGTTGGGCGAATGAGCACTTCTCCCTCTTGACAAATAGCTTGTGCACCCGCAACACCTTGAACACCTGTCTCAAGTGGTCTACATGCTCTCCCAAAGTCTGGCTATAGATCACAATGTCATCCAAATAAACCACAACAAACCGATCAAGGAATGACTGAAGTACCTTGTTCATAAGGGTGCAGAATGTTGCTGGGGCATTCAAGAGTCTGAAAGGCATCACCAAGAACTCATACGAACCATACCGAATGACACATGCTATCTTTGGCACATCTCCCTCCACGATCTTGACTTGATAGTAGACTGACCTCAAATCCAACTTGGTGAACCACCTTACGCTCCCAAGTTGATCGAACAAGTTCGCAATGAGTGGGATGGGGTACTTGTTCTTGATGGTCAGCTTGTTCAAAGCTCGGTAGTCTATGCACAGCCGCAACAACCCATCATGCTTGTGCTGAAATAGAACCGGTGCACCATAGGGTGCCTTCGATGGCTTGATGAAGCCAGCATCAACTAACTCTTTGAGTTGCTTCCTCAACTCTTCCAACTCTGGTAGAGACATTCGGTAAAGGGCTCTAGCTGGTGGCTTGGCCTCGAACACCAGCTCGATCTTATGGTCCACCTCCCTCTTAGGTGCTAGCTTGCTAGGTAGCTTTATGGGCATCACATCATTAAAGGTTTTTAGCACTTTTAGCACCTCCAAGGGTGACTCGATCTCCTTCTCCCTTGGCTCATCATATTTCAGGGCTGCCAAGAAGGTCTCTTCTTGTCTGCTTACCGCCTTGGCAAATTGGATGGCTAACACCACCCGCGACCCAACTCCAGACCCTCTCCTCAATGGCACTAGGCATTGGCACCGTGCATCCAAGATGCAAACACAATCGACAAAAGGCACAATGAGGGCATTAATCCGAACAAGGAAATCCAACCCAATCACAAACTCATAGTTGTCAAGGGGTATTACCTCAATGGTTTCCTTGCCTTTCCAGTCTCCAAGCTGTAACTCCACTCCCTGCGCTACTCCAATGGCTGGAACTTCCTTGAAGTTCATCGTTTTGATGGTACCAGTCCCTTTCTGCACCTTTAGTTTGAGCTTTCAGGCTCTATGACCTGAAATAAAAAGATGTGAGGCACATGTGTCCACCAGTGCGCTCACCTTCTGACCCGTAACCATCAGATCCACAAACATCAAGCCCTTTGGCTTGCGGTTCCCCTTACTCTAGATAGCATTGAGCACCAATGACCCAAGCTTTGCTGCCCTTGACTCTGGCTCTTCACAAACTCCTTGTCTATAGTAGCCAGCTTGCCCTTCTGCAGGTAATTACACACTATGTGGCTCCCTCTACATAGGTAGCATGCTAGTGGCTCTCGGTCCCCTTTGCTTTCCACTTGCCTGCTAGTGGCTTCCTTTCACCATCCTTGGTTGAATGATCTTGATCTCCATCCTTGGACTCTCGATCATGGTCTTTCCCCTTGGATTGCTTCTTCCAATCCCTATCATCCCTGCCCTTACCCTTGGGCTTGGTAGACTCGAACTTGTTCAGAGGCTTGAACTCTATCAAGGCCTCGGCAGTAGTCATGGCTTTAGCCAAGTCATGAACTCCTCTCTTTTGTAGCTCATGCTTCACCCACGGCTTCAGCCTATCCATGAAAGCAAATAAGGCATCCTTTTCACCTAGATTCAAGATCTGTAGCATCAGTTCAGAGAATTTTTGGACATACTCCCTTATGTCCCCTTGCTGGCTCAGCCTGCGTAACTTTGCCCGTGCTTCATCATCAGCATACTTCAGGTAAAATTGTTTTCTGAACTCCTTTTGGAACTCTGCCAAGGTTCCAATCTTGGCACTTCCATGCCTGACATCATCATACCTGCACCTCTACCACAATAAGGCTACATCAGTGAGATACATAGCAGTAGTGCTTACCTTTATCGCCTCGTCTTGCATGCCCATGGCCTGGAAGTACTACTCCATACCCCAAAGGTAGTTATCTACTTCTTTGGCTGCCCTAGTCCCCTTGAACTCCTTAGGCTTGGGGACATCCAATCTGGACTTGGACACTCCAGCAAACATGCCATTCCCAATGGCAGTCTTGCAAGCAACGAGCTCACTAGTAAGCTCCTCCATCCGCCGACGCATGGCCTTCATGCCATCGCTCAAGGTCAGCACTTCAGCCTCCAAGGTCTGATTCTTTTGGGTGAACACATCCAAGCCTTTGTTGAGAGCAGCTTGTAGCTCACTTTGGATCTCCTCCCTCATGGAGTCTAGCGATGCAATGTGAGTCTCTACCCCCTCAAGCTTTTCCCTCATGTCGTCCATGGTCACCTCCACTTTGGCCAGCCTACCGTCCATGGTAAACCAGATATCTCTAGAACTAGTTTTCCTCCTTCTTCCATGCCCATGCTTCTGAGCCTCTGGTTGTTGGTTAGCAGCATCACTTTGGGATGCCATCTTCTCTAACCTTCACAACACAAACATCCAGAATCAAACTTGTTCTGATACCAACTGTCACGGGCTCTGACCTTAGACTCAGAAACCGTGTGGCCTCAGGCTTCGAATCTCCTCTTTTATGCCTAAGTTAGCCTAAAACACAAGCGTACAAGCATTAGAACAACAGGAAGGGCTGATTACACAAGTTAAAGATAAATAGGATAAGAAGGTAGAATTTTGGAAATGCCCTTGTATTCACTGAAACAGAAGTGTTTGATGGTGTACAAATGATGAAGGACCAGCCTTCTATTTATAGTTGAGGCTCCAGCTTACACTTAATGGCAATATCCCTAGAATAAAGGCTAAAATCATGGGATTATACAGATTAAAATCAATCAGGATGCTAACTCTTAATTTTCAGGGTCAACCAAATCTGCCAAGATGATGCTGCTGATCCTACCTGCTTCCAGAAGCTTCCCTTGCGTGTCCAGCACCTTAGGCCCTTCTGGATGTGGTGCGGCCAGCTTGTATGCTAGGCCTTGGTCTCACGGGCTGGCTTGCAAGTTGGGCAGGCATTCTGAACTCGTTTGCTACACTTTGCGTGCAGATACCCGTCGGTACGCCTGGTCTGCGGGCCTTAACCGCTAGCTCACTTGCTAGTGCACCCGATGTGCCTGGCACGCCCGCCCAGGGTGTGACACTTGGCCCTTATATTGGCCCCCTATCCCTCATCAAACTTGGAGAACTCACACCCCCTTTAAAGAGCATTTGAGATTTTATAGGTTTGCTGCCACTAGCCATTAAAGTGTCTAAAATGGGGACACATTTTTCAAATGATCACAAAATCTTCTCCACTTCGAGTTTTTAGCTGAATTTTTTTGTGCATGCCAACAAAAATACAAGGATCACCTCTACCAAATTTGGGGATAAAACTCTTTCTAAAAAATGTTTAAAAAATCCCGAACCGTAAAATGTTTTGAAAATCATGAAAAATAGAAAATGGGTCGTCTTAGGGAAAAATTGTATGAATTTACAAGCCATAAAAATGGCATTGGCACGGTAGAAATATGAAGATGTGCTTGAACCCACCTACCACCCGTTCGATCCCCGGCTTGCGCATCCTACCTCTCTGGTCGGCTGAGCGCCCGCACGCTCATTTCGTGGGTTGACTTAGGTATACGGAGTTCATCCCCAGTCTAAGCATACGGAGTTCATTCCCAGTCTAAGATCGAACCAGACCGAGGGTTGCGGCAGCAGCATCTGCAGCACGCAGGGGGGACAAGGCCAATCCTCGGCTTACGCATTCTACGTCTTCGATCGACCGAGCGCCTGTACGCTCGTTTCATGGGTTGTCTTAGGCATAGGGAGTTCATTCCTTGTCTAAGCCCCAGCTGGACCAAGGGTTGTGGCAGTGGGATCGGTAGCATACCGAGAGGGATCGAGCCGATCCCTGACTTGCGCATTATGCCTCTCTGACCGGCTCAGCACCCGCACGCTCATTTCGTGGGTTGACTTAGGCATACGGAGTTCATTCCCAGTCTAAGATCAGACCGAACCGAGGGTTATGACAGCAGGATCGATAGCACGCAGGGGGGATCGGGTCGATCCCTGGCTTGCACATTCTACCTCTCTGACCGGCTGAGCACCTGCACGCTTGTTTTGTGGGTTGGCTTAGTTATACGAAGTTCATTCCATGTCTAAGCATATGGAGTTCATTCCCAGTCTAAGATCAGATCAGACTGAAGGTTGCGACAGCAGGAACAGCAGCAAGATTGGCAGCACGTAGGGAGGGACCGGGCCGATCCCCGGCTTGTGCATTCTGCCTCTCCGATAGGCTGAGCGCCCGCATGCTCGTTTCATGGGTTGGCTTAGGCCTACGAAGTTCATTCCATGTCTAAGCCCCAGTCGGATCCAGGGTTGTGGCAATAGGACCAGCAGCGGGATCGACAGCATGCAGAGGGGGATCGGGCTGAACCTCAGTTTGTGCATTATGCCTCTTCGACTGGCCTTTTCGGTCGGTTGAGCGCCCGCACGCTCATTTCGTGGGTTGACTTAGGCATATGAAGTTCATCTCCAATCTAAGCATATGGAGTTCACTCCCAGTCTAAGATTGGACCGGATCGAGGGTTGCGGTAGTAGGATCGGCAGCATACAGGGGGGACCGAGCCGATCCCTGGCTTATGCATTCTGCCTCTCCGGTCGACTGAGCACCCTACACGTCCATTTTATGGGTTAGCTTAGGCATGGGGAGTTCATTCCATGTCTAAGCCCTAGCCAGACCGAGGGTTGTGGCAGCAGAATCTGCAACACGCAAGGGGATCGGGCCGATCCTCGACTTGCGCATTCTGCCTCTCTGACCGGTTGAGCGCTCACATGTTGTTTTTATGGGTTGGCCTAGGCATAGGGAGTTCATTCCATGTCTAAGCCCCAGCTGGACTGAGGGTTGTGGCAGCGAGACCGGTAACACGTAGAGAGGGATCGGGTTGATCCCCGGCTTGCGCATTATGCCTCTTCGACCGGCTCAGTGCCCGTACACTCATTTCATGGGTTGACTTATGCATACGGAGTTCATTCCCAGTCTAAGATCAGACCGGATCGAGGGTTGCGATAGTCGGATCGACAGCACGCAAGGGGGACTGGGCTGATCCCCTGCTTGCGCATTTTGCCTCTCCGGTCGGCTGAGTGCCCGCAGGCTCATTTCGTAGGTTGGCTCAGGCATACGGAGTTCATTCCATGTCTAAGCCCCAGTAGGACCGAGGGTTGTGGTAGCGGGACTGGCAGCACGTAGAGGGGGACTAGGTCGATCCCCGACTTACACATTATGCCTCTCCAATCGGCTCAGCGCCCACACGCTCGTTTCGTGGGTTGACTTAGGCATACGGAGTTCATCCCCAATCTAAGCTTACGGACTTCATTCTCAGTCTAAGATCGGATCGGATTGAACCGAGGGTTGCGACAGTAGAACCAGTAGTAGGATCGACAGCATGCATGGGGGGATCGGGTCGATCCCCAGCTTGTGCATTCTACCTCTCTGACCGACTGAGCGCCCGCCCGCTCATTTCATGGATTGGCTTAGGCATAGGGAGTTCATTCCATTTCTAAGCCCCAACCAAACTGAGGGTTGTGGCAGCGGGAATGATAGCACTCAGAGATGGACTGGGTCGATCCTCGGCTTGCGCATTATGCCTCTCTGGCAAGCTCAGCACCCGAACGCTCATTTCGTGGGTTGACTTAGGCATACGGAGTTCATTCCCAGTCTAAGATCGAATCGGACCGAGGGTTGCGGTAGCAGGATTGACAGCACGCAGGGGGGATCGGGCCGTTCCCCGGCTTGCCCATTCTGCCGCTCCGACCGGCTGAGCGCCCGTACGCTTGTTTCATGGGTTGGCTTAAACATACGGAGTTCATTCCATGTCTAAGCATACTGAGTTCATTCCCAATCTAAATCGGATCGGACTGAGGGTTGCAGTAGCAGGACCGACAGTAGGATCGACAACACGTAGGGGGGACCAGGCCAATCCCCGGCTTGCCTATTTTGCCTCTCTGACTGACTAAGCTTCGGTAGGCTTGTTTCATGGGTTGACTTAGGCATACGGAGTTCATCCCAAGTCTAAGCATACGAAGTTCATTCCAAGTCAAGATCAAACTGGATCGAGGGTTGCGGTAGCAGGATTGGCAGCACGCTGAGCGCCCGCACCTCCGGTTCATCGGTTGGCTTAGGCATAGGGAGTTCATTCCATGTCTAAGCCCCAGCCGGACCGAGGGTTGTGGCAGCGGGACCGGCAACATGCAGAGGGGGATTGAGCCAATCCCCAACTTGCGCATTCTGCCTCTTCGACCTACTGAGTGCTCGCACGCTCGTTTCATGGGTTGGCTTACGCTTACGGAGTTCATTCCATGTATAATCATATGGAGTTCATTCCCAGTCTAAGAGTTTGAGCCACGACAGTAGGATCGACAGCATGCAGGGGGGGACCAAGCCGATCCCAGGTTGCTCATTCTGCTTCTCCGATTGACTAAGTGCTCGCATGCTCGTTTCATGGGTTGGCTTAGGCATACGGAGTTCATTACATGTCTAGGCATACGGAGTTCATTCCCAGTCTAAGATCAGATCGGATCGAGGTTTATGGCAGTAGGACCAGCAACAAGATCGACAGCACGCAAGGGGGACCAGTTCGATCCCCAGCTTGTGCATTCTGCCTCTTCAGTCGGCTGAGCGCCTGCACGCTCATTTCGTGGGTTGGCTTAGGCATACAGAATTCATTCCATGTCTAAGCCGCAGCTGAATCGGGGGTTGTGGCAACGGGACCGATAGCACGCGGAGGGGGATCGAGTCGATCCCCGACTTGCGCATTATGCCTCTCCGACCGACTCAGCGCTCGCACGCGCATTTCATGGGTTGACTTAGGCATACAGAGTTCATTCACAATCTAAGATCAGATCAGATCGAGGGTTGCAGCAGCAGGATCGACAGCACGTAGGGGGGACCGAGCCGATCCTCGGCCTGCACATTCTACCTCTTCGACCGGCTGAATGCCCGCACGCTCATTTCGTGGGTTGGCTTCGGCATACAGCGTTTATTCCATGTCTAAGCATATGGAGTTCATTCCCAGTCTAAGATCGGACTAGACCGAGGGTTGCGGTAGTAGGACCAGTAGCAGGATCGGTAGCACACAGGGAAGGATCGGGCTGATCCTCGGCTTGCTCATTCTGCCTCTCCGGTCGGTTGAGCGCCCGTACGCTCGTTTTGTGGGTTGGCTGAGGCATACGGAGTTCATTCCATGTCTAAGCCCCAGCCGGACCGAGGGTTGTGGTAGTAGGGCCGACAGCGGGATCGACAGCACGCAGAGGGGGACCAGGTTAATCCCCGACTTACGCATTATGCCTCTTCGACCGGCTGAGCGCCCGCACGCTCGTTTCGTGGGTTGACTTAGGCATACGGAGTTCATCCCCAGTCTAAGCATACGGACTTCATTCCCAGTCTAAGATCCGATCGGACTGAGGGTTATGGCAGCAGGATCGACAGCATGCAGGGAGGACGGGTCGATCCCCGGCTTGCACATTCTGCCTCTCCAGCCAGCTGAGTGCCCGCATGCCTGTTTCGTGGGTTGGCTTAGGCATAGGGACCAGTCGGAATGAGGGTTATGGCAGTGGGACCGGTAGCACGTAGAGCGGGACCGGGTCGATCCTTGGCTTGCGCATTATGCCTCTCCGGCTGGCTCAGCGCCCAAACGCTCGTTTCATGCATTGACTTAGGCATACGAAGTTCATTCCTAGTCTAAAATCAAACCAGACTGAGGGTTGCGGCAGCAGAATTGACAGCACGTAGGGGGGATCGGGCTGGTCTCCGCATTACGCATTCTACCTCTCCAGTCAGCTGTACGCCCGCACGCTCGTTTCGTGAGTTGGCTTAGGCATACGGAGTTCATTCCATGTCTAAGCATACGGAGTTCATTCCCATTCTAAGATCGGATCGGATCGAGGGTTGAGATAGTAGGACCAGCATCAGGATCGGTAGCACGCAGGGGGGACCAAGCCGATCCCCAGCTTGCGCATTCTGCCTCTCTAGCCGGATGAGTGCCCGCATGCCCATTTCATGGGTTGGCTTAGGCGTAGGGAGTTCATTCCATGTCTAAGCCCCAACCGGACCGAGGGTTGTGGCAGTGGGACCGACAGCACACAGAGGGTGACCGGGTCGATCCCCGGCTTGTGCATTATGCCTCTCCGATTGGCTCAGTGCCCGAATGCTCGTTTAGTAGGTTGACTTAGGCATAAGAAGTTCATTCCCAATCTAAGATCGGATCGGATCGAGGGTTGTGGTAGCAGGATCGACAGCACGTAGAGGGGATCGGGCCAGTCTTCGGCTTGCACATTCTGCCTTTTCGGTCGGTTGAGCGCCCGATCGTCCGTTTCATGGGTTGGCTTGGGCATAGGGAGTTCATTCCATGTCTAAGCCCTAGTCGGACCGAGGGTTGTGGCAACGGGACCTACAGCACGCAGAGGGGGACCGGGCCGATCCCCGGCTTGTGCATTATGCCTCTTCGGCTGGCTCAGCGCTCGCATGCTCATTTCGTGGGTTAACTTCTGCATACGGAGTTCATTCCCAGTCTAAGATCAGACCAGACCGAGAGTTCTGGCAGCAGGATTGACAGAACGTAGGGGGGACAGGGTCGATCCCTGGCTTGCACAATCTGCCTCTCTGACCGGCTGAGCACCTGCACGCTCGTTTCGTGGGTTGGCTTAGGCATAGGGAGTTCATTCCATGTCTACGCATATCAAGTTCATTCCCAGTCTAAGATTTTGAGCCACATTGCACATGTTGGACTTGGGCATGTGCTGGTGCCGCATTTTTTTTGCCCGGGGCACCATCATTGGAGCATCGTCGGAGAGCGTAACCAGCGACATTAGGGGTTCCGAGGATTGGAGGGGCCGGGGGGTGTGCACACATGATGTGCGATGGGTGCTGGTACTTGGCCCTTATATTGGCCCCCTATCCCTCATCAAACCTTGAGAACTCACACCCCCTTAAAGAGCATTTGAGATTTTATAGGTTTGCTGCCAATATCATTAAAGTGTCTGAAATGGGGACACTTTTTTCAAACGGTCACAAAATCTTCTCCACTTCGAGTTTTTAGCTGAATGTTTTTATGCATGCCAAAAAAAAATACAAGGATCACCTCTACCAAATTTGGGGACAAAATTCTTTCTAAAAAAATTTTAAAAAATCCTAAACAGCAAAACATTTCAAAAATCATGAAAAATAGAAAACGGGTCATCTTGCCACGAAACTTCACATGAAGGCTTAGGGGACCATTGTATGAATTTAAAAGTCATAAAAAAGGCATTGGCATGGCAGAAATATGAAGATGTGCTTGAACCCACCTACCACCCATTCGATCCTCGGCTTGCGCATCCTGCCTCTCTGGTCGACTGGGTGCCCGTATGCTCGTTTCACGGGTTGACTTAGGCATACAGAGTTCATCCCCAGTCTAATCATACGAAGTTCATTCCCAATCGAAGATCTGACTAGACCAAGGGTTGCGACAACAGGATCGGCAGCACGCAGGAGGGACTGGGTCGATCCCCGGCTTGTGAATTCTGCCTGTTCGACCAACTGAGCCCCCGCACACCCGTTTCATGGGTTGGCTTAGGCATAGGGAGTTCATTCCATGTCTAAGCCCCAGTTGGACTGGGGGTTGTGGCAGTGGGACCGACAGCACGTAGAAGGGGACCGGGCCGATCCCCAGCTTGCGCATTATGCCTCTTCGGTCGGTTTAGCGCCTGCACACTCGTTTCATGGGTTGACTTAGGCATATAGAGTTTATTCCCAATCTAAGATCGGATCAGACCAAGGGTTGCGGCAGCAGGATCGACAGCACATAGGGTGGACCGGGTCGATCCTTGATTTACGCATTCTGCCTCTCCGATCGGCTAAGCGCCTGCATGTTCGTTTCATGGGTTGGCTTAGTCATACGGAATTCATTCCATGTCTAAGCATACGGAGTTCATTCCCAGTCTAAGATCGAACCGGACTGCGGGTTACGGAAGCAGGACCAACAACAGGATCGACAGCATGAAGGGGGGACCGGGCTGATCCCTGGCTTGCTCATTTTGCCTTTTCAATCGACCACTCCGACCGGCTGAGCACCCACACACTCGTTTAGTGGGTTGACTTAGGCAGACAGAGTTCATCCCCAGTCTAAGCATACGGAGTTCATTCACAGTCTAAGATCGGACCAGACCGAGGGTTGCGGGAGTAGGATCGACAAAAAGCAGGGGGGACCGGGTCGATCCCTGGCTTGCGCATTCTGCCTCTCTAGCCATTTGAGCACCCGCACGCCCATTTCGTGGGTTGGCATAGGCATAGGGAGTTCATTCCATGTCTAAGTCCCAACCGGACCAAGGGTTGTGGCAGCAGGACCGACAGCACGCAGAAGGGGATCGGGCCAATCCATGGCTTGCGCATTAGGCCTCTCCGGCGGGCTGAGTGCCCACACGCCCGTTCCATGGGTTGGCTTAGGCATAGGGAGTTAATTCCATGTCTAAGCCCCAACCGGACTGAGGGTTGTGGCAGCGGGTCTGATAGCATGCAAAGGAGGACCGGGCCAATCCCCAGCTTGCGTATTATGCCTCTCCGGTGGGCTCAGCGCCCGCACGCTCATTTCGTGGGTTGACTTAGGCGTATAGAATTCATTCCCAATCTAAGATCGGACCAGATCGAGGGTTGCGGTAGTAGGATCGACAGCACGTAAGGGGGCACAGGGCAAGTCCCCGACTTATGCATTCTACCTCTCCGGCCATCTGAACGCCCGCATGCTCGTTACGTTGGTTGGCTTAGGCATACGGAGTTCATTCCATGTCTAAGCATACGGAGTTCATTCCCAGTCTAAGATCAGACCGGACCTAGGGTTGTGATGGCAGGACCAGCAGTAAGATCGGTATCACACAGTGGGGGATCGGGCCGATCCTTGGCTTGCGCATTCTGCCTCTCCGATCGGTTGAGCACTCGCACGCTCATTTCGTGTGTTGGCTTAGGCATACAGGGTTCATTTCATGTCTAAGCCCAAGCCGGACCGAGGGTTGTGGCAGTAGGACCGGTAGCGGGATTAGCAGCACACAAAAAGGGATCGGGCTGATCCCCGGTCGGCTGAGCACCAGCACGCTCGTTTCATGGGTTGACTTAGGCATACGGAGTTCCTCCGTAGTCTAAGCATACGGAGTTCATTCCCAGTCTAAGATCGGATCAGATCGAAGGTTGAGGTAGCAGGAGTGGTAGCGCACAAGGGGGATCGGGCCGATCCCCGGCTTGCGCATTCTGCCTCTTCGATCGGCTGAGCCACCGCACACCCGTTTCATTTGTTGGTTTAGGCATAGGGAGTTCATTCCATGCCTAAGTCCCAGTCGGACCGAGGGTTGTGGCAGCGGGATCGGTAACACGTAGAGAGGGACCGTGTCGATCCCAGGCTTGCGCATTATGCCTCTTCGATCGGCTCAGCACCCGCACGCTCATTTTGTGGATTGATTTATGCATACGGAGTTCATTCCCAGTCTATGATCGGACCGGACCGAGGGTTGGGGCAGCAGGATCGACAGCACGTAGGGGGCACCGGGCCGATCCTCTGCTTGCGCATTCTGCCTCTCCAGCCGACTGAGCACCCGCATGCTCGTTTCATGGGTTGACTTAGGCATACAGAGTTCATTCCATGTCTAAGCATATGAAGTTCATTCCCAGTCTAAGATCGGACCAGAGCGAGGGTTGCAACAGTATGACCAGCAGTAAGATCGATAACACGCAAGAGGGGATCGGGCCAATCCCTGGCTTATGCATTCTGCCTCTTCGCTCGGCTGAGCGCCCGCACGCTCGTTTCGTGGGTTGGCTTAGGCATAGGGAGTTAATTCCATGTCTAATCCCCAGTCAGACCGAGGGTTGTCGCAGCGGGATTGACAGCACGCAGAGGGGGACCAGACCGATCCCCAGCTTACGCATTATGCCTCTCCAACCGGCTCAGCGCCCGTACTCTCATTTCGTGGATTGACTTAGGCATACAGAGTTCATTCCCAGTCTAAGATCAGACCGGACTGAAGGTTGCTGTAGCAGGATCGATAGCGCGCAAGGGGGCACCAGGAAGGTCCCCGGCTTGCGCATTCTGCCTCTCTGGTCGGCTAAGCGCCCGCATGCTCGTTTCGTGGGTTGGCTTAGGCATACGGAGTTAATTCCATGTCTAAGCATATGGAGTTCATTCCCAGTCTAAGATCGTACCAGACTGAGGGTTGCGACAGCAAGACCAGCAGCAAGATCGGTAGCACGCAGGGGGGACTGGGCCGATCCTTGGCTTGCGCATTTACTTCTCCGGCTGGCTGAGCACCCGCACGCTTGTTTCATGGGTTGGCTTAGGCATATGGAGTTCATTCCATGTCTATACCCAGTCGGACCAAGGGTTGTGGTAGCATGGCTGGCAGCGTGATTGGTAGCACGCAGAGGGGGATCGGGCTGATCCTCGACTTGCGCATTATGCCTCTCCGGTCGGACTCTCCGGTCGGCTGAAAGCCAGCACGCTCATTTTGTGGGTTGGCTTAGGCATACGGAGTTCCTCCCCAGTCTAAGTATATGGAGTTCATTCCTAGTCTAAGATCAGACCGAACCGAGGGTTGCGGCAGTAGGATCAGCAGCACACAGAGGGGACCAGGCCTATCCCTGACTTGCGCATTGTACCTCTCCGGCCAGCTGAGCGACCGCACACACATTTTGTTTGTTGGCTTAGGCATAGGGAGTTCATTCAATGTCTAAGCCCCAGTCGGACCGAGGGTTTTGGCAACGAGACTGATAGCACGTAGAGAGGGACCGGGCTGATCCCCGACTTATGCATTATGCCCCTTCAGCCAGCTCAGCGCCCGCACACTCGCTTCGTGGGTTGACTTATGCATACGGAGTTCATTCCCAGCCTAAGATTGGATCGAAATGAGGTTGCAATAGCAGGATCGACAGTACGCAGGGGGGACCAGGCCGATCCCTGGCTTATGCATTCTTCCACTTCAATCGGCTGAGCACCCGCATGCTCGTTTCGTGGGTTGGCTTAGGCATACAGAGTTAATTTCATGTCTAAGCATGCAGAGTTCACTCCCAGTCTAAGATTTTGAGCCACGGTGCACATGATGGGCTCGAGCATGTGCTGGTGCCGCATTTTTTTTGCCTGGGGCACCATCACCGGAGCATTGTCGGAGAGCCTAATCGGCGGCATTAGGGGTTCTGACAACTGGGGGGACGGGCGGGTGTACGCACATGATGTGCGATGGGTGCTGGTACTTGGCCTTTATATTGGCCCCCTATCCCTCATCAAACCTCAAGAACTCACACCCCCTTAAAGAGCAATTGAGATTTTATAGGTTTGCTGCCATTAGCAATTAAAGTGTCTGAAATGGGGAGACTTTTTTCAAACGGTCACAAAATCTTCTCCACTTTGAGTTTTTAGCTGAATTTGTTTGTGCATGCCAACAAAAATACAAGGATCACCTCTACAAAATTTGGGGACAAAACTCTTTCTAAAAAATTTTTAAAAAATCCCGAACCATAAAAAGTTTCAAAATTGATGAAAAATAAAAAATGGGTTGTCTTGCCACCAAACTTCAAATGAAGGCTTAGGGGACAATTGTATGAATTTACAAGCCATAAAAATGGCATTGGCATGGCAGAAATATGAAGATGTGCTTGAACCCACTTACCATCCGTTCGATCCCCAGCTTGCGCATCCTGCCTCTCTTGTCGGCTAAGCGTCCGCATGCTCGTTTCGTGCGTTGACTTAGGCATTCGGAGTTCATCTCCAGTCTAAGCATATGGAGTTCATTCCCATTCTAAGATCAAACCAGACCGAGGGTTGCGGTAGCAGGATCGATAGCATGTAGGGGGACTGGGTCGATCCCCGGCTTGCGCATTCTGCCTCTCCAGCTGGCTGAGCGCCCACACGCCCGTTTCATGGGTTGGCTTAGGCATAGGGAGTTAATTCCATGTCTAAGCCCCAGCTGGATCGAGGGTTGTGGCAGCGGGACCGGTAGCACGTAGAGGGGGACCGGGCTGATCCCTCGCTTGCGCATTATGCCTCTTCGACCGACCTCTCCGGTCGGCTTAGCGCTCGCACGCTCGTTTTGTGGGTTGACTTAGGCATACGGAGTTTATCCCTAGTCTAAGCATACGGAGTTCATTCAAAGTCTAAGATCAGACCAGACTGAGAGTTGCGGCAGTATGATCAATATCACGCAGGGGGGACCGGGTTGATCCCCGACTTGCGCATTCTACCTCTCCGGCCGGCTGAGCACCCGCGCGCCCGTTTCATGGGTTGGCTTAGGCGTAGGGAGTTCATTCAATGTCTAAGCCCCAGTTAGACCGAGGGTTGTGGCAGCGAGACCGACAGCACGTAGAGGGGGACCGAACTGATCCCCGACTTACGCATTATGCCTTTCTGGCCGGCTCAGTGGCCGAACGCTCATTTCGTGGGTTGACTTAGGCATGTGGAGTTCATTCCCAGTCTAAGATCAGATCAGACTGAGGATTACGACAGCAAAACCAATAGCAGGATCGACAGCACGCAGGGGGGACCGGGTCGATCCCCGACTTGCGCATTTTACCTCTCCGACCGACGGAGCACCTGCACGCTCGTTACGTGGGTTGGCGTAGGCATACGGAGTTCATTCCATGTCTTAGCCCCAGCCGGACCGACGTTTGTGGTGGCAGGACCGATAGCGGGATCGACAGAGAGGGGGACTAGGCTGATCCTCGGCTTACGCATTATGCCTCTCCGACTGGCCTCTCTGACCAGTTGAGCGCCTGCACGCTCGTTTTATGGGTTAACTTAGGCATACGGAGTTCATTCCCAGTCTAAGATCGAATCAAAATGAGGGTTGTGGTAGCTGGATCTACAGCACGCAGGGGGTATCGGGTCGGTCCCTGGCTTACGCATTTAGCCTCTCCGGCCGACTGAGCTCCCGTACGGTTGTTTCGTGGGTTGGCTTAGGCATACGGAGTTTATTCCATGTCTAAGCATACAGAGCTCATTTCCAATCTAAGATCAGACAGGGCCGAGGGTTACGGCAGCAAGACCAGCAGCAGGATTGGCAGCAGGCCGATCCTCAACTTGTGCATTCTACCTCTCCGATCGGCTGAGTGCCCGCACGCTCGTTTCATGGGTTGGCTTGGGCATACGGAGTTCATCCCTAGTCTAAGTATACGGAGTTCATTCCCAGTCTAAGATCAGAAGGGACTGAGGGTTGCGGTAGCAGGATCGACAGCACGTAGGGGGGACCGAGCTGATCCCCAGCTTGCGCATTTGCCTTTCCGACCAGCTAAGCGCCCGCATGCCCATTTCGTGGGTTGGCTTAGACATAGGGAGTTCATTCCATGTCTAAGCCCCAGCCAGACCGAGGGTTGTGGCAGCGGGACCAGCAGCATACAGAGGGGGATCGAGCCGATCCCCGGCTTACGCATTCTGCCTCTTCGGTCAGCCTCTCCGACTGGCTTCTCCGACCGACTGAGGGCCTGCATGCTCGTTTCATGGGTTAACTTAGGCATACGAAGTTCATCCCTAGTCTAAGCATATGGTGTTCATTCCCAGTCTAAGATCAAACTGGACCACAGGTTGTGGCAGCAGGATCGACAGTACGTAGGGGGGACCGGGCCTGTCCTCGGCATACGCATTCTGCCTCTCCGGCCGACTGAGCACTCGAACGCCCGTTTCATGGGTTGGCTTAAGCATAGGGAGTTCATTCCATGTCTAATCCCCAGTCGGACTGAGGGTAGTGGCAGTGGGATCAGCAGCACGCAGAGGAGGACTGAGCCAATCCTCAGCTTGCGCATTCTACCTCTCCGGCAAGCTGAGTGCCCGCCCGCTCGTTTCGTTGGTTGGCTTAGGCATACGGAGTTCATTCCATGTCTAAGCATACAGAGTTCATTCCCATTCTAAGAGTTTGAGCCACGGTGCACATCCTGGGCTCGGGCATGTGCTGGTGCAGCATTTTTTTCACCCGGGCCACCATCGTCGGAGCATCGTCGGAGAGCCTAACCGGTGGCATTGGGGGTTCCAACGATTGGGGGGCCGGGGGGTGTGCGCACATGATGTGCGATGGCTGCTTGTACTTGGCCCTTATATTGGGTCCCTATCCCTCATCCAACCGCAAGAACTCACACCCCCTTAAAAAGCATATGAGATTTTATAAGTTTGCTGCCAGTAGCCATTAAAGTGTCTGAAATGGGGACACTTTTTCAAACGGTCACAAAATCTTCTCCACTTCGAGTTTTTAGCTGAATTTTTTTGTGCAAGCCAACAAAAATACAACGATCACCTCTACTAAATTTGGGGACAAAAATCTTTCTAAAAAAAATTAAAAAAAATCTCGAACTGTAAAAAGTTTTGAAAATCGTGAAAAATAGAAAATGGATCGTCCTGCCACGAAACTTCACATGAACGTGTAGGGCATCGTTGTTTGAATTTACAAGCATAAAAATGGCATTGGCACGGTAGAAATATGAAGATGTGCTTGAACCCACCTACCAGTCGTTTGATCTTCAGCTTGCACATCCTGTCTCTCTGGTCGGTTGAGCGTCCGCATGCTAGTTTCGTGGGTTGACTTAGGCATACGGAGTTCATTCCCAGTCTAAGCATACGGAGTTCATTCCCAGTCTAAGATCGGACTGGATCGAGGGTTGTGGCAGCAGGATCGACAGAACACAGGGGGGACCAGATCGATCCCCAATTTACGCATTCTACCTCTTCGGCCGGCTAAGCGCCCGCACGCCTGTTTCATGGGTTGGCTTAGGCATAGGGAGTTCATTCGATGTCTAAGCCCTAGCCAGACCGAGGGTTGTGGCAGCGGGACCGGCAGCACACAGAGGGGGATCAGGCTGATCCCCGGCTTGCGCATTATGCCTCTCCGACCGGCTCAACGGCTGCATGCTCATTTTGTGGGTTGACTTAGGCATATGGAATTCATTCCCAGTCTAAGATCGAACCAGACCGAGGTTGCGACAGCAAGATCGACAGCACGTAGAGGGGACTGGGTCGGTCCTCAGCTTGCGCATTTTGTCTCTCCGGCCGGCTGAGTGCCCGTAGCTTGTTTCATGGGTTGGCTGAGTCATACGGAGTTCATTCCATGTCTAAACATACGAAGTTCATTCCCAGTCCAAGATCAGACCGGACCGAGGGTTGCGACAGTAGGACCAGCAGTAGGATCGACAGCACACGATGGGGGACCTGGTCGATCCCCGGTGTGCACATTCTACCTCTCCGGCTGACTGAGCACCCGCACGCTCGTTTCGTGGGTTGACTTAGGCATACGGAGTTCATTCCCAGTCTAAGATCTAACCAGACCAAGGGTTATGGCAGGAGGATCGACAGCACGCCTGGGGGACTAAGCTGATCCCCGACTTGCGCATTCTGCCTCTCCGACCAACTAAGCGCCCACACGCCCATTTCGTGGGTTGGCTTAGGCATAGGGAGTTCATTCCATGTCTAAGCCCCAGCTAGACCGAGGATTATGGCAGCGGGATCGGTAACACGCAGAGGGGGATCGGGCCGATCCCCGACTTGCGTATTATGCCTTTTCGATCGGCTAGCACCCAAACTATCGTTTTGTGGGTTGACTTAGGCATATGGAGTTCATCCCTAGTCTAAGCATATGGAGTTCATTCTCAGTCTAAGATCTAACTAGATCAAGGGTTGCGGCAGCAGGATCGACAGCACACAGGGGGACCGGGCCGATCCTCGGCTTGTGCATTCTGCCTTTTCGGTCGGCTGAGCGCCCACACGCTCGTTTCATGGGTTGGCTTAGGCATACGGAGTTCATTCCATGTCTAGGCATATGGAGTTCATTCCCAGTCTAAGAGTTTGAGCCACGGTGCACATGCTGGGCTTGAGCATGTGTTGATGCTGCACTTTTTTCGCCTGGGGCACCATCGTCGAATCATCGTCGAAGTTCCGACGATTGGGGGGGCCGGGGTGTGCGCACATGATGTGTGATGGATGCAGGTACTTGGCCCTTATATTGGCCCCTATCCCTCATCAAACCTTGAGAACTCACACCCCCTTAAAGAGCATTTGAGATTTTATAGGTTTTCTGCCAGTAGCCATTAAAGTGTCTAAAATGGGGACACTTTTTTCAAACGATCACAAAATTTCTCCACTTTGAGTTTTTAGCTGAATTTTTTTGTGCATGCCAACAAAAAATACAAGGATCACCTCTACCAAATTTGGGGACAAAACTCTTTCTAAAAAAATTAAAAAAAATCCCAAACCGTAAAATGTATTAAAAATCATGAAAAATAGAAAACGGGTCGTCTTGCCACGAAACTTCACATGAAGGCGTAGGGGACCATTGTATGAATTTACAAGCTATAAAAATTTTATTGGCATGACAGAAATATGAGGATGTGCTTGAACCCACCTACCACCCGTACGATCCCCGACTTGTGCATCCTGCCTCTCTAGTTGGCTGAGCATCCGCACGCGCGTTTCATGGGTTGACTTAGGCATACAAAGTTCATCCCCAGTCTAAGCATACAGAGTTCATTCCCTGTCTAAGATCAGACCGGATCATGGGTTGCGGTAGTAGGATCGACAGCATGGAGGGGCGATCGGGTCGATCCCCGGATTGCGCATTCTGCCTCTCCGACCGACTGAGCGCCCGCACGCTCGTTTCGTGGGTTGGCTTAGGCATAGGGAGTTCATTCGATGTCTAAGCGCCAGTCGGACCTAGGGTTGTCATAGCTGGACCGACAGCACGGGGAGGGGGATCGAGCCGGTCCCCGGCTTGTGCATTATGCCTCTCCGTCGGCTCAGCGCCTGCACGCTCGTTTCGTGGGTTGACATAGGCATACAGAGTTCATTCCTAGCCTAAGATCATACCGGACCAAGGGTTGCAGCAGCAGGATCGATAGCACGTAGGGGGGACTAGGTCGGTCCCAGGCTTACGCATTCTATGTCTCCGACTGACTGAGTGCCTGCACGCTCGTTTCATGGGTTGGCTTAGGCATATGGAGTTCATTCCATGTCTAAGCATACGGAGTTCATTCCCAGTCTAAGATTGGATCGGACCGAGGGTTACGACAGAAGTGCCAGCAGCAAGATTGACAACACGTAGGGGGGATCGGGTCGATCCTCGACTTCCGCATTATGCCTCTTTCGTCGGCTCAGCGTCCGTACGCTCGTTTCATGGGTTGACTTAGGCATATGGAGTTCATTCCTAGTCTAAGATCGGATCAGATCGAGGGTTGTGGCAGCAAGATCGATAGCACACAGGGGGGGTCAGACCTGTCGTCGGCTTGCGCATTTTGCCTCTTCGACTGGCTGAGTGCCCGCACGCTCGTTTCGTGGGTTGGCTTAGGTATACGGAGTTCATTCCATGTCTAAGTCCTAGCCGGACCGAGGGTTGTGGTAGCAAGATCGGTAGTGGGATCGACAGCAGGTAGAGGGGGACCGGGCTAATCCTCGCCTTGCGCATTATGCCTCTCCGACCGACCTCTTCGACCGAATGAGTGCCTGCACACTCATTTCATGGGTTGACTTAGGCAAATGGATTTCATCCCCAGTCTAAGCTTATAGAGTTCATTCCCAGTGTAAGATCAGATCGGACCGATGGTTACGGTAGCATGCAGTGGGGACCAGCCCGATCCCTGACTTGTGCATTCTACCTCTCCGGTCGATTGAGCGCCTGCATTCCCGTTTCATGGGTTGGCTTAGGCATAGGGAGTTCATTCCATGTCTAAGCCCCAGCCAGACCGAGGGTTGTGGCAGCGGGACTGACAGCACATAGAGGGGTGTCGGGCCGATCCCCGGCTTGCGCATTATGCCTCTCTGGCCAGCTCAACGCTCGCACGCTCGTTTCGTGGGTTGACTTAGGCATACGGAGTTCATTCCCAGTCTAAGATCAGATCGGACCGAGGGTTGCACAGCAGGATCGATAGCACGCAAAGGGGGATCGGGCTGGTCCCTGACTTACGCATTCTACCTCTCCGATAGGCTGAGCGCCCGCACGCTCGTTTCGTGGTTTGGCTTAGGCATACGGAGTTCATTCGATGTCTAAGCATATGGTGTTCATTCCCAGTCTAAGATTGGACCGGACCGAGGGTTGCGGTAACAGGATCGACAGCACGCAGGGGGGATCAGGCTGATCCCCAGCTTACGCATTCTGCCTCTCCGGTAGGCTGAGCGCCCACACGCTTGTTTCATGGGTTGGCTTAGGCATACGGAGTTCATTCGATGTCTAAGCATATGGGGTTCATTCCCATCCTAAGATTGGATCGAACCGAGGGTTGCGGCAGTAGGATCGATAGCACGCAGGGGGGACCAGGCCGATCCTCGGCTTACGCATTCTACCTCCCTGGCCGGCTAAGCACCCACACGCTCGTTTCGTGGGTTGGCTTAGGCATACGGAGTTCATTCCATGTCTAAGCATACGAAGTTCATTCCTAGTCTAAAATCAGATCGGATCGAAGGTTGTGGCAATAGGACTAGCAGCAGGATCGACCGCACACAGGGGGGACCGGGCTAACCCCCGACTTGCGTATTTTGCCTCTCCGACCAGATGACTGCCCCGCACGCTTGTTTCGTGGGTTGGCTTAGGCATACGGAGTTCATTCCATGTCTAAGCCCCAGCCGGACAGAGGGTTGTGGCAGCAGGGTCGGCAGCGAGATCAGTAGCACGTGGAGGGTGACCTTACTGATCCCCAGCTTGCGCATTATGCCTCTCCGGCCGGCCTCTCCGGTCGGTTGAGCGCCCGTACGCTCCTTTCGTGGGTTGACTTAGGCATACGGAGTTCATCCCCAGTCTAAGCATATGAAGTTCATTCCCAGTCTAAGATCAGACCAGACCGAAGTTTACGACAGCAGGATCGGTAGAACGTAAGGGGGACTAGGCCGATCCTCGACTTGTGCATTCTGCCTCTCTGGCCGGCTGACCGTCCTGACACCCGTTTTGTGGGTTGGCTTAGGCATAGGGAGTTCATTCCATGTCTAAGCCCCAGTCAGACCGAGGGTTATGGCAGTGGGACCAGCAGCACGCAGAGAGGGATCGGGCCAATCCTCGGCTTACGTATTATGCATCTCCGGCCAGCTCAGCGCTAGAATGCTCATTTCATGGGTTGACTTAGGCATACGAAGTTCATTCCCAGTCTAAGATCGGATCGGACCAAGGGTTGTGGCAGCAAGATCGACAGCACGCAGGGAAGGACCGGGTCGATCCTTGGCTTATGCCTTCTGCCTCTCCGGTTGGCTGAGAGCCCGCACGCTGGTTTTGTTGGTTGGCCTAGGCATAAGGAGTTCATTCCAAGTCTAAGCATACGAAGTTCATTCCCAATCTAAGATCAGACCGAATCAAAGGTTGCGACATCAAGACCAGAAGCAAGATCGGCAGCACGTAGGGGGGGACCAGGCCGATCACCGACTTACGTATTCTGCCTCTCTAACCGGCCTCTCTGGCCTGTTGACTACCCGCACACTCGTTTCGTGGGTTGACTTAGGCATACGGAGTTCATCCTCAGTCTAGGCATACGGACTTCATTCCCAATCTAAGATCGAATCAAACCGAGGGTTACGGTAGCCGGATCGGCAGAACTCAGGGGGGACTGGGCCGATCCCTAACTTTTGCATTCTGCCTCTTCGGCCGACTGAGCGCCCGCATGCTCGTTTCATGGGTTGGCTTAGGCATAGGGAGTTCATTCCATGTCTAAGCCCCAGTCAGACCGAGGATTGTGGCAGCGGGATCGGCAGCAAACAGAGGGGGATCGGGCTGATCCCCGGCTTGCGCATTCTACCTCTCTGGCTGGCTGAGCGCCCGCGCGCTTGTTTCGTGGGTTGGCTTAGACATACGGAGTTCATTCCCAGTCTAAAAGTTTGAGCCATGGTGCACATGCTGGGCTCGGGCATGTGCTGGTGCCATTTTTTTTTCGCCCGGGGCACCATCGTCAGAGCATCGTCGGAGTGCCTAACCGGTGGCATTGGGGGTTCCGGCGATTGGGGGGCCGAGGGGTGTGCGCACATGATATGCGATGGGTGCTGGTACTTGGCCCTTATATTGGCCCCCTATCCCTCATCAAACCTCGAGAACTCACACCCCCTTAAGGTGCATTTGAGATTTTACAGGTTTACTGCCAGTAGCCATTAAAGTGTCTGAAATGGGACACTTTTTTCAAATGGTCACAAAATCTTCTCCACTTCGAGTTTTTAGCTGAATGTTTTTGTGCATACCAAAAAAAATACAAGGATCACCTCTACAAAATTTCGGGACAAAACTCTTTCTAAAAAAATTTTAAAAAATCCCGAACCGCAAAAAGTTTTGAAAATCGTGAAAAATAGAAAATGGGTCGTCTTGCCACGAAACTTCACAGGAAGGCTTAGGGGACCATTGTATGAATTTACAAGCCATAAAAATGGCATTGGCATGCCAGAAATATGAAGATGTGCTTGAACCCACCTACCACCCGTTCGATCCCCGGCTTACGCATCCTGCCTCTCTGGTCGGCTGAGCATCCGCACGCTCGTTTCATGAGTTAACTTAGGCATACAGAGTTCATCCCTAGTCTAAGCATACGGAGTTCATTCCCAGTCTAAGATCGAACCGAATCAAGGGTTGCGGTAGCACTCAGGGGGGATCGGGCCGATCCCTGACTTGTGCATTTTGCCTCTCCGACCGGCTTAGTACCCGCACGCCCGTTCCATGGGTTGGCTTAGGCATAGGGAGTTCATTCCATGTCTAAGCCCCAGCCGGATCGAGGGTTGTGGAAGCGGGACCGGCAGCACGTAGAGGGGGACCGGACCGATCCTCGACTTGCGCATTATGCCTCTCTGACCGGCTCATTGCCCGCACGCTCGTTTCGTGCGTTGACTTAGGCATACGGAGTTCATCCCCAGTCTAAGCATACGGAGTTCATTCCTAGTCAAAGATCAGACCGGATCGAGGGTTGCGGCAGCAGGATCGGCAGTACTCAGGGGGGACCAGGTCGATCCTCGGCTTGCGCATTTTACCTCTCTGGTATGCTGGGCACCCGCACGCCCGTTTCGTGGGTTGGCTTAGGCATAGGGAGTTCATTCCATGTCTAAGCCCTAGCCGGACCGAGGGTTGTGGTAGCGGGATCGACAGCATCTAGAGGGGGACCGGGTCGATCCTCGACTTGCGCATTCTGCCTCTTTGTTCGGTTGAGCGCCCGCATGCTCATTTTACGGGTTGGCTTAGGCATACAGAATTCATTCCTAGTCTAAGATTTTGAGCCACGGTGCGGGCATGTGCTGGTGCTGCATTTTTTTCTCCCAGGGCACCATCGCCGAAGCATTGTCGGAGAGCCTAACCGGCGACATTTGGCGTTCTGATGATTGGGGGGGCCAGGGGGTGTGCGCACGTGATGTGCGATGGGTGCCGGTACTTGGCCCTTATATTAGGCCCCTATCCCTCATCAAACCTCGAGAACTCACACCCCCCTTAAAGAGAATTTGAGATTTTATAGGTTTGCTGCCAGTAGCCATTAAAGTGTCTAAAATGGGGACACTTTTTTCAAACAGTCAGAAAAGCTTCTCCATTTCGAGTTTTTAGCTAAATGTTTTTGTGCAAGCCAACAAAAATACAAGGATCACCTCTACTAAATTTGGGGACAAAAATCTATCTAAAAAAATTTTAAAAAATCCTGAGCCGCAAAAAGTTTGAAAATCATGAAAAATAGAAAACGGGTCATCTTGCCACGAAACTTCACATGAAGGCTTAGGGGACCATTGTATGAATTTACAAGGCATAAAAATGGCATTGGAATGGCAGAAATATGAAGATGTGCTTGAACCCACCTACCACCCGTTCGATCCCCGGCTTTCGCATCCTACCTCTCTGGTCGGCTGAGCGTTCGCACGCTCGTTTTGTGCGTTGACTTTGGCATACGGAGTTCATCCCCAGTCTAAGCATACAGAGTTCATTCCTAGAAAAAGATTAGATCGGACTGAGGATTGTGGCAGCAGGATCGACAGCACGCAGAGGGAATCGGGCCGATCCCCGGCTTACGCATTCTCCCTCTCCGGTAGGTTGAGCCCTTGCACGCTCGTTTCGTGGGTTGGCTTAGGTATAGGGAGTTCATTCCATGTTTAAGACCCAGCCTGATCGAGGGTTGTGCAGCGGGACCGGCCAACTCAACGCCCGCACGCTCGTTTCATGGGTTGACTTAGGTGTACAGAGTTCATTCCCAGTCTAAGATCAGATCGAACCGAGGATTTTGGTAGCAGGATCGACAGCACACAGGGGGGACCGAGCTGATCCTCGGCTTGTGCATTCTGCCTTTCCGATTGGCTAAGCGCCCACACGCTCATTTCATCGGTTGGCTTAGGCATACGGAGTTCATTCCATGTCTAAGCATACGGAGTTCATTCCCAGTCTAAGATTGGACTGGACCGAGGGTTGCGGCAGTAGGACCAGTAGCAAGATCGACAGCACGTAGGGGGATCAGGCTTGCGCATTCTGCCTCTCTGGCCGACTAAGTGCCCGCACACTCGTTTCGTGGGTTGGCTTAGGCATATGGAGTTCATTCCATGTCTAAGCATGTAGAGTTCATTCTCAGTCTAAGATCAGAATGGACCGAGGGTTGCGGTAGCAGGACCAGTAACAGGATCGGTAGCACGCAGGGGGGATCGGGCCGATCCTTGACTTTCGCATTCTGCCTCTCCGTCAGTTGAGCACTCGCACGCTCGTTTCATGGGTTGGCTTAGGCATACGGAGTTCATTCCATGTCTAAGCCTCAGTCAGACCGAGGGTCGACAGCATGCAGAGGGGGACTGGGCCGATCCCCGACTTGAGCATTATGCCTCTCTGGCCGACCTCTCCGGTCGGCTGAGTGCTCGGACGCTCGTTTCATGGGTTGACTTAGGCATACGGAGTTCATCCCTAGTCTAAGCATATAGAGTTCATTCCCAGTCTAAGATCAGACCAGACCAAGGGTTGCGACAACAGGATCGATAGAAAACAGGGGGGATCGAGCCAATTGCCGACTTGCCCATTCTGCCCCTTCGATCGACTGACTGCCCGTCTTGTTTTATAGGTTGCCTTAGGCATAGGGAGTTCATTCCATGTCTAAGCCCCAGCCGGACTGAGGGTTGTGGCAACGGGACTGGCAGCACGTAGAGGGAGATCGGGCAGTCCCCTGTTTGTGCATTATGCCTCTCTGGTCGGAGCATCGTTGGAGAGCCTAACTAACGACATTGGGGGTTCCGACGATTGGGGGGCCGGGGGGTGTGCGCACATGATGTGCGATGGGTGCTGGTACCTGGCCCTTATATTGGCCCCCTATCCCTCATCAAACCTTGAGAACTCACACCCCCTTAAAGAGCATTTGAGATTTTATAGGTTTGATACCAGTAGCCATTAAAGTGTCTGAAATGGGGCCACTTTTTTCAATTGATCACAAAATCTTCTCCACTTCGAGTTTTTAGCTAAATTTTTTTGTGCAAGCAAAAAAAAAAATACAAGGATCACCTCTACCAAATTTTGGGACAAAACTCTTTCTAAAAAAATTTTAAAAAATCCCAAACCGTAAAAAGTTTTGAAAATCATGAAAAATAGAAAACGTGTCGTCTTGCCATGAAACTTCACATGAAGGCTTAGGGGACCATTGTATGAATTTACAAGCCATAAAAATGGCATTGGCATGGCAGAAATATGAGGATGTGCTTGAACCCACCTACCACCCGTTCGATCCTCGACTTGCGCGTCCTGTCTCTCTGGTCGGCTCAACGTCCTCACGCTCGTTTCGTGGGTTGACTTAGTTATATGGAGTTCATCCCCAGTCTAAGCATACGGAGTTCCCCAGTCTAAGATCAGACCGGATCGAGCATTGCGATAGCAGGATCGACAGTACGCAGGGGGGACCGAGTCGATCCCCGACTTACGCATTCTGCCTCTCCGACCAACTGAGCGCCCGCACGCTTGTTTCGTGGGTTGGCTTAGGCATACGGAGTTCAATCCATGTCTAAGCATACAGAGTTCATTCCCAGTCTAAGATCGGACCAGACCGAGGGTTGCGACAGTAGGACCAGTAGCAGGATTGGCAGCATGCAGGGGGGAACCAGGTCGATCCCCGGCTTACGCATTCTGCCTCTCCGATAGGCCTCTTCGGCGGGCTGAAAGCCCACGCGCTCATTTTGTGGGTTGACATAGGCATATGAAGTTCATCCCCAGTCTAATATCGGATCGGATCGGGGGTTACGGCAGCAGGATCGACAGCACGCAGGGGGGACCGGGCCGATCCTCAGCTTGCACATTCTGCCTCTCCGATTGGCTGAGCACTCGCACGCCCGTTTCGTGGGTTTGCTTAGGCATAGGGAGTTCATTCCATGTCTAAGCCCTAGTCGGACCGAGGGTTGTGGCGGTGGGACCGGCAGCAAGTAGAGGGGGACCGGGCCGATCCCCAACTTACACATTCTGTGTCTCCGACTGGCTGAGCGCCCGCACGCTCGTTTCATGGGTTGGCTTAGGAATACGGAGTTCATTCCATGTCTAAGCATACAGAGTTCATTCCCAGTCTAAGAGTTTGAGCCATGGTGCACATGCTAGACTCGAGCATGTGCTGTTGCCACACTTTTTTCGCCCAGGGCACCATCGTCGGAGCATCGCCGGAGAGCCTAACCGATGGCATTGGGGTTCCGATAATTGGGGGGCCGGGGGAGTGTGCGCACAAGATGTGCCATGGGTGCTGGTACTTGGCCCTTATATTGGCCCCTTATCCCTCATCAAACCTCGAGAACCCACACCCCCTTAAAGAGCATTTGAGATTTTATAGGTTTGCTGCCAGTAGCCATTAAAGTATCTGAAATAGGGACACTTTTTTCAAATGGTCAGAAAATCTTCTCCACTTTGAGTTTTTAGCTGAATTTTTTTATGCGTGGCAAAAAAAATACAAGGATCACCACTACCAAATTTGAGGACAAAAATCTTTCTAAAAAAATTTTAAAAAATCCCGAACCGTAAAAAGTTTCAAAAATCATGAAAAATAGAAAACGGGTTGTCTTGCCACGAAACTTCACATGAAGGCTTAGGGGACCATTGTATGAATTTACAAGCCATAAAAATGGCATTGGCATGACAGAAATAGGAAGATGTGCTTGAACCCACCAACCACCCACTCGATCCCCGACTTGCACATCCTGCCTCTCTGGTCGACTGAGCGTCCGCACGCTCATTTCGTGGGTTGACTTAGGCATACGGAGTTCATCCCCAGTCTAAGCATATGGAGTTCATTCCCAGTCTAAGATCACACTGGACTGAGGGTTGCGACAGCAGGATCGACAGCATGTAGGGGGATTGAACCGATTCCCGGCTTGCGCATTCTACCTTTCCGGTCGGCTAAGCACCCGCATGCCCATTTTGTGGCTTGGCTTAGGCTAGGGAGTTTATTCCATGTCTAAGCTCCAGTCAGATCGAGGATTGTGGCAACAGGACCGGCAGCACGCAGAGGGGGACCGGGCCGATCCCCGACTTATGCATTATGCCTTTTCGGTCGACTCAGTGCCCGAACGCTCGTTTCGTGGGTTGACTTAGGCATACGGAGTTCATCCCCAGTCTAAGCATATGGAGTTCATTCCCAGTGTAAGATCAGACCGGACCGAGGGTTACGACAGCAGGATCGGCAGCACGCAGGGGGGACCGGGCCAATCCCTGGCTTGCGCATTCTGCCTATCTGACCGGCTGAGCGCCCGCACACCCGTTCCGTGGGTTGGCTTAGGCATAGGGAGTTCATTCCACTTCTAAGCCCCAGCGGGACCGAGGGTTGTGGCAACGGGACCGGCAGCATGCAAAGGGGAATCGGGTCGATCCCTGGCTTGCGCATTATAACTTTTCGACCTGCTCAGCGCCCGTACGCTCATTTAGTGGGTTGACTGAGGCATACGGAGTTCATTCCCAATCTTAGATCAGACCAGACCGAGGGTTACAGCAGCAGGATTGACGGCACGAAGGGGGGACTGGGTCGGTCCCCGACTTGCGCAATCTGTCTCTCCGATCGACTGAGTGCCCACACGCTCGTTTCATGGGTTGGCTTAGGCATACGGAGTTCATTCCATGTCTAAGCATACGGAGTTCATTTCCAATCTAAGATCAGACCAGACTGAGGGTTGCGATAGTAGGACCAACAGCAGGATCGACAGCACGCAGGAGGGATCGGGCTGATCCCCAGCTTGCGCATTCTGCCTCTCTGGCTGGCTGAACGCCTGTACGATCGTTTTGTGGGTTGGCTTAGGCACACGAAGTTCATTCCATGTCTAAGCCCCAGCTGGACCGAGGGTTGTGCCAGTAGGACCGGTAGCAGGATCGACAGCACGTAGAGGGGGGCCGAGGTGATCCTCAGCTTACGCATTATATCTCTTCGACCGACCTCTTCGATCGGATGAGCACCCGTACGCTCGTTTCATGGGTTGACCAAGGCATACGGAGTTCATCCCCAGTTTAAGCATATGGAGTTCATTCCCAGTCTAAGATCGGATCGGACCGAGGGTTGCAGCAACAAGTTCGGCAGCACGCAGGGGTACCGGGCTGATCCCCGGCTTACGCATTCTGCCTCTTCGTTCGGCTGAGCACCCGTACGCCTGTTTCATGGGTTGGCTTAGGCATAGGGAGTTCATTCCATGTCTAAGCCCCAACCGGACCGAGGGTTGTGGCAGCGGGATCGGATGCACGCAGAGGGGGATCGGGCCGATCCCCGACTTGTGCATTATGCCTTTTCGATTGACTCAGTGCCCGCACATTCATTTCGTGGGTTGACTTATGCATACGAAGTTCATTCCTAGTCTAAGATCAGATCGGACTGAGGGATGCAGTAGCAGGATCGACAGCATGTAGGGCGGGATCAGGCCGATCCCCGACTTGCGCATTCTGCCTCTCCGATCGATCGAGCACCCGTACACTCGTTTTGTGGGTTGGCTTAGGCATACGGAGTTCATTCCATGTCTAAGCATACGGAGTTCATTCTCAGTCTAAGATTTTGGGCCACAGTGCACATGCTGGGCTCGGGCATGTGTTGGTGTCGTATTTTTTTCACCTGGGGCACCATCGTCGGAGCATCATCGGAGAGCCTAACCAGCGACATTTGGGGTTCCTGTGATTGGGCCGACCGGGGGGTGTGCGCACATGATGTGCAATGGGTGCTGGTACTTGGCCCTTATATTGGCCCCCTATCACTCATCAAACCTCGAGAACTCACACCCCCTTACAGAGCATTTGAGATTTTATAGGTTTACTGGCAGTAGCCATTAAAGTGTCTGATATGGGGACACTTTTTTCAAACGATCACAAAATCTTCTCCACTTCAATTTTTTGGCTGAATTGTTTTGTGCATGCCAACAAAAATACGAGGATCACCTCTACCAAATTTGGGGACAAAAAGCTTTCTAAAAAAATTTTAAAAAATCCTGAACCACAAAAAGTTTTGAAAATCATGAAAAATAGAAAACGGGTTGTCTTGCCACGAAACTTCACATGAAGGCTTAGGGGACCATTGTATGAATTTACAAGCCATAAAAATGGTATTGGCATGGCAGATATGAAGATGTGCTTGAACCCACCTACCACCCGTTCGATCCCCGACTTTCACATCCTGCCTCTCTGGTTAGCTGAGCGTCCGCACGCTCATTTCATGGGTTGACTTAGGCATACGGAGTTCATCCCAGTCTAAGCATACGAAGTTCATTCCTAGTCTAGGATCGGACCGAACCGAGGGTTACGGCAGCAGGATCGACAACACGCAGGGGGACCAGGCCGATCCCTGGCTTGCGAATTCTGCCTCTCCGGTCGACTGAGTGCCCGCACGCCTATTTTGTGGGTGGGCTTAGGCATAGGGAGTTCATCATGTCTAAGCCCCAGTCAGACCGAGGGTTGTGGTAACGGGACCGACAACACGCAGAGGGGGACCGGGTCGATCCTCGTCTTGCGCATTATGTCTCTTCGGTCGGCTTAACACCCGTATGCTCGTTTTATGGGTTGACTTAAGCATACGGAGTATTCCCAGTCTAAGATCGAATCAGTTTGAGGGTTGTGGTAGTAGGATCGACAGCACGTAGGGGGGATCGGGTCGATCCCTGGCTTGCGTATTCTGCCTCTCCGACTGGCTGAGCGCCTGAACTCTCATTTCGTGGGTTGGCTTAGGCATACGTAGTTCATTCCATGTCTAAGCATACGGAGTTCATTCTGAGTCTAAGATCAGACCAGCTGAGGGTTACGGCAACAAGACGAGCAGCAGCATCGGCAGAATGTAGGGGGGGTCAGGCCAATCCCCAGCTTGCGCATTCTGCCTCTCCGACCAGCTGAGCGCCCACACACTCTTTTCGTGGGTTGGCTTAGGCATACAGAGTTCATTCCATGTCTAAGCCCCAGCTGGACCGAGGGTTGTGGTAGTAGGACTGGTAGTGGGATCGACAGCTCACAGAGGGGGATCGGGTTGATCCACGGCTTGTGTATTATGCCTTTTCGGTCGCCCTCTCCGGTCGGCTCAGCACCCGTAAGCTCCTTTCGTGGGTTGACATATACATATGGAGTTCATTCCTGGTCTAAGATCGAACCGGATCGAGGGTTACAGTAGCAGGATCGACAGCACGCAGGGGGGATCGGGCCAATCCCCAGCTTGCGCATTCTGCCTCTTCGACCGGCTAGTGGGTTGGCTTAGGCATACAGAGTGGGTTGGCTTAGGCATACAAAGTTCATTCCATGTCTAAGCATACAGAGTTCATTCCCAGTCTAAGATTTTGAGCCACGGTGCACGTGTTGGGCTTGGGCATGTGTTGGTGCTGCATTTTTTTTGCCCGAGGCACCATTGTCAGAGCATCGTCGGATCATCATCGAAGAGCCTAACCGGTGGCATTGGGGTTTCCGATGATTGGGGGGGCCGGGGGTGTGCACACATGATGTGTGATGGGTGCTGGTACTTTTCCCTTCTATTGGCCCCCTATCCCTCATCAAACCTCAAGAACTCACACCCCCTTAAAGAGTATTTGAGATTTTATAGGTTTGCTGCCAGTAGCCATTAAAGTGTCCGAAATAGGGACACTTTTTTCAAACGGTCAAAAAATCTTCTCCACCTTGAGTTTTTACCTGAATTTTTTTGTGCATGCCAACAAGAGTACAAGGATCACCTCTACCAAATTTGGGGACAAAACTCTTTCTAAAAAAAATTTAAAAAATCTTGAACCGTAAAAAGTTTCAAAAATCATGAAAAATAGAAAATGGGTCGTCTTGCCACGAAACTTCACATGAAGGCTTAGGGGACCATTGCATGAATTTACAAGCCATAAAAATGGCATTGGCATGGCAAAAATATGAAAATGTGCTTGCACCCACCTACCACCCGTTTGATCCCCAGCTTGTGCATCCTACCTCTTTGGTCGGCTGAGTGCCCGTACGCTCATTTCGTGGGTTGACTTAGGCATACGGAGTTCATTCCCAGTCTAAGATCGGATCAGACCGAGGGTTGCGGTAGTAGGATCGATAGCACGTAGGGGGGACCAGGCCGATCCTCGACTTACGCATTCTGCCTCTCTGACCTGTTGAGCGCCCGCACGCTCATTTCGTGGGTTGGCTTAGGCATTCAGAGTTCATTCCATGTCTAAGCATACAGAGTTCATTCCCAGTCTAAGATCGGATCGGACCGAGGGTTACGGTAGCAGGACTAGCAATAGGATCAGCAGCATGCAGGGGGCGACCGGGTCGATCCACGGCTTGTGCATTCTGCCTCTACAGCCGACCTCTCCGACCGGCTGAGCGCCCGTACGCTCGTTTCGTGGGTTGACTTAGGCATACGGAGTTCATCCCCAGTCTAAGCATACGAAGTTCATTCCCAGTCTAAGATTGGACTGGATCGAGGGTTGCGATAGCAGGATCGATAGCACGCAGAGGGGATCGGGCCGATCCCCGGCTTGCGCATTCTGCCTCTACGGCCGGCTGTGCGCCCGCACACCCGTTTCGTGTGTTGGCTTAGGCATAGGGAGTTCATTCCATGTCTAAGCCCCAACCGGACCGAGGGATGTGGCAACGAGACTGGCAGCATATAGAGGGGGACGGGCCAATCCCCGGCTTGCGTATTCTGCCTCTTCGACCGGCCGAGCGCCCGCACGCTTGTTTTGTGGATTGGCTTAGGCATACGGAGTTCATTCCATGTCTAAGCATACGGAGTTCATTCCCAGTCTAAGAGTTTGAGCCACGGTGCACATGTTGGGCTCAGGCATTGCTGGTGCTACATTTTTTTTGCCCGGGGCACCATCGCCAGAGCATCGCCGGAGAGCCTAATCGATGGCATTGGGGGTTCAGGTGATTGTGGGGGCCGAGGGGTGTGCGCACATGATGTGCTATGGGTGATGGTACTTGGCCCTTATTTTGGCCCCCTATCCCTCATCAAACCTCGAGAACTCACACCCCCTTAAAGAGCATTTGAGATTTTATAGGTTTGCTACCAGTAGCCATTAAAGTGTTTGAAATGGGGACACCTTTTTCAAATGGTCACAAAATATTCTTCACTTTGAGTTTTTAGCTGAATTTTTTTGTGCATGACAAAAAAAATACAAGGATCACCTCTACCAAATTTGGGGACAAAAATCTTTCTAAAAAAATTTTAAAAAATCCCAAACCGTAAAAAGTTTCAAAAATCGTGAAAAATAGAAAACGGGTCGTCTTGCCACGAAACTTCACATGAAGGCTTAGGGGACCATTGTATGAATTTACAAGCCATAAAAATGGCATTGGCATGGCAGAAATATGAAGATGTGCTTGAACCCACCTACCACCCGTTCGATCCCCGGCTTGCGCATCCTGTCTCTCTGGTCGGCTGAGCGTCTGCACGTTCGTTTCGTGGGTTGACTTAGGCATACGGAGTTCATCCAGTCTAAGCAGACAGAGTTCATTCCCAGTCTAAGATCAAACCAGACCAAGGGTTGTGGTAGTAGGATCGGTAGCATGCAGGGGGGACGGGGTCGATCCCCGGCTTGTGAATTCTGCCTCTCCGGCTGGCTGAGCGCCCGCACGCCCGTTTCGTAGGTTGGCTTAGGCATAGGGAGTTCATTCCATGTCTAAGCCCTGGCCGGACCGAGGGTTGTGGCAGCCAGACCGGCAGCAAGCAAAGGGGGATCGGGCCGATCCCCGACTTGTGCATTCTACCTCTCCGGCCGGCTGAGCGCCTGCACGCTCATTTCATGGGTTGGCTTATGCATACAGAGTTCATTCCATGTCTAAGCATACAGAGTTCATTCCCAGTCTAAGAGTTTGAGCCAGGGTGCACATGCTGGCCTTGGGCATGTGCTGGTTCCACATTTTTTGCGCTCGGGGCACCATCACCGGAGCATCGTCGGAGCATCGTCGGAGAGCCTAACAGGTGGCATTGGGGTTCCGGCGATTGGGGGGGCTGAGGGGGTGTGCGCACATGTTGTGTGTGGATGCTGGTACTTGGCCCTTATTTTGGCCCCCTATCCCTCATCAAACCTCAATAACTCACACCCCCTTAAAGAGCATTTGAGATTTTATAGGTTTGCTGCCAGTAGCCATTAAAGTGTTTGAAATGGGGACACTTTTTTCAAACAGTCACAAAATCTTCTCCGCTTCGAGTTTTTTGCTGAATTTTTTTGTGCATGCCAAAAAAAATGCAGGGATAACCTCTACCAAATTTGGGGACAAAAAGCTTTCTAAAAAAAGTTTAAAAAATCTCAAATCGTAAAAAGTTTCAAAAATCATAAAAAATAGAAAACGGGTCGTCTTGCCACGAAACTTCACATGAAGGCTTAGGGGACCATTGTAAGAATTTACAAGGCATAAAAATGGCATTGGCATGGCATAAATATGAAGATGTGCTTGAACCCACCTACCACCCATTCGATCCCCGGCTTGCGCATCCTGCGTCTCTGGTCGGTTGAGCGTCTGCACGCTCGTTTCATGGGTTGACTTAGGCATACGGAGTTCATCCCTAGTCTAAGCATACGGAGTTCATTCCCAGTCTAGGATCGGATCGGGCCGAGGGTTGCGACAGCAGGATCGGTAGCACGTAGGCGTGACTGGGTCGATCCCCGGCTTGTGCATTCTGCCTCTCCGACCGGCTGAGCACCCGCATGCCTGTTTCATGGGTTGGCTTAGGCATAGGGAGTTCATTCCATGTCTAAGCCCCAGTCGAACCGAGGGTTGTGGCAGCGAGATCGGCAGCACGCAGAAGGGGATCGGGTCGATCCCCGGCTTGCACATTATGCCTCTCCGATCAGCTCAGTGCCCGCACGTTAGTTTTGTGGGTTGACTTAGGCATACGAAGTTCATTCCCAGTCTAAGATCGGACCGAACTGAGGGTTGCGATAGCAAGATCGACAGCACGTAGGGGGGATCGTGTCGATCCCCGGCTTGCACATTCTGCCTCTCCGACCGGCTGAGCGCCCACACACTCGTTTCATGGGCTGGTTTAGGCATACAGAGTTCATTCTATGTCTAAGAATACGGAGTTCATTCCCAATCTAAGATCAGACCGGACCGAGGGTTGCGGCAGCAGGACCAGCAGCAGGATTGGTAGCACGCTGGGGGGGATCGGCCCAATCCTCGGCTTGCGCATTCTACCTCTCCGACCGGCTGGGCGCCTGCACGTTCGTTTCATGGGTTGGCTTAGGCGTACAGAGTTCAATCGATGTCTAAGCCCCAACCAGACTGAGGGTTGTGGTAGTAGGACCAGTAGCAGGATCTACAGCACATAGAGGGAGACCAGGCTGATCCTCGACTTGCACATTATGCCTCTCCGGCCGACCTCTTTAGTCGGTTCAACGTCCGCACGCTCGTTTCATGGGTTGACTTAGGCATACGGAGTTCATCCCCAGTCTAAGCTTACAGAGTTCATTCCCAGTCTAAGATCAGATCGGACTGAGGGTTGCAGCAGTAGGATCGACAAAACGTAAGGGGGATCGAATTGATCCTCGGCTTGCTCATTCTACCTCTCTGGCAGGCTAAGTGCCCACATGCTCGTTTTGTGGGTTGGCTTAGGCATACGGAGTTCATTCCTTGTCTAAACCCCAATCGGACCAAGGGTTGTGGCAGCAGGACCGACAGCGAGATTGGTAGCACATAGAGGGGGATCAGGCTAATCCTCAGCTTACGCATTATGCCTCTCCGATCGGCCTTTTCGACCGGCTGAGCGTTTGCACGCTCATTTCGTGGGTTGACTTAGGCAAACAGCGTTCATCTCTAGTCTAAGCATATGGAGTTCATTGCTAGTCTAAGATCAGACCGGACCGAGTTGCAGCAGTAGGATTGGTAACACACCTGGGGGATCGGGCCGATCCTCGGCTTGCCCATTCTGCCTCTCCGACCGGCTAAATGCTCGTACGCCCGTTTCGTGGGTTGGCTTAGGCATAGGGAGTTCATACCATGCCTAAGCATACGAAGTTCATTCCCAGTCTAAGATTAGATCAGACCAAGGGTTGGGTAGCAAGTCCAGCAGTCGGATCGGTAGCACCAGGGGGGGATCGGGCCGATCCCCGACTTGTGCATTTTGCCTCTCCGGTCGGCCTCTACGGTTGGCTGAGTGCTCGCACGCTTGTTTCGTGGGTTGACTTAGGCATATGGAGTTCATCCCTAGTCTAAGCATATGGAGTTCATTCCCAGTCTAAGATCAGGCCGGATCGAGGGTTGCGATAGCAGGATCGATAGCACGAAGGGGGGAAGGGGCCGTTCCCTGGCTTGCGCATTCTGCCTCTCTGACCGACTGAGTGCCCACACGTCTGTTTCGTGGGTTGGCTTAGGCTTAGGGAGTTCATTCCATGTCTAAGCCCCAACCAGACCGAGGTTTATGGCAGCGGGACTAGCAGCATGCAGATGGGGACCAGGCTGATCCTCGGCTTGTGCATTCTACCTCTCTGGCCGACTGAATGCCTGCACGCTCGTTTCGTGCGTTGGCTTAGACATATGGAGTTCATTCCATTTCTAAGCATACGGAGTTCATTCCCAGCCTAGGAGTTTGAGCGACGGTGCACATGCTGGGCTCGGGCATGTGCTGGTGCCGCATTTTTTTCACCCAGGGCACCATCGTCAGAGCATCGCCGGAGAGCCTAACCGACGGCATTGGGGGTTCCGGCGATTGAGGGGGCCGGGGGGGTGTGCGCACATGATGTGCGATGGGTGCTGGTACTTGGCCCTTATATTGGCCCCCTATCCCTCATCAAACCTCGAGAACGCACACCCCATTAAAGAGCATTTGAGATTTTATAGGTTTGCTGCCAGTAACCATTAAAGTGTCTGAAATGGGGACACTTTTTTCAAACGGTCTCAAAGTATTCTCCACTTTGAGTTTTTAGCTGAATTTTTTTGTGCATGCCAAAAAAAATACAAGGATCCCCTCTACCAAATTTGGGGACAAAACTCTTTCTAAAAAAATTTAAAAAAATCCTAGACCTCAAAAAGTTTCAAAAATCATGAAAAATAGAAAACGGGTCGTCTTGCCACGAAACTTCACATGAAGGCTTAGGGGACCATTGTATGAATTTACAAGCCATAAAAATGGCATTGGCATGGCAGAAATATGAAGATGTGGTTGAACCCACCTACCACCCATTTGATCTACCGCTTGCGCATCCTGCCTCTCTGGTCGGCTAAGCGTCTGCATGCTCGTTTCATGTGTTGACTTAGGCATATGGAGTTTATCCCAGTCTAAGCATACGGAGTTCATTCTCAGTCTAAGATTGAACTGGATCGAGGGTTGCGGCAAGAGGATCGATAGCATGCAGTGGGGACCAGATCGATCCCTCGCTTACGAATTTTGCATCTTCGACCGACTGAGCGCCTACACTCCCGTTTTGTAGGTTGGCATAGGCATAGCAAGTTTATTCCATGTCTAAGCCCCAACCGGATCGAGGGTTGTGACAGCAGGACCGACAGCACGCAGAGGGGCACCGGGCCAATCCCCGACTTCGCATTATGCCTCTCCGACTGGCTCAGCTCCCGCACGCGCATTTCATTGGTTGGCTTAGGTATACGGAGTTCATTCCCAATCTAAGATTGGATAGGACCGAGGGTTGCGGCAGTAAGATCGACAGCACGCAGGGGGGATCGGGTCGATCCCCGGCTTGCACATTCTGCCTCTCCGGCCAGTTGAGCGCCTGCACGCTCGTTTTGTGGGTTGGCTTATGCATATAGAGTTCATTCCATGTCTAAGCGTACGAGTTCATTCCCAGTCTAAGATTAGACCAGATCAAGGGTTGTGACAGCAGGACCAGCAACAGTATCGGCAGCAGGTAGGGGGATTGGGCTGATCCCCGGCTTGCGCATTCTGCCTCTCTGACTGGCTGAGCGCCCGCACGCTCATTCCGTGGGTTGGCTTAGGCATACAGAGTTCATACCATATCTAAGCCCCAGTCGAACCAAGGGTTGTGGCAGTAGGACCGACAGCGGGATCGACAGCACATAGAGGGGGATCAGGCCGATCCCCGACTTACGCATTATGCCTCTTCAGTCGGCTCAGCGCCCACACACTCATTTCGTGGGTTAACTTATGCATACGGAGTTCATTCCTAGTCTAAGATCAGACCGGACCAAGGGTTGTGGCAGCAGGATTGAGAGCATGCAGGGGGGACCGAGTTGATCCCCGACTTACGCATTCTGCCTCTCCGACCGACTGAGCACCCGCACTCTTATTTTTAGGGCTGGCTTAGGCATACGGAGTTCAATCCATGTCTAAGCATACGGAGTTCATTCCTAGTCTAAGATTTTGAGCCACGGAGCACATGTTGGGCTCGGGCATGTGCTGGTGCCACATTTTTTTTGCCCGGGGCACCATCACCGGAGCATCACCGGAGAGCCTAACCGGTGACATTGGGGGTTCTAGTGATTGGGGGGCCGGGGGGGTGTGTGCACATGATTTGTGATGGGTGCTGGTACTTGGCCCTTATATTGGCCCCCTATCCCTCATCAAACCTCGAAAACTCACACCCCCTTAAAGAGCATTTGAGATTTTATAGGTTTGCTGCCAATAGCCATTAAAGTGTCTAAAATAGGGACACTTTTTTCAAACGATCACAAAATCTTCTCCACTTTGAGTTTTTAGCTGAATTTTTTTATGCATGCCAAAAAAAATACAAGGATCACCTCTACCAAATTTGGGGACAAAAATCTATCCAAAAAAAGTTTAAAAAATCCCAAACCGTAAAAAGTTTTAAAAATCATGGAAAATAGAAAACGGGTTGTCTTGCCTCGAAACTTCACATGAAGGCTTAGGGGACCATTGTATGAATTTACAAGCCATAAAAATGGCATTGCCATGTCAGAAATATGAAGATGTGCTTCAACCCACCTACCACCCGTTTAATCCCCAGCTTGTGCATCCTGCCTCTCTGGTCGACTGAGCGTCCGCACACTCGTTTCACGGGTTGACTTAGGCATACGGAGTTTATCCCCAGTCTAAGCACATGGAGTTCATTCCTAGTCTAAAATCAGACCGGACCGAAGGTTGTGACAGCAGGATCAACAGCACGCATGGGGGGACCAGGCCGATCCCCGGCTTGCGCATTCAGCCTCTTCGGTGGGCTAAACGCCCACATGCTCATTTCATGGGTTGGCTTAGGCATACGGAGTTCATTCCATGTCTAAGCATATGGAGTTTATTCCCAGTCTAAGATTTGACTAGACCGAGGGTTGTGATAGCAGGACCAGCAGCAGGATCAGTAGCACGCAGAGGGAGACCGGGTCAATCCCTGACTTACGTATTCTACCTCTTCGGCCAGCTTAGTGCCCGCACGCTCGTTTTATGGGTTGGCTTAGGCATACGGAGTTCATTCCATGTCTAAGCCCCAGTTAGACCGAAGGTTGTGGCAGCAGGACCGATAACAAGATCGACAGCACATAGAAGGGGACCGAGCTGATCCTCAACTTACGTATTATGCCTCTTCGGTCGGCCTCTCTGATCGGTTCAGCGCCCGCATGCTCGTTTTGTGGGTTGACTTAGGCATACGGAGTTCATACCTAGTCTAAGGAAACAAAGTTCATTCCCAGAGGGTTGTGGCAGCGAGACCGACAGCACGCAGAGGGTGACTGGGCTGATCCTCGACTTGTGCATTATGCTTCTCCAACCGGCTCAATGCATGCATGCTCGTTTCATGGGTTGACTTAGTCATACTGAGTTCATTCCCAGTCTAAGATTGGACTGGACCGAGGGTTACGGTACCAAGATCGATAGCATGCAGGGGGGATCGGGCCGATCCCCAGCTTGCACATTCTGCCTCTCTGACGGGCTGAGTTCCCACACGCTCGTTTCGTGGGTTGGCTTAGGCATACGGAGTTTATTCCATGTCTAAGCATACAGAGTTCATTCCCAATCTAAGATTGAACTGGATCGAGGGTTGCGACAACAGGACCAGTAACAGGATTGACAGCATGCAGGGGGGATTGGGTCGATCCCCGACTTGTGCATTCTGCCTCTCTGGCCAGCTGAGCGCCTGTACGCTCGTTTCGTGGGTTGGCTTAGGCATACGGAGTTCATTCTATGTCTAAGCCCCAGCGGGATCGAGGGTTATAGTAGCAGGACCGATAGCGAGATTGGCAGCACGCAGAGAGGGATCGGGCTGATCCTCGACTTACACATTATGCCTCTCCAACCGACCTCTTCGGCTGGCTGAGCGCCCGCACGCTCATTTCGTGGGTTGACTTAGGCATACGGAGTTCATCCACATGATGTGCGGTGGGTGCTGGTACATGGCCCTTATATTGGCCCCCTATCCCTCATCAAACCTCAAGAACTCACACCCCCTTAAAGAGCATTTAAGATTTTATAGGTTTGCTACCAGTAGCAATTAAAGTGTTTGAAATAGGGACACTTTTTTCAAATGGTCACAAAATCTTCTCCACTTTGAGTTTTTAGATGAATTTTTTTGGACATGCCAACAAAAATACAAGGATCACCTCTACCAAATTTAGGGACAAAACTCTTTCTAAAAAAATTTAAAAAAATCCCGAATCGTAAAAAGTTTCCAAAATCATGAAAAATAAAAAACGGGTCGTCTTGCCACGAAACTTCACATGAAGGCATAGGGGACCATTGTATGAATTTACAAGCCATAAAAATGGCATTTACAAGGCAAAAATATAAAGATGTGCTTGAACTCACCTACCACCCGTTCGATCCTCGACTTGCGCATCCTGCCTCTCTGGTCGGTTGAGCGTCCGTACGCTCGTTTCGTGGGTCGATTTAGGTATACGAAGTTCATCCCCAGTCTAAGCATATGGAGTTCATTCCCAGTCTAAGATCGGATCGGACCAAGGGTTGCGACAGTAGGATTGGCAACACGCAGAGGGGACCGAGCTGATCCCCGGCTTGTGCATTTTGCCTCTTCGGCCGGCTGAGTGCCCACACACCCGTTTCGTGGGTTGGCTTAGGCGTAGGGAGTTCATTCCATGTATAAGCCCCAGCAGGACCGAGGGTTATGGCAGTGGGACTAGCAGCACGCAGAGATTGATCCGACCGATCCTTGACTGGCATATTATGCCTCTCTGGTCAGCTCAGCACCCGTACGCTTGTTTCATGGGTTAACTCAGGCATATGGAGTTCATTCCTAGTGTAAGATCGAACCGAAATGAGGGTTGCAGTAGCAGTATCGATAACACGTAAGGGGAACCAGCCAGTCCCCAGCTTGTGTATTCTGCCTTTCCGGTCGGCTGAGCGCCCGCACGTTCGTTTCGTGGGTTGGTTTAGGCATACAGAGTTCATTCCATGTCTACGCATAGGGAGTTCATTCCCAGTCTAAGATTGGACCAGACCGAGGGTTGGGGTAGCAAGACCAGCAGCAGGATCGACAGCACAAAAGAGGGATCGGGCTGTTCCCCGGCTTACACATTCTACCTCTCCGGTCGGCCTCTCCGGTCGGCTGAGTGCCCGCACGCTCGTTTTGTGGGTTGACTTAGGCATACAGAGTTCATCCCCAATCTAAGCATACGGAGTTCATTCCCAGTCTAAGATCGGACCAGATCGTGGGTTACGGTAGAAGGATCGACAGCACGCAGAAGGGGACCGAGCCGATCCCCGGCTTGCGCATTATGCCTTTCTGGCTGGCTCAACATCCGAATGCTTATTTCGTGGGTTGACTTAGGGATACAAAGTTCATTCCTAGTTTAAGATCGGACTAGACCGAGGGTTGCGGTAGTAGGATCGACAGCACGTAGGAAGGGATTGGGTCGGTCCCCGGCTTGCACATTCTGCCTCTCCAAATGGCTGAGTGCCCATACACTCATTTCGTGGGTTGGCTTAGGCATACAGAGTTCATTCCATATCTAAGCATACGGAGATCATTCCCAATCTAAGATTGGATCGGACCGAGGGTTGCGGTAGCAGGACCAGCAGCAGGATCGGTAGCACGTTGGGAGGGATTGGGCTAATCCCTGACTTACGTATTCTACCTCTCCAACCGACCTCTCTGGCTGGTTGAGCACTCAAACGCTCATTTCGTGGGTTGACTTAGGCATACGGAGTTATTCCCAGTCTAAGCATAAGATCAAATCAGACCGAGGGTTGCGATAGCAGCATCAACAGCATGTAGGGGGACCGGGTCGATCCCCGGCTTATGCGTTCTGCCTCTCCGGCCGGTTGAGCACCCGTACGCCTGTTTCATGGGTTGGTTGAGGCATAGGGAGTTCATTCCAAGTCTAAGCCCCAGCCGAATCGAGGGTTGTGGCAGTGAGACCGACAGCATGCAGAGGTGGACCAGGCCGATCCCCGACTTGCGCATTCTACCTTTTCGGCCGGTTGAGCGCCCGCATGCTCGTTTCATGGGTTGGCTTAGGCATATGGAGTTCATTTCGTGTCTAGGCATACGGAGTTCATTCCCAGTTGAAGGGTTTGAGCCACGGTGCACATGCTGAGCTCGGGCATGTGCTGGTGCCGTATTTTTTTCGCTCAAGGCGCCATCGTCGGAGTATCACCAGAGAGGCTAACCGACGGCATTGGGGGTTTCAATGATTGGAGGGGCCGGGGGGTGTGCACACATGATGTGCGATGGGTGCTGGTACTTGGCCCTTATATTGGCCCCCTATCCCTCATCAAACCTCGAGAACTCACACCCCCTTAAAGAGCATTTGAGATTTTATAGGTTTGCTGCCAGTAGCCATTAAAGTGTCTGAAATGGGGACACTTTTTTCAAACGGTCACAAAATCTCCTCCACTTTGTGTTTTTAGCTGAATTGTTTTATGCATGCCAGCAGAAATACAAGGATCATCTCTACCAAATTTGGGGACAAAACTCTTTCTAACCAATTTTTAAAAAATCCTGAATCGTAAAAAGTTTCACAAATCATAAAAAATAGAAAACGGGTCATCTTGCCATGAAACTTCACATGAAGGTGTAGGGGACCATTATATGAATTTACAAGCCATAAAAATGGCATTGGCATGGCAGAAATATGAAGATGTGCTTGAACCCACCTACCACCCGTTCGATCCCCGACTTGCACATCCTGCCTCTTTGGTCGACTGAGCATCTGCACGCTCATTTCGTGGGTTGACTTAGGCATACGGAGTTCATCCCTAGTCTAAGCATATGGAGTTCATTCCCAGTCTAAGATCAGACTAGACAGAAGGTTGCGACAGCAAGATCGACAGCACGCAGAGGGGACCGGGTCGATCCTCGGCTTGCGTATTCTGCCTCTTCGATCGCCTGAGCACCCGTTCGCTCGTTTCATCGGTTGGCTTAGGCATAGGGAGTTCATTCCATGTCTAAACCCCAGCCAGACCGAGGGTTGTGGTAGCGAGACCGGCAGCACGCAAAGGGGGACTAGGCCGATCCCCGGCTTGCGTATTATGTCTCTCCGACTGACTCAGTGCCCGAACGCTCGTTTCGTGGGTTGACTTAGGCATACGGAGTTCATTCCCAGTCTAAGATTGAATCGAATCGAGGGTTACGATAGTAGGATCGAGAGCACATAGGGGGGACCGGGTCGGTCCTCGACTTACGCATTCTGCCTCTCCAGCTGGTTGAGCACCCGCACGCTCATTTCGTGGGTTGGCTTAGGCATACGGAGTTCATTCCATGTCTAAGAATATGGAGTTCATTCCCAGTCTAAGATCGGACCGGACCAAGGGCTGCGGTAGCAGGACCAACAGCAGGATCGGTAGCATGCAGGGAGGGATCGGACTGATCCCCGGCTTGGGCATTTTGCCTCTCTGGCCGACTGAGCACCCACATGCCCCTTTCATGGGTTGGCTTAGGCGTAGGGAGTTATTCCATGTCTACACCCTAGCCGGACTGAGGGTTGTGGCAGCGAGATCGACAACATGCAGGGGGGAGCGGGTCGATCCTCGGCTTGCGCATTCTGCCTCTCCGGTGGGGTGAGCACCCACTCACTCGTTTTGTGGGTTGGCTTAGGCATACAGAGTTCATTCCAAGTCTAAGCATATGGAGTTCATTCCCAGTCTAAGATCAGACTGGACCGAGGGTTGCGGTAGTAGGACCAACAGCAGGATCGATAGCACACAGGAGGGATCGGGTCGATCCCCGGCTTGTAAATTCTTCCTCTTCGACTGGCTGAGTGCCCGCACGCCCATTTCATGGGTTGGCTTAGGCATAGGGAGTTCATTCCATGTCTAAGCCCCAGTCGGACCGAAGGTTATGGCAACAGGACTGACAGCACGCAGAGGGGGCCCGGGCTGATCCCCGTCTTGCGCATTCTGCCTCTTCAGACGGCTGAGCGCCCGCGCGCCCGTTCATGGGTTGGCTTAGGCATAGGGAGTTCATTCCATGTCTAAGCCTCAGCTGGACTGAAGGTTGTGAGAGCGGGACCAGCAGCACGCAGAGGGGGATCAGGCCGATCCCCAGCTTGCCATTATGCCTCTACGATCGGCTCAGGCATACGAAGTTCATTCCCAGTCTAAGATCAGACCAGATCGAGGGTTGCGGTAGCAGGATCAACAGCACGAAGGGGGGACCGGGCTGGTCCCCGGCTTGCACATTTTGCCTTTCTGGCCGGCTGAACACCCTAAAGCTCGTTTCACGGGTTGGCTTAGGCATACGAAGTTCATTCCATGTCTAAGCATATAGAGTTCATTCCCAATCTAAGATCGGATCGGACCGAGGGTTGCGGTAGCAGGACTAGCAGTAGGATCGATAGCAGGCAGGGGGGACCGGGTCAATCCTCGGCTTGCGCATTCTACCTCTCTGGTTGATTGAGCACCCGCACGCTCCTTCCGTGGGTTGGCTTGGGCATATGGAGTTCATTCCATGTCTAAGCCCAAGCCGGATTAAGGGTTATGGCAGCAGGACCGGCAGCGGGATCGACAGCATGCAAAGGGGGATCGGGCTGACCCCCTACTTACGCATTATGCCTCTCCGATTGACTGAGCACCCGTCCGCTCGTTTCATGGGTTGACTTAGTCATATGGAGTTCATCCCCAGTCTAAGCATACGAAGTTCATTCCCAGTCTAAGATCAGATCGGAGAGAGGGTTGCGGCAGCAAGATCGATAGCACGTAGGGGGAACTGGGCTGATCCCCAAATTGCGTATTCTATCTCTCCGGCTGGTTGAGCACTCGCACACCCATTTCGTGGGTTAGCTTAGGCATAGGGAGTTCATTCCATGTCTACACCCCAGCCGAACCGAAGGTTGTGGCAGCGGGATCGATAGCACACAAAAGGGGAGGGGGCTGATCCCTGGCTTGCACATTCTACCTCTCTGGTCGGCTGAGTGCCCACACCCTCGTTTCGTGGGTTGGCTTAGGCATACAGAGTTCATTCCATGTCTAAGCTTACGGAGTTCATTCCCAGTCTAAGAGTTTGAGCCACGGTGCACATGCTGGGCTCGGGCATGTGCTGGTGCCGTATTTTTTTCGCCCGAGGTACCATCGTCGGAGCATCACCAAAGAGCCTAACCGACGGCATTGGGGATTCTGACGATTGGGGGGTTGGGGGGGTGTGCACACATGATGTGCGATGGGTTGGCTTAGGCATACGGAGTTCATTCCATGTCTAAGCCCCAACCGGACCAAGGGTTGTGGCAGCAGGATCGACAGCAAGATCGACAGCACATAAAAAGGGACCGGATTGATCTTCGGCTTGTGCATTATGCCTCTCTGGTTGACTGAGCACTCGCACGCTCGTTTCATGGGTTGACTTAGGCATATGAAGTTCATCCCCAGTCTAAGAATACGGAGTTCATTCCCAGTCTTAGATCAGACCGGACCGAGGGTTGCGGCAGCAGGATCGATAGCACACAGGGGGGACTAGGGCGATCCCTGGCTTGTGCATTCTGTCGCTCCAGCCGGCTAAGCGCCCGCACGCCCGTTTCATGGGTTGGCTTAGGCATAGGAGTTCATTCCATGTCTAAGCCCCAGCCGGACCGAGGGTTGTGGCAACGGCACCGATAGCACACAGAAGGGGACTGGGCCGATCCCCGGCTTGCGCATTATTCCTCTTCGACCAGCTCAACGCCCGCACGCTTGTTTAGTGGGTTGACTTAGGCATACAGAGTTCATTCCCAGTCTAAGATCAGACCAGACTGAGGGTTGCGGTAGCAGGATCAACCGCACGCAGGAGGCATCGGGTCGGTCCCCAACTTGTGCATTCTGCTCTCCGGCCGACTGAGCACCCGCACGCTCGTTTCGTGGGTTGGCTTAGGCATAAGGAGTTCATTCCATGTCTAACCCTCAGCCGGACCGAGGGTTGTGGCAGCGGGACCGACAGCATGCAGAGGGGGACTGAATCGATCCCCGGCTTGCGCATTCTCTCTCTCTGGCTAGATGAGCGCTCGCACGCTCATTTTGTGGGATGGCTTAGGCATACGGAGTTCATTCCAAGTCTAAGCCTCACCTGTACCGAGGGTTGTGGCAGCAGGACCGACAGCCAGATCGGTAACACGCAGAGGGGTACCAGGCTGATCCCTGACTTGCACATTATGCCTCTCCAGTCAGCCTCTCCAACCGGTTGAGCGCCTGCACGCTTGTTTCATGGGCTGACTTAGGCATATGGAGTTCAACCCCAGTCTAAGCATACGAAGCTCATTCCTAGTCTAAGATTGAAACAGACTGAGGGTTACGATAGCAGGATCGACAGCAGGATCGACAGCATACAGGATGGAGCAGGCCGATCCCCGGCTTGCACATTTTGCCTCTCCAGCCGGTTGAGCGCCCGCACGCCCGTTTCGTGGGTTGGCTTAGGCATAGGGAGTTCATTCCATGTCTAAGCCCCAGCCAGACCGAGGGTTGTGGCAGTGGGATCAGCAGCATGCAGAGGGGGACCGAGCTGATCCCCGACTTACGCATTATGCCTTTTCAGCCGGCTCAGCACTCACACGCTCATTTCATGGTTTGACTTATGCATACGGAGTTCATTCCCAGTCTAAGATCGGATCGGACTGAGGGTTACGGCTGATCCTTGGGTTGTAGATGATCCTTGACAACAGGATCGACAGCACGCAGGGGCAACCGGGCTGATCCCCAGCTTGTGCATTCTGCCTCTCCGGACGGCTGAGCACTCGCACGTTCGTTTTATGGGTTGGCTTAGGCATACGGAATTCATTCCATGTCTAAGGATACGGAGTTCATTCCCAGTCTAAGATTTTGAGCAACGGTGCACATGTTGGGCTTGGGCATGTGCTGGTACCACATTTTTTTCGCCCGAGGCACCATCTTCGAAGCATCGTCGGGGAGCCTAACCGGCGGCATTGGGGGTTCCGGTGATTGGGGGGCCGGGGTGGTGTGCGCACATTATGTGCGATGGGTGCTGGTACTTGGCCCATATATTGGCCCCCTATCCCTCATCAAACCTCGATAACTCACAACCCCTTAAAGAGCATTTGAGATTTTATAGGTTTGCTGACAGTAGCCATTAAAGTGTTTGAAATGGGGATACTTTTTTTGAAATGGTCACAAAATCTTCTCCACTTCGAGTTTTTAGCTGAATTGTTTTATGCATGCCAACAAAAATACAAGGATCACCTCTACCAAATTTGGGAACAAAACTCTTTCTAAAAAAATTTTAAAAAATCCTGAACCGGAAAAAGTTTTGAAAATCGTGAAAAATAGAAAACGGGTCGTCTTGCCATGAAACTTCACATGAAGGCTTAGGGGACCATTGTATGAATTTACAAGCCATAAAAATGGCATTGGCATGGCATAAATATGAAGATCTGCTTGAACCCACCTACCACCCGTTCGATCCCCGGCTTGCGCATCCTGCCTCTCTGGTCGGCTGAGCGCCCATACGCTCGTTTCATGGGTTGACTTAGGCATACGGAGTTCATCCCCAGTCTAAGCATAATAAGTTCATTCCCAATCTATGATCAAACTGGACTGAGGGTTACGGCAGTAGGATCGACAGCACCCGGGGGGACCGGGCTGGTCCCCGACTTGCGTATTCTTCCTTTCCGATCGACTGAACAGCCGTACTCCCGTTTCATGGGTTGGATTAGGCCTAGGGAGTTCATTCCATGCCTAAGCCCCAACTGGACCAAGGGTTGTGGCAGCGAGATCGGCAGCACGTAGAGGGAGACCAGGCTGATCCTTAGCTTACGCATTATGCCTCTCCGATCGACTCAATGCCCGCACGCTTGTTTCATGGGTTGAATTAGGCATACAAAGTTCATTCCCATTCTAAGATCAGACCAGACCGAGGGTTGCGGTAACAGGATTGACAGCACGCAGGGGGGACCGGGTCAGTCCCCGTCTTGTGCATTCTGCCTCTCAGACTGACTGAGCGCTTGTACGCTAGTTTTGTGGGTTGGCTTAGTCATACGGAGTTCATTCCATGTCTAAGCATACGGAGTTGATTCCCAGTCTAAGATCAGACCAGATCGAGGGTTGCCGCAACAGGATTAGCATAGGATCGATAGCATGCAGGGGGACCAGGCCGATCCGTGGCTTGCGCGTTCTGCCTCTTCGGTCGATTGAGCGCCCGTACGCTCGTTTCGTGGGTTAGCTTAGGCATACGAAGTTCATTCCATGTCTAAACCCCAGCTGAACCGACGATTGTGGCAGTAGGACCGACAATGGGATCGGCAGCTCATAGAGGGGGATCGAGCTGATCCCCGGCTTGCGCATTATGCCTCTTCGATCGACTGCTCCGGCCGATTGAGCGCCCGTACGCTCGTTTCGTGGGTTGACTTAGGCATATGGAGTTCATCCCCAGTCTAAGCATACGAAGTGCATTCCCAATCTAAGATCAGATCGGACTGAGGGTTGCGATAGCAGGACCAGTAGCAGGATCGACAGCAGGCAGGGGGGCCCGAGCTGATCCCCTACTTGCGCATTCTGCCTCTCCGAACGGCTGAGCACCGCACGCTTGTTTTGTGGGTTGGTTTAGGCATACGGAGCTCATTCCATGTCTAAGCTTAAGGAGTTCATTCGCAGTTTAAAATTTTGAGCCACGGTGCACATGCTGGGCTCGGGCATGTACTGGTGCCACTTTTTTTTCGCCTAGGGCACCATCATTGGAGCATCACCGAAACATCGTGGGAGAGCCTAACCGGCAGCATTGGGGGTTCCGGTGATTGAGGGGTCGAGGGGGTGTGCGCACATGATGTACGATGGGTGCTGGTACTTGTGTCACGGGCTCCGACCTTAGACTCAGAAATCGTGAGGCCTTAGGCTTGGAATCTACTCCTTTATGCCTAAGTCAGCCTAAAACACAAGTGTACGGGCACTAGAACAACGGGAAGGGCTGATTTGGCAAGTTAAAGAGAAACAGGATAAGAAGGTAGAATTCTAGAAATGCTCATGTATTCACTGAAACGGAAGTGTTTGATGGTGTACAAATGAGGGAAGAGCAGCCCTCTATTTATAGTTGAGGCTCTAGCTTACACTTAATGGCAATATCCCTAGAATAAAGGCTAAAATCATGGGATTATATAGATTACAATCAATCAGGATGCTAACTCCTGATTTTCAGGGTCAACCAAATCTGCCAGGATGCTGCTGCGATCCTGCCTGCTTTCAGAAGCTTCCCTTGTGTGTCTAGCACCTTGGGCCCTTCTGGATGTGGTACGAGCATGTATGCCAGGCCTTGGTCTCACGGGCTGGCCTACAAGTTGGGCAGGCATTCTGAACTCGTTTGCTAGGCTTTGCACGTAGATACCTGCCAGCATGCCTGGTCTGTGGGCTTCAACCTCTAGCTCACCTGCTGGTGCGCCTGATGTGCTTGGCGTGCCCTCCCAGGGTGTGTCATTCTCCCCCACCGGATTGCACAATGCCCTCATTGTGTCTTCTGCATGGTACTGCCAGATCTGGTCCCTGAACTGCCATAAGTCATCTACTGGTTCCCAGCTCACCTCACTGTTTGAAAGTCTCTTCCAGTCACCAAGTACTCTTGTCTTGGCTGATAGTTCTTTTGTCTCACCTCCCGGTTAGCTATGATGCTGTGGACCTCCTTCTCATATGAGGCCCTTGCTTCTAATGGCACACGCTTTGACTCTGCCTGTCCGGGATCTCCCTCATCCTCATGGAACGGCTTGAGCATGCTCACATGTAACACCGGGTGTACCCTCGGCTTAGGTGGCATATCCAGCTTGTAGCAACCTTGCCTGCCCTCTTGACTACTCGAAAAGGTCCCTCATACCTCTGGACTAGGCCTTTGTCCAGCCCCCTATGGCGCACAATGGGATGCAGCTTCACCAACACCAAGTCTCCAACCTGGAACTGCACATCCCGCCTATTCTGGTCTGCCCACTTTTTCAACCTCTTGGCCGCCTTGTGTAGACAAACTCTTGCCAAGTCAGTTTGCACCTGCCTTGCCTTGGCAAACTTGAATGCTGCTGGATTCAACCCTGTATAACCTGCAGCAATCAAACCGAGTGTTAGTGGTTGTTGCCCTTTCACAACCTCAAATGGGCTCTGGTTCGTTGCCTCGCTCCTTTGCAAGTTGTAGGAAAACTGTGCAATATCTAGTAGCTTTGGCCAGTCCCTTTGTGTGGCACTCACATAGTGCCTGAGGTAGACCTCCAATAGTCCATTCACTCATTCTGTCTGCCCATTGGTCTGTGGATGTATGCTGGTGGAAAAGTTCAAGACAGCTTGAACAACTCAGTCTAGAACCTACCCATGAAATGCACATCTCGATCACTAACAATGGTCCTCGGCACTCCCCAGTACTTAACCATGTTCTTCAGAAACAATCGAGCTGCCTCCTCGACCGGGCACTCCTTGGTTGCTGGAATGAAGATTCCATACTTGGAAAACCTATCCACCACTACCATGATGCTTCCAAACCCTTCTGCTTTGGGTAGACCGACTATAAAGTCCAAAGAAACACTCTCCTATGGTCGCTCTGGCACAGGCTCCAAGAGATCGCCTAGTTTCTTGAGCTCCACCTTGTCCTGTTGGCACACAAGACAAGTTTTCACATAGGCCTCCACATCGTCCCTCATGTGCGGCTAGTAGTACTGGTCCTCGATCAACGCCAAGGTACGGCTCACTCCGGGGTGTCCAGCCCACCTTGAATCATGGCATTCTTGCAAAACTTCCTTACGGAGCTTCCCATGCTGTGGCACAAACAGTCTACTTCCCCTGGTGTACAGCAAGCCATCCTGTAACCAAAATCGCCTAGTCTTACCTTGCTAGGTGTACTCCATCAAAGCCTTAGCTGTAGGATCATGTGCAAGTCCCTCCTTGATGCGCGGCACTAGTGACCCCTCTGGTTGGCTAATGGCAGCAAGGTTAGCCTTCCTACTCAGGGCATCTGCCACTAGGTTCGCCCGCCCTAGATTGTACTCCATCTGGAAATCAAATTCCATAAAAAAATCTTGCCATCTCGCCTACTTGGGGGACAGCTTCTTCTACGTCTGGAAGTAGCTGGTCGCCACATTGTCCGTCCTAACCACGAACCTCGACCCCAACAGGTAATGGCACCAAGTGCGCAAGTAGTGCACCACTGCAGTCATCTCCTTTTCTTGGATCATGTACTTGCACTCAGTCTCGTTCAGCTTTTTGCTCTCGAACGTGACTGGATGTCCCTCCTGCATCAACACGCCCCCTATGGCAAAGTCTGATGCATCCGTATGCACCTCATATGGCTTGGCATGGTCTGGCAAGGCCAAGACTGGCTCCTCGGTCATAGCCTACTTCAACCTGTCAAAGGCTTCCTGGCACCCTGCGCTCCACTCCCATGCTTTCCCTTTCTTGAGCAAGTCAGTCAATGGCGTGGCTATTGCTAAGTGACCTTTGATGAATTGCCTGTAGTAGTTGACCAGCCCAAGGAACGATCTCAGCTCAGTGACCTTGGCTGGCGGTTGCCACTCCAGGATGGCGTGTATCTTGCCTTCATCCATGCGTATCCTGCCACCTCCCACTATGTGGCCAAAGAACGGGATCTCCTGCTGGGCGAATGAGCACTTCTCCCTCTTAACAAACAGCTTGTGCACCCACAACACCTCGAGCACCTGTCTCAAGTGGTCTACATGCTCTCCCAAAGTCTGGCTGTAGATCATAATGTCATCCAAATAAACCACAACAAATCGATCAGGGAATGACTAAAGTACCTTGTTCATAAGGGTGCAGAATGTTGCTGGGGCGTTCGTGAGTCCGAAAGGCATCACCAAGAACTCATACGAACCATACCGAGTGACACATGCTGTCTTTGGCTCATCTCCCTCTGCGATCCTGACTTGATAGTAGCCTGACCTCAAATCCAGCTTAGTGAACCACCTTGCGCTCCCAAGTTGATCGAACAAGTCTGCAATGAGTGGGATGGGGTACTTGTTCTTGATGGTCAGCTTGTTCAAAGCTCGATAGTCTATGCACAACTGTAACGACCCATCATGCTTGTGCTGAAATAGAATCGGTGCACCATAGGGTGCCTTCGATGGCCTGATGAAGCCAGCATCAACTAACTCTTTGAGCTACTTCCTCAACTCCTCCAACTCTAGTGTAGACATTCAGTAAGGGGCTCCAGCTGGTGGGTTGGCCTCGGACACCAGCTCAATCTTACGGTCCACCTCCCTCTTAGGTGGTAGCTTGCTAGGTAGCTTTGTGGGCATCACATCACTAAAGGTCTTCAGCACCTTTAGCACCTCCAAGGGTGACTCGATTTCTTTCTCCCTTGGCTCATCATATTTCAGGGCTGCCAAGAAGGTGTCTTCTTGTCTGCTTACCGCCTTGGCAAATTAGATGGCTGACACCACCCGCGACCCAACTCCAGACCCTCTTCTCAATGGCACTAGGCATTGGCACCGTGCATCCAAGATGCAAACACAATCGGTAAAAGGCACAATGAGGGCATTAATCCGAACAAGGAAATCCAACCCAATCACAAACTCATAGTCGTCAAGGGGTATTACCTCAATGGTCTCCTTGCCTTTCCAGTCTCCAAGTTATAACTCCACTCCTCGCGCTACTCCAATGGCTGGAACTTCCTTGGAGTTCAACGTTTTGATGGTACCAGTCCCTTTCTGCACCTTTAGTCTGAGCTTTCAAGCTCTATCACCTGAAATAAAAAGATGTGAGGCACCTGTGTCCACCAGTACACACACCTTCTGACTCGTAACCATCAGATCCGTAAACATCAAGCCTTTTGGCTTGCAGCTCCCCTTACTCCGGACAACATTGAGCACCAACGACCCAAGCTTTGCTACCCTTGACTCTGGCTCCTTGTCAAACTCCTTGTCTACAACAGCCAGCTTGCCCTTCTGCAGGTAATTGTGCACTATGTGGCTCCCTCCACATAGGTAGCATGCTAGTGGCTCTTGGTCCCCTTTTGCTTTCCACTTGCCTGCTGGTGGCTTCCTCTTGCCATCCTTGGTTGAATGGTCTCGGTCTACATCCTTGGACTCCGGTCACGGTCCTTCCCCTTGCACTGCTTTTTCCGATCCCTATCGTCCCTGCCCTTACCCTTGGGCTTGTTAGACTCGAACTTGTTCAGAGGCTTGAACTCTATCAAGGCCTCAGCAGTAGTCATGGCTTTAGCCAAGCCATGAACTCCTCTTCTTTGTAGCTCATGCTTTACCCACGACTTCAGCCCATTCATGAAAGCAAATAAGGCATACTTCTTGCCTAGATCCGAGATCATCACACCTGCGCCTCTACCACAATAAGCCTACATCAGTGAGATACATAGCAGCGGTGCTTACCTTTATCTCTTCGTATTGCATGCCCATGGCCTGGAAGTACTGCTCCATACCCCAAAGGTAGTTATCTACTTCCTTGGCTACCCTAGTCCCCTTGAACTCCTTAGGCTTGGGGACATCCAATCTGGACTTGGACACTCCAGTAAACATGCAATTCCCAATGGTAGTCTTACAAGCAACGAGCTCACTGGTAAGCTCCTTCATCCGCTGGTGCATGGCCTCCATGCCATCACGTAAGGTCAACACTTCAGCCTCCAAGGTCTGATTCTTTTGGGTGAACACGTCCAAGCCTTTGTTGAGAGCAGCTTGCAGCTCACTTGGATGTCCTCCCCCATGGAGTCTAACGATGGAATGCGAGTCTCTACCCCCTCAAGCTTTTCCCCCATATCGCCCATGGTCACCTCCACCTTGGCTAGCCTACCATCCATGGTAGACCAGATATCTTTAGAACTGGCTTTCCTCCCTCTTCCACACCCATGCTCCTGGGCCTCTGGTTGTTGGTTAGTAGCATCACTTTGGGATGCCATCTCCTCTAACCTGCACAACACAAACACGCAGAATCGAACTTGCTCTGATACCAACTGTCACGGGCTCTAACCTTAGACTCAGAAACCGTTCGGCCTTAGGCTTGGAATCTCCTCCTTTATGCCTAAGTCAACCTAAAACACAAGCGTACGGGCACTAGAACAATAGGAAGGGTTGATTATGCAAGTTAAAGAGAAACAGGATAAGAAGGCAAAATTCTAGAAATGCTTTTGTATTCACTGAAACAGAAGTGTTTGATGGTGTACAAATGAGGGAGGAAAAGCCCTCTATTTATAGTTGAGGCTCCAGCTTACACTTAATGGCAATATCCCTAGAATAAAGGCTAAAATCATGGGATCATACAGATTACAATCAATCAGGGGGGACCGAGTCGATCCCCGGCTTGTGCATTCTGCCTCTCCGGCCGGTTGAGCGCCCGCACGCTCGTTTCGTGGGTTGGCTTAAGCATAAGGACTTCATTCCATGTCTAAGCCCCAGCCAGACCGAGGGCTATGTCTGCAGGACAGACAGCACGCAGAGGGAGACCGGGCCGATCCTCGGCTTGCGCATTATGCCTCTTCAGCTGGCTCAGTGCCTGCACGCTTGTTTCATGGGTTGACTTAGGCATACGGAGTTCATCCCCAGTCTAAGCATACGGAGTTCATTCCCAGTCTGAGATCAGACTTAGGCACATAAAAATGGCATGTGCTGGTGGCGCATTTTTTTCGCCTGTGGCACCATCGCCGGAGCATCGACGGAGAGTCTAATCGGCGGCATTGGGGGTTCCGACGATTGGGGGGCCGGGGGTGTGCGTACATGATGTGCGATGGGTGCTAGTACTTGGCCCTTATATTGGCCCCTTATGCCTCATCAAACCTCGAGAACTCACACCCCTTTAAAGAGCATTTGAGATTTTATAGGTTTGTTGCTAGTAGCCATTTAAGTGTCTAAAATGGGGACACTTTTTTAAAATGGTCACAAAATCTTCTCCACTTCGAGTTTTTAGCTAAATGTTTTTGTGCATGCCAAAAAAAATACAAGGATCACCTCTACCAATTTTGGGGACAAAACTCTTCTAAAAAAATTTTAAAAAATCCCGAACCGCAAAAAGTTTCAAAAATCATGAAAAATAGAAAACAGGTCATCTTGCCACAAAACTTCACATGAAGGCGTAGCGGACCATTGTATGAATTTACAAGCCATAAAAATGGCATTGGCATGGCAGAAATATGAAGATGTGCTTGAACCCACCTACTACCCATTCGATCCTCGACTTGTGCATCCTGCCTCTCTGGTCGACTGAGCACCCGCACGCTCGTTACGTGGGTTGACTTAGGCATACGGAGTTCTTCCCTAGTCTAAGCATACGGAGTTCATTCCCAGTCTAAGATCGAACCGGACCGAGGGTTGCGGCAGCAGGATCGGCAACACGCAGGGGGGACCGGGTCGATCCTCGGCTTGCACATTCTACCTCTCCGGTTGACTGAGCACCCGTACGCCTGTTTCATGGGTTGGCTTAGGCATACGAAGTTCATTTCATGTCTAAGCCCCAACTGGACTGAGGGTTGTGGCAGCGGTATCTGTAGCACGCAGAGGGGGACCGGGCCGATCCTGGGTTTGTGCATTACGCCTCTCCAGTCGACTCAGCACCCGCACGCTCATTCCTTGGGTTGACTTAGGCATACGGAGTTCATTCCCAGTCTAAGATCGGACTGGATAGAGGTTACGGTAGCAGGATCGATCGCACGTAGGGGGTACGGGCCGATCCCCGGCTTGCGCATTCTGCCTCTTCGGTCGGTTGAGCGCCCGTACACCTGTTTCATGGGTTAGCTTAGGCATACGGAGTTCATTTCATGTCTAAGCCCCAGTTGGACCGAGGGTTGTGGCAGCGGGATCTACAGCACGTAGAGGGGGACCGAACCGATCCCCGGTTTGTGCATTACGCCTCTCCGGTCGGCTCAGTGCCCACACGCTCGTTTTGTGGGTTAACTTAGGCATACAGAGTTCATTCTAGTCTAAGATTGAACCAGATAGAGGGTTACGGTAGCAGGATCGATAGCACGCAGGGGGGATCGGGTCAGTCCCCGGCTTGTGCATTCTACCTCTCCAGTCGGTTGAGCGCCTGCACGCTTGTTTCATGGGTTGGCTTAGGCACACAGAGTTCATTCCATGTTTAAACATATGGAGTTCATTACCAGTATAAGATCGAACCAGACCGAGGGTTGTGACAGCAGGACCAGCAGCAGGATCGACAGCACGCAGGGGGGACCAAGCCGGTCCCTAACTTACGTATTCTACCTCTCTGACTGACTGAACGCCTGCATGCTCGCTTCGTGGGTTGGCTTAGGCATAGGGAGTTCATTTCATGCCTAAGACCCAGTCGGATCGAGGGTTGTGGCAAAAAGACTGGCAGCGGGATCAGTAGCACACAGAGGAGGATCGGGTTGATCCCCGACTTATGCATTATGCCTCTCCGATCGGCCTCTTCGGCCGGCTGAGCGCTCGTACACTCGTTTCATGGGTTGACTTAGGCATACAGAGTTCATCCCCAGTCTAAGCATACGGAGTTCATTCCCAGTCTAAGATCGAACAGGATCGAGGGTTACGACAGTAGGATCGACAGCACGCAGGGGGAGCCGGGTTGATCCCTGGCTTGCGCATTTTGCCTCTCCAACCGGCTGAGAGCCCGCACACCCGTTTCGTGGGTTGGCTTAGGCATAGGGAGTTTATTCCATGTCTAAGCCCTAGCCGGACCGAGGGTTGTGGCAGCGGGACCGGTAGCATGCAGAGGGGGATCGGGTCGATCCTCGGCTTGCGCATTATGCCTCTTCGACCGGCTCAGCGCCCGCACGCTTGTTACGTGGGTTGACTTAGGCATACGGAGTTCATCCCCAGTCTAAGCATATGGAGTTCATTCCCAGTCTAAGATCGGACCGAACTGAGGGTTGTGACAGCAGGATCGATAGCACGAAGGGCGGACTGAGCCGATACCCAGCTTGCGCATTCTGCCTCTCCGGTCGGCTGAGTGCCCACACGTCCGTTTTTTGGGTTGGCTTAGGCATAGGGAGTTCATTCCATGTCTAAGCCCCAGTCGAACTGAGGGTTGTGGCAGCGGGACAGGCAACATGCAGAGGGGGACCGGGCCGATCCCCGGCTTACGCATTATGCCTCTTTGGCCGGCTCAGCGCCCGCACGCTCCTTTAATGGGTTGACTTATGCATACGGAGTTCATTCCCAATCTAAGATCGGACCGAACTGAGGGTTACGGTAGTAGGATCGACAGCATACAGGGGGGACTAGGCTGATCCCCGGCTTTCGCATTCTGCCTCTTTGGCCGGCTGAGCGCCCGCACGCTCGTTTCGTGCGTTGGCTTAGGCATACGGAGTTCATTCCATGACTAAGCATACGGAGTTCATTCCCAATATAAGATTTTGAGCCACGATGCACACGCTGGGCTCGAGCATGTGCTAGTGCCACATTTTTTTCACCCGAGGCACCATCGTCGGAGCATCGTCGGAGAGCCTAATCGACGGCATTAGGGGTTCCGACGATTGGGGGGCTGGGGGTGTGTGTACATGATGTGCAATGGGTGCTGGTACTTGGCCCTTATATTGGCCCCTTATGCCTCATCAAACCTCGAGAACTCACACCCCCTTAAAGAGCATTTGAGATTTTATAGGTTTGCTGCCAGTAGCCATTAAAGTGTCTAAAATGGGGACATTTTTTTCCAACGATCACAAAATCTTCTCCACTTCGAGTTTTTAGCTGAATTGTTTTGTACATGCCAAAAAAAATAAAAGGATCACCTCAACCAAATTTGGGGACAAAACTCTTTCTAAAAAAATTTTAAAAAATCCTAAATCGTAAAAAGTTTCAAAAATCATGAAAAATAGAAAACGGGTCGTCTTGCCACGAAACTTCACATGAAGGCTTAGGGGACCATTGTATGAATTTACAAGCCATAAAAATGGCATTGGCATGGTAGAAATATGAAGATGTGCTTGAACCCACCTACACCCATTCGATCCTCGGCTTGTGCATCCTGCCTCTCTGGTCGACTGAGCGCTCGCACGCTCATTACGTGGGTTGACTTAGGCATATGGAGTTCATCCCCAGTCTAAGCATACGGAGTTCATTCCCAGTCGAAGATCAGACCAGACCGAGCATTACGACAGCAGGATCGATAGCACGCAAGGGGGATCGGGTTGATCCCCGACTTGCGCATTCTGCCTCTCCGGTCGTCTGAGCGCCCGTACACCTGTTTCATGGGTCGGAGTTCATTCCATGTTTAAGCATACGGAGTTCATTACCAGTATAAGATCAAACCAGACCGAGGGTTACGACAGCAGGATTGGCAGCACGCAAGGGGGGACTGGACTGATCCCCAGCTTACGCATTCTGCCTCTCCGGCAGACTGAATGCCTGCATGCTCGCTTCGTGGGTTGGCTTAGGCATAGGGAGTTCATTCCATGCCTAAGACCCAGCCAGACCGAGGGTTGTGGCAGTAAGACTGGCAGCGGGATTGGCAGCGGGATTGGCAGCATGTAGAGGGGGATCAGGCTGATCCTCGGCTTGTACATTATGCCTCTCTGGCCAGCCTCTCGGGCCGACTGAGCGCCCGTACGCTCATTTCGTGGGTTGACTTAAGCATATGGAGTTCATCTCCAGTCTAAGCATACGGAGTTCATTCTCAGTCTAAGATCGAACTGGATCGAGGGTTACGGCAGCAGGATCGACAGCACGCAGGGGGGTCGAGCCGATCCCTGGCTTGTGCATTTTGCCTCTCCGGCCGACTGAGCACCCGCACGTCTGTTTCGTGGGTTGGCTTAGGCATAGGGAGGTTATTCCATGTCTAAGCCCCAGTCGGACCGAGGGTTGTGGCAGCGGGATCGACAGCATGCAGAGGGGGACCGGGTCGATCCTCGGCTTACTCATTATGCCTCTTCGACCGGCTCAATGCCTGCACGCTTGTTCCGTGGGTTGACTTAGGCATACGGAGTTCATCCCCAGTCTAAGCATACGGAGTTCATTCCCAGTCTAAGATCGAACCGGACTGAAGGTTGTGACAGCAAGATTGATAGCATGGAGGGTGGACCGAGCCGATCCTCAGCTTATGCATTTTGCCTCTCTGGTCGGTTGAGCGCCTGCACGCCCATTTTTTGGGTTGGCTTAGGCATAGGGAGTTCATTCCATGTCTAAGGCCCAGCCGGACTGAGGGTTGTGGTAGCGAGACAGGTAGCACGCAGAGGGGGACCGGGCCGATCCCTGGCTTGCGCATTATGCCTCTTCGGCCGGCTCAACGCCCACACGCTCGTTTTATGAGTTGACTTATGCATACAAAGTTCATTCCTAGTCTAAGATCAGACCAAACTGAGGGTTGTGGTAGTAGGATCGATAGCATACAGGGGGGACCAGGCTGATGCTCAACTTGCGCATTCTGCCTTTTCGGCCGACTGAACACCCGCACGCTCATTTCGTGCATTGGCTTAGGCATACGGAGTTCATTCCATGTCTAAGCATACAGAGTTCATTTCTAGTGTAAGATTTTGTGCAACGGTGCACATGCTGGGCTCGGGCATGTGCTGGTGCTGCATTTTTTTCACCCGGGGCACCATTGCCGGAGCATCACCAGAGAGCCTAATTGGCGGCATTGGGGGTCCCGACGATTAGGGGGCGGGGGGGTGTGCGTACATGATGTGCGATGGGTGCTGGTACTTGGCCCTTATATTGGCCCCTTATCCCTCATCAAACCTCGAGAACTCACACCCCCTTAAAGAGGATTTGAGATTTTATAGGTTTGCTGCCAGTAGCCATTAAAGTGTCTAAAAATGGGGACACTTTTTTCAAACGGTCACAAAATCTTCTCCACTTCGAGTTTTTAGCTGAAGTTTTTTGTGCATGCCAAAAAAAATACAAGGATCACCTCTACCAAATTTGGAGACAAAACTCTTTCTAAAAAAATTAAAAAAAATCCCGAACCGTAAAAAGTTTCGAAAATCATGAAAAATAGAAAACGGGTCGTCTTGCCACGAAACTTCACATGAAGCTTAGGGGACCATTGTATGAATTTACAAGCCATAAAAATGGCATTGGCATGGCAGAAATACGAAGATGTGCTTGAACCCACCTACCACCCGTTCGATCCCCGGCTTGCGTATTCTGCCTCTCTGGCCTGCTGAGCACCCGCACGCTCATTTCGTGGGTTGGCTTAGGCATACAGAGTTCATTCCAAGTCTAAGCCCTAGCCGGACCAAGGGTTGTGGCAGCAGGACCGGCAGTGGGATCGGCAGCACGCTGAGGGGGATCTGGCTTATCCCTAGCTTGTGCATTATGCCTCTCCGGCTGGCTGAGTGCCTGCACGCTCATTTCGTGGGTAGACTTAGGCATACGGAGTTCATCCCCGGTCTAAGCATACGGAGTTCATTCCCAGTCTAAGATCAGATCAGACCGAGGGTTGCAGTAGCAGGATCGACAGCACGCAGCGGGGACTGTGTCGATCCATGGCTTACGCATTTTACCTCTCCGGCCGGCTGAGCACCCGCACGCCCGTTTCGTGGGTTAGCTTAGGCATAGGGAGTTCATTCCATGTCTAAGCCCCAGTCGGACTGAGGGTTATGGCAGTGGGATCGACCGCACTCTGAGGGGGATCGGGCCAATCCCCTTCTTGCGCATTCTACCTCTTCGCCGGCTGACCACTCACACGCCCGTTTCGTGGGTTGGCTTAGGCATAGGGAGTTCATTCCATGTCTAAGCCCCAGTCGGGCTGAGGGTTGTGGCAATGGGACCGACAACACGCCGAGGGGACCGGGCCGATCCCTGACTTGTGCATTATGCCTCTCCGGTTGGCTCAGCGCCCGCACGCTGTTTTCATGGGTTGACTTAGGCATACGGAGTTCATTCCCAGTCTAAGATTGGACCGAACCGAAGGTTGCGGTAGTAGGATCGACAGCACGCAGGGGGGACCGGGCTAATCCTCGGCTTGCGCATTTTGCCTCTCCGACCGGCTGAGTGCCCGCACGCTCGTTTTGTGGGTTGGCTTAGGCATATGGAATTCATTCCCAGTCTAAGATCAGACCGAACCGAGGGTTGCGACAGCAGGTCCATCAGTAGGATTGACAGCACGGAGGGGGGGACCAGGCCGATCCTTGGCTTGCGCATTCTGCCTCTTCGGCTGGTTGAGCACACGTACGCTTGTTTCGTGGGTTGGCTTAGGCATATGGAGTTCGTTCCATGTCTAAACCCTAGTCGGACCGAGGGGTGTGGCAGCAGGACCGACAGCGGGATCGATAGCACGTAAAGGGTGATCAAGCTGATCCCCAACTTACGCATTATGCCTCTCCGGCCGGTTGAGCGCCCGCACGCTCGTTTCGTGGGTTGACTTAGGCATACGGAGTTCAGCCCCATTTTAAGCATACGAAGTTCATTTTGTGGGTTGACTTAGGCATACGGAGTTCATCCCCAGTCTAAGCATATGGAGTTCATTCCCAGTCTAAGATCAGACCGAACCGAGGGTTGCAGCAGCAGGATCAACAGCACACAGGGGGGATCGGGCTGATCCTCGGCTTGCATATTCTGCCTTTTCGATCGGTTGAGCACCCGCACGCCGATTTCGTGTGTTGGCTTAGGCATAGGGAGTTCATTCCATGTCTAAGCCCCAGTTAGATCGAGGGTTGTGGCAGCGGGACTGGCAGCATGCAGAGGGGGACCGGGTCGATCCTCGGCTTACGCATTATGCCTCTTTGGTCGGTTCAGCACCCGCAGCTCGTTTCGTGGGTTGACTTATGCATATGGAGTTCATTCCCAGTCTAAGATCAGGCTGGACCTAGGGTTGTGGCAGCAGGATCGACAACATGTAGGGGGGACTGGGTCAATCCCCGGCTTACGCATTCTGCCTCTCTGGCCGGCTGAGCGCCCGCACGCTCGTTTCGTGGGTTGGCTTAGGCTTATGAAGTTCATTCCATGTCTAACCATATGGAGTTCATTCCCAGTCTAAGATTTTGAGCCACAGTGCACATGCTGGGATTGGGCATGTGCTGGTGCCCCATTTTTTTCGCCCGAGGCACCATCGTCGGAGCATCGTCGAAGAGCCTAATCGACGGCATTGGGGGTTCCGGCGATTGGGGGGCCGGCGGGTGTAGCACATGATGTGCTATGGGTGCTGGTACTTGGCCCTTATATTGGCCCCCTATCCTTCATCAAACCTCAAGAACTCACACCCCCTTAAGGAGCATTTGAGATTTTATAGGTTTGCTGCCAGTAGCCATTAAAGTGTCTGAAATGGGGACACTTTTTTCAAACGGTCACAAAATCTTCTCCACTTCGAGTTTTTAGCTGAATTTTTTTGTGGATACCAATAAAAATACAAGGATCACCTTTACCAAATTTGGGGACAAAATTCTTTCTAAAAAAATTTAAACAAATCCCAAACCGTAAAAAGTTTCAAAAATCGTGAAAAATAGAAAACGGGTCATCTTGCCACGAAACTTTACATGAAGGCTTAGGGACTATTGTATGAATTTGCAAGCCATAAAAATGGCATTGGCATGGCAGAAATATGAAGATGTGCTTGAACCCACCTACCACCTGTTCGATCCCCGGCTTGCGCATCCTGCCTCTCCGGTCGGCTGAGTGCCCGTACGCTCGTTTCGTGGGTTGACTTAGGCATACAGAGTTCATCCCCAGTCTAAGCATACGGAGTTCATTCCCAGTCTAAGATCAAACCGAACCAAGGGTTGCGGCAGCAGGATCGGTAGCACGCAGGGGGGATCGGGCCGATCCCCAGCTTGCGCATTCTGTCTCTCCGACCGGTTGAGCACCCGCACGCCCATTTCGTGTGGTTGGCTTGGGCATAGGGAGTTCATTCCATGTCTAAGCCCCAGTTGGATCGAGGGTTGTGGTAGCGGGATCGACAGCACGTAAAGGGGGATCGGGTCGGTCCCCGATGTCACGGACTAGGCTTTCTCTCAGCAAGCAATAAACCATGCGGCACATGAATGGGCACTCCCAAACAAGTCAGCCTTCAATAGATCGATATCTGAACAAATAACTATAAGCCATGGTTAGTCCCAAGCATTCACAATAAGACACAATATATCGAGATCGATCTCAAGCACACACACAAAAAGGCATATTCGTATCAAGAAAAAGAAAAATACATCGAGGTAACAATCGGGACATTCAATCGGGGTGAGTTTTATTATAGTCGGGAATCATACATCGGGACCTCCCACCATCACCAGGGCCAGGGGCAGCCCTTGGTGGGTGGCCTAGGCTCACATAGCAACCGGTGAGACAGCCCAACACTACACTGTCGGCTCACCCCCCTAAAGAGCCTTGAGATTTTAGAGCTATGCTACCAGTAACCATTACAATGTTTGAAATGGGGACACTTTTCCTAGCACAAGGGATCTACCCGACCATGGCCCTATACATGGGTGGCTTATGGCAACCTAAGTCCCAGTCATGGCCCTATACAAGGTTGGCTCATGACATCCTCCCCTACCTATTCTATCGACGTCCTCATCGACTTGCTAGCTTGAATTCTTTGATCTTCCTTTGAAATCTCTAGAGGTCGTGTTATCTCTCCCAGCTGGTTTTTTCTAGTCCCAATCCTTCCCACTTCACTAAGTACTCCCGAACTAGTCTTTGAGATATCTTGGTTTCCCTATCAGCTAAGATCTTTTCGACTCGACGCTCTGAGGGTGGTTTCGTGGTGATGGTGGCTCTGGTTGGCTCCCTTTGGCTAGCATCTGTAGGATCTACATGGAAAGGTTTCAGGTTGCTCACATGAAATACTAGGTGCACCTTTATCCACTTTGGTGGGTCGATTTTGTAAGAAGCATTCCCCACCTTGGAAAGGACCCTTACTGGACCTTCATATTTGTGCACCAGTCTACGATCTCTCTTTCTCAAGAACCTGGTTTGTTCAGGAACTAGTCAGACAAGAACCAAATCACCAACTTGAAATTGTTGAGCCCTACAACCAAGGCTCTCAGATTCTTTCCTCCATATTGTTCCAAGGACGTGTGGGGTAGCCTTGGTAAATGTCTGGTGACCACCTCAAATGGGCTCTTATTGGTGGAACAGCTTTTGTTGGAATTAAAGCAGAGTTGAGCCATGTCCAATAATGAAGGCTAGTCTTTCTGATTGGCTTGAACAAAGTGCCTCAAGTATTCTTCTAATAATCCGTTGAACCGTTCCATTTGACCATCGGACCGAGGGTTGCGATAGTAGGATCAACAGCATGTAGAGGGGATTAGGCCAATCCCTGGCTTGTGCATTCTACCTCTCCGACCGGCTAAGCGCTCGCATGCCCGTTTCGTGGGTTGGTTTAGGCATAGGGAGTTCATTCCATGTGTAAGCCCCAGCCGGACCAAGGGTTGTGGCAGTGGGATTGGCAGCACGCAGAGGGGGACCGGGCTGATCCTCGGGTTGCGCATTATGCCTCTCCAATCGACTCAGTGCCCGCACGCTCATTTTGTGGGTTGACTTAGGCATACGGAGTTCATTCCCAATCTAAGATCAGATCGGACTGAGGGTTGCAGCAGCAGGATCGACAGCACGCAGAGGGGACCGGGCCGATCCTCGGCTTGTGCATTTTGCCTCTCTGGCCGGCTGAGCGCCCGCACGTTCGTTTCATGGGTTGGCTTAGGCATACAGAGTTCATTCCCAGTCTAAGATCGGACCGGCCCGAGGGTTGCAACAGCAGGATCGGTAGCACGCAGGGGGGACCGGGTTGATCCCTGGCTTGCGCATTCTGCCTCTCCGACTGGCTGAGCACCCGCATGCCCGTTTCATGGGTTATCTTAGGGATAGGGAGTTCATTCCATGTCTAAGCCCCAGTCGGACTGAGGGTTGTGGCAGTGGGACCGACAGCATACAAAGGGGGATCGGTCCAATCTTCGGCTTGCACATTATGCCTCTCCGGCCGATTCAGTGCCCGTACGCTTATTTTATGGGTTGGCTTAGGCATACGGAGTTCATTCCCAGTATAAGATCAGACCGAACTAAGTGTTGTAGTAATAGGATTGGCAGCACGCAAGGGGGGACCGGGCTGATCCCCGGCTTGCGCATTCTACCTCTCTAGCCGGTTAAGCACCCGCACGCTCATTTTGTGGGTTGGCTTAGGCACACGGAGTTCATTCCCAGTCTAAGACCGGACCGAACCGAGGGTTGACCGCCCGTACGCTCGTTTCATGGGTTGGCTTAGGCATACAGAGTTCATTCCATGTCTAAGCATACGGAGTTCATTCCCAGTATAAGATCAGACCGAACCAAGGGTTGCAGTAGCAGGACCAGCAGTAGGATCGGTAGCACACAAGAGAGGACTGGGCTGATCCCCGACTTACGCATTCTGCCTCTCCGATCAGTTGAGCACCCGCACGCTCGTTTTATGGGTTGGCTTAGGCATACGGAGTTCATTCTATGTCTAAGCCCCAGTCGAACCAAGGGTTGTGGTAGCAGGATCGACAGCGAGATCGACAGCATACAGAGGAGGACCGGGCTGATCCCCAGCTTACTCATTATGCCTCTCGGGCCGGCTAAACGCCCGCACGCTCGTTTCGTGGGTTGACTTAGGCATACGGAGTTCATCCCCGGTCTAAGCATATGGAGTTCATTCCCAGTCTAAGATTGGATCAGACCGAAGGTTGCGACAGTAAGATCGGCAGCACGCAGGGGGGACTGGGTCGATCCCCGGCTTACGCATTCTGCCTCTTCAATCGACTGAGGGCTCGCACGGCCGTTTCATGGGTTGGCTTAGGCATAGGGAGTTCATTCCATGTCTAAGTCCCAGCTGGACCAAGGGATGTGGTAGCAGAACCGACAGCACATAGAGGGGGACCGAGCGATCCCCGACTTACGTATTATGCCTCTTCGACCGGCTCAGCGCCCGCACGCTCATTTCGTGGGTTGACTTTTGCATACGAAGTTCATTCCATGTCTAAGCATACAGAGTTCATTCCCAGTCTAAGATTGAACCGTACCAAAGGTTGTGGTAGCATGACCAGCAGCAGGATCGACAGCACGCAGGGGGACCGGGCCGATCCCCGGCTTGCGTATTCTACCTCTCTGACCAGCTGAGCGCCCGCACGCCCGTTTCGTGGGTTGGCTTAGGCATAGGGAGTTCATTCCATGTCTAAGCCCCAATCAGACTGAGGGTTGTGGCAGCGAGACCGGCAGCACATAGAGAGGGATTGAGCTGATCCTCGGCTTGCGCATTATGCCTCTCCGGTCGGCTCAGCACCTGAACACTCGTTTCATGGGTTGACTTAGGCATACAGAGTTCATTCCCAATCTAAGATTAGACTGGACCGAAGGTTGCGGCAGTAGGATTGATAGCACGTAGGGGGGGACCAAGCGATCCCTGGCTTGTGCATTCTGGCTCTCCGACCGGCTGAGCACCCGCACGTTCATTTCGTGGGTTGGCTTTGGCATACGGAGTTCATTCCATGTCTAAGCATACGGAGTTCATTCCTAGTCTAAGATCGAACCGGACCGAGGGTTGCGACAGTAGAAGTAGTAGCAGGATCGGTAGCACATAGGGGGGACCGGACCGATCCTCGACTTGCCCATTTCGCCTCTCTGACCAGCCTCTTCGGTCGACTGAACGCCTGCCCGCTCGTTTCGTGGGTTGACTTAGGCATACGAAGTTCATCCCTAGTCTAAGCATACAGAGTTCATTCCTAGTCAAAGATCGAACCAGACTGAGGGTTGGGGTAGCAGGTTCGGCAAGATGCAGGGGGGATCGGGCCGATCCTCGGCTTGCGCATTCTGCCTCTCCGACTGACTGAGTGCCTGCACACCTGTTTCACAGGTTGGGTTGGGCAGAGGGAGTTCATTCCATGTTGAAGCCCCAGCCAGACCGAGGGTTGTGGCAGTGGGATCGACAACACGCAGAGGGGGACCGGGCCGATTCTCGGCTTACGCATTCTACCTCTCCGGTCGACTGAGCACCCGCACGCTCGTTTCGTAGGTTGGCTTAGGCATACGGAGTTCATTCCATGTCAAGCATACAGAGATCATTCCCAGTATAAGAGTTTGAGCCATGGTGCACATGTTGGGCTCGGGCATGTGCTGGTGCCCCATTTTTTTCGCCCGGGGCACCTTCGTCGGAGCATCGCCGGAGAGCCTAACCGGTGGCATTGGGGGTTCCGACGATTGGGGGGCCGGGGGGTGTGCGCACATGATGTGCGATGGGTGCTGGTACTTGGCCCTTATATTGGCCCCTTATCCCTCATCAAACCTCGAGAACTCATACCCCCTTAAAGAGCATTTGAGATTTTATAGGTTTGCTGCAGTAGCCATTAAAGTGTTTAAAATGGGGATACTATTTTCAAACGGTCACAAAATCTTCTCCACTTTGAGTTTTTAGCTCAATTTTTTTGTGCATGCCAACAAAAATACAAGAATAACCTCTACCAAATTTGGGGGCAAAACTCCTTCTAAAAAAATTAAAAAAAATCTTGAACGACAAAAAGTTTCAAAAATCATGAAAAATAGAAAACGGGTCGTCTTGCCACGAAACTTCACGTGAAGGTGTAGGGGACCATTGTATGAATTTAAAAGCCATAAAAATGGCATTGGCATGGCAGAAATATGAAGATGTGCTTGAACCAACCTACCACCCATTCGATCCCCGACTTGCGCATCCTGCCTCTCTGGTCGGCTGAGCGTCCGTAGGCTCGTTCCGTGGGTTGACTTAGGCATACGGAGTTCATCCCTAGTCTAAACATTCAGAGTTCATTCCCAATCTAAGATCAGATCGGACCAAGGGTTGCGACAGCACGCAGGGGGGACCGGGCTGATCCCCGACTTGTGCATTCTACTTCTTCGGTCGGCTGAGCACCCGAACGCCCATTTCATGGGTTGGCTTAGGCATAGGGAGTTCATTCCATGTCTAAGCCCCAGCCAGACTGAGGGTTGGGGTAACGGCACCGACAGCACGCAGAGGGGGATTGGGCCAATCCTCGGTTTGTGCATTATGCCTCTCCAGTTGGCTCAGCGCCCGCACGCTCATTTCGTGGGATGACTTAGGCATACGGAGTTCATTCCCAGTCTAAGATCAGACCAGACCGAGGGTTACGGTAGCAGGATCAACAGCACACAAGGGAGGGCCGGGCTGATCCCCCGCTTGTGCATTCTGCCTCTCCGATCGACTGAGTGCCCGCACGCTCGTTTCATGGGTTGGCTTAGGCATACGGAGTTCATTACATATCTAAGCATATGGAGTTCATTCCTAGTCTAAGATCAGACCAGACCGAGGGTTACGGTAGCAAGACTAGTAGCAAGATCGGCAGCAGGCACGAGGGATCGGGCCAATCCCCGGCTTGTGCATTATGCCTCCCCGACCTACCTCTCCGGCCAATTGAGCACCCGCACGCTCGTTTCATGGGTTGACTTAGGCATACGGAGTTCATCCCCAGTCTAAGCATACGGAGTTCATTCCCAGTCTAAGATCAGATCGGACCAAGGGTTACGACAGCAGGATCGATAGCACGCAGGGGGGACCAGGCTGATCCGCGACTTACACATTATGCCTCTCCGATTGACTCAACACCTGAACGCTCGTTTTATGGGTTGACTTAGCCATACGGAGTTCATTCCCAGTTTAAGATCAGATTGGACCAAGGGTTACAGCAGTAGGATTGACAGCACGTAGGGGGGATCGGGTCGGTCCTCGACTTACGCATTCTACCTCTTCGATCAGCTGAGCACCCGCATGCTCGTTTCATGGGTTGGCTTAGGCATACGAATTTCATTCCATGTCTAAGTATACAAAGTTCATTGCCAGTCTAAGATCAGATCGGATCGAGGGTTACGATAGCAGGACCAGCAGTAGGATCAACAGCATGCAGGGGGGATCGAGTCGATCCTCAGCTTACGCATTCTACCTCTCTGGCCGGCCTCTCCGACCGACTGAGTGCCTGCACGCTTGTTTCGTGGGTTGACTTAGGCATACGGAGCTAATCCTCAGTCTAAGCATACGGAGTTCATTCCCAGTCTAAGATCAAACCAGACCGAGGGTTGCGGCAGCAGGATCGACAGCACATAAAGGGGATCGGGTAGATCCTTGGCTTACGTATTCTACCTTTCCGGCTGGCTAAGCGCCCGCATGCCTGTTACATGGGTTGGCTTAGGTATATGGAGTTCATTCCATGTCTAAGCCCTAGTCGGACCGAGGGTTGTGGCAGCGAGACCGACAGCACGCAAAGGGGGATCAAGCCAATCCCTGGCTTGTGCATTCTGCCTCTCTGGCCGGTTGAACGCCCGCCCGCTCATTTCATGGGTTGGCTTAGGCATACGGAATTCATTCCATGTCTAAGCATACGGAGTTCATTCCCAGTCTAAGAGTTGTGCATGCTGCCTCTCGGGCATGTGCTGGTGTCGTATTTTTTTCGCTCGGGGCACCATCGCTGGAGTATCATTGGAGCACGCAGGGGGGACCAGGTTGATCCCCGGCTTGCGCATTCTGCCTCTCCGACTGACTGAGCGCCCGCGCGCCCATTTCGTGGGTTGGCTTAGGCATAGGGAGTTCATTCCATGTCTAAGCCCCAGCCGGATTGAGGGTTGTGGCAGCAGGACCAGCAGCACACAGAGGGGGATCAGGCCGATCCCCAGCTTGCGCATTATGCCTCTCCAGTCGGCTCAGCACCGCACACTTTTTTCATGGGTTGACTTAGGCATACAGAGTTCATTCCCAGTCTAAGCATACAGAGTTCATTCCCAGTCTAAGATCGGATCGAACCGGGGGTTGTGGTAGTAGGATCGGTAGCACGCAAGGGGGATCGGGTCGATCCCCGGCTTATGCATTCTACCTCTCTGGCTGGCTGAGTGCCCGCACGCCAGTTTCGTGGGTTCGCTTAGGCATAGGGAGTTCGTTCAATGTCTAAGCCCCAACCGGACCGAGGGTTGTGGCAGCGGGATCGACGGCACGCAGAAGGGGACCGGGCCAATCCCCTGCTTGTGCATTATGCCTTGCCGGCGGGCTCAGCGCTCGAATGCTCGTTGCATGGGTTGACTTAGGCATACGGAGTTCATTCCCAGTCTAAGATCGGACCGGATCGAGGGTTGTGGTAGCAGGACCAGCAATAGGATCGGTAGCACGCAGGAGGGATCGGACTGATCCCCGGCTTGCGCATTCTACCTCTTCGAATGGCTGAGCCGCCACATGCTCTTTTTATGGGTTGACTTAGGCATACAGAGTTCATCCCTAGTCTAAGCATATGGAGTTCATTCACAGTCTAAGATCGAATCGGACTGAGGGTTGCAACAGCAGGATCAGCAGCACGTAGGGGGGACCGAGCCGATCCTCAGCTTGTGCATTCTGCCTCTCCGGCCTGCTGAGCACCCGCACGCCCGTTTCATGGGTTGGCTTAGGCATAGGGAGTTCATTTCATGTCGCCTGCTTGGGGGATAGCTTCTTTTACGTCTGGAAGTAGCTGGTCACCACATTGTCTGCCCTAACCACAAACCTCGACCCCAATAGGTAATGGCACCAAGTGCGTAAGTAGTACACCACTGCAGTCATCTCTTTCTCTTGGACCATGTACTTGCGCTCAATCTCGTTCAGCTTTCTGCTCTCGAACGCGACTGGACGTCCCTCCTATATCAACATACCCCCTATGGCAAAGTCTGATGCATCCTTATGCACCTCATACGGCTTGGCATGGTCTGGCAAGGCCAAGACTCACTCCTCTTTCACAGCCCGCTTCAACCTGTCAAAGGCTTCCTGGCACCTTGCGCTCCACTCCAATGCTTTCCCTTTCTTGAGCAAGTCAGTCAATGGCATGGCTATTGCTGAGTGACCTTTGATGAAGCACCTGTAGTAGTTGACCAACCCAAGGAACGATCTCAACTCAGTGACCTTGGCTGGCGGTTGCCACTCCAGGATGGCATGTATCTTGCCTTCATCCATGCATATCTTGCTACCTCCCATTATGTGGCCAAAGAATGGGATCTCCTGTTGGGTGAATGAGCACTTCTCCCTCTTGACAAACAGCTTGTGCACCCGCAACACCTCGAACACCTATCTCAAGTGGTCCACATGCTCTCCCAAAGTCTAGCTGTAGATCACAATGTCATCCAAATAAACCACAACAAACCGATTAAGGAATGATTGAAGTACCTTGTTCATAAGGGTGCAGAATGTTGCTAGGGCATTCGTGAGTCTGAAAGGCATCACCAAGAACTCATACGAACCATATCGAGTGACATATGCTATCTTTGGCTCATCTTTCTCCGTGATCCTGACTTGATAGTAGCCTAACCTCAAATCCAGCTTGGTGAACCACCTTGCACTCCCAAGTTGATCGAACAAGTCGTAATGAGTGGGATGGGGTACTTGTTCTTGATGGTCAGCTTATTTAAAGCCTGGTAGTCTATGCACAGCCGCAATGACCCATCATGCTTGCGCTGAAATAGAACCGGTGCACCATAGGGTGCCTTCGATGGCCTGATGAAGCCAACATCAACTAACTCTTTAAGCTGCTTCTTCAACTCCTCCAACTCTGGTGGAGACATTCGGTAAGGGGCTCTAGCTGGTGGCTTGGCCTCGAACACCAGCTCGATCTTGTGGTCCACCTCCCTCTTAGGTGGTAGCTTGCTAGGTAGCTTTGTGGGCATCACATCACTAAAGGTCTTTAACACCTTTAGCACCTCTAAGGGTGACTCGATCTCCTTCTCCCTTGGCTCATCATATTTCAGGGTTGCCAAGAAGGTGTCTTCTTGTCTGCTTACCGCCTTGGCAAATTGGATGGCTGACACCACCCGTGACCCAACTCCAGACCCTCTCTTCAATGGCACTAGGCATTGGCACCATGCATCCAAGATGCAAACACAATCGACAAAAGGCACAAGAAGGGCATTAATCCGAACAAGGAAATCCAACCCAATCACAAACTCATAGTCGTCAAGGGGTATTACCTTAATGGTCTCTTTGCTTTCCAGTCTCCAAGCTACAACCCCACTCCCTACGCTACTCTAATGGCTGGAACTTCCTTGGAGTTCATCATTTTGATGGTACCGATCCTTTTCTACACTTTTAGTCTGAGCTTCCGGGCTCTATCACCTAAAATAAAAAGATGTGAGGCACCTGTGTCCACCAGTGCGCTCACCTTCTGACCCGTAACCATCAGATCCGTAAACATCAAGCCCTTTGGCTTGCTGCTTCCTTGACTCTGGACAGTATTGAGCACCAACGACCCAAGCTTTGCTACCCTTGACTCTGGCTCTTCGTCAAACTCCTTATCTGTAGCAGCCAGCTTGCCCTTCTACAGGTAATTACGTGCTATGTGGCTCCCTCCACATAGGTAGCATGCTAGAGGCTCTCGGTCCCCTTTTGCTTTCCACTTGCCTCCTGGTGGCTTTCTCTTGCCATCCTTGGTTGAATGGTCTCGGTCTCCATCCTTGGACTCTTGATCATGGTCTTTCCCCTTGGACTGCTTCTTCCAATCCCTATCGTCCCTGCCCTTACCCTTGGGCTTGGTAGACTCAAACTTGTTCAGAGGCTTGAATTCCTTTCCTTTGTAGCTCATGCTTCACCCACCGTTTCAGCCCATGCATGAAAGCAAATAAAGTGTCCTTCTCACCTAGATCCGAGATCTGTAGCATCAGTTCAGAGAATTTTTGGACATACTCCCTTATGTCCCCTTGCTGGCTCAGTGTCACGGACCTAAGAGGGAGTCATGAATCCCACATCGAACATAATAGGAGGGTCCCTGGGGTATAAAAGGGTTCACACCATCTCCGCCTTGTGAGGCACCTTTTGTAGGATAAAACCATGAGGCCAGGGAGGTCAGAGCGGACAATACCTCACAAGGGTGTGAATCGTGGTGGAAGGCTGATCTGGGATGCTGAAAGGGTGAATGCCCGAGTCCCAGAGCCATGTGGGTTCAGAGCTTAAGTCTCGACCCGTGACAAGTGGTATCAGAGCTAGCCCTAAATCGTTCGATCCACGCCAAGTGCCTCGAGGGAGGTAAGCAGGGTGGCCAGCCTTCGTGACGAGGGCATCATGAGGTTGGGTGCGGGAGAATGTCACGGACCTAAGGGGGAGTCCTGAATCCCACATCGAACATAATAGGAGGGTCCCTGGGGTATAAAAGGGTTCACACCATCTCCGCCTTGTGAGGCACCTTTGGTAGGATAAAACCATGAGGCCAGGGATGTCAGAGCGGACAATACCTCACAAGGGTGTGAACCATGGTAGAAGGCTGATCTGGGACACTGGAAGGGTGAATGCCCAGGTCCCAGAGCTGCACGGGTTCGAAGCTTAAGTCTCGACCCGTGACACTCAGCCTGTGCAACTTTATCCGTGCCTCATCATCAACATACTCCAAGTAAAATTGTTCTCTGAACTCCTTTTGGAACTCTGCCTAGGTTCCAATCTTGGCGCTCCCATGCCTGACATCATCACACCTATGCCTCTACCATAATAACGCTACATCAGTGAGATACATAGCAACGGTGCTTACCTTTATCACCTCGTCTTGCATGCCCATGGCCTGGAGGTACTGCTCCATACCTAAAAGGTAGTTATCTACTTCCTTGGCCACCCTAGTCCCCTTGAACTCCTTAGGCTTGGGGACATCCAATCTGGACTTGGACACTCCAACAAACATGCCATTCCCAATGGCAGTCTTGCAAGCAACGAGCTCACTAGTAAACTCCTCCATCCGGTAGCGCATGGCCTCCATGCCATCGCGCAAGGTCAGCACTTTAGCCTCCAAGGTCTGATTCTTTTGGGTGAGCACGTCCAAACCTTTGTTGAGAGTAGCTTGCAACTCACTTTGGATCTCCTCCCCCATGGAGTCTAGTGATCCAATGTGAGTCTCTACCCCCTCAAGTTTCTCCCCCATGTCGCCCATGGTCATTTCCACCTTGGCCAGCCTACCGTCCATGGTAGACCAGATATCTCTAAAACTGGCTTTCCTCCCTCTTCCATGCCCATGCTCCTAGGCCTCTGGTTGTTGGTTAGCAGCGTCACTTTGGGATGCCATCTCTTCTGACCTGCACAACACAAACACGCAGAATCAAACTTGCTCTGATACCAACTGTCACGGGCTTCGACCTTAGACTCAGAAACTGTGCGGCCTTAGGCTTGGAATCTCCTCCTTTATGCCTAAGTCAGCCTAAAACACAAGCGTACGGGCACTAAAACAACAGGAAGGGCTGATTACACAAGTTAAAGAGAAACAAGATAAAAAGGTAGAATTCGGGAAATGCTCTTGTATTCACTGAAACAGAAGTGTTTGATGGTGTACAAATGAGGGAGGAGCAGCCCTCTATTTATAGTTGAGGCTCTAGCTTACACTTAATGGAAATATCCCAGAAATAAAGGCTAAAATCATGGGATTATACAAATTACAATCAATCAGGATGCTAACTCCTGATTTTCAGGGTCAACCAAATCTGTCAGGATGCTGTTGCTGATCCTGCCTGCTTCCAGAAGCTTTCCTTACGTGTCCCACACCTTGGGCCTTTTTGGATGTGGTGTGGGTAGCTTGTATGCTAGGCCTTGGTCTCACGGGCTGGCCTGCAAGTTGAGCGGGTGTTCTGAACTCGTTTGCTACGCTTTGCGCGTAGATACCCGCCAGCATGCCTGGTCTACGGGCCTCAACCTCTGGCTTGCCTGCTGGTGCACCTGATGTGCCTGGCGCACCTGCCCAGGGTGTGACACTTGGCCCTTATATTGGCCCCTATCCCTTATCAAACCTTGAGAACTCACACCCTCTTGAAGAGCATTTGACATTTTATAGGTTTGCTGCCAGTAGCCATTAAAGTGTCTGAAATGAGGACACTTTTTTCAAACGATCACAAAATCTTCTCCACTTCGAGTTTTTAGCTGAATTTCTTTATGCATGCCAACAAAAATACAAGGATCACTGCTACTAAAATTGGGGACAAAATGCTTCCTAAAAAAATTTTAAAAAATCTCGAATTGCAAAATGTTTCAAAAATCGTGAAAAATAGAAAACGGGTCGTCTTGCCACGAAACTTCACATGAAGGCTTAGGGGACCATTGTATGAATTTACAAGCCATAAAAATGCCATTGGCAGGTCAGAAACATGAAGATGTGCTTGAACCAACCTACCACCTTTTCGATCCTCGACTTGCGCATCCTGCCTCTCTTGTTGGCTGAGCGCCCGCATGCTCGTTTCATGGGTTGACTTAGGCATATGGAGTTCATCCCCAGTCTAAGTATACGGAGTTCATTCCCAGTCTAAGATCAGATCGGACCGAGGGTTGCGACAGCAGGATCGACAGCACACAAGGGGGACTGGGCCAATCCTCGACTTGCGCATTCTGCCTCTCCGGCTGGCTGAATGCCCGCACGCCTGTTTCATGGGTTGGCTTAGGCATAAGGAGTTTATTCCATGTCTAAGCCCCAGTCAGACCGAGGGTTGTGGCAGCGGGACCTGCAGCACGTAGAGGGGGACCGAACCGATCCCTGGCTTGCGCATTATGCCTCTCCGGCCGGCTCAGCACCCGCTCGCTCGTTTCATGGGTTGACTTAGGCGTACGAAGTTCATTCCCAGTCTAAGATCAGACCAGACTGAGGGTTGCGGTAGTAGGATCGACAGCACGTAGGGGGGACCGAGCTGATCCCCGACTTGCGCATTCTACCTCTCTGGCCAACTGAGCGCCCGCACGTTCGTTTCATGGGTTGGCTTAGGCATACGAAGTTCATTCCATGTCTAAGCATACGGAGTTCATTCCCAGTCTACGATCGGGCTGGACTGAGGGTTGCAATAGTAAGACCAGTAGCAGGATGGGCAGCAAGCGAGGAGGGACTGAGCTGATCCTCAGTTTGTGCGATCGGACCGGACTGAGGGTTGCGGCAGCACGCAGGGGGACCGGGCCGATCCTCAGCTTGCGCATTCTGCCCTCTGATCGACTGAGCACCCTGCACGTCCGTTTGATGGGTTGGCTTAGGCATAGGGAGTTCATTGCATGTCTAAGCCCCAGTTGAACCGAGGGTTGTGGTAGCGGGACTGACAACACATAGAGGGGGACCGGGCCGATCCCTGACTTGCTCATTATGCCTTTTCAGTCGGCTTAGCACCCGCACGCTCATTTTGTGGGTTGACTTAGGCTTACGAAGATCATTCCCAGCCTAAGATCGAACCGGACCTAGGGTTGTGGCAGTAGGATTGACAGCACGTAGGGGGGACCGGGCCAATCCCTGGCTTACGCATTCTGCCTCTCTGACCGACTGGCGGCCGCACGCTTATTCCATGGGTTGGCTTAGGCATACAGAGTTCATTCCATGTCTAAGCATACGGAGTTCATTCTCAGTCTAAGATCAGACCGGACCGAGGGTTACGACAGTAGGATCGGTAGCATGCAAGGGGGGATCGAGTCGATACCCGGCTTGTGCATTCTGCCTCTCTAGCCGGTTGCGCACCAGCACGCTCATTTCGTGGGTTGGTTTAGGCATACGGAGTTCATTCCATGTCTAAGCCCCAACCGGACTGAGGGTTGTGGCAGCAGGACCGATAGCGGGATCGACAGCACATAGAGGGGGACCGTACTGATCCCCGGCTTACGCATTATGCCTCTTCGGCCGGCTGAGTGCCTGCACGCTCGTTTCATGGGTTGACTTAGGCATACGGAGTTCATCCCCAGTCTAAGCATACAGAGTTCATTCCCAGTCTAAGATCGGACCGGACCGAGGGTTGCGGCAGTAGGATCGGTAGCACGCAGGGGGACTGGGTAGGTCTCCGACTTACGCATTCTGCCTCTCCCGGCGGCTGAGCACCCGCACGCCCGTTTCATGGGTTGGCTTAGGCATAGGGAATTGATTCCATGTCTAAGCCCAAGTCGGACCGAGGTTGTGGTAGCGGGACCAGTAGCACGCAGAGGGGGACCGGGGCGATCTCTGACTTGTGCATTATGCCTTTTCGGTCAGCTCAGTGACCGCACGCTCGTTTCGTGGGTTGACTTATGCATACAGAGTTCATTCCCAGTCTAAGATCGAATTGGACCGAAGGTTGCGGTAGCAGGATCGGTAGTACGCAGGGGGGGACCAGGCCGATCCTCGACTTACACATTCTACCTCTCCGGCCAGCTGAGCACCCGCACGCTCGTTTCGTGGGTTGGCTTAGGCATACAGAGTTCATTCCATGTCTAAGCCCCAGTCGGACCAAGGGTTGTGGACTCAAGACCGACAGCGGGATCGGCAGCACGTAGAGGGGGATCGGACTGATCCTCGACTTACGCATTATGCCTCTCCGGTTGGCTAAGTGCCCGCACGCTCGTTTCATGGGTTGACTTCGGCATACGGAGTTCATCCCTAGTCTAAGCATATGAAGTTCATTCTCAGTCTAAGATCAGACCGGACCGAGGGTTACGGCAGCAAGATCAGCAGCACGCACGGGGGACCGGGCTGATCCCCGACTTGCGCATTTTACCTCTCCGACTGACTGAGCGGCCGCACGCCCGTTTCATATGTTGGCTTAGGCATCGAGAGTTCATTCCATGTCTAAGCCCCCGCCAGACCGAGGTTTGTGCCAGCGGGACCAACAGCACACAGAGGGGATCGGGCCGATCCTCAGCTTGCGCATTATGCCTCTTCGGTCGGCTCAGCACCCACACACTCGTTTTATGGGTTGACTTATGCATACGGAGTTCATTCCCAGTCTAAGATCAGACCGGACCAGGGGTTGTGACAGTAGGATTGACAGCACGCAGGGGGACTGGTCTGATCCTCAACTTGCATATTCTGCCTCTCCGGCCAGCTGAGCGCTCGTGCGCTCGATTCGTGGGTTGGCTTAGGCATACAGAGTTCATTCCATGTCTAAGCCCCAGTCGGACAGAAAGTTGTGGCAATAAGACTGACAACGGGATCGACAGCATGCAGAGGGGGACCAAGCTGATCCCCGACTTGCGCATTATGCCTCTCCGGCCGGCTGAGCGCTTGCACGCTCATTTCATGTGTTGACTTAGGCATACGAAGTTCATCCCTAGTCTAAGCATACGAAGTTCATTTCCAATCTAAGATCGGACCAAACCGAGGGTTGCGTCAGTAGGATCGGTAGCACGTAGGGGATACCGAGCCGATCCCCGACTTGCACATTTTGCCTCTCTGATCGGTTAAGCACCCGCACACCCGTTTCGTGCGTTGGTTTAGGGATAGGGAGTTCATTCCATGTATAAGCCCTAATCGGACCGAGGGTTGTGGTAGCGGGATAGGTAGTATGCAGAGGCGGATCGGGTCGATCCTCAGCTTACGTATTATGCCTCTTCGGTCGGCACAACATCCGAACACTCGTTTCATGGGTTGACTTATGCATACGGAGTTTTTTTCTAGTCTAAGATCAGATCGGATCAAGGGTTACGGTAGTAGGATCTACAGCACGCAGGGGGGACCAGGCTGATCCCCGACATGCACATTTTGCCTCTCCAGCCGGCTTAGTGCCCGCACGCTCGTTTTGTGGGTTTGCTTATGCATACGGAGTTCATTCCATGTCTAAGCCCAGGTCGGACCAAGGGTTGTGGTAGTAGGACCGACAGCGGGATCGACAGCACGTAGAGGGGGATTAGGCTGATCCCAGGCTTGACATTATGCCTCTCTGACTGGTCTCTCCTATCGGCTGAGCACCCGCACACTCAGTCTAAGTATACGAAGTTCATTCCATTCTAAGATCGGATCGGATCGAGGGTTGCAGCAGCAGGATCAGCAGCACGCAGGGGGGACTGAGCCAATCTCTGACCTGCGCATTCTTCCTCTCCCGGGGACTGAGCGCCCGCACGCCCATTTCATGGGTTGGCTTAGGCATAGGGAGTTCATTCCTTGTCTAAGCCCCAGCTGGACCGAGGGTTGTGGTAGCGGGACCGGCAGCACGTAGAGGGGGACCGGGCTGATCCGGGCCAGGGGGTGCACGCACATGATGTGCGATGGGTGCTGGTACTTAGCCCTTATATTGGTCCCCTATCCCTCATCAAACCTCGAGAACTCACACCCCCTTAAAGACCATTTGAGATTTTATAGGTTTGCTGCCAGTAGCCATGAAAGTGTCTGAAATAGGGACACTTTTTTGAAACAGTCACAAAATCTTCTCCTTTTCAAATTTTTAGCTAAATATTTTTATGCATGCCAATAAAAATACAAGGATCATCTCTACCAAATTTAGGGACAAAACTCTCTCTAAAAAAATTTTAAAAAATCCCGAACTGTAGAAAGTTTCAAAAATCTTAAAAAATAGAAAACGGGTCGTCTTGCCACGAAACTTCACATGAAGGCTTAGGGGACCGTTGTATGAATTTACAAGCCATAAAAATGGCATTGGCATGGCAGAAATATGAAGATGTGCATGAACCCACCTACCACCCGCTCGATCCCCGACTTGCGATCCTGCCTTTCTGGTCGGCTGAGCGCCTACACACCCATTTCATGGGTTGGCTTAGGCATAGGGAGTTCATTCCATGTCAAAGCCCCAGCCGGACCGAGGGTTGTGGCAGCAGGACCGACAGCATGCAGAGGTGGACCGAGCCGATCCCCGACTTGCACATTATGCCTTTCCGGCCAGCTTAGTGCCCGCACGCTCGTTTCATGGGTTGACTTAGGCATACGAAGTTCATTCCTAGTCTAAGATCGGATCGAACTGAGGGTTGCGATAGCAGGATCGATAGCACGTAGGTGGGGACTGGGCTGATCCCTAGCTTGTGCATTTTGCCTCTTCGACCAACTGAGCACCCACACGCACGCTCGTTTCATGGGTTGGCTTAGGCATATGGAGTTCATTCCATGTCTAAGCATACGGAGTTCATTCCCGTCTAAGATCAGACCAAACCGAGGGCTGCGATAGCAGGACCAGTAGTAGAATCGACAGCACATAGGGGGGCACTGGGTTGATCCCTGGCTTACGCATTCTGCCCCTCCGACTGGCTGAGCGCCCTCACGATCATTTCGTGGGTTGGCTTAGGCATACGGAGTTCATTCCAAGTCTAAGCCCCAGCTGGATCGAGGGTTGTGGCAACAGGATTGGTAGCGGGACCGGCAACACGCAGAGGGGGATCGAGCTGATCCCCGACTTGCGCATTATGCCCTTCGGCCAACATTTTCGACCGGCTACGCACCCGCGCGCTCATTTCATGGGTTGACTTAGGCATACGGAGTTAATCCCCAGTCTAAGCATATGGAGTTCATTCCCAGTGTAGGATCAGATCGAGTGTTACGGCAATAGGATCGACAGCAACTAGGGGGGACCGAACCGATCCTTGACTTGTGCATTCTGCCTCTCCTGCTGGCTGACTACCCGCCCACCCGTTTCATGGGTTGGCTTAGGCATAGGGAGTTCCTTCCATGTCTAAGCCCCAGCCAAACCGAGGGTTATGGTAGTTGGACCAGCAGCACGTAGAGGGGGACCGGGTCGATCCCCGGCTTGCACATTATACTTCTTCGGTTGGCTCAGCACCCGCACGCTCGTTTCATGGGTTGACTTATGCATACAGATTTCATTCCCAGTCTATGATCAGACCAGACCGAGGGTTGTCGCAGCAGGATCGATAGCACGTAGGGGGGACCGGGCCGATCCTCGGCTTGCGTATTCTACCTCTCCGATCGACTGAATGCTCGCACGCTCATTTTTTGGGTTGGCTTAGGCATACGGAGTTCATTCCACGTCTAAGCCCCAGCCAGACCGAGGGTTGTGGTAGCAGGACCGATAGCGCGATCGGTAGCATATAGAAGGGGACCGGGCTGATCTCAGCTTGCACATTATGCCTTTTCGATCGGCCTCTCCGACCGGCTGAGCGCCCGCACGCTCATTTCATGGGTTGACTTAGGCATACGAAGTTCATCCCCAGTCTAAGCATATGGAGTTCATTCCCAGTCTAAGATCGGATCGGACCGAGGGTTGCGACAACAGGATCGACAGCACGTAGGGGGGACCAGGCCGATTCCCGACTTACGCATTCTGCCTCTCCGATCGGCTCAGCACCTGCACACCCGTTTCATGGGTTGGCTTAGGCATAGGGAGTTCATTCCATGTCTAAGCCCGAGTCGGATTGAAGGTTGTGGCAGCGGGACCGACAGCACACAGAAGGGGACCGCGCCGATCCCCGGCTTGCGCATTATGCCTCTCTAGTCGGTTGGGCACCCGCACGCTTGTTTCGTGGGTTGGCTTAGGCATACGGAGTTCATTGCATGTCTAAGCATACGGAGTTCTTTCCCCATCTAAGATTTTAAGCCACGGTGCACATGATGGGCTCGGGCATGTGCTGGTGCCGTATTTTTTTTGCCCGGGGCACCATCGTCAGAGCGTCACCGGAGAGCCTAACCGACGGCATTGGGGGTTCCGGTGATTGGGGGGTCGGGGGGTGTGCGCACATGATGTGCGATGGTTGCTGGAACTTGGCCCTTATATTTGGCCCCCTATCCCTCATCAAACCTCGAAAACTCCCACCCCCTTAAAGAGCATTTGAGATTTTATAGGTTTGCTGCTAGTAGCCATTTAAGTGTCTTAAATGGGGACACTTTTTTCAAATGGTCACAAAATATCCTCCACTTTTTTTAAACGGTCACAGAATTTTTTTTTGCATGCCAAAAAAAAAAGGGATCAACTCTACCAAATTTGGGGACAAAACTCTTTCAAAAATATTTTAAAAAATCTCGAATCACAAAAAGTTTTAAAAATCGTGAAAAATAGAAAACGGGTCGTCTTGCCACGAAACTTCACATGAAGGCTTAGGGGACCATTGTATGAATTTACACGCCATAAAAATGGCATTGGCATGGCAGAAATATGAAGATGTGCTTGAACCCACCTGCCACCCGTTTGATCCCCGACTTACGCAACCTGCCTCTTTGGTTGGCTGAGCACCCACACGGTCGTTTTGTGGGTTGACTTAGGCATACGGAGTTCATCCCCAGTCTAAGCATACGAAGTTCATTCCTAGTCTAAGATCAGACTGGACCGAGGGTTGCGGTAGCAAGATCGGCAGCACGCAGGGGGGAACGGGCCGATCCCCGGCTTGCGGATTCTGCCTCTCCGGTCGGCTGAGCACCCGCACACCCATTTCGTGGGTTGGCTTAGGCATAGGGAGTTAATCCCATGTCTAAGCCCTAGCTAGACCGAGGGTTGTGGCAGCAAGACCGGCAGCATGCAGAGGGATCCTCGGTCGATCCCCGGCTTACGCGTTATGCCTCTCTGGTCGGCTCAGTGCCCGCACGCTCGTTTCGTGGGTTGACTTAGACATATGGAGTTAATTCCCTGTCTAAGATCGGACCGAACTGAGGGTTGCGGTAGCAGGATCGACAGCACGTAGGGGGGACCGGGCTGATCCCCGGCTTGCGCATTATGCCTCTCCGGTAGACTGAATGCCCGCACGCTTGTTTTGTGGGTTGGCTTAGGCATACAGAGTTCATTCCATGTCTAAGCATGCGGAGTTCATTCACAGTCTAAGATTTTGAGCCATGGTACACATGCTAGGCTCGGGCATGTGCTGGTGCCGCATTTTTTTTGCTCGGGGCACCATCACCGAACCATCACCGGAGAGCCTATCCGATAGCATTGGGGGTTCCAGCAATTGGGGGGGCCGGGAGGTGTGCGCACATGATGTGCGATGGGTGCTGGTACTTGGCCCTTATATTGGCCCCCTATCCCTCATCACTCCTCGAGAACTCACACCCCCTTAAGGAGCATTTGAGATTTTATAGGTTTGCTGCCAGTAGCCATTAAAGTATCTGAAATAGGGACACTTTTTTCAAACGGTCACAAAATCTTCTCCACATCGAGTTTTTAGCTGAATTTTTTTGTGCATGCCAACAAAAATACAAGGATCACCTCTACGAAATTTGGGACAAAACTCTTTCTAAAAAAATTTTAAAAAATCCTAAACCGAAAAAAGTTTTGAAAATCGAGAGAAATAGAAAACGGGTCGTCTTGCCACGAAACTTCACATGAAGGCTTAGGGGACTATTGTATGAAATTACAAGCCATAAAAATGGCATTGGCAGGGCAGAAATATGAAGATGTGCTTGAACCCACCTACCACCCGTTCGATCCCCGGCTTGTGCATCGTGCCTCTCTGGTCGATTGAGCACCCACACGCTCGTTTCGTGGGTTGACTTAGGCATACGGAGTTCATCCCCAGTCTAAGCATACGAAGTTCATTCCCAGTCTAAGATCAAACTAGATCAAGGTTTGTGGCAACAGGATTGGCAGCATGCAGGGGGGACCGGGTCGATCCCCGACTTGGGCATTCTGCCTCTCCAGTCGACTGAGTGCCTACACGCTCATTTCGTGGGTTGGCTTAGGCATAGGGAGCTCATTCCATGTCTAAGCCTGAGTCGGATCAAGGGTTGTAGCAGTGGGACTGACAACACGTAGAGGAGGATCGGGCCGATCCTCGGTTTGCACATTATGCCCCTCCGACCGGTTCAGCACCCGCACACTCATTCATGGGTTGACTTAGGCATACAAAGATCATTCCCAGTCTAAGATCAAACCAGACCGAGGGTTGTGACAGCAAGATCGACAACATGCAGGGGGGACCAGGTTAATCCTCGGCTTGCGCATTCTGCCTCTCCGGCTGGCTGAGTGCCCGCACGCTCATTTCATGGGTTGGCTTAGGCATACGGAGTTCATTCCCAATTTAAGATCGGACGAGATCGAGGGTTGAGGTAGTAGGACCAGCAGTAGGATCGGCAGCACACAAGGGGGGATCAGGCCAATCCCCGGCTTACGCATTCTACCTCTCCGGCCGCACACTCGTTTCATGGGTTGGCTTAGGCATACAGAGTTCATTCTGTGTCTAAGCCCCAACCGAACTGAGGGTTGTGGCAGTAGGACCGACAGCGAGATCGATAGCACGTATAGGGGGACCGGGCTGATCCCTGGCTTGTGCATTATGCCTCTTCGACCAGCTGAGGGCCCACATGCTTGTTTCATGGGTTGACTTAGGCATACGAAGTTCATCCCTAATCTAAGCATATGGAGTTCATTCCCAGTCTAAGATTGGACCAGACTGAGGGTTGCGATAGCAGGATCGGCAGCACGCAGGGGGGATCGGGTCGATCCTCGGCTTGCGCATTCTGCCTCTCCGATTGGCTGAGCACCCGCACGCTCGTTTTGTGGGTTGGCTTAGGCATACGGAGTTGATTCCCAGTCTAAGATTAGACCGGACCGAGGCTTACGGTAGCAGGATCGATAGCACGCAGGAGGGACTGGGTTGATCCCCAGCTTGGACATTCTGCCTCTCCAGTCGGCTGAGCACCCGCACGCTCATTTCATGGGTTGGCTTAGGCATGCGGAGTTCAATCCATGTCTAAGCATACGGAGTTCATTCCCAGTCTAAGATTTTGAGCCACGGTGCCGTATTTTTTTCACCCGGGGCATTTCGTGGGTTGACTTAGGCATATGGAGTTCATCCCCAGTCTAAGCATACGGAGTTCATTCTCAGTCTAAGATCAGACCAGACTGAGGTTTGCGATAGCAGGATCAGCAGCATGCAGAGGGGACCAGGTCGATCCCCGGCTTGCACATTCTTCCTCTCTGGCTGGCTGAGCGCCCGTACGCTCGTTTTGTGGGTTGGCTTAGGCATAAGGAGTTCATTCCATGTCTAAGCCCCAGTCAGATCGAGGGTTATGGTAGGGGGATTGATAGCACACAGAGGGGGATCAGGTCAATCCCCGACTTGCGCATTATGCCTCTCCGGTTGGCTTAGCGCCCGCACGCTCGTTTCGTGGGTTGACTTAGGCATACGGAGTTCATTCCCAGTCTAAGATCAGACCAGATCGAGGGTTGCGGCAGTAGGATCGGAAGCACACAGTGGGGATCGGGCCGATCCTCGACTTGTGCATTCTACCTCTCCGGTCGACTGAGCGCCCATATGCCCGTTTCGTGGGTTGGCTTAGGCATAGGGAGTTCATTCCATGTCTAAGCCCTAGTCGGACCGAGGGTTGTGGTAGCGGGACCGATAACACGCTCGTTTCGTGGGTTGACTTAGGCATACAGAGTTCATTCAAAGTCTAAGATCAAACCAGACTGAGGGTTGCGGCAGTAGGATCGACAGTACGCTAGGGGGACTGGGCCGATCCCCAACTTACGCATTCTGCCTCTTCGACTGACTGAGCGCCCGTACGCTCGTTTCTTGGGTTGGCTTAGGCGTACGGAGTTCATTCCATGTCTACGCATCTGGAGTTCATTCCCAGTCTAAGATCAGACCAGACCGAGGGCTGCAGTAGTAGGATCGGCAGCATGCAGGAGGGATCGGGTCGATCCTCGGCTTGCACATTCTACCTCTCCGGCCGGCTGAGTGCCCCCATGCTCGTTTCATCGGTTGGCTTAGGCATACAGAGTTTATTCCATGTCTAAGCCCCATCCGGATTGAGGGTTGTGGCAACAGGACCGGCAGCGGGATCGACAGCACGCAGAGGGGGATCGGGCTGATCCTCGACTTATGCATTATGCCTCTTCGGTCGGCTGAGCACCCGCACGCTCGTTTTGTGGGTTGACTTAGGCACACAGAGTTCATCCCTAGTCTAAGCATACAGAGTTCATTCCTAGTCTAAGATCGGACTGGACCGAGGGTTGCGGCAGTAGGATAGGCAGCACGCAGGTAGACCAAGCTGATCCCTGGCTTGAACATTCTGCCTCTCTGGCCGACTGAGCGCCCGCACGCCTATTTCGTGGGTTGGCTTAGGCGTAGGAGTTCATTCCATGTTTAAGCCCCAGCCGGACCGAGGGTTGTGGCAGCGGGACAGACAGTATGTAGAGGGGGATCGGGTCGATCCCTGGCTTACGCATTATGCCTCTTCGGTTGGCTCAGCGCTCGCACGCTCATTTCGTGGGTTGACTTATGCATATAGAGTTCATTCCCAGTCTAAGATCGGACCGGACCGAGGGTTGCAGTAGCAGGATCGACAGCACGCAGGGGGGACCGGGCCAATCCCCAGCTTGCGCATTCTGCCTCTCCAGTCGGCTGAGCGCCTGTCCGCCCATTTCATGGGTTGGCTTAGGCATAGGGAGTTCATTGCATGTCTACGCCCTAGCCAGACCGAGGGTTGTGGCAACGGGATCGACAGCACGCAGAGGAGGACCAGGCCGATCCCCGACTTGCGCATTATGCCTCTCCAACTGGCTCAGCGCCCGTACGCTCATCTCGTGGGTTGACTTAGGCATACGGAGTTCATTCCTAGTCTAAGATCGGACCAGACCGAGGGTTGCGGCAGTAGGATTGATAGCACGCAGGGGGGATTTGGTCGATCCCCGACTTGCGTATTCTGCCTCTCCGACCAACTGAGCACCCGCACGCTCGTTTCCTGGGTTGGCTTAGGCATACGGAGTTCATTCCATGACTAAACATACGGAGTTCATTCCCAGTCTAAGATAGGACCGGACCGAGGGTTGCGGTAGCAGGACCAGCAACAGGATCGATAGCATACAGGAGGGATCGAGCCGATCCTCGGCTTACGCATTCTGCCTCTCCGACAGGTTGAGTGCCCGCACGCTCATTTCATGGGTTAGCTTAGGCATACAGAGTTCATTCCATGTCTAAGCCCAAGTCGAACTGAGGGTTGTGGTAGCAGGACTGGCAGTAGGATCGACAGCACATAGAGGGGGATCGGACTGATCCTTGGCTTGCGCATTATGCCTCTCCAGCGGGCTAACTTCCCGCACGCTCGTTTCATGGGTTGACTTAGGCATACGGAGTTCATCCCCAGTCTAAGCATACAGAGTTCATTCCCAGTCTAAGATCGGACCGGATCGAGGGTTGCGGCAGTAGGATCGACAGCACGTAGGGGGGACCGGGCTGATCCTCGACTTGCGCATTCGGCCTCTTCGATCAGATGAGCGCCTGCACGCTCGTTTTGTGGGTTGGCTTAGGCATACGGAGTTCATTCCATGTCTAAGCATACGGAGTTCATTCCCAGTCTATGATTTTGAGCCACGGTGCATGTGCTGGTGCTACATTTTTTTTGCTCGGGGTACCATCGTTGGAGCATCACCGGAGAGCCTAACCGACAGCATTGGGGGTTCCAACGATTGGGGGGCCTAGGGGATGTGCGTACATGATGTACGATGGGTGCTGGTACTTGTGTCACGGGCTCCAACCTTAGACTCAGAAATCGTGCGGCCTTAGGCTTGGAATCTCTTCCTTTATGCCTAAGTCAGCCTAAAACACAAGCATACGGGCACTAGAACAATGGGAAGGGTTAATTACGCAACTTAAAGAGAAACAGGATAAGAAGGTAGAATTTTGGAAATGCTCTTGTATTCACTGAAACAGAAGTGTTTGATGGTGTACAAATGAGGGAGGAGTAGCCCTTTATTTATAATTGAGGCTCCAGCTTACACTTAATGGCAATATCCCTAGAATAAAGGCTAAAATCATGGGATTATATAGATTACAATCAATCAGGATGCTAACTCCTGATTTTCAGGGTCAACCAAATCTATCAGGATGCTACTGCTGATCCTGCCTACTTCCAGAAGCTTTCCTTGCGTGTCCAGCACCTTGGGCCCTTTTGGATGTGGTGCAGGCAGCTTGTATGCCAGGCCTTGGTCTCACGGGCTGGCCTGCAAGTTGGGTGGGCATTTTGAACTCATTTGCTAGGCTTTGCACGCAAATACCCGTTAGCACGCCTAGTCTACGGGCCTCAACCTTTGGCTCGCCTGCTAGTGCACCTGATGTGCCTAGCGTGCCCTTCCAGGGCATGACATTCTCCCCCACCTAATTGCACAATGCCCTCGTTGCATCTTCTTCATGGTACTGCCTATTCTGGTCCCCGAACTACCATAAGTCATCTGCTGGTTCCCAGCTCACCTTACTATCTTGAAGTCCCTTCCAACGCACCAAGTACTCTTGTCTTGGCTGATAGTTCTTCCGTCTCACCTCCCGATTAGCTATGATGATGTAGACCTCCTTCTCATATGAGGCCCTTGCTCCCAATGGTGCACGCTTTGACTCTGTCTGTCTTGGATCTCCCTCATCCTCATGGAACGACTTGACTATGCTCACATGGAACACCAGGTGTACCCTCAACTTGGGTGGCATATCCAGCTTGTAGGCAACCTTGCCTACCCTCTTGACTACTCAAAAAGGTCCCTCATACCTCCAAACTAGGCCTTTGTGTAGCCCTCTATGGCGCACAATGGGATGCAGCTTCACCAACACCAAGTCTCCAACCTGGAACTGCATGTCCCACCTATTTTGGTCTGCCCACCTATCTTGGCCGCCTTATGTAGACAAACTCTAGCCAAGTCAGTTTGCTCCTGCCATGCCTTGGCAAACTTGTATGCTATTGGATTCGGCCCTGTATAACCTACAGCAATCAAACCGGGTGTTAGTGGTTGTTGCCCTGTCACAACCTTAAATGGGCTCTGGTTCGTTGCCTCGCTCATTTGCAAGTTGTAGGAAAACTATGCAATATCTAGCAACTTTGGCCATTCCCTTTGTGTGGCACTCACATAGTGCCTGAGGTAGAACTCCAATAGTCCATTCACTCATTCTGTCAGCCCATCGATCTGCGGATGCATGCTGGTGGAAAAGTTTAAGTCTGACCCCAACAGCTTGAACAACACAGTGCAAAACTTGCCCGTGAAACACCTGTCCCGATCACTAACAATGGTCCTCAGCACTCCTCAATACTTAACCATGTTCTTCAGGAACAATCGAGCTGCCTCCTCGACTGGGAACTCCTTGGTTGTTGGAATGAAGATTCCATACTTGGAAAACCTGTCCACCACTACCATGATGCTTCCAAACCCTTCTGCTTTGGGTAGACCGACTATAAAGTCTAGAGAAACACTCTCCCATGGTCGCTCTGGCACTGGCAATGGCTCTAAGAGACCACCTGGTTTCTTGAGCTCCACTTTGTCCTGTTGGCACACAAGACAAGTCTTTACATAGGCCTCCACATCATCCCTCATGTGCGGCCAGTAGTATCGGTCCTCGATCAGCACCAAGGTACGACTCACTTCGGGGTGTCCAGCCCACCTTGAATCATGGCATTCTTGTAAAACTTCCTTGCGGAGCTTCCCGTGCTGCGACACAAACAATCTACTACCCTTGGTGTACAGCAAGCCATCCTGCAACCAAAACCACGTAGTTTTACCTTACTGGGCGTACTCCATCAAAGCTTTGGTTGTAGGATCATGCGCAAGTCCCTCCTTGATGTGCGGCACTAGTGACCCCTCTGGTTGGCTAATGGCAGCAAGGTTAGTCTTCCTACTCAGGGCGTCTGCCACTAGGTTCGCCTGCCCCGGCTTGTACTCCATCTGGAAATCAAATTCCATAAGAAAATCTTGCCATCTTGCCTGCTTGAGGGATAACTTCTTCTGTGTCTGGAAGTAGCTGGTTGCCACACTGTCCATCCTAACCACAAACCTCGACCCCAACAGGTAATGGTGCCAAGTACGTAAGCAGTGCACCACTGCAGTCATCTCCTTCTCTTGGACCATGTACTTGCGCTCAGTCTCGTTCAGCTTCCTGCTCTTGAATGCGACTGGACATCCCTCTTACATCAACACGCCCCCTATGGCAAAGTCTGATGCATCTGTATGCACCTCATATGGCTTGGCATGGTCTGGCAAGGCCAAGACTGGCTCCTCGGTCATAGCCTGCTTCAACCTATCAAAGGCTTCCTGGCACCCTGCGCTCCACTCCCATGCTTTCCCTTTCTTGAGCAAGTCAGTCAATGGCGTGGCTATTGCTGAGTGACCTTTGATGAAGCGCCTGTAGTAGTTGACCAGCCCAAGGAACGATCTCAACTCAGTGACCTTGGCTGGCGGTTGCCACTCCAGGATGGCGTGTATCTTGCCTTCATCCATGCGTATCCTACCACCTCCCACTATGTGGCCAAGGAACGGGATCTCCTGCTGGGTGAATGAGCACTTCTCCCTCTTGACAAACAGCTTGTGTGCCCGTAACACCTCGGACACCTGTCTCAAGTGGTCTACATGCTCTCCCAAAGTTTGGCTGTAGATCACAATGTCATCCAAATAAACCATAACAAACTGATCAAGGAATGACTAAAGTACCTTGTTCATAAGGGTGCAGAATGTTGCTAGGGCATTCGTGAGTTTGAAAGGCATCACCAAGAACTCATACGAACAATACCAAGTGACACATGCTGTCTTTGGCTCATCTCCCTTCGCGATCCTGACTTGATAGTAGCCTGACCTCAAATCCAGCTTGATGAACCACCTTGCGCTCCCAAGTTGATCGAACAAGTCCGTAATGAGTGGGATGGGGTACTTGTTCTTGATGGTCAGCTTGTTCAAAGCTCGATAGTCTATGTACAGTCACAACGACCCATCATGCTTGCACTGAAATAGAACCAGTGCACCATAGGGTGCCTTCGATGGCCTGATGAAGCCAGTATCAACTAACTCTTTGAGCTGCTTCCTCAACTCCTCCAACTCTGGTAGAGACATTCGGTAAGGGGCTCTAGCTGGTGGCTTGGCCTCGGACACCAGCTCGATCTTGTGGTCCACCTCCCTCTTAGGTGGTAGCTTGCTAGGTAGCTTTACGGGCATCACATCCCTAAAGGTCTTCAGCACCTTTAGCACCTCCAAGGGTGACTCGGTCTCCTTCTCCCTTGGCTCATCATATTTCAGGGCTGCCAAGAAGGTGTCTTCTTGTCTGCTTACCGCCTTGGCAAATTGGATGGCTGACACCACCCGTGACCCAACTCCAAACCCTCTCCTCAATGGCACTAGGCATTGGCATCGTGCATCCAAGATGCAAACACAATCGGCAAAAGGCACAAGGAGGGCATTAATCCGAACAAGAAAATCCAACCCAATCACAAACTCATAGTCGTCAAGGGGTATTACCTCAATGGTCTCCTTGCCTTTCCAGTTTCCAAGCTGCAACTCCACTCCCCGCGCTATTCTAATGGCTGGAACTTCATTGGAGTTCACCGTTTTGATGGTACCAATCCCTTTCTGCACCTTTAGTCTGAGCTTCCGGGCTCTATCACCTGAAATAAAAAGATGTGAGGCACCTGTGTCCACCAATGCGCTCACCTTCTGACCCGCAACCATCAGATCCATAAACATCAAGCCCTTTAGCTTGTGGCTCCCCTTACTCTGGATAGCATTGAGCATCAACGACCCAAGCTTTGTTGCCCCTGACTCTGGCTCCTCGTCAGACTCCTTGTCTACAGCAGCCAGCTTTCTCTTCCACGGGTAATTACGCGCTATGTGCCTCCCTCCACATAGGTAGCATGGTAGTGGCTCTTGGTCCCCCTTTGCTTTCCACTTGCCTGCTGGTGGCTTTCTCTCACCATCCTTCGTTGAACGGTCTTGGTCTCCATCCTTGGACTCCCGGTCATGATCCTTCCCCTTGGACTGCTTCTTTCGGTCCCTATCGTCCCTGCCCTTACCCTTGGGCTTGGTAGACTCGAACTTGTTCAGAGGCTTGAACTCTATCAAGGCCTCAATAGTAGTTATGGCTTTAGCCAAGTCATGAACTCCTTTCCTTTGTAGCTCACTCTTCACCTACGGCTTCAGCCCATCCATGAAAGCAAATAAGGCATCCTTCTCGCCTAGATCCGAGATCTATAGCATCAATTCAGAGAATTTTTGGACATACTCCCTTATGTCCCCTTGCTGGCTCAGCTAGCACAACTTTGCTCGCGCCTCATCATCAGCATACTTTGGGTAAAATTGTTCTCTGAACTCCTTTTGAAACTCTGCCCAGGTTCCAATCTTGGCGCTCCCACACCTGACATCATCACACCTGTGCCTCTACCATAATAAGGCTACATCAGTGAGATACATAGCAGCAATGTGACACTTGGCCCTTATATTGGCCCCCTATCCCTCATCAAACCTCGAGAACTCACACCCCTTTAAAGAGCATTTGAGAATTTATAGGTTTGCTGCGAGTAGCCATTAAAGTGTCTGAAATGGGGACACTTTTTTCAAACGATCACAAAATCTTCTCCACTTCGAGGTTTTAGCTGAATTTTTTTGTGCATGCCAAAAAAACTACAAGGATCACCTCTACCAAATTTGGGGACAAAACTCTTTCTAAAAAAATTTTAAAAAATCTCGAACCGCAAAATTTTTTGAAAATCATGAAAAATAGAAAACGGGTCGTCTTGCCATGAAACTTCACATGAAGGCTTAGGGGACCATTGTATGAATTTACAAGCCATAAAAATGGCATTGGCATGGCAAAAATATGAAGATGTACTTGAACCCACCTACCACTCGTTCGATCCCCGGCTTGCGCATCCTGCCTCTCTGGTCGGTTGAGCGCCCGCACGCTCATTTCGTGGGTTGACTTAGGCATACGGAGTTCATCCCCAGTCTAAGCATATGGAGTTCATTCCCAGTCTAAGATCAAACCGGACCGAGGGTTGCGACAGCAGGATCGACAGCACGCAAGGGGGACCGGGCCAATCCCCGACTTACGCATTCTGCCTCTCTGGCCAATTGAGCGCCCGCACGCCCGTTTCGTGGGTTGGCTTAGGCATAGGGAGTTCATTCCACGTCTAAGCATCAGCCAGATCGAGGGTTGTGGCAGCGGGACTGGCAGCATGTAGAGAGGGATCGGGCTAATCCCTGGCTTGCGCATTATGCCTCTCCGGTCGGTTCAGTGCCCACACACTCGTTTCATGGGTTGACTTAGGCATACGGAGTTTATTCCCAGTCTAAGATTGGACCGGTCCGAGGGTTGCAGTAGCAGGATCGACAGTATGCAGGGGGGACCGGGCTGATCCCAAGCTTGCGCATTCTGCTTCTCCGAACGGCTGAGCGCCCGCATGCTCGTTTTATGGGTTGGCTTAGGCATATGGGGTTCGTTCCATGTCTAAGCATACGGAGTTCATTCCCAGTCTAAGATCGGACCGGACCGAGGGTTGTGATAGCAAGACCAGCAGCAGGATTGGCAGCACGTCGGGGGGGATCAGGCCAATCCTCGGCTTACGCATTTTGCCTCTCCGACTGGCTGAGCACTCGCACGCTCATTTCGTGGGTTGGCTTAGGCATACGGAGTTCATTCCATGTCTAAGCCCTAGCCGGATCGAGGGTTGTGGCAGTAGAACTGACAGCAGGATCAGCAGCAGGTAGAGGGGGATTGGGTTGATCCCCGACTTGCGCATTATGCCTCTCAGGCCAACCTCTCCGACTGGCTAAGTGCCCGCACGCTCATTTCGTGGGTTGACTTAGGCATACGAAGTTCATCCCCAATCTAGGCATACGGAGTTCATTCCCAGTCTAAGATCAGATCGGACCAAGGATTGCGGCAGCAAGATCGGCAGCATGCAGGGGGGATCGGGTCAATCCCCGGCTTGCGTATTCTGCCTCTCCAACCGGCTGAGCGTCCGTACGCCCGTTTCATGGGTTGGCTTAGGCATAGGGAGTTCATTCCATGTCTAAGCCCTAGCCAGACCAAGGGTTGTGGCAGCGGGACCGGCAGCACGCAGAGGGGGATCAGGCCGATCGCCGTCTTGTGCATTATGCCTCTCCGACCGACTGAGCGCCCGCACGCTCGTTTCGTAGGTTGGCTTAGGCATACGGAGTTCATTCCATGTCTAAGCATACGGAGTTCATTCCCAGTCTAAGATTTGGAGCCACAGTGCACATGCTGGGCTCGGGCTTGTGCTGGTGCCGTATTTTTTTTGCCAGGGCACCATCGCCAGAGCATCGTCGGAGCATCGTCGGAGAGCTTAACCGGTGGTATTGGGGGTTCCAGTGATTGGGGGGGCCAGGGGGTGTGCGCACATGATGTGCGATGGGTGCTGGTACTTGGCCCTTATATTGGCCCCCTATCCCTCATCAAACCTCGAGAACTCACACCCCCTTAAAGAGCATCTGAGATTTTATAGGTTTGCTGCCAGTAGCCATTAAAGTGTCTTAAATGGGGACACTTTTTTCAAACGGTCACAAAATCTTCTCCACTTCGAGTTTTTAGCTGAATTCTTTTATGCATACCAAAAAAAATACAAGGATCGCCTCTACCAAATTTGGGGACAAAATTCTTTCTAAAAAAAGTTTAAAAAATCCCAAACCGTAAAAAGTTTCAAAAATCATGAAAAATAGAAAACGGGTCATCTTGCCACGAAACTTCACATGAAGGCTTAGGGGACCATTGTATGAATTTACACACCATAAAAATGGCATTGGCATGGCAGAAATATGAAGATGTGCTTGAACCCAACTACCACCCATTCGATCTCTAGCTTGCGCATCCTGCCCCTCTGGTCGGCTGAGCGCCAGCACGCTCGTTTCGTGGGTTGACTTAGGCATACGGAGTTCATTCCCAGTCTAACATTGAACTGGACTGAGGGTTGCGGTAGCAGGATCGACAGCACGCAGGGGGGACTGGGTCGATCCTCGGCTTGTGCATTCTACCTTTCTAACTGACTGAGTCCCTGCACGCCTGTTTTGTGGGTTGGCTTAGGCATAGGGAGTTCAGTCCATGTCTAAGCCCCAGCCAGATCGAGGGTTATGGCAGCGGGACTGGCAGCATGGAGAGGGGGACCGGGCCGATCCACGGCTTGCGCATTATGCCTCTTCAGTCGGCTCAGCGCCCGCATGCTCATTTCGTGGGTTGACTTAGGCATACGGAGTTCATTCCTAGTCGAAGCATACGGAGTTCATTCCCAGTCTAATACTTTGAGCCACGGGGCACATGCTGGGCTTGGGCATGTGCTGGTACCGCATTTTTTTCGCCCGAGGCACCATCGCTGGAGCATCGCCGGAGAGCCTAACCAGCGGCATTGGGGGTTCCGGTGCTTGAGGGGGCCGGGGGGTGTGGGCACATGATGTGCGATGGCTGTTGGTACTTGGCCCTTATATTGGCCCCCTATCCCTCATCAAACTTCGAGAACTCACACCCCTTTAAAGAGCATCTGAGATTTTATAGGTTTGCTGCCAGTAGCCATTAAAGTGTCTGAAATGGGGACACTTTTTTCAAACGGTCACAAAATCTTCTCCACTTCGAGTTTTTAGCTGAATTTTTTTATGCATGCAAAAAAAAAAATACAAGGATCATCTCTACCAAATTTGGGGACAAAATTCTTTCTAAAAAAATTTTAAAAAATCCCAAATCGTAAAAAGTTTCAAAAATCGTGAAAAATAGAAAACGGTCATCTTGCCACGAAACTTCACATGAAGGCATAGGGGACCATTGTATGAATTTACACACCATAAATATGGCATTGGCATGGCAGAAATATGAAGATGTGCTTGAACCCACCTACCACTCGTTCGATCTCCAGCTTGCGCATCCTGCCCCTTTGGTCGGCTTAGCGCCCGCACGCTTGTTTCGTGGTTGAGTTAGGCATACGGAGTTCATTCCCGGTCTAAGATTGAACTGGACTGAGAGTTGCAGTAGCAGGATCAGCAGCACGTAGAGGGGGACCAGGCCGATCCCCGGCTTGCGCATTATGCCTCTTCAGTCGGCTCAGCGCCCGTATGCTCATTTCGTGGGTTGACTTAGGCATACGGAGTTCATTCCTAGTCGAAGCATACAGAGTTCATTCCCAGTCTAATATTTTGAGCCACAATGCACATGCTGGGCTCGGGCATGTGCTGGTGCCGTATTTTTTTCACCCGGGGCACCATCGTTGGAGCATCGCCGGAGAGCTTAACTGGTGGCATTGGGGGTTCCGACGATTGGGGGGGCTGGAGGGGTGTGCTTACATGATGTGCGATGGTTGCTGGTACTTGGCCCTTATATTGGCCCCCTATCCCTCATCAAACCATGAGAACTCACACCCCCTTAAAGAGCATTTGAGATTTTATAGGTTTGCTGCCAGTAGCCATTAAAGTGTCTGAAATGGGGACACTTTTCTCAAACGGTGACAAAATCTTCTCCACTTCGAGTTTTTAACTGAATTTTTTTTTGCATGCCAACAAAAATACAAGGATCACCTCTACCAAATTTGGGGACAAAACATTTTCTAAAAAAATTTTAAAAAATCTTGAACCGTAAAAAGTTTTAAAAATCGTGAAAAATAAAAAACGGGTCGTCTTGTCATGAAACTTCACATGAAGGCATAGGGGACCATTGTATGAATTTACAGGCCATAAAAATGGCATTGGCATGGCAAAAATATGAAGATGTGCTTGAACCCACCTACCACCTGTTCGATCCCCGGCTTACGCATCCTACCTCTCTGGTCGGCTGAGCGTCCGCACGCTCATTTCATGGGTTGACTAAGGCATATGGAGTTCATCCCCAGTCTAAGCATACGGAGTTCATTCCCTATCTAAGATCGGATCGGACCGAAGGTTACGGCAGCAGGATCGACAGCACGCAGGGGGACCGAGCCGATCCTCGGCTTGCGCATTCTGCCTCTCCGACGAGTTGAGCGCCCACACGCGCATTTCGTTGGTTGGCTTAGGCATAGGGAGTTCATTCCATGTCTAAGCCCCAGCCGGACTGAGGGTTGTGGCAGCGGGACCTACAGCACGCAGAGGGGGACCGGGTCGATCCCCGGATTGCGCATTATACCTCTCCGGCTGGCTCAGTGCCCGAACGCTCGTTTTATGGGTTGACTTAGGCATACTGAGTTCATTCCCAGTCTAAGATCAGACCAGACCGAGGGTTGCGATAGCAAGATCGACAGCATGCAAGGGGGGACCAGGCTGGTCCTCGGCTTACAGATTCTACCTCTCGGTCGGTTGAGTGCCCGCACGCTCGTTTCGTGGGTTGGCTTAGGCATAGGGAGTTCATTCCATGTCTAAGCCCAGTCGGACTGAGGGTTGTGGCAACGGGACCGACACACACAGAGGGGGATCGGATCGATCCCCGGCTTGCACATTATGCCTCTCCGGCCGGCTCAGCGCCCGAACGCTCATTTCATGGGTTGACTTAGGCATACAGAGTTCATTCCCAGTCTAAGATCGGATCAGATCGAGGGTTGCGACAGCAGGATCAACAGGATGCAGGGGGGACCAGGCTAGTCCTCGACTTACGCATTCTACCTCTTTGGCCAGCTGAACGCCCGCACGCTCGTTCCGTGGGATGGCTTAGGCATACGAAGTTTATTCCATGTGTAAGCATACGAAGTTCATTCTCAGTCTAAGATCAGACCAGACCAAAGGTTGCACCAGCAGGACCAGTAGCAGGATCTGCAGCATGCAGGGGGGACCGGGTCGATCCTTGACTTACGCAATCTGCCTCTCCGACCGGTTGAGCACCGCACACCCGTTTCGTGGGTTGGCTTAGGCATAGGGAGTTCATTCCACGTCTAAGCCCTAGCCTGACTGAGGGTTGTAGCAACGAGACTGGTAGCACGCAGAAGGGGACCAGGCCGATCCCCGACTTGTGCATTTTGCCTCTTCGATCGGTTGACCGCCCGCACGCTCATTTCGTGGGTTGGCTTAGGCATACAGAGTTCATTCCACGTCTAAGCATACGGAGTTCATTCCCACTCTAAGAGTTTGAGCCACGGTGCACATGCTGGGCTCGGGCATGTGCTGGTGCCACATTTTTTTCGCCCGGGGCACCATCGTCGGAGCATCGTCGGAGAGCCTAACCAGCGGCGTTGGGGGTGCGCACATGATGTACGATGGGTGCTGGTACTTGTCCCTTATATTGGCCCCCTATCCCTCATCAAACCTCGAGAACTCACACCCCCTTAAAGAGCATTTGAGATTTTATAGGTTTGCTGCTAGTGGCCATTAAAGTGTTTGAAATTGTGTCACTTTTTTCAAACGGTCACAAAATCTTCTCAACTTCGAGTTCTTAGCTGAATGTTTTTTTTCATACCAATAAAAATACAAGGATCACCTATACCAAATTTGGGGACAAAACTCTTTCTATAAAAATTTTAAAAAATCCCAAACCGAAAAAAGTTTCAAAAATCATGAAAAATAGAAAATGGGTCATCTTGCCACGAAACTTCACATGAAGGCATAGGGGACCATTGTATGAATTTACAAGCCATAAAAATGGGATTGGCATGGCAGAAAGATGAAGATGTGCTTGAACCCACCTACCACCCCTTCGATCCCCGGCTTGCGCATCCTGCCTCTCTGGTCGGCTGAGCAGCCGCACGCTCGTTTCATGGGTTGACCTAGGAATACGAAGTTGATCCCTAGTCTAAGCATACAGAGTTCATTCCCAGTCTAAGATGAGACCGGACCAAGGGTTGCGACAACAGGATTGGCTGCACGCAGGGGGGACTGGTAGATCCCCGACTTGTGCATTCTGCCTCTCCAGCCGGCTGAGCGCCCGCACACCCGTTTCATGGGTTGGCTTAGGCATAGGGAGTTCATTCCATGTCTAAGAACCAGTCAGACCGAGGGTTGTGACAGCGGGACCAGCAGCACGCAGAGGGGGATCGGGCCGATCCCCGGCTTGCGCATTATGCCTCTCCGACCGGCTCAGCACCCGTACGCTCATTTCGTGGGTTGACTTAGGCATACGAAGTTCATTCCCAGTCTGAGCATACGGAGTTCATTCCCAGTCTGAGCATGGGTTGGCTTAGGCATAGGGAGTTCATTCCCAGTCCGTATGCCTCTCCGACCGGCTCAGCGCCCGAACGTTCATTTTGCCTCTCCGATCGACTGAGCTCCCGCACGCTCGTTTCGTGGGTTGGCTTAGGCATACGGAGTTCATTCCATGTCTAAGCATACGGAGTTTATTCCCAGTCTAAGATCAGATCGGACCGAGGGTTACGGTAGCAGGACCAGCAGCAGGATTTGCAGCACGTAGGAGGGATCAGGCCGATCCTCGACTTACACATTCTGCCTCTCTGATCGGTTGAGCGCCTGCACACTCATTTCTTGGGTTGGCTTAGGTATCAGACTTCATTCCATGTCTAAGCCTCAGTCGGATCGAAGGTTATGGCAGCAGGATCGACAACGGGACTGAGGTTGTGGCAGCATATAGAGGGGGACCGGACTGATCCCCGACTTACATATTATTCCTCTCAGGTCGGCCTCCCCAACCGACTGAGTGCTCGTACGCTTGTTTCGTGGGTTGACTTAGGCATACCGAGTTCATCTCTAGTTAAAGCATACAAAGTTCATTCCCAGTCTAAGATCAGACCAGATTGAGGGTTGCGGTAGCAGGATCTGTAGCATGCAGGGGGGACCGGGCCGATCCTTGGCTTGCGCATTCTACCTCTGTATGCCTTTCCACCCGTACTCTCATGTCGTGGGTTGGCTTAGCCATAGGGAGTTCATTCCATGTCTATGCCCCAGCTAGATAGAGGGTTGTGGCAGTGGGACCGGAAGCACGCAGAGGGGGATTGGGTCAATCCTCGATTGTGCATTATGCCTCTCCGGCTGACTCAACACCCGAACGCTCGTTTCATTGATTGACTTAGGCATACAAAGTTCATTCCCGGTCTAAGATCAGACCAGACCGAGGATTGCGACAGCAGGATCGATAGCATGCAGAGGGAATCGGGCCGATCCTCGACTTGTGCATTTTGCCTCTCCAGTCAGCTAAGCGCCCGCACGCTCGTTTCATGGGTTGGCTTAGACATATGGAGTTCATTCCATGTCTAAGCATACGGAGTTCATTCCCAGTCTAAGATCGGACCAGACTGAGGGTTACGGTAGCAGGACTAGTAGCAAGATCGGCAGCACGCAGAGGGAGACTGGGCCGATCCTCGGCTTACGCATTCTACCTCTCCGACCGACCTCTCTAGCCGGTTGAGCGTCCGCACACTCGTTTCATGGGTTGACTTAGGCATACAGAGTTCATCCCTAGTCTAAGCATATGGAGTTCATTTCCAGTCTAAGAGTTTGAGCCACGGTGCACATACTGGGCTCGAGCGTGTGCTGGTGCCATATTTTTTTCACCTGAGGCACCATCGTCGGAGCTTCGTCGAAGAGCCTAATCGGCGGCATTAGGGGTTCCAGCAATTGGGGGGCCTGAGGGTGTGCGCACATGATGTACGATGGGTGCTGCTACTTGGCCCTTATATTGGCCCCCTATCCCTCATCAAACCTCGAGAACTCACACCCTCTTAAAGAGCATTTGAGATTTTATAGGTTTGCTGCTAGTAGCCATTAAAGTGTCTGAAATGGGGACACTTTTTTCAAATGATCATAAAATCTTCTCCACTTCGAGTTTTTAGCTGAATTTTTTTGTGCATGCCAACATAAATATAAGGATCACCTCTACCAAATTTGGGGACAAAACTAAAAAATTTTAAAAATCTCGAACCTCAAAAAGTTTTAAAAATCGTGAAAAATCGAAAATGGGTCATCTTGCCATGAAACTTCACATGAAGGCGTAGGGGACCATTGTATGAATTTACAAGCCATAAAAATGGCATTGGCATGGCAGAAATATGAAGATGTACTTGAACCCACCTACCACCTGTTCGATCCCCAGCTTACGCATCCTACCTCTCTAGTCGGCTGAGCGTCTGCACGCTCATTTCATGGGTTGACTTAGGCATACGGAGTTCATCCCCAGTCTAAGCATACGGAGTTCATCCCCAGTCTAAGCATATGGAGTTCATTCCTAGTCCAAGATCAGACCGGGTCGAGGGTTGCGACAGTAAGATCAGAAGCACGCAGGGGGGATCGGGCTGATCCTCGACTTACGCATTCTGTTTCTCCAGTCGGTTGAGCACTCGCACACTCGTTTTGTGGGTTGGCTTAGGCATAGGGAGTTCATTCCATGTCTAAACCCCAGCCAGACTGAGGGTTGTGGCAGTGAGACCGATAGCACGCAGAGGCAGGTCGGGCCGATCCCTGGCTTGCGCATTATGCCTCTCCAGCTGGTTCAGTGCTCGAACGCGCATTTCGTGGGTTTACTTAGGCATACGGTGTTCGTTCCCAGTCTAAGATCGGATCGGACCGAGGGTTGTGGCAGCAAGGTCGACAGCAGGCAAGGGGGATCGGGCTGGTCCCTGGCTTGTGCATTCTGCCTCACCGACCGACTGAGCGCCCGTACGCTCATTTCAAGGGTTGGCTTAGGCATACGGAGTTCATTACATGTATAAGCATACGAAGTTCATTCCCAGACTAAGATCGGACCAGACTGAGGGTTGCAGTAGTAGGACCAACAGCAGGATCGTGAGCATGCAGGGGGTGATCGGGCCAATCCCCAGCTTGAACGTTCTGCCTCTCCAACCAGCCTCTCTGACCGACTGAGCGCCCGTACGCTCGTTTCATGGGTTGACTTAGGCATACAGAGTTCATCCCCAGTCTAAGCATACGGAGTTCATTCCCAGTCTAAGATCAAACCAGATCGAGGGTTGGGGTAGCAGGATCGACAGCACGCAGTGGGGATCGGGCTGATCCCCGGCTTGCGCATTCTGCCTCTCCGGCCAGCTGAGCGCCCGCACGCCCGTTTCATGGGTTGGCTTAGGTATAGGGAGTTCATTCCATGTATAAGCCCCAGCCAGATCGATGGTTGTGGCAGCAGGACCAGTAGCATGTAGAGGGGGACCGGGCCGATCCTCATCTTGTCATTCTACCTCTCCGGTCGGCTGAGCGCCCGCACGCTCGTTTTGTGGGTTGGCTTAGGCATACGGAGTTCATTCCAAGTCGAAGCATACGAAGATCATTCCCAGTCTAAGAATTTGAGCCATGGTGCACATGCTGGGCTCAAGCATGTGCTGGTGCCACATTTTTTTCACCTGGGGCACCATCGTCGGAGCATCGTCGGAGAGCCTAACTGGCGGCATTGGGGGTTCCGACGATTGGGGGGCCGGGGGGTGTGTGCACATGATGTGCGATGGGTGCTGGTACTTGGCCCTTATATTGGTCCTTATCCCTCATCAAACCTCGAGAACTCACACCCCCTTAAAGCGCATTTGAGATTTTATAGGTTTGCTGCCAGTAGCCATTAAAGTGTCTAAAATGGGGACACTTTTTTCAAATGGTCACAAAATCTTCTCCACTTCAAATTTTTAGCTGAATTTTTTGTGCATGTGAACACAAATACAAGCATCACCTCCACCAATTTTGGGGATAAAAATCTTTCTAAAAAAATTTTAAAAAATCTCGAACCGCAAAAAGTTTTAAAAATCATGAAAAATAGAAACAGGTTGTCTTGCCACGAAACTTCACATGAAGGTGTAGGGGACCATTGTATGAATTTACAAGCCATAAAAATGGCATTGGCATGGCAAAAATATGAAGATGTGCTTGAACCCACCTACCACCCGTTCGATCCCCTGCATGTGCATCCTGCCTCTCTGGTCGGCTGAGCGTCCGCATGCTCGTTTCGTGGCTTGACTTAGGCATACAGAGTTCATCTCTAGTCTAAGCATATGGAGTTCATTCCAGTCTAAGATCAGATCAGACCGAGGGTTGCGGCAGAAGGATCGGCAGTACGCAGGGGGGACTAGGCCGATCCCCGATTACGCATTCTACCTCTCCGGCCGACTGAGCGCCCGTGCGCTCGTTTCGTGGGCTGGCTTAGGCATACGGAGTTCATTTCGTGTCTAAGCATATGAAGTTCATTTCCAGTCTAAGATCAGATCAGATCGAGGGTAGCGGTAGCAGGACCAGCCGCAGGATAGGCAGCACGCAGGGGGGATCGGGTCGATCCCCAGCTTGCTCATCTGCCTCTCTGGCCGGCTGAGCACCCGCACGCTTGTTGCGGGGGTTGAATTAGGCATACTTAGTTCATCCCCAGTTTAAGCATACGGAGTTCATTCCAAGTCTAAGATCAAATTGGATTGAGGGTTGCGGCAGTAGGATCGATAGCATGCAGGGGGACCGGGTCGATCCCTGGCTTACGCATTCTGCCTCTCCAGCCGACAAAGTGCCCACACGCCCGTTTCATGGGTTGGCTTAGGCATAGGGAGTTCATTACATGTCTAAGCCCCAGTCAGACTGAGGGTTATGGTAGTGGGATCGGCAGCACACAGAGGAGGACCGGGCCGATCCCCGGCTTGCACATTCTGCCTCTCCGACCGGCTGAGCGCCCGCATACGAAGTTCAGTCCATGTCTAAGCATACGGAGTTCATTCCAGTCTAAGAGTTTGAGCCATGGTGCACATGTTGGTTTCAGGACTGTGCTGGTGCCGCATTTTTTTCACACGGGGCACATCGTCGGTGCATCGTCGAAAAGCCTAACCGACAGCATTAGGGGTTGCGACGATTGGGGGGGCCGGGGGGTGTGCGCACATGATGTGCGATGAGTGCTGGTACTTGGCCCTTATATTGGCCCCCTATCCCTCATCAAACCTCAAGAACTCACACCCCCTTAAATAGCATTTGAGATTTTATAGGTTTGCTGCCAGTAGCCATTAAAGTGTCTGAAATGGGGACACTTTTTTCAAACGGTTACAAAATCTTCTCCACTTTGAGTTTTTAGCTTTATTTTTTTGTGCATGCCAAAAAAAATATAAGGATCACCTCTACCAAATTTTGGGACAAAAATCTTCCTAAAAAAATTTTAAAAAATCCCGAACCGTAAAAAGTTTTGAAAATTGTGAAAAATAGAAAACGGGTCGTCTTGCCACGAAACTTCATATGAAGGCTTGGGGGACCATTGTATGAATTCACAAGCCATAAAAATGGCATTGGCATGGCAGAAATATGAAGATGTGCTTGAAACCACCTACATCTCGTTCGATCCCCGACTTCCGTATCCTGCCTCTCTGGTCGGTTGAGCGCCCGCACGGTCGTTTAGTGGGTTGACTTAGGCATACGGAGTTCATCCCCAGTCTAAGCATATGGAGTTCATTCCCAGTCTAAGATCAGACCGGACCAAGGGTTGTAGCAGCAGGATCGACAGCACCTAGGGGGGACTGGGTCGATCCTCGGCTTGCGCATTCTGCCTCTCCGGCTGACTGACCTCCCGCACGCCCGTTTCATGGATTGGCTTAGGCATAGGGAGTTAATTCCATGTCTAAGCCCCAGTCGGATCGAGGGTTGTGGCAGAGGGACCAGCAGCACTTAGAGGAGGATCGAGTCGATCCTCGGCTTGCGCATTATGCCTCTCCAGTCGTCTCAATGCCCACACGCTCGTTTCGTGGGTTGACTTTGGCATACAGAGTTCATTCCCAATCTAAGATCGGACTGGACCGAGGGTTGCGGTAGTAGGATCGACAGCATGCAGGGGGGATCGGGCCAGTCCCTGACTTGCTCATTCTACCTCTCCGACCTGCTGAGCGCCTGCACGCTCGTTTCGTTGGTTGGCTTAGGCATACGGAGTTCATTCCATGTCTAAGCATACGGAGTTCATTCCATGTCTAAGATCAGACTGGACCGAAGGTTGCGGCAATCAAACCGGACTGAGGGTTGTGGTAGCAAGACCAGCACAGGATCAACAGCACGCAGGGGGGACCGGGCCGATCCACGGCTTGCGCATTCTACCTCTCCGACCGGTTGAGTGCCCGCACACTCGTTTCGTGGGTTGGCTTAGGCATATGGAGTTCATTCTATGTCTAAGCCCCAGCCAGACCGAGGGTTGTGGCAGCATGATCGACAGTGGGATCGATAGCACATAGAGGGGTATCGAGCTGATCCCTGGCTTGCACATTATGCCTCTTCGGGCCTATGCTGGTGTCACATTTTTTTTGCTCGGGGCACCATCGCCGGAGAGCCTAACCGACGACATTGGGGGTTTCGGTGATTGGGGGGCCAGGGGGTGTGCGCACATGATGTGCGATGGGTGCTGGTACTTGGCCCTTATATTGGCCCCCTATCTCTTATCAAACCTCGAGAACTCACACCGCCTTAAAGAGCATTTGAGATTTTATAGGTTTACTCCAGTAGCCATTAAAGTGTCTGGAATGGGGACACATTTTTCAAACGCTCACAAAATCTTCTCCTCTTCGAATTTTTAGCTGAATTTTTTTATGAATGCCAACAAAAATAAAAGGATAACCTCTACCAAATTTGGGGACAAAACTCTTTCTAAAAAAATTTTCAAAAATTTTGAACTGCAAAAAGTTTAAAAAATCATGAAAAATAGAAAACAAGTCGTCTTGCCATGAAACTTCACATGAAGGCTTAGGGGACCATTGTATGAATTTACAAGCCATAAAAATGGCATTGGCATGGCAGAAATATGAAGATGTGCTTGAACCCACCTACCACCCGTTCGATCCTCGGCTTGCGCATCTTGCGTCTCTGGTCGACTTAGCGTCCGCACGTTCGTTTCGTGGGTTGACTTAGGCATACGGATCTTCCCAGTCTAAGCATACGAAGTTCATTCCCAGTCTAAGATCAGATAGGACCTAGGGTTACGGTAGCAGGATCGATAGGTCACAGGGGGGACCAGGCAGATCCCCGGCTTACGCATTTTGCCTCTCTAGCCGGCTGAGCGCACGCACACCCGTTTCATGGGTTGGCTTAGGCATAGGGAGTTCATTCTCTGTCTAAGCCCCAGTCGGACAGAGGGTTGTGGTGGCGGGACTGACAGTACGTAGAGGTGGACCGGGCCAATCCTCGGCTTACGCATTATGCCTCTCTAGCTAGATCAGCACCCGCACACTCATTTCATGGGTTGATTTAGGCATACAGAGTTTATTCCCAGTCTAAGATTGACCCAAACCGAGGGTTGGGACAACAGGATCGATAGCACGCAGGGGGGACCGAGCCGGTCCTCAACTTACGTATTTTGCCTCTCCAGTCAGTTGAGCACCCGCACGCATGTTTTGTCGGTTGGCTTAGGCATACGGAGTTCATTCCATGTCTAAACATATGGAGTTCATTCCCAGTCTAAGATCAGACCGGATTGAGGGTTGCGGTAGCAGGACTAGTAGCAGGATCGATAGCACGCAGGGGGGATCGAGTCGATCCTCAGCTTGTGCATTCTACCTTTCCAGCCGGTTGAGCACCCGCACACTCATTTCATGGGTTAGCTTAGGCATATGGAGTTCATTCCATGTCTAAGCCCCAGCCAGACCGAGGGTTGTGGCAGCAGGACTGACAGCGGGATCGACAGCACGCAGAGGGGAATCGAGCTGATCCTCGACTTACGCATTATGCCTCTTCGGTCGGCCGAGTGCCCGCACGCTCGTTTCATGGGTTGACTTAGGCATATGAAGTTCATCCCCAGTCTAAGCATATGGAGTTCATTCCCAGTCTAAGATTGGATCGGACCAAGGGTTGTAGCAACAGGATGGATAGCACCTAGGGGGGACCGGGTCGATCCCCGGCTTGTGCATTCTGCCTCTCCGGCTGACTGACTGCCCGCATGCCCGTTTCATGGGTTGGCTTAGGCATAGGGAGTTAATTCCATTCTAAGCCCCAACTGGATTGAAGGTTATGGCAGCGGGACCAGCAGCACGCAGAAGAGGACCGAGCCGATCCTCGGCTTGCGCATTATGCCTCTCCGACCGGCTCAATGCCCACCCGCTCGTTTCGTGGGTTGACTTTGGCATACGGAGTTCATTCCCATTCTAAGATCGAACTGGACCAAGGGTTGCGGCAGTAGGATCGACAGCACGCAGGAGGGACCGGGCCAGTCCCCGACTTGCTCATTCTGCCTCTCCGACCGGCTGAGCGCCTGCACGCTCATTTCGTGGGTTGGCTTAGGCATACAGAGTTCATTCCATGTCTAAGTATACAGAGTTCATTCCCAATCTAAGATCAGACTGGACCGAGGGTTGCGGTAATCGAACCGAACTGAGGGTTACGGCAGTAGGACCAGCACAGGATCGATAGCACGCAGGGGGGGACCGGGCTGATCCATGGCTTGCGCATTCTACCTCTCCAACCGATTGAGTGCCCGCACGCTCATTTCGTGGGTTGGCTTAGGCATATGGAGTTCATTCCATGTCTAAGCACCAGCTAGACCGAGGGTTGTGACAGCAGAATCGGTAGTTGGATTGACAGCACGTAGAGGGGTACCGGGCTGATCCCTGGCTTGCACATTTTGCCTTTTCGGGTCGATGCTGGTGTCGCATTTTTTTCACCCGGGGCACCATCGCCGGAGCATCGTCGGAGAGCCTAATCGAGGACATTGGGGGTTCCAGTGATTGGGGGGTCGGGGAGTGTGCGCACATGATGTGCGATGGGTGCTGCTACTTGGCCCTTATATTGGCCCCCTATCCCTCATCAAACCTTGAGAACTCACACCGCCTTAAAGAGCATTTGGGATTTTATAGCTTTGCTCCCAGTAGCCATTAAAGTGTCTGAAATGGGGACACTTTTTTCAAACGCTCACAAAATCTTTTCCTCTTCGAATTTTTAGCTGAATTTTTTTGTGTATGCCAAAAAAAATAAAAGGATAACCTCTATCAAATTTGGGGACAAAACACTTTCTAAAAAAATTTTAAAAAATTTCAAACCGAAAAAAGTTTAAAAAATCATGAAAAATAGAAAACAGGTTGTCTTGCCACGAAACTTCACATGAAGGCTTAGGGGACCATTGTATGAATTTACAAGCCATAAAAATGGCATTGGCATGGCAAAAATATCAAGATGTGCTTGAACCCACCTACCACCCGTTCGATCCTCGGCTTACGCATCCTGCATCTCTGGTCGACTGAGCGTCCACACGCTCGTTTCATGGGTTAACTTAGGCATACAAAGTTCATCCCCAGTCTAAGCATACGAAGTTCATTCCCAGTCTAAGATCAGATAGGACTGAGGGTTGCGGTAGCAGGATCGACAGCCCGCAGGCGGGACCAGGTCGATCCCCGGCTTGCGCATTTTGCCTCTCTAGTCGGTTGAGCGCCCGTACAACTGTTTCATGGGTTAGCTTAGGCATAGGGAGTTCATTCCATGTCTAAGCCCCAGTCAGACCGAGGGTTGTGGTGACGGGACCGACAGCACGTAGAGGGCGACCGGGCCAATCCTCAGCTTGCGCATTATGCCTCTCTAGCTGGATCAACACCCGTACACTCATTTCTTGGGTTGACTTAGGCATACGAAGTTCATTCCCAGTCTAAGATTGACCCAAACTGAGGGTTACGGTAGCAAGATCGACAGCACGCAGGGGGGATCACGTCGATCCTCGACTTACGTATTTGCCTCTCCAGTCGGTTGAGCACCTGCACACATGTTTTGTGGGCTGGCTTAGGCATACGAAGTTCATTCCATGTCTAAACATATAGAGTTCATTCCCAGTCTAAGATCAGACCAGACCGAGGGTTGCGGTAGCAGGATTAGTAACACATAGGGGGATCGAGCCGATCCTTGGCTTGTGTTTTCTATCTCTCCAGCCAGTTGAGCGCCCGCACACTCATTTCGTGGGTTGGCTTAGGCATACGGAGTTCATTCCATGCCTAAGCCCCAGCCGGACCGAGGGTTGTGGCAGCAGGACCGGTAGCGGGATCGGTAGCACGCAGAGGGGAACCGAGCTGATCCTCAGCTTGTGCATTATGCCTCTCCGGCCAGCCTCTCTGGTCGGCTGAGCGTCCGTACGCTCATTTCCTGGGTTGACTTAGGCATACAGAGTTCATCCCCAGTCTAAGCATACGGAGTTCATTCCTAATCTAAGATCAGACCAGACCGAGGGTTGCGGCAGCAGGACCAGCAGCACGTAGCGGGGATTGGGTCGATCCTCAACTTGTGCATTCTACCTCTCCAGTCGACCTCTTCGGCCGACTGAGCGCCCGTACGCTCGTTTCATAGGTTGACTTAGGCATACGAAGTTCATTCCCAGTCTAAGCATACAGAGTTCATTCCCAGTCTAATATCGAACCAGACCGAGGGTTGCGGTAGCAAGATCGGCAGCACGTAAGGGGGACTGGGTCGATCCTCAGCTTGTGCATTCTGCCTCTCCGATCGACTGAGCGCCCGTACGCCCGTTTCATGGGTTGGCTTAGGCATAGGGAGTTCATTCCATGTCTAAGCCCCAGTTGGATAGAGGGTTGTGGCAGTGAGACTGACAGCACACAGAGAGGGACCGGGCCGATCCCTAGCTTGCGCATTACGCCTCTCCGACCGGTTCAACACTCGCACGCTCGTTTCGTGGGTTAACTTAGGTATACGGAGTTAATTCCCAGTGTAAGATCGGACCAGTCCGAGGGTTGTGGCAGCAGGATCGATAGCACGTAGGGAGGGACCGGGCCGATCCCCTGCTTATGTATTCTACCTCTTCGACCGACTGAGCGCTCGCACACTCTTTTCATGGGTTGGCTTAGGCATACGGAGTTCATTCCATGTCTAAGCATACAGAGTTCATTCCCAGTCTAAGATCGGACCGGATCGAGGGTTGCGGCTGTAGGACGAGCAGCTAAATTGACAGCACACAGGGGGGACCGGGTCGATCCCTAACTTTCGTATTTTGCCTCTCTGGTCGGCTGAGCGCCCGCACGCTCATTTCGTGAGTTGGCTTAGGCATACGGAGTTCATTCCATGTCTAAGCCCCAGTCGGACTGAGGGTTGTGGTAGCACAACTGGTAGCGAGATCGGTAGCACACAGAGGAGGACTGAGCTGATACCCGGCTTGCACATTATGCCTCTTCGGTCAGCCTCTCTGGTCGGCTGAACGCCCAAACGCTCGTTTCATGGGTTGACTTAGACGTATGGAGTTCATCCCCAGTTTAAGCATACGGAATTCATTCCCAGTTTAAGATTAGACTGGACCAAGGGTTGCAGCAGCAGGATTGACAGCACGCAGGGGGTATCGGGCCGATCCCCGGCTTGCGCATTCTGCCTCTCCGGTAAGCTGAGTGCCCACACGCTCGTTTCGTGGGTTGGCTTAGGCATACGGAGTTCATTCCATGTCTAAGCATACGGAGTTCATTCCCAGTCTAAAATTTTGAGCCATGATGTACATGCTGGGCTTGAGCATGTGCTCGTGCCGCATTTTTTTTGCCCGAGGCACCATCGTCGGAGCATCGTCGGAGAGCCTAACCGGCAAAATTGGGGGTTCCGGCGATTGGGGGGGCTGGGGGGTGTGCGCACATGATGTGCGATGGGTGCTGGTACTTGGCCTTTATATTGGCCCCCTATCCCTCATCAAACCTCGAGAACTCACACCCCCTTAAGAGCATTTGAGATTTTATAGGTTTGCTGCCAGTAGCCATTAAAGTGTTTGAAATGGAGACACTTTTTTCAAACAGTCACAAAATATTCTCCACTTTGAGTTTTTAGCTGAATGTTTTTGTGCATGCCAACAAAAATACAAGGATCACCTCTACCAAATTTGGGGACAAAACTCTATCTAAAAAAATTTTAAAAAATCCAGAACCGTAAAAAGTTTCAAAAATCGTGAAAAATAAAAAATGGGTCATCTTGCCATGAAACTTCACATGAAGGCTTAGGGGACCATCGTATGAATTTACAAGCCATAAAAATGGCATTGGCATGGCAGAAATATGAAGATGTGCTTGAACTCACCTACCACCCGTTCGATCCCCAGCTTGCGCATCCCGCCTCTCTGGTCAGTTGAGAGTTCGCACGCTCGTTTCATGGGTTGACTCAGGCATACGGAGTTCATCCCCAGTCTAAGCATAAGGAGTTCATTCCCAGTCTGAGATCGGATCGGATCGAGGGTTGCGATAGCAGGATCGACAGCACGCAGGGAGGATCGAGCTGATCCCTAGCTTACGCATTCTGCCTCTCCGACCGGCTGAGTGCCCGCACGCCCATTTCATGGGTTGGCTTAGGCATAGGGAGTTCATTCCATGTCTAAGCCCCAGCCAGACTGAGGGTTATGGCAGCGGGACTGACAGCATGTAGAGGGGGACCGGGCGGATCCACGGCTTGTGCATTATGCCTCTTCGGTCGGCTTAGCGCCCGCACGCTCGTTTCATGGGTTGACTTAGGCATACAGAGTTCATTCCCAATCTAAGATCAGACCAGACCGAGGATTGTGACAGCAGGATCGACAGCACGTAGGGGGGACCAGATCGGTCCCCGACTTGCACATTCTGCCTCTCTGGCCGGTTGAGCGCCTGCACATTTGTTTCATGGGTTGGCTTAGGCATACGGAGTTCATTCCATGCCTAAGCATACGGAGTTCATTCCCAGTCTAAGATCAGACCGGACTGAGGGTTGCAGCAGTAGGACCAGTAACAGGATCGGCAGCGCATAGGTGGGATCGGGCCGATCCCTGACTTGCGCATTCTCCCTCTCCGACCGGCTGAGCATCCGCACGCCAGTTTCATGGGTTGGTTTGGGCATAAGGAGTTCATTCCATGTCTAAGCCCCAGTCGAACGAAGGGTTGTGGCAGCGGGACCGACAGCACACAGAGAGGGATCGGGCCGATCCCTGGCTTGCGTATTATGCCACTCCGGTTGGCTTAGCGCCCGCACGCTCATTTCGTGGGTTGACTTAGGCATACGAAGTTCATTCCAAGTCTAAGATCAGATCGGATTGAGGGTTGCGGCAGCAAGATCGACAGCACGCAGGGGTGGACCGGGCCGATCTCCGGCTTGCACATTCTGCCTCTTCGGTCGACTGAGCACCCGCACGCCCATTTCGTGGGTTGGCTTAGGCGTAGGGAGTTCATTCCATGTCTAAGCCCTAGCTGGACTGAGGGTTGTGGCAGCGAGATCGGTAGCACACAGAGGGGGATCGGGCCGATCCCAAGCTTGCGCATTATGCCTCTCCGACCGGCCTAGCGCCCTCAAGCTCGTTTCATGGGTTGACTTCGGCATACGGAGTTCATTCCCAGTTTAAGATCAGATCGGACCGATGGTTGCGGTAGCAGGATCGATAGCACACAGGGGGGATCAGGCTGGTCCCCGACTTGCGCATTCTACCTCTCCGGCTGGCTGAGCACCCGCACGCTTCTTTCGTGGGTTGGCTTAGGCATACGGAGTTCATTCCCAGTTTAAGATCGGACCGGACCGAGGGTTGTGGTAGCAGGACTAGCAGCAGGATCGGCAGCACACAAGGTGGACCGAGCTGATCCCCGGATTGCACATTTTGCCTCTTCGGTCGGCTGAGCGCCCGCACGCTCATTTCATGGGTTGGCTTAGGCATACGTTGTTCATTCCATGTCTAAGCCCCAACCAGATCGAGGGTTATGGCTACAGGACCGACAGCGAGATCAGCAGCACGCAGAGGGGGATCGGGCTACTCCCCGGCTCATGCATTATGCCTCTCCAACCGACCTCTCTGGTCAGCTGACCGCCCGCATGCTCATTTCGTGGGTTGGCTTAGGCATACGAAGTTCAATCCATGCCTAAGCATATGGAGTTCATCCCCAGTCTAAGATCGGACTGGACTTAGCGTTGTAGTAGCAGGACCAGCAGCAGGATCGACAGCACGTACAGGGGACCGGGCTGATCCCCGACTTACGCATTCTGCCTCTCCGATCGGCTGAGCGCCCGCACATCCGTTTCCTGGGTTGGCTTAGGCATACGGAATTCATTCCATGTCTAAGCATACGGAGTTCATTCCCAGTCTAAGATCGAACCGGATCGAGGGTTGCGACAGCAGGACCAGCATAGGATAGATAGCACCCAAGGGGACCGGGCCAATCCGCGGCTTGCGTATTCTGCCTCTCCGATCGGTTGAGCACCCAAACGCTCATTTCGTGGGTTGGCTTAGGCATACGAAGTTCATTCCATGTCTAAGCCCCAGTTGGACCGAGGGTTATGGTAGCAGGGCCGGCAGTGGGATCGGTAGTACGCAGAAGGGTACCGAGTCGATCCCTGGCTTGCACATTATGCCTTTCCGGTTGGCTCAGCACCCGCACACTCATTTCGAGGGTTGACTTATGCATACGGAGTTCATTCCTAGTCTAAGATCGGACTGGACCAAGGGTTGAGGCAGTAGGATCGACAGCACGCAGGGGTACCAGGCTGGTCCCCGGCTTGCCCATTTTGCCTCTTCGGCCGGCTGAGCGCCTGCACGCTCGTTTCATGGGTTGGCTGAGGTATACAGAGTTCATTCCATGTCTAAGCATACGAAGTTCATTCCAAGTCTAAGATTGGACTGGTCCAAGGGTTGCGGCAGCAGGACCAGCACAAGATCGACAGCACGCAGGGGGGACCGAACTAATCCGTCGCTTGCGCATTCTGCCTCTTCGGCTGATTGAGCGCCCGCACGCTCATTTCATGAGTTGGCTTAGGCATACAGAGTTCATTCAATTTCTAAGCCCCAACCAGATTGAGGGTTGTGGCAGCAGGACCGACAGTGAAATCGACAGCACGCAAAGGGGGACCGGGCTGATCCCCGACTTGCGTATTATGCCTCTCTGGTCGGCTCGACGCCCGTACGCTCGTTTCGTGGGTTGACTTATGCATATGAAGTTCATTCCCAGTCTAAGATGGACCGGACAGAGGGTTGCTGTAGCAGGATTGACAGCACGTAGGGGGGATTGGGTCGAACCCCGGCTTGCGCAGTCTGCCTTTTCGGTCGACTGAGCACCCTCACACTCGTTTCGTCGGTTGGCTTAGGCATACGGAGTTCATTCCATGTCTAAGCCCCAGTCGGATTGAGGGTTGTGGCCGCAGGATCGACAGTGGGATCAGTAGCACGCTGATCCTCGACTTGTGCATTATGCCTCTCCGATCAGCCTCTACGGCCGACTGAGCACCCGTACGCTCGTTTCATGGGTTGACTTAGGCATACAGAGTTCATCCCCAGTCTAAGCATATAGAGTTCATTCCCAGTCTAAGATCGGACGAGACTGAAGGTTGCGACAGCAGGATCTGTAGCACGCAAGGGGGACCGGGCTGATCCCTGGCTTGTGCATTCTACCTCTTCGGCCGAAGAGGCATACGGAGTTGATTCCATGTGTAAGCCCCAGTCGGACCGAGGGTTGTGGCAGCGGGACTGGCAGCACATAAAAGGGGATCGGGTCGATCCCCGGCTTACGCATTATGCCTCTTCGGCTCGCTCAGCACTTGCACGCTCGTTTCGTGGGTTGACTTATGCATACGGAGTTCATTCCAAGTCTAAGATCGAATCAGACCGAGGGTTGCAGCAGCAGGATCGACAGCATGCAGAGAGGGATCGGGCTGATCCCTGACTTGCGCATTCTACCTCTCCGACCGACTGAGCACCCACACGTTCGTTTCGTGGGTTGGCTTAGGCATACGGAGTTCATTCCATGTCTAAGTATACGGAGTTCATTCCTAGCCTAAGATTTTGAGCCACGGTGCACATGCTGGGCTTGGGCATGTTCTGGTGTCACATTTTTTTTGCCTGGGGCACCATCGTTGGATCATCATCGGAGAGCCTAACTGACGGCATTGGGGGTTCCGACGATTAGAGGGGTCGGGGGGGTTTGCGCACATGATGTGCGATGGGTGCTGGTACTTGCATCATGGGCTCTGACCTTAGACTTAGAAACTGTGTGGCCTTAGGCTTGGAATCTCCGCCTTTATGCCTAAGTCAGCCTAAAACACAAGCGTATGGGCACTAGAACAACGAGAAGGGCTGATTACGCAAGTTAAAGAGAAATAGGATAAGAAGGCAGAATTCTAGAAATGCTCTTGTATTCACTGAAATAGAATTGTTTGATGGTGTACAAATGAGGAAGGAGTAGCTCTCTATTTATAGTTGAGGCTCCAGCTTACACTTAATGGAAATATCCTTAGAATAAAGGCTAAAATCATGGGATTATATAGATTACAATCAATCAAGATGCTAACTCTTGATTTTCAAGGTCAACCAAATCTGCCTGGATGCTGCTGCTGATCCTACCTGCTTCCAGAAGCTTCCCTTGCGTGTCTAGCACCTTGGGCCCTTCTGGATGTGGTGCGAGTAGCTTGTATGCCAGGCCTTGGTCTCACGGGCTGGCTTGCAAGTTGGGCGGGCGTTTTGAACTCATTTGCTAGGCTTTACGTGTAGATACCCGCCAGCACGCTTGGTCTGTGGGCCTGAACCTCTGGCTCACCTGTTGGTGCGCCTGATGTGCCTGGCGTGCCCGCCCAGGGTGTGACATTCTCCCCCACCTGATTGCGCAATGCCCTTATTGTGTCTTCTGGATGGTACTACCTGATCTGGTCCCTGAACTGCCATAAGTTATCTGCTAGTTCCTAGCTTGCCTCACTGTCTGGAAGTCCCTTCCAGCGCACCAAGTACTCTTGTTTTGGATGATAGTTCTTTCGTCTCACCTCTTGGTCAGCTATGATGCTGTGGACCTCCTTCTCATATGAGTCCCTTGCTCCCAATGGCGCACGTTTTGACTCTGCCCATCCTGGATCTCCCTCATCCTCATGGAACGGCTTGAGCATGCTCACATGGAACACCGGGTGTACCCTCGGCTTGGGTGGCATATCCAGCTTGTAGGCAACCTTGCCTACCCTCTTGACTACTTGGAAAGGTCCCTCATACCTCTGGACTAGGCCTTTGTATAGCCCCCTATGGCACACAATGGGATGCAGCTTCACCAATACCAAGTCTCTAACCTGGAACTGCACGTCCCGCCTATTCTGGTCTACCCACTTCTTCGACCTCTTGGCCGCCTTGTGTAGACAAACTCTGGCTAAGTCAGTTTGCTCCTGCCATGCCTTGGCAAACTTGTATGCTGCTGGATTCAACCCTGTATAACCTGCAGCAATCGAATCGGGTGTTAGTGGTTGTTGCCCTGTCACAACCTCAAATGGGCTCTGGTTCGTTACCTCGTTCCTTTGCAAGTTGTAGGAAAACTGCGTAATATCTAGCAGCTTTGACCAGTCCCTTTGTGTGGCACTCACATAGTGCCTGAAGTAGACCTTCAATAGTCCATTCACTCGTTCTGTCTGCCCATCGGTCTACGAATGCATGCTGGTGGAAAAGTTCAAGTCTGGCCCTAACAGCTTGAACAACTTAGTCCAAAACCTACCCGTGAAACGCCCATCCCGATCATAAACAATGGTCCTCGGCACTCCTCAGTACTTAACCATGTTCTTCAGGAACAATCGAGCTGCCTCCTCGGTTGGGCACTCCTTGGTTGCTGGAATGAAGATTCCATACTTGGAAAACCTATCCACCACTACCATGATGCTTCCAAACCCTTCTGCTTTGGGTAGACCGACTATAAAGTCCAAAGAAACACTCTCCCATGGTCGCTTTGGCACTGGTAATGGCTCCAAGAGACCACCTGGTTTCTTGAGCTCCACCTTGTCCTATTGGCACATAAGACATGTCTTCACATAGGCCTCCACATCGTCCCTCATGTGCGGCCAGTAGTATCGATCCTCGATCAACGCCAAGGTACAACTCACTCCGGGGTGTCCAACCCACCTTGAATCATGGCATTCTTGCAAAACTTCCTTGTAGAGCTTTTCGTGCTGTGGCACAAACAGTCTACTTCCCCTGGTGTACAGCAAGCCATCCTGCAACCAAAACTGCCTAGTCTTACCTTGCTGGGTGTACTCCATCAAAGCCTTGGCTGTAGGATCATGCACAAGTCCCTCCTTGATGAGCAGCACTAGTGACCCCTTTGGTTGGCTAATGGCAGCAAGGTTAGCCTTCCTGCTCATGGCATCTGCCACTAGGTTCACCCGTCCTAACTTTTACTCCATCTGGAAATCAAATTCTGTAAGAAAATCTTGCCATCTCGCCTGCTTGGGGGACAGCTTCTTCTACGTCTGGAAGTAGCTGGTCGCCACATTGTCCATCCTAACCACAAACCTCGACCCCAATAGGTAATGGTGCCAAGTGCATAAGCAATGCACCACTGCAGTCATCTTCTTCTCTTGGATCGTGTACTTACGCTCAATCTCGTTCAACTTCCTGCTCTCGAACGCAACTGGACGTCCCTCCTGCATCAACACACCCCCTATGGCAAAGTCCGATGCATCCGTATGCACCTCATACCGCTTGGCATGGTCTGGCAAGGCCAAGACTGGCTCTTCGGTCATAGCCCGCTTTAACCTGTCAAAGGCTTCCTGGCACCCTGTGCTTCACTCCCATGCTTTCCCTTTCTTGAGTAAGTTAGTCAATGGTGTGGCCATTGCTGAGTGACCTTTGATGAAGTGCCTGTAGTAGTTGACCAGCCCAAGGAACGATCTCAACTCAGTGACCTTGGCTGGCGGTTGCCACCCCAGGATGGCATGTATCTTGCCTTCATCCATGTGTATCTTGCCACCTCCCACTATATGGCCAAGGAACGGGATCTCCTACTGGGTGAATGAGCACTTCTCCCTCTTGACAAACAGCTTGTGTGCCCGTAAACCTCGAACACCTATCTCAAGTGGTCTACATGCTCTCCCAAAGTCTGGCTATAGATCACAATATCATCCAAATAAACCACAACAAACCGATCAAGGAATGACTGAAGTACCTTGTTCATAAGGGTGCAGAATGTTGCTGGGGCGTTCGTGAGTCTGAAAGGCATAGCCAAGAACTCATACGAACCATACCAAGTGACACATGCTATCTTTGGCTCATCTCCCTCTGCGATCCTGACTTGATAGTAGCCTGACCTCAAATCCAGCTTGGTGAACCACCGTGCACTCCCAAGTTGATCGAACAAGTCCGTAATAAGTGGGATGGGGTACTTGTTCTTGATGGTCAGCTTGTTCAAAGCTCGGTAGTCTGTTCACAGCTGCAACAACCCATCATGCTTGTGCTAAAATAGAATCGGTGCACCATAGGGTGCCTTTGATGGCCTGATGAAGCCAGCATCAACTAACTCTTTAAGCTGCTTCCTCAACTCCTCCAACTCTGGTGGAGACATTTGGTAAGGGGCTCTAGCTGGTGGCTTGGCCTCGGACACCAGCTCGATCTTGTGGTCCACCTCCCTCTTAGGTGGTAGCTTGCTAGGTAGCTTTGTGGGCATCACATCACTAAAGGTCTTCAACACCTTTAGCACCTCTAAGGGTGACTCGATCTCCTTTTCCCTTGGCTCATCATATTTCAGGGCTGCCAAGAAGGTGTCTTCTTGTCTGCTTACCGCCTTGGCAAATTGGATGGCTGACACCACCCGTGACCCAACTCCAGACCCTTTCCTTAATGGCACTAGGCATTGGCACCATGCATCCAAGATGCACACACAATCAGTAAAAGGCACAAGGAGGGCATTAATCCGAACAAGGAAATCCAACCCAATCACAAACTCATAGTCATCAAGGGGTATTTCTTCAATGGTCTCCTTGCCTTTCTAGTGTTCAAGCTGCAAGTCCACTCCCCGCGCTACTCCAATGGTTGGAACTTCCTTAGAGTTCACCGTTTTGATGGTACCAGTCCCTTTCTGCACCTTTAGTCTGAGCTTCCTGGCTCTATCACCTGAAATAAAAAGATGTGAGGCACCTGTGTCCTCCAGTGTGCTCACCTTTTGACCCGTAACCATCAGATCCGCAACCATCAGATCCGCAAACATCAAGCCCTTTGGCTTGCGACTTCCCTTACTCTGGATAGCATTGAGCACCAATGACCCAAGCTTTGCTGCCCCTGACTCTGGCTTCTCATCAGACTCCTTGTCTATAGCAGCCAGCTTACCCTTTGGTGGGTAATTACGCGCTATGTGGCTTCCTCCACATAGGTAGCATGCTAGTGGCTCTCGATCCCCTTTTGCTTTCCACTTGCCTGCTGGTGGCTTCCTCTCGCCATCCTTGGTTGAATGGTCTCAATCTCCATCCTTGGACTCTCGATCATGGTCCTTCCCCTTGGACTGCTTCTTTCGATCTCTATCATCCCTTCCCTTACCCTTGGGCTTGGTAGACTTGAACTTATTCAGAGACTTGAACTCTATCAAGGCCTCGACAGTAGTCATGGCTTTAGCCAAGTCATGAACTCCTCTCCTTTGTAGCTCATTCTTCACCCATGGCTTCAGCCCATCCATGAAAGCAAATAAGGCATTCTTCTCACCTAGATTCAAGATCTGTAGCATCAGTTCAAAGAATTTCTGGACATATTCCCTTATGTCCCCTTGCTGGCTCAGCCTGCGCAACTTTACCCGCACTTCATCATCGGCATACTCCGAGTAAAATTGTTCTCTAAACTCTTTTTGGAACTCTACCCAGGTTCCAATCTTGGCACTCCCACACCTACATCATCACACCTACGCCTCTACCATAATAAGGCTACATCAGTGAGATACATAGCAGCGGTGCTTACCTTTATCGCCTCATCTTGCATGCCCATGGCCTAGAAGTACTGCTCCATACCCTAAAGGTAGTTATCTACTTCTTTGGCCACCCTAGTCCCCTTGAACTCCTTCGGCTTGGGGACATCCAATCTTGACTTAGACACTCCAGCAAACATGCCATTCCCAATGGCAATCTTGCAAGCAACGAGCTCACTGGTAAGCTCCTTCATCCGCTAGTGCATGGCCTCCATGCCATCGCTCAAGGTCAGCACTTCAGCCTCCAAGGTCTGATTCTTTTGGGTGAACATGTCCAAGCCTTTGTTGAGAGCAGCTTGCAGCTCACTTTGGATCTCCTCCCCCATGGAGTCTAGCGATGCAATGTGAGTCTCTACCCCTTCAAGCTTCTCCCCCATGTCGCCTATGGTCACCTCCACCTTGGCCAACCTACCGTCCATGGTAGACTAGATATCTCTAGAACTGGCTTTCCTCCCTCTTCCACGCCCATGCTCCTGGGCCTCTGGTTGTTGGTTAGCAGCATCACTTTGGGATGCCATCTCCTCTAACCTGCACAACACAAACACGTAGAATTGAACTTGCTCTGATAGCAACTGTCATGGGCTCTGACCTTAGACTCAGAAAACCATGCGGCCTTAGGCTTGGAATCTCCTCCTTTATGCCTAAGTTAGCCTAAAACACAAGCGTATGGGCACTAGAACAACAAGAAGGGCTGATTATGCAAGTTAAAGAGAAACAGGATAAGAAGGCAGAATTCTGGAAATGCTCTTCTATTCACTAAAACAGAAGTGTTTGATGGTGTACAAATGAGGGAGGAGTAGCCCTCTATTTATAGTTGAGGCTCCAGCTTACACTTAATGGCAATATCCCTAGAATAAAGGCTAAAATCATGGGATTATATAGATTACAGTCAATCAGGATGCTAACTCCTGATTTTCAGGGTCAACCAAATCTGCCAGGATGCTGCTGCCGATCCTGCCTGCTTCCAGAAGCTTCCCTTGCGTGTCCAGCACCTTGGGCCCTTTTGGATGTGATGCGGGCAGCTTGTATGCCAGGCCTTGGTCTCACAGGCTGGCCTCCAAGTTGGGCAGGCATTCTAAACTCGTTTACTAGGCTTTGCGCGCAGATACCCGCCAGCACACCTGTTCTGCGGGCCTCAACCTCTGGCTCACCTGCTGGTGCGCCTGATGTGCCTGGCGTGCCCGCCCAGGGTGTGACACTTGGCCCTTATATTGGCCCCCTATTCCTCATCAAACCTCAAGAACTCACACCCCTTTAAAGAGCATTTGAGATTTTATAGGTTTGCTGCCAGTAGCCATTAAAGTGTCTGAAATGGGGACACTTTTTTCAAACGGTCACAAAATCTTCTCCACTTCAAGTTTTTAGCTGAATTTTTTTGTTCATGCCAACAAAAATACAAGGATCACCTCTACCAAATTTGGGGACAAAAATTTTTCTAAAAAATTTTTAAAAAATCCCGAACCATAAAAAGTTTTGAAAATCATGAAAAATAAAAAATGGGTCATCTTGCCACGAAACTTCCCATGAAGGCTTAGGGGAAAATTGTATGAATTTACAAGACATAAAAATGGCATTGGTACGGTAGAAATATGAAGATGTGCTTGAACCCACCTACCACCCATTCGATCCCTGGCTTGCGCATCTTGCCTCCCTGGTAGGCTGAGCGCCCGCACACTTGTTTCGTGAGTTGACTTAGGCATATAAAGTTCATCCCCAGTCTAAGCATACGGAATTCATTCCCAGTCTAAGATCAGATTGGACCGAGGGTTACGGTAATAGGATCGGTAACATGCAGGAGGGACCAGGCCAATCCCTGGCTTGTGGATTCTGCCTCTTCGATCGGCCAAGCACCTGCACGCCTGTTTCGTGGGTTGGCTTAGGCATAAGGAGTTCATTCCATGTCTAAGCCCCAGCCGGACTGACGGTTGTGGTAGCGGGACCAACAGCACACAGAGGGGGACAAGGCCGATCCCCGACTTACGCATTATGTCTCTTCGGTTGGCTCAGCGCCCGCATGCTCATTTCGTGGGTTGACTTAGGCATACAAAGTTCATTCCCAGTCTAAGATCAGACCGAACCAAGGGTTACGGTAGCAGGATTGACAGCACGTAGGGGGATCAGGCTGATCCCCGGCTTGCGCATTCTGCCTCTCCGACCGGTTGAGCGCTCGCACTCTCGTTTCGTGGGTTGGCTTAGGCATACAGAGTTCATTCCATGTCTAAGCATACAAAGTTCATTCCCAGTCTAAGATCAGACCGGACCGAGGGTTGCGGTAGCAGGACCAGCAGCAGGATCGGTAGCATGCAGAGGGGATCGGGCCAATCCTCGGCTTGTGCATTCTGCCTCTCCGATCGACTGAGCGCCCGCACGCTCGTTTCGTGGGTTGGCTTAGGCATATGGAGTTCATTCCATGTCTAAGCATATAGAGTTCATTCCCAGTCTAAGATCGGATCGGACCGAGGGTTGTGGCAGCAGGACCAACAGCAGGATCGGCAACACGCAGGGGGGACCGAGTCGATCCCTGACTTACGCATTCTACCTCTCCGATTGACTGAGCGTCCGTATGCTCATTTCATCGATTGGCTTAGGCATACGGAGTTCATTCCATGTCTAAGCCCCAGCTGGACCGAGGGTTGTAGCAGCGGGATCGGCAGCGGGATCGGCAGCACGCAGAGGGGGACCGAGTTGATCCCTGATTTGTGCATTATGCCTCTCCGGCCGACTGAGCGCCCATATGCTCATTTCATGGGTTGACTTAGGAATACGAAGTTCATCCCCAATCTAAGCATACGGAGTTCATTCCCAGTCCAAGATCGAACCGGACCGAGGGTTACGACAGTAGGATCGGTAGCACGCAGGGGGGACCAGGTCGATCCCCGGCTTGCGCGTTCTGTCTCTTCGGTCAACTGAGCACCCTGCATGCCCGTTTCATGGGTTGGCTTAGTCATAGGGAGTTCATTCCATGTCTAAGCCACAGCCGGATCGAGGGTTGTGGCAGTGGGATCGACAGCACGTCGGAGGGACCGGGCTGATCCCCGGCTTATGCATTCTGCCTTTCCGATTGAATGAGTGCCCGCACGCCCGTTTTGTGGGTTGGCCTAGGCATAGGGAGTTCATTCCATGCCTATGCCCCAGCCAGACCGAGGGTTGTGGTAGCGGGACTGGCAGCACGCAGAGGGGGACCAGGCCCATCCCTGGCTTGCGCATTATGCCTCTTCTGCCGGCTCAGCGCCTGCACACTTGTTTCGTGGGTTGACTTATACATATGGAGTTCATTCCCAGTCTAAGATCAGACCGGACCGAGGGTTACGACAGCAGGATCGACAGCACACAGGGGGGACCGGGCCGATCACCGGCTTGCGCAATCTGTATCTCTGGCCGGCTAACCACCCGCACACTCATTTCATAGTTTAGCTTAGGCATACGAAGTTCATTCCACATCTAAGCAAACGGAGTTCATTCCCAGTCTAATATTTTGAGCCACGATGCACATGCTAGGCTTGGGCATGTGCTGGTGCCCCATTTTTTTCACTCGGGGCACCATCGCTGGAGCATCATCGGAGAGCCTAACCGACGGCATTGGGGGTTCCGACGATTTGGGGGGCCGGGGGGTGTGTGCACATGATGTGCGATGAGTACTGGTACTTGGCCATTATTGGCCCCCTATCCCTCTTAAAACCTTGAGAACTCACACCCCCTTAAAGAGCATTTGAGATTTTATAAGTTTGCTGCCAGTAGCCATTAAAGTGTCTAAAATGGGGACACTTTTTTCAAATGGTCACAAAATCTTCTCCACTTTGAGTTTTTAGCTGGATTTTTTTTTTTGCATGCCAACAAAAATACAAGGGTCACCTCTACCAAATTTGGGGACAAAACACTTTCGAAAAAAATTTTAAAAAATCTAGAACCGCTAAAAGTTTTAAAAATCATAAAAAATAGAAAATCGGTCTTCTTGCCACGAAACTTCACATGAAGGCTTAGGGGACCATTGTATGAATTTACAAGCCATAAAAATGGCATTGGCACAGCAGAAATATGAAGATGTGCTTGAACCCACCTACCACCCGTTCGATCCCCGGCTTGTGCATCCTGCCTCTCTGGTTGGCTGAGCGCCCGCACGTTCATTTCGTGGGTTAACTTAGGCATACGGAGTTCATCTCCAGTCTAAGCATACAAAGTTAATTCCCAGTCTAAGATCGGACTGGACCGAGGGTTGTGGTTGTAGGATCGACAGCACGCAGAGGTGACAGGGCCAATCCCCGACTTACGCATTCTACCTCTCCGACCGGCTGAGCGCCTGCACGCCCGTTTCGTGGGTTGGCTTAGGCATAGGGAGTTCAATCCATGTGTAAGCCCCAGCCGGATCGAGGGTTGTGGCAGTGGGGTCGGCAGCACGTAGAGGGGGACCGGCCTGGTCCTCGACTTGCGCATTATGCCTCTTCGGCCGGCTCAGCACCCGCATGCTCATTTCATGGGTTGACTTATGCATACAGAGTTCATTCCCAGTCTAACATCGGACCGGACCGAGGGTTGTGGTAGTAGGATCAGCAGCACACAGGGGGGACCGGGCCGATCCCCGGCTCACGCATTCTGCCTCTCTGACCGACTGAGCGCCCGCATGCTCGTTTCGTGGGTTGGCTTAGGCATACAGAGTTCATTCCATGGCTAAGCATACAGAGTTCCTTCCCAGTCTAGGCATACGGAGTTCATTCCCAGTCTACGCATACGGAGTTCATCCCCATTGTAAGCATACGGAGTTCATCCCCAGTGTAAGCATATGGAGTTCATTTCCAGTCTAAGATCGGATCGGACCGAGGGTTGCGGTAGCAAGTTCAACAGCACGCAGGGGGGACCGAGTCGATCCCTGGCTTGCTCATTCTACCTCTCTGACCGGCTTAGTGCCCACACGCTCATTTCGTGGGTTGGCTTAGGCATAGGGAGTTCATTCCATGTCTAAGCCCCAGCCAAACCAAGGGTTGTGGCAGCAGGATCGGCAACACACAGAGGGGGATCGGGCCAATCCCCGACTTGCGCATTATGTCTCTCCGGCTGGCTCAGTGCCCGCACGCTCATTTCATGGGTTGGCTTAGTCATAGGGAGTTCATTCCATGTCTAAGCCACAGTCAGACTGAGTGTTGTGGCAGTGGGATTGACAGCACGCTGGGGGGATCGGGCTGATCCCCGGCTTTCGCATTCTGCCTCTTCGGCCGGTTGAGTGCCCGCACGCCCATTTCATGGGTTGGCTTAGGCATAGGGAGTTCATTCCATGCCTAAGCCCCAGCCAAACCGAGGGTTGTGGTAGCAGGGCCGACAGCATGCACAGGGGGACCAAGCCGATCCCCGGCTCGCGCATTATGCCTCTTTGACCGGCTCAGCGCTCGCATGCTTGTTTCGTGGGTTGACTTATGCATATGGAGTTCATTCCCAATCTAAGATTAGATCGAACTGAGGGTTCCAGTAGCAGGATCGACAGCACGTAGGGGGGACCGGGCCGATCCCTGGCTTGCGCATTTTGCCTCTCTGGCCGGCTGAGCTCCCGGACGCTTGTTTCGTAGGTTATCTTAGGCATACGGAGTTCATTCCATGTCTAAGCATACAGAGTTCATTCCCAGTCTAAGATTTTGGGCCACGATGCACATGCTAGGCTCGGGCATGTGCTGTGCCACATTTTTTTCGCCCAGGGCACCATCGCATGAGCATCGTCGGAGAGCCTAACCGATGGCATTGGGGGTTCCGACGATTTGGGGGGCCAGGGGGGTGTGCGCACATGATGTGTGATGGGTGCTGGTACTTGGCTATTATTGGCCCCCTATCCCTCTTCAAACCTCGAGAACTCACACCCCCTTAAAGAGCATTTGAGATTTTATAGGTTTGCTGCCAGTAGCCGTTAAAGTGTCTAAAATGGGGACACTTTTTTCAAACGGTCACAAAATCTTCTCCACTTCGATTTTTTAGCTGAATTTTTTTATGCATCCCAAAAAAAATACAAGGATCACCTCTACCAAATTTGGGGACAAAACTCTTTCTAAAAAAATTTTAAAAAATCTCGAACCGCTAAAAGTTTCAAAAATCGTGAAAAATAGAAAACGGGTCTTCTTGCCACAAAACTTGACATGAAGGCTTAGGGGACCATTGTATGAATTTAAAAGCCATAAAAATGGCATTGGCATAGCAGAAATATGAAGATGTGCTTGAACCCACCTACCACCCGTTCGATCCCCGGCTTACGCGTCTTGCCTCTCTGGTTGGCTGAACGCTTGCACGCTCGTTTCGTGGGTTGACTTAGGCATACGGAGTTCATCCCCAGTCTAAGCATACGAAGTTCATTCCCAGTCTAAGATCGGACTGGACTGAGGGTTGCGACTGCAGGATCAACAGCACGCAGTGGGGATCGGACCGATCCCCAGCTTGCGCATTCTGCCTCTCCGACCGGCTGAGCGCCTGCACGCCCGTTTCGTGGGTTGGCTTAGGCATAGGGAGTTCATTCCATGTGTAAGCCCCAGCCAGACCGAGGGTTGTGGCAGCGGGACCGGCAGCACGCATAGGGGGACCCGGCTGGTCCCTGACTTGCGCATTATGTCTCTTCGGCCAGCTCAGCACCCGCATGCTCGTTTCGTGGGTTGACTTATACGTACAGAGTTCATTCCCAGTCTAACATCAGATCGAACCGAGGGTTGCAACAGTAGGATAGATAGCACGCAGGGGGGATCGGGTCGATCCCCGACTTGCGCATTGTGCCTCTCCGGTCGATTGAGCGCTCGCATGCTCATTTCATGGGTTGGCTTAGGCATACAGAGTTCATTCCATGGCTAAGCATACAGAGTTCATTCCTAGTGTAGGCATACGGAGTTCATCCCCAGTCTAAGCATAAGAAGTTCATCCCCAGTCTAAGCATACGGAGTTCATTCGAAGTCTTAGATCAGATCAGATCGAGGGTTGTGACAGCAAGATTGACAGCACGTAGGGGGACCGGGCCGATCCCTGGCTTGTGCATTCTACCTTTCCAGTCGGCTAAGCACCCGCATGCCCATTTCATGGGTTGGCTTAGGCATAGGGAGTTCATTCTATGTTTATGCCCCAGTCGGACCGAGGGTTCTGGAGTGGGACCGGCAGCACGCAGAGGGGGACTGGGCCGATCCCCGGCTTGTGCATTATGCCTCTTCGGCCGGCTCAGTGCTTGCACGCTCATTTTGTGGGTTTACTTATGCATACGGAGCTCATTCCTAGTCTAAGATCAGGCTAGACTGAGGGTTGCAGTAGCAGGATCGACAGCACGCAGGAGGGATCGGGCCTCTTCGACCGATGAGCACCCGCACGCTCGTTTTGTGGGTTGGATTAGGCATACGGAGTTCATTCCATGTCTAAGCATACGGAGTTCATTCCCAGTCTAAGATTTTGAGCCGCGGTGCACATACTGGGCCCGAGCATGTGCTGGTGCCGTATTTTTTTCGCTCGGGGCACCATCGTCGGAGCATCGTCGGAGAGCCTAATCGACCGCATTGGGGGTTTCGGTGATTGGGGGGCTGGGGGGTGTGCGTACATGATGTGCGATGGGTGCTGGTACTTGGCCCTTTTATTGGCCCCCTATCCCTCATCAAACCTTGAGAACTCACACCCCCTTAAAAAACATTTGAGATTTTAAAGGTTTGCTGCCAGAAGCCATTAAAGTGTCTGAAATGGGGACACTTTTTTCAAACGGTCACAAAATCTTCTCCACTTCGAGTTTTTTGCTGAATTTTTTTGTGCAAGCCAAAAAAAATACAAGGAACACCTCTTGGCAAAAATATGAAGATGTGCTTGAACCCGCCTACCACTCGTTTGATCCCCTCTGGTCGACTGAGTGCCCGTACGCTCATTTCGTGGGTTGACTTAGGCATACGGAGTTCATCCCTAGTCTAAGCATACGGAGTTCATTCCCAATCTAAGATCAAACTAGACCGAGGGTTACGACAGGAAAATAGGTAGCACGCAGGAGGGATCGGGCCGATCCCTGGCTTGCGCATTCTGCCTCTCCGGTCGGCTGAGTGCCCGCACGCCCATTTCGTGGGTTGGCTTAAGCATAGGGAGTTCATTCCATGTCTAAGCCCCAGTTGGACCGAGGGTTGTGGCAGCGAGACTGACAGCATGTAGAGGGGGATCGGGTCGATCCCTAGCTTGCGCATTATGCCTCTCCGATCGGCTCAGCCCCCGCACGCTCCTTTTGTGGGTTGACTTAGGCATAAGGAGTTCATTCCCAGTCTAAGATTGGACCGGATCGAGGGTTGCGGTAGCAAGATCGACAGCACGCAGGGGGGACCGGCCCGATCCCCGGCTTGCGCATTCTGCCTCTCCGGCCGGCTGAGCGCCCGTACGCTCGTTTTATGGGTTGGCTTAGGCATACGGAGTTCATTCCATGTCTAAGCATACGAGTTCATTCCCAGTCTAAGATCGTACTGGATAGAGGGTTGCGACAGTAGGACCAGCAGCAGTACCGATAGCACGCAGGGGGGACTAGACCGATCCCTGGCTTACGCATTCTACCTCTCCGGCCGACTGAGCGCCCGCACTCTCATTTCGTGGGTTGGCTTAGGCATATGTAGTTCATACCATGTCTAAGCCCCAACCGGACCGAAGGTTGTGGCAGCAGGACCGGCAGCGGGATCGGCAGCACGAAGAGGGGGATCAGGCCGATCGTCGGCTTGCGCTTTATGCCTCTTTGGCTAGCTCAGCGCCCGCACGCTCATTTCGTGGGTTGACTTATCCATACGATGTTCATTCTTAGTCTAAGATCGGACTGGACTGAGGGCTGTGGCAGCAGGATTGATAGCAGGTAGGGGGGACTGGGCCGATCCTCAACTTACGCATTCTGCCTCTCCGGCCTACTGAACACCTGCACACTCGTTTTGTGGGTTGGCTTAGGCATACGGAGTTCAATCCATGTCTAAGCATACGGAGTTCATTCCCAGTCTAAGATTTTGAGCCACGGTGCACATGCTGGGCTCAGGCATATGCTGGTGCCACATTTTTTTTGCCCAGGGCACCATCGCCGGAGAGCCTAACCGGCGGTATTGGGGGTTCCGACAATTGGGGGGCCAGGGGGTGTGCGCACATAATGTACGATTGGTGCTGGTACTTGGCCCTTATATTGGCCCCCTATCCCTCATCAAACCTTGAGAACTCACACCCCCTTAAAGAGCATTTGAGATTTTATAGGTTTGCTGCTAGTAGCCATTAAAGTGTCTGAAATGGGGACACTTTTTTCAAATGGTCACAAAATCTTCCCCACTTCGAGTTTATAGCTGAATTTTTTTATGCATGCCAACAAAAATACAAGGATCACCTCTACCAAATTTGGGGATAAACTCTTTCTAAAAAATTTTAAAAAATCCCGAACCGTAAAAAGTTTCGAAAATCTTAAAAAATAAAAAACGGTCGTCTTGCCACGAAACTTCACATGAAGGCTTAGGGGACCATTGTATGAATTTACAAGCCATAAAAATGGCATTGGCATGGCAAAAATATGAAGATGTGCTTGAACCCACCTACCACCTATTTGATCCCCGGCTTGCGCATCTTACCTCTCTGGTCGGCTGAGCGCCCGTACGCTCGTTTCGTGGGTTGACTTAGGCATATTGAGTTCATCCCCAGTCTAAGCATATGAAGTTCATTCCCAGTCTAAGATTAGACTGAACTGAGGGTTGCAACAGTAGGATCGACAGCATGCAGGTGGGATCGGGTCGATCCCCGGCTTACGCATTCTGCCTCTCCGACCGGCTGAGTGCCCGCACACCCGTTTTGTGGGTTGGCTTAGGCATAGGGAGTTCATTCCATGTCTAAGCCCCAGCCGGACTGAGGGTTGTGGCAGCGGGACCGACAGCATGCAGAGGGGGATCTGACCGATTCCCAGCATACGCATTCTGCCTCTCCGACCGACTGAGCGCCCGCTCGCTCGTTTCATGGGTTGGCTTAGGCATATGGAGTTCATTCCATGTCTAAGCATACGAAGTTCATTCCCAGTCTAAGATCGAACTGGATCGAAGGTTGCGACAGCAGGACCAGAGTAGGATCGGTAGCACGTAGGGGGGATCGGGTCGATCCCCGGCTTACGCATTTTGCCTCTCTGGCTGACTGAGCGCCCGAACGCTCGTTTCGTGGGTTGGCTTAGGCATACGGAGTTCATTCCATGTCTTAGCCCCAATTGGACCGAGGGTTGTGGCAGCAGGACCAGTAGTGGGATCGACAGCATGCAGAGGGGGATCGAGCTGATCTTTGACTTGCGTATTATGCCTCTTCGGCTGGCCTCTCCAGTCAACTGAGTGCCCACACGCTTGTTTTGTGGGTTGACTTAGGCATACGGAGTTCATCCCCAGTCTAAGCACACAGAGTTCATTCCCAGTCTAAGATCAGACTAGACCGGGGGTTGCGGTAGCAGAATTGGCAACATGCAGGGGGGACCGAGGTGATCCCCGGCTTGCGCATTCTGCCTCTCCGATCGACTGAGTGCCCGCACGTCCGTTTCGTGGGTTGGCTTAGGCATAGGGAGTTCATTCCATGTCTAAGCCCTAGTCGGATCAAGGGTTGTGGCAGCAGCACCGACAGCACACAGAGGGGGACCGGGGTGATCATCGGCTTGCGTATTATGCCTCTTCGGTCGGCTCAGTGCCCGCACGCTCGTTTCGTGGGTTGACTTATGCATACGGAGTTCATTCCTAGTCTAAGATCAAACTAGACCAAGGGTTACGACAGCAAGATCGACAGCAGGCAGGGGGGGATCGGGCCGATCCCCGACTTGCGCATTTTGCCTCTCCGGTCGACTGAGCACCCGCACGCTCATTTCGTGGGTTGGCTTAGGCATACGAGTTTATTCCATGTCTAAGCATATGGAGTTCATTCCCAGTCTAATATTTTGAGCCACGGTGCACATGCTAGGCTCGGGCATGTGCTGGTACCGTATTTTTTTTCGCCCGGGGCACCATCGCTGGAGCATCACCGGAGAGCCTAACCGGCGGCATTGGGGGTTCCGGCGATTGGGGGGCCGGGGGGCTGTGCGCACATGATGTGCGATGGGTGCTAGTACTTGGCCCTTATATTGGCCCCCTATCCCTCATCAAACCTCGAGAACTCATACCCCCTTAAAGAGCATTTGAGATTTTATAGGTTTGCTGCCAGTAGGCATTAAAGTGTCTGTAATGGGGACACTTTTTTCAAATGGTCACAAAATCTTCTCCACTTCGAGTTTTTAGCTGAATTTTTTTGTGCATACCAACAAAAATACAAGGATCACCTCTACCAAATTCGTGGGTTGACTTACGCATACGGAGTTCATTCCCAGTCTAAGCATACGGAGTTCATTCCTAGTCTAAGATCAGACTGGATCGAGGGTTGAGACAACAGGATCGGCGGCACGCAGGGGGGACCGAGCCGATCCTCGGCCTGCGCATTCTGCCTCTCCGGCCAGCTGAGCGCCCGCACTCCTGTTTTGTGGGCTGGCTTAGGCATAGGGAGTTCAGTCCATGTCTAAGTCCAAGCTGGACCGAGGGTTGCGGCAGCGGGACCGACAGCACGCAGAAGGGGACCGAGCCGATCCCCGACTTGCGCATTATGCCTCTCCGGTCAGCTCAGCGCATGCACGCTCGTTTTTGGATTTACTTAGGCATACGGAGTTCATTCCCAGTCTAAGATCAGACCAGACCAAGGGTTACGGTAGCAGGATCGAAGCATGCAGGGGGGACCAGGCCGATCCCCAGTTGGAGCATTCTACTTCTCCGACCGGCTGAGCGCCCGCACACTCGTTTCGTGGGTTGGCTTAGGCATACGGAGTTCATTCCTTGTCTAACATATGGAGTTCATTCCCAGTCTAATATTTTGAGCCACGGCACTCATGCTGAGCTCGTGCATGTGCTGGTGCCGCATTTTTTTTGCTCGGGGCACCATCGTCGGAGCATCACCGGAGAGCCTAACAGGTGGCATTCGGGGTTCCGGCGATTGGGGGGGCCGGGGGGTGTGCGCACATGATGTGCGATGAGTGCTGGTACTTGGCCCTTATATTGGCCCCCTATCCTTCATCAAACCTCGAGAACTCACACCCTCTTAAAAAGCATTTGAGATTTTATAGGTTTGCTGCCAGCAACCATTAAAGTGTCTGAAATGGGGACACTTTTTTCAAACGGTCACAAAATCTTCTCCACTTCGAGTTTTTAGCTGAATTTTTTTGCACATGTGAAAAAAAATACAGGAATCACCTCTACCAAATTTGGGGACAAAAATGTTTCCAAAAAAATTTTAAAAAATCCTGAACCGTAAAAGGTTTCAAAATTCGTGAAAAATAGAAAACGAGTCGTCTTGCCACGAAACTTAACATGAAGGCTTAGGGGACCATTGTATGAATTTACAAGCCATAAAAATGGCATTGGAATGGCAGAAATATGAAGATGTGCTTGAACCCACCTACCACCCGTTCGATCCCCAACTTGCTCATCTTGCCTCTCTGGTCGACTGAGCGTTCGCACGCTCGTTTCGTGGGTTGACTTAGGCATATGGAGTTCATCCCCAGTCTAAGCATACGAAGTTCATTCCCAGTCTAAGATCAGACTTGATCGAGGGATGCGAGAGCAGGATCGGCAGCACGCAGGGGGGACCGGACCGATCCCCGGCTTGCGCATTATGCCTCTCCAGTCGGCTGAGCACCAGCACGCCTATTTTGTGGGTTGGCTTAGGCATAGGGAGTTCAATCCATGTCTAAGCCCCAGTCGGACCGAGGGTTGTGGCAGCGGGACCGGCAGCACGCAAACGGGGACCAGGTCGATCCCCGACTTGCGCATTATGCCTCTCCAGTGGGCTCAGCACCCGTACACTCGTTTCATGGGTTGACTTAGGCATACGAAGTTCATTTCCAGTCTAAGGTCGGACCAAGCTGAGGGTTGCGACAGCAGGATCGATAGCACGTAGAGGGGATCGGGCCGATCCTCGGCTTACGCATTCTGTCTCTCCGGCTCGCTGAACGCCCGCACGCTCATTTTGTGGGTTGGCTTAGGCATACAGAGTTCATTCCATGTCTAAGGATACAGAGTTCATTTCCAGTCTAAGATCGGATTGGACCAAGGGTTGCAACAGCAGGACCAGCAGCAGGATCGGTAGCACGCACGGAGGGATCGGGCCGATCCCCGGCTTACGAATTCTGCCTCTTCGGCTAGCTGAGCATCCATATGCTCGTTTCGTGGGTTGGCTTAGGCATACGGAGTTCATTCCATGTCTAAGCCCCGACCGGACCAAGGGTTGTGGTAGCAGGACTGGTAGCGGGATAAACAGCACCAGAAGGGGATCGGGCTGATCCCTGGCTTACGCATTATGCCTCTCCGACCGACTAAGAGCTCGCACGCAAATTTCATGGGTGGACTTAGGCATACAGAGTTCATCCCCAGTCTAAGCACATGGAGTTCATTCCCAGTTTAAGATCAGATCGGATCAAGGGTTACAACAGCAGGATCGACAGCACCTAAGGGGGACCGGGCCGATCCCTGGCTTGCGCATTCTGCCTCTCCGGCTGGCTGAGTGCCCGCACGCCCGTTTCGTGGGTTGGCTTAGGCATAGGGAGTTCATTCCATGTCTAAGCCCCAGTCAGACCAAGGGTTGTGGCAGTGGGACCGACAGTACACAGAGAGGGATCGGGCTGATCCCCGGCTTACGCATTATCCCTCTTCAACCGGCTCAGCGCCCGTACCCTCATTTCATGGGTTGACTTATGCATACGAAGTTCATCCCCAATCTAAGGATACGGAGTTCATTCCCAATCTAAGATCGAACCGGACTAAGGGTTGAGACATCAGGATCGACAGCACGTAGGAGGGACTGGGCCGATCCCTAGCTTACACATTCTGCCTCTCTGGCCGGCTGAGCGCCCGCACACCTGTTTCATGGGTTGGCTTAGGGATAGGGAGTTCATTCCATGTCTAAGCCCCAGCTGGACCGAGGGTTGTGGCAGGGAGACCGGTAGCACGCAGAAGGGACCGGGTCGATCCCCTGCTTATGCATTATACCTCTTCGGTTGGCTCAGCACCCGCACGCTCATTTCGTTGGTTGACTTATGCTTATGGAGTTCATTCCCAGTCTAAGATCGGATTGGACCGAGGGTTGTGGCAGCAGGATCGACAGCACGCAGGGGGGATCGGGCCAATCCCTGGCTTACGTATTCTACCTCTCCGACCGGCTGAGCACTCACACGCTCGTTTCGTGGGTTGGCTTAGGCATACGAAGTTCATTCCATGTCTAATATTTTGAGCCATGGTGCACATTCTGGGCTAAGGCATGTGCTGGTGCTGCATTTTTTTCGCTCAGGGTACCATTGTCGGAGCATCACCGGAGAGCCTAACCGACGGAATTGGGGGTTCCAACGATTGGTGGGGCCGGGGGGTGTGCGCACATGATGTGCGATGGGTGCTGGTACTTGGCCCTTATATTGGCCCCCTATCCTTCATCAAACCTCGAGAACTCACACCCCCTTAAAAAGCATTTGAGATTTTATAGGTTTGCTGCCAGCAACCATTAAAGTGTCTGAAATGGGGACACTTTTTTCAAACGGTCACAAAATCTTCTCCACTTCGAGTTTTTAGCTGAATTTTTTTGTACATGCAAAAAAAAATACAGGGATCACCTCTACCAAATTTGGGGATAAAAATCTTTCCAAAAAAATTTTAAAAAATCCTGAACCGTAAAAGGTTTCAAAAATCGTGAAAAATAGAAAACGAGTCGTCTTGCCACGAAACTTCACATGAAGGCTTAAGGGACCATAAAAATGGCATTGGCATGGCAAAAATATGAAGATGTGCTTGAACCCACCTACCACCCGTTCAATCCCCGACTTGCGCATCTTGCCTCTCTGATCAACTGAGCGTTCGGACGCTCGTTTCATGGGTTGACCTAGGCATACGGAGCTCATCCCCAGTCTAAGCATATGAAGTTCATTCCCATTCTAAGATCAGACTTGATCGAGGGTTGCGAGAGCAGTATCGGCAGCATGCAGGGGGGACCGAATCGATCCCCAGCTTGCGCATTCTGCCTCTTCGGCCGGCTGAGCACCCGCACGCCTGTTTTGTGGGTTGGATTAGGCATAGAGAGTTCATTCCATGTCTAAGCCCCAGTTGGACCGAGGGTTGTGGCAGCGGGACCGGTAGCACGCAGACGGGGACTAGGCCGATCCTCGACTTGCACATTATGCCTCTTCGGTGGGCTCAGTAGCCGCACGCTTGTTTCGTGGGTTGACTTAGGCATACGGAGTTCATTCCCAGTCTAAGGTCGGACCAGACTGAGGGTTGCGACAGCAGGATCGATAGCACGTAAGGGGGATCGAGCCGATCCTCGGCTTACGCATTCTATCTCTCTGGCTAGCTGAGCGCCCGCACGCTCGTTTTGTGGGTTGGCTTAGGCATACAGAGTTCATTCCATGTCTAAGGATATGAAGTTCATTCCCAGTCTAAGATCAGACTGGATCGAGGGTTGCAACAGTAGGACCAACAGCAAGATCGGTAGCATGCACAGGGGGACCGAGCCGATCCCCGGCTTACGAATTCTGCCTCTTCGACTAGCTGAGCGTCCGTACGCTCGTTTCATAGGTTTGCTTAGGCATACGGAGTTCATTCCATGTCTAAGCCCTAGCCGAACCAAGGGTTGTGACAGTAAGACTGGTAGCTGGATCGACAGCACCAGAAGGGGATCGGGCTGATCCTTGGCTTACGCATTATGCCTCTCCGGCCGGCTGAGAGTCCGCACGCAAATTTCATGGGTGGACTTAGGCATAAGGAGTTCATCCCCAGTCTAAGCATATGGAGTTCATTCCCAGTCTAAGATCAGACCGGATTGAGGGTTACGACAGCAGGATCGGCAGCACGTAGGGGGACCAGACTGATCCCTGGCTTGCGCATTCTACCTCTCCGATTGGCTGAGTGCCCGCACGCCCGTTTCATGGGTTGGCTTAGGCATAGGGAGTTCATTCCATGTCTAAGCCCCAGTCTGATCGAGGGTTGTGGCAGCAGACCGACAGTACATAGAGGGGGATCGGGCTGATCCCTGGCTTATGCATTATGCCTTTTCGGTCGGCTCAGCACCCGCACCCTCATTTCATGGGTTGACTTATGCATACGAAGTTCATCCCCAGTCTAAGCATACGAGGTTCATTCCTAGTCTAAGATCGGACCGGACCAAGGGTTGAGACATCAGGATCGACAGCACGTAGGAGGGATCGGGCCGATCCCTAGCTTGCACATTCTGCCTCTCTGGCCGGCTGAGCGCCCGCACACCCATTTCATGGGTTGGCTTAGGGATAGGGAGTTCATTCCATGTCTAAGCCCCAGTCGGACCGAGGGTTGTGGCAGTGGGATCGGTAGCATGCAGAAGGGACCGGGTCAATCCCCTGCTTATGCATTATACCTCTTCGGTTGGCTCAGCACCCGCACGCTCATTTCATGGGTTGACTTATGCATACGGAGTTCATTCCCAGTCTAAGATCGGATCGGACCGAGGGTTGCGACAGCAGGATCGATAGCACGTAGGGGGGATCGGGCCAATCCCTGGCTTGTGCATTCTGCCTCTCCGACCGGCTTAGCACCCGCACGCTCATTTTGTGGGTTGGATTAGGCATACGGAGTTCATTCCATGTCTAAGATTTTGAGCCACGGTGCACATGCTAGGCTAGGGCATGTGCTGGTGCTGCATTTTTTTTGCTCGGGGTACCATCGTTGGAGCATCACTGGAGAGCCTAACCGACGGCATTGGGGGTTCCGACGAATGAGGGGCCTAGGGGGTGTGTGCACATGATGTACGATGGGTGTTGGCACTTGTGTCACGGGCTCCGACCTTAGACTCAGAAACCGTGTGGCTTTAGGCTTAGAATCTCCTCCTTTATGCCTAAGTCAGCCTAAAACACAAGCATACAGGCACTAGAACAACGGGAAGGGTTAATTACGCAACTTAAAGAGAAACAGGATAAGAAGGTAGAATTTTGGAAATGCTCTTGTATTCACTGAAACAGAAGTGTTTGATGGTGTACAAATGAGGGAGGAGTAGCCCTTTATTTATAATTGAGGCTCCAGCTTACACTTAATGGCAATATCCCTAGAATAAAGGCTAAAATCATGGGATTATATAGATTACAATCAATCAGGATGCTAACTCCTGATTTTCTGGGTCAACCAAATCTACCAGGATGCTATTGCTGATCCTGCCTGCTTCCAGAAGCTTCCCTTGCTTGTCTAGCACCTTGGGCCCTTCTGGATGTGGTGTGGGCAGCTTGTATGCCAGGCCTTGGTCTCATGGGCTGGCCTGCAAGTTGGGCGGGCGTTCTGAACTCGTTTGCTAGGCTTTGCATGCAGATACCCGCCAGCACGCCTGGTCTGCGAGCCTCAACCTCTGGCTCACCTGCTGGTGCATCTGATGTGCCTGGCGCGCCTGCCCAGGGTGTGACATTCTCCCCCACCTGATTGTGCAATGCCCTCGTTGTGTCTTCTGCATGGTACTACCTATTCTAGTCCTCAAACTGCCATAAGTCATCTGCTGGTTCCCAGCTCACCTCACTGTCTGGAAGTCTCTTTTAGTGCACCAAGTACTCTTGTCTTGGCTGATAGTTCTTCCGTCTCACCTCCTAATCAACTATGATGCTTTGGACCTTCTTCTCATATAAGGCCCTTGCTCCCAATGGTGTACACTTTGACTCTGCCTGTCATGGATCTCCCTCATCCTTATGGAATGGCTTGAGCATGCTTACATGAAACATCGGGTGTACCCTCAGCTTGGGTGGCATATCCAGCTTGTAGACAACCTTGCCTACCCTCTTGACTACTCGAAAAGGTCCTTCATACCTCTAGACTAGGCCTTTGTGTAGCCCCCTATGGCGCATAATGGGATGCAGCTTCACCAACACCAAGTCTCCAACCTGGAACTGTACATCCCACCTATTTTGGTCTGCCCACTTCTTCGACCTTTTGGCTGCCTTGTGTAGACAAACTCTGGCCAAGTCAGTTTGCTCCTGCCATGCCTTGGCAAACTTGTATGCTGCTGGATTCGACCTTGTATAACCTGTAGCAATCAAACCGTGTGTTAGTGGTTGTTGCCCTGTCACAACCTTAAATGGGCTCTAGTTCATTGCCTCGCTCCTTTGCAAGTTGTAGGAAAACTGTGCAATATCTAGCAGCTTTGGCCAGTCCCTTTGTGTGGCACTCACATAGTGCCTGAGGTAGACCTCCAATAATCCATTCACTCATTCTGTCTGCCCATCGATCTATGGATGCATGCTGGTGGAAAAGTTCAAGTTTGACCCCAACAGCTTGAACAACTCAGTCCAGAACCTGCTCGTAAAATGCCCATCCCGATCACTAACAATGGTCCTCGGCACTCCCCAGTACTTAACCATGTTCTTCAGGAACAATCGAGATGCCTCCTCGGTTGGGCACTCCTTGGTTGCTGGAATGAAGATTCCATACTTGGAAAACCTGTCCACCACTACCATGATGCTTCCAAACCCTTTTGCTTTGGGTAGACTGACTATAAAGTCCAGCAAAACACTCTCCCATGGTCGCTCTGGCACTGGCAATGGCTCTAAGAGACCGCCTGGTTTCTTGAGCTCCACCTTGTCCTGTTGGCACACAAGACAAGTCTTCATATAGGCCTCTACATCATCCCTCATGTGCGGCCAGTAGTATCGATCCTCGATCAGTGCCAAGGTACAGCTCACTCCGGGGTGTCCAGCCCACCTTGAATCATGGCATTCTTGCAAAACTTCCTTATGGAGCTTTCTATGCTACGGCACAAACAGTCTATTACCCCTGGTGTACAGCAAGCCATCCTACAACCAAAACCACCTAGTCTTACCTTACTGGGCATACTCTATCAAAGCCTGGGCTATAGGATCATGCGCAAGTCCCTCCTTGATGCGCGGCACCAGTGACCCCTCTGGTTGGCTAATGGTAGCAAGGTTAGCCTTCCTACTTAGGGCGTCTGCCACTAGGTTTGCCCACCCCGGCTTGTACTCATCTGGAAATCAAATTCTGCAAGAAAATCTTGCCATCTCGTCTGCTTGAGGGACAGCTTCTTCTGCTTCTAGAAGTAACTGGTCGCCACATTATCCATCCTAACCACAAACCTCGACCCTAACAGGTAATGGCACCAAGTGCACAAGCAGTGCACCACTGCAGTCATCTCCTTCTCTTGGACCGTGTACTTGCGCTCAGTCTCGTTCAGCTTCCTGCTCTCGAATGTGACTGGACATCCCTCTTACATCAACACACCCCCTATGGCAAAGTCTGATGCATCCATATGCACCTCATACGACTTGGCATGGTCTGGCAAGGCCAAGACTGGCTCCTCGATCACAGCCCGCTCCAACCTATCAAAGGCTTCCTAGCACCCTACGCTTAACTCCCATGCTTTCTCTTTCTTGAGCAAGTCAGTCAATGGCATGGCTATTGCTGAGTGACCTTTGATGAAGCACCTGTTGTAGTTGACCAGCCCAAGGAACGATCTCAACTCAGTGACCTTGGCTGGCGGTTGCCACTCCAGGATGGCATGTATCTTGCCTTCATCCATGCGTATCCTGCCACTTCCCACTATATGGCCAAGGAATAGGATCTCCTGCTGGGTGAATGAGCACTTCTTCCTCTTGACAAATAGCTTGTGCACCCACAACACCTCAAACACCTTTCTGAAGTAGTCTACATGCTCTCCTAAAGTCTGGCTGTAGATCACAATGTCATCCAAATAAACCATAACAAATTGATCAAGGAATGACTGAAGTACCTTGTTCATAAGGGTGCAGAATGTTGCTGGGGCATTCATGAGTTTGAAAGGCATCACCAAGAACTCATACGAACCATATCGAGTGACACATGCTATCTTTGGCTCATCTCCCTTCATGATCCTGACTTGATAGTAGCCTGACCTCAAATCCAGCTTGGTGAACCACCTTGTGCTCCCAAGTTGATCGAACAAGTTCACAATGAGTGGGATGGGGTACTTGTTCTTGATGGTCAGCTTGTTCAAAGCCCGGTAGTCTATGTACAGTCGTAACAACCCATCATGCTTGCTCTGAAATAGAATCGGTGCACCATAGGGTGCTTTCGATGGCCTGATAAAGCCAGCATCAACTAACCCTTTGAGCTGCTTCCTCAACTCTTCCAACTCTGGTGGAGACATTCGGTAAAGGGCTCTAGCTGGTGGCTTGGCCTCAGACACCAGGTCGATCTTATGGTCCACCTCCCTCTTATGTGGTAGCTTGCTAGATAGCTTTGCGGGCATCACATCACTAAAGGTCTTCAGCACCTTTAGCTCGGTCTCCTTCTCCCTTGGCTCATCATATTTCAGGGCTGCCAAGAAGGTGTCTTCTTGTCTGCTTATCGCCTTGGCAAATTGGATGGCTGACACCACCCGTGACCCAACTCCAGACCCTCTCCTCAATGGCACTAGGCATTGGCACCATGCATCCAAGATGCAAACAAAATTGACAAAATGCACAAAGAGGGCGTTAATCCAAACAAGGAAATCCATCCCAATCACAAACTCATAGTCGTTAAGGGGTATTACCTAAATGGTCTCCTTGCCTTTCCAGTCTCCAAGCTGCAACTCCACTCCCCGCGCTACTCCAATGGCTGGAACTTCATTAGAGTTCACCGTTTTGATGGTACCAGTCCCTTTCTGAACCTTTAGTCTAAGCCTCCAGGCTCTATCACCTGAAATAAAAAGATGTGAGGCACTTGTGTCCACTAGTGCGCTCACCTTCTAACCCGCAACCATTAGATCCGCAAACATCAAGCCCTTTGGCTTGTGGCTCCCATTACTTTGGACAGCATTGAGCACCAACGACCCAAGCTTTGCTGCCCCTGACTGTGGCTCCTCGTCAGACTCCTTGTCTACAGCAGCCAGCTTGCCCTTCTGCGGGTAATTACGCGCTATGTGGCTTTCTCCACATAGGTAGCATGCTAGTGGCTCTCGGTCCCCCTTTGCTTTCCACTTGCCTGCTGGTGGCTTCCTCTCGGCATCCTTGGTTGAACAGTCTCGGTCTCTATCCTTGGACACCCGGTCACAGTCCTTCCCTTTAGACTGCTTCTTTCGGTCTCTATCATCCCTGCCCTTACCCTTGGGCTTGGTAGACTCGAACTTGTTCAGAAGCTTGAACTCTATCAAGGCCTCGGTAGTAGTCATGGCTTTAGCCAAGTCATGAACTCCTCTTCTTTGTAGCTCATGCTTCACCCACGACTTCAACCCCTCCATGAAAGCAAATAAGGCATCCTTCTCACCTAGATCTGAGATCTGTAGCATCAGTTCAGAGAATTTTTGGACATACTCCCTTATGTCCCCTTACTGGCTCAGCCTGTGCAATTTTGCCCGCGCCTCATCATTGGCATACTCTGGGTAAAATTATTCTCTGAACTCTTTTTAGAACTCTACCAGGTTCCAATCTTGACGCACCCACGCCTGACATCATCACACCTGCACCTCTACCATAATAAGGCTACATCAGTGAGATACATAGCAGCGGTGCTTACCTTTATCGCCTCGTCTTGCTTGCCCATGGCCTGGAAGTACTGCTCCATACCCCAAAGGTAGTTATCTACTTCCTTGGCCGCCCTAGTCCCCTTGAACTCCTTAGGCTTGGGACATCAAATATGGACTTGGACACTCCAACAAACATGCCATTCCCAATGGCAGTCTTGCAAGCAAAAAGCTCACTGGTAAGCTCCTCCATCCGCTGGTGCATGGCCTCCATGCCATCGCCCAAGGTCAGCACTTCAGCCTCCAAGGTCTGATTCTTTTGGGTGAACACGTCCAAGCCTTTGTTGAGAGTAGCTTGCAGCTCACTTTGGATCTCTTCCCCCAAGGAGTCTAGCAATGCAATGTGAGTCTCTACCCCTTCAAGCTTCTCCCCCATGTCGCCCATGGTCACCTCCACCTTGGCCAGCCTACCGTCCATGGTAGACCAGATATCTCTAGAACTGGCTTTCCTCCCTATTCCACACCCATGCTCATGGGACTCTGGTTGTTGGTTAGCACTGTCACTTTGGGATGCCATCTCCTCTAACTTGCACAACACAAACACGCAGAATCAAACTTGCTTTGATACCAACTGTCACAAACTTCGACCTTAGACTCAGAAACCGTGCAGCCTTAGGCTTGGAATCTCCTCCTTTATGCCTAAGTCAACCTAAAACACAAAGCATACGGGCACTAGAACAACAGGAAGGGCTGATTACGCAAGTTAAAGAGAAACAGGATAAGAAGGTAGAATTCTGGAAATGCTCTTGTATTCATTGAAATAGAAGTGTTTGATGGTGTACAAATAAGGGAGGAGCAGCCCTCTATTTATAGTTGAGGCTCCAGCTTACACTTAATGGCAATATCCCTAGAATAAAGGCTAAAATCATGGGATTATATAGATTACAATCAATCAGGATGCTAACTCCTGATTTTCAGGGTCAACCAAATCTGCCAGGATGCTCTGCTAATCCTGCCTACTTCCAGAAGCTTCCCTTGCGTGTCCAGCACCTTTGGCACTTCTGGATGTGGTGCGGTCAACTTGTATGCTAGGCCTTGGTCTCACGGGCTGGCCTGTAAGTTGGGCGGGCGTTCTGAACTCGTTTGCTAGGCTTTGTGGACAGATACCCGCCAGCACACCTGGTCTGTGGGCCTCAACCTCTGGTTCGCCTGCTAGTGCGCCTGATGTGCCTGGCGCGCCCGTCCAGGGCATGACACTTGGCCTTTATATTGGCCCCTTATCCCTCATCAAACGTCGAGAACCCACACCCTTTTAAAGAGCATTTGAGATTTTATAGGTTTGCTGCCAGTGGCCATTAAAGTGTCTAAAATGGGGACATTTTTTTCAAACGGTCACAAAATCTTCTCCACTTCGAGTTTTTAGCTGAATGTTTTTGTGCATGCCCAAAAAAATACAAGGATCACCTCTACCAAATTTGGGGACAAAACTCTTTCTAAAAAATTTTTAAAAAATCCCGAACCGTAAAATGTTTCGAAAATCATGAAAAATAGAAAACGGGTCATCTTGCCACGAAACTTCACATGAAGGCTTAGGGGACCATTGTATGAATTTACAAGCCATAAAAATGGCATTGGCCCACACACTCATTTCGTGGGTTGAGTTACGCATACGGAGTTTATCCCCAGTCTAAGCATACGGAGTTTATTCCCAGTCTAAGATCAGATTGGACCAAGGGTTGTAGCAGCAGGATCGGTCGCACGCAGGGGGGACCGGGCCAATCCCCAACTTGCACATTCTGCCTTTCCGATCGGCTGAGCGCCCGCACGCTCGTTTCGTGGGTTGGCTTAGGCATAGGGAGTTCATTCCATGTCTAAGCCCTAGTTGGACCGAAGGCTATGGCTGCGGGACCGGCAGCACACAAAGGGGGATCGAACTGATCCTCGGCTTGCGCATTACACCTCCCTGGCCGGCTCAGTGCCCACACGCTCGTTTCATGGGTTGACTTAGGCATACGGAGTTCATTCCCAGTCGAAGATCAGACCAGACCGAGGGTTGCAATAGCAAGATCGACAGCACGCAGGGGGGATCGGGCTGATCCCTGGCTTACGCATTCTGCCTCTCCGATCAGCTGAGCGCCCGCACGTTCTTTTCATGGGTTGGCTAAGGCATACGGAGTTCATTCCATGTCTAAGCATACGGAGTTCATTCCCAATCTAAGATCAGATCGGATCGAGGGTTACGACAGTAGGACCAGCAGCAGGATCGACAACACGCAGGGGGGACCGGACCGATCCTCGGCTTGCGCTTTCTACCTCTCCGACTGGTCGAGTACCCACACGCTCATTTCGTGGGTTGGCTTAGACGTACGAAGTTCATTCCATATCTAAGCCCTAGCGGGACCGATGGTTGTGGTAGTAAGACCGGTAGTGGGATTGATAGCACGCAGAAGGGGACCGGGCTGATCCCCGGCTTGTGCATTATGCCTCTCAGGTTGGCCTCTCTGACCGGTTGAGCGCCCGCACGCTTGTTTCGTGGGTTGACTTACACATATGAAGTTCATCCCCAATCTAAGCATACAAAGTTCATTCCCAGTCTAAGATTGGACTGGATCGAGGGTTGTGGCAGTATGATCGGTAGCATGCAGGGGGGACTGGGTTGATCCCCGATTTTCACATTCTGCCTCTCCAGTCGGTTGAGCACCCGCATGCCTATTTCATAGGTTGGCTTAGGCATAGGGAGTTCATTCCATGTCTAAGCCCCAGCCGGACCGAGGGTTGTGGTAGTGGGATCGACAGCACGCAGAGGGGGACTGGGCCGATCCCCGTCTTGTGCATTATGCCTCTCCGACCAGCTAAGCGCCCGCATGCTCATTTCGTAGGTTGACTTAGGCATACGGAGTTCATTCCCAGTCTAAGATTTTGAGCCACGGTGCACATGCTGGGCTCGAAAATGTGTTGGTGCCCATTTTTTTCGCCCGGGGCACCATCGTCGGAGCATCACCGGAGAGCCTAACCGGCAACATTAGGGGTTCCGGCGATTGGGGGTGCCGGGGGGTGTGCACACATGATGTGCGATGTTGCTGGTACTTGGCCCTTATATTGGCCCCCTATCCCTCATCAAACCTCAAGAACTCAATCCCCCTTAAAGAGCATTTGAGATTTTATAGGTTTGTTGCCTATAGCCATTAAAGTGTCTGAAATGGGGACACTTTTTTCAAACGGTCACAAAATCTTCTCCACTTCGAATTTTTAGCTAAATTTTTTTGTGCATGCCAAAAAAAAATACAAGGATTACCTCTAAAAAATTTGGGGACAAAACGCTTTCTAAAAAAATTTTAAAAAATCCCAAACTGTAAAAGATTTGAAAATCGTGAAAAATAGAAAATGGGTCGTCTTGCCACGAAACTTCACATGAAGGCTTAGGGGACCGTTGTATGAATTTACACGCCATAAAAATGGCATTGGCATGGCAGAAATATGAAGATGTGCTTGAACCCACCTATCACCCGTTCGATCCCTGGCTTGCGCATCCTGCCCCTCTGGTCCGTTGAGCGCCCGCACGCTCGTTTCGTGGGTTGACTTAGGCATACGGAGTTCATCCCCAGTCTAAGCATACAGAGTTCATTCCCAATCTAAGATCGAATCGTATCGAGGGTTGCGGCAGCAGGATCGACAGCATGCAGGGGGGATCAGGTCGATCTCTGGCTTACGCATTCTGCCTCTCCGATCGGCTGAGTGCCCGCATGCCCGCTTCATGGGTTGGCTTAGGCATAGGGAGTTCATTCCATGTCTAAGCCCCAGCAGGACCGAGGGTTGTGGTAGTGGGACCGGTAACACGCAGAGGGGGACCGGGCCGATCCCTGTCTTGCGCATTATGCCTCTTCGGCGTGGCTGAACGACCGCACGCTCGTTTCATGGGTTGGCTTAGGCATATGGAGTTCATTTCATGTCTAAGCATACGGAGTTCATTCCCAGTCTAAGATTTTGAGGGATGATGCACATGCTGGGCTCGGGCATGTGCTGGTGCCACATTTTTTTTGCCCGGGGCACCATCGTCGGAGCATCGCCGGAGAGCCTAACCGACGGCATTGGGGGTTCCGGTGATTGGGGGGGCCAGGGGGTGTGCGCACATGATGTGCGATGGGTGCTGGTACTTGGCCCTTATATTGGCCCCCTATCCCTCATCAAACCTCGAGAACTCACACCCCCTTAAAGAGCATTGAGATTTTATAGGTTTCCTGCCAGTAGCCATTAAAGTGTTTGAAATGGGGACACTTTTTGCAAACAGTCACAAAATCTTTTCCACTTCGAGTTTTTAGCTAAATTTTTTGTGCATGCCAACAAAAATAAAAGCATCACCTCTACCAAATTTGGGGACAAAACTCTTTCTAAAAAAATTTTAAAAAATCCTGAACCGTAAAAAGTTTCGAAAATCGTGAAAAATAGAAAATGGGTCGTCTTGCCACGAAACTTCACATGAAGGCTTAGGGGACCATTGTATGAATTTACAAGCCATAAAAATGGCATTGGCATGGCAGAAATATGAAGATGCGCATGAACCCACCTACCACCCGTTCCATCCTCGGCTTGCGCATCCTGCCTCTCTAGTCGGCCGAGCCCCCGCACGCTCATTTCGTGGGTTGACTTAGGTATACAGGGTTCATCCCCAGTCTAAGCATATGGAGTTCATTCCCAGTCTAAGATCAGACCAGATCGAGGGTTGCAGCAGCATGATTGGTAGCACGCAGGGGTGATCGGACCGATCCCCGGCTTCCGTATTCTGCCTCTCCGACCCGCTGAGCGCCCGCACACCCATTTCGTGGGTTGGCTTAGGCATAGGGAGTTCATTCCATGTCTAAGCCCCAGTCGGATCAAGGGTTGTGGCAGTGAGACTGACAGCACATAGAGGGGGATCGAGTCGATCCCTGGTTTGCGCATTCTGCCTCTTCGATCGGCTCAGTGCCTGCACGCTTGTTTCATGGGTTGACTAAGGCATACAGAGTTCATTCCCAGTCTAAGATCGGATCAAACCGAGGGTTACAGTAGTAGTATCGAAGCACGCAAGGGGGGACTGGCAGGCCCCCGACTTGTGCATTCTGCCTCTCTGGTCGGCTGAGCACCCGCACGCACGCTCATTCCGTGGGTTAGCTTAGGCATACGGAGTTCATTCCATGACTAAGCATACGGAGTTCATTCCCAGTCTAAGATTGGACCGGACTGAGGGTTACGGTAGCAGGACTAGCAGCCGGATCAACAGCACACAAGGGGACCGAGCCGATCCCCAGCTTGCGCATTTTACCTCTCCGACCGGCTGAGCGCCCGCACGCTCGTTTCATGGGTTGGCTTAGGCATACAAAGTTCATTCCATGTCTAAGCCCTAGCCGGATCGAGGGTTGTGCCAGCAGGACCGACAGCGGGATCGGCAGCATCCAGAAGGGGATCGGGCTGATCCCCGGCTTGCGTATTATGCCTTTCCAGTCAGCTCAATGACCGCATGCTCATTTCGTGGGTTGACTTAGGCATACAGAGTTCATTCCCAGTCTAAGATCAGATCGGACCGAGGGTTGTAGTAGCAGGATCGACAGCACGCAGAGGGGACCGGGCCAATCCCCGCACGCTCGTTTCGTGGGTTGGCTTAGGCATACAGAGTTCATTCCATGTCTAAGCATACGAAGTTCATTCCCAGTCTAAGATCAGACTGGACCGAGGGTTGGGGCAACAAGATCGGCAGCACGCAGGGGGGGATCGGGCCGATCCCTGGCTTGTGCATTCAGCCTCTCAGGCCGACTGAGCGCCCGCACGTCCGTTTCGTGTGTTGGCTTAGGCATACGGAGTTCATTCCATGTCTAAGCCCCAGCCGGATCGAGGTTTGTGGCAGCGGGATCGGTAGCACGCAAGGGCGACTGGGTCGATCCCCGACTTGCCCATAATGCCTCTTCGGTCGGCTCAGCGCCCGCACGATCATTTCTTGGGTTGACTTATGCATACGGAGTTCATTCCCAGTCTAAGATTAGATCGGACCGAGGGTTGTGGCAACAGGAACGACAGCACGCAGAGGGGACCGGGTCGATCCCCGACTTGCGCATTATGCCTCTCCGATTGACTGAGCACCCGCACGCTCATTTCATGGGTTGACTTAGGCATACGAAGTTCATCCCCAGTCTAAGCATACAGAGTTCATTCCCAGTCTAAGATCAGACTGGACCGAGGGTTGCAAAAGTAGGATTGGCAACATACAGGGGGGACTGGGTCGATCCCCAGTTTCTGCATTCTGCCTCTCCGGTTGGTTGAGCGCCCACACGCCCGTTTTGTTGGTTGGCTTAGGCATAAGGAGTTGATTCCATGTTTAAGCCCCAGTCGGACCGAGGGTTGTGGCAGCAAGATCGACTTGCACATTATGCCTCTTCGGCCGACTCAGCACCCGCACGCTCGTTTCATGGGTTGACTTAGGCATACGAAGTTCATTCCCAGTCTAAGATCAGACCGGACCGAGGGTTACGACAGCAGGATCAATAGCACGTACGTGGGGATCAGGCCGATCCCTAGCTTGTGCATTCTGCCTCTCCGACCGGTTGAGTGCCTACATGTTCGTTTTGTGGGTTGGCGTAGGCATACGGAGTTCATTCCATGTCTAAGCATATGGAGTTCATTCCCAGTCTAAGATTAGATCAGATCGAGGGTTGCGAGAGTGGGTCCAGCGGCAGGATCGACAGTACGTAAGGGGGACTAGGTCGTTCCCCAGCTTGCGCATTCTGCCTCTCCGGTCGATTGAGCACCCACACGCTCGTTTCTTAGGTTGGCTTAGGCTTACGGAGTTCATTCAATGTCTAAGCCCCAGTCAGACCAAGGGTTGTGGTAGTAGGACCGTCAGCGGGATCGACAGCACACTGAGAGGGACCAGGCTGATCCCCAGCTTGTGCATTATGCCTCTCCAATCAGCCTCTCCGACTGGCTGAACGCTCGCACGCTTGTTTTGTGGGTTGACTTAGGCATACGGAGTTCATTCCCAGTCTAAGCATACGGAGTTCATTCCCAATCTAAGATTGGACCGGACTGAGGGTTGCGGCGGTAGGATCGACAGCACGAAGGGGGGTCTTGGCCGATCACCAGCTTGCGCATTCTGCCTCTCTGACTGGCTGAGTGCCCGTACACCCGTTTCGTGGGTTGGCTTAGGCATAGGGAGTTCATTCCATGTCTAAGCCCCAGTCGGATCGAGGGTTGTGGCTGTGGGACCGATAACATGCAGAGGGGGATCGGGTCGATCCCCGGCTTGCACATTATACCTCTCCGATTAGCTCAGTGCCCGAACGCTTGTTTTGTAGGTTGACTTAGGCATATGGAGTTCATTCCCAGTCTAAGATCAGATCGGACCGAGGGTTGCAGCAGCAGGATCAACAGCACGCAAGGGGGATCGGGCCAGTCCCCGGCTTGTGCATTCTGCCTCTTTGGCCGGCTGAACGCTCGCACGCTCATTTCGTGGGTTTGCTTAGGCATACGGAGTTCATTCCATGTCTAAGTATACGGATTTCATTTCTAGTCTAAGACCAAACCGGACCGAGGGTTACGACAGTAGGACTAGCAACAGGATCAACAGCACGCAGGGGGGACAGAGCGGATCCCCAGCTTGCGCATTCTGCCTCTCCGACCGACCTCTCCGGCCGGTTGAGCGCCTGCACACTCATTTCGTGGGTTGACTTAGGCATACGGATTTCATCCCCAGTCTAAGCATACGGAGTTCATTCCCAATCTAAGATCGGACCGGATCGAGGGTTGCGACAACAGGATCGACACCACGCAGGGGGGATCGGGCCGATCCCCGGCTTATGCATTTTACCTCTCCGGTCGGTTGAGCGCCCGCACGCCCGTTTCACGGGTTGGCTTAGGCATAGGGAGTTCATTCCATGTCTAAGCCCCAGCCAGATCGAGGGTTATGGCAGCGGGACAAGCAACACGCAGAGGGGGGCCGGACCGATCCCTGGCTTATGCATTCTGCCTCTCCATCCGGTTGAGCGCCCCCACGCTCGTTTCGTGTGTTGGCTTAGGCATACGGAGTTCACTCCATGTCTAAGCATACGGAGTTCACTCCATGTCTAAGCATATGGGGCACCATCACCGGAGCATCGCTGGAGCATCGTCGGAGTATCATCGAAGAGCCTAACCGTCGACATTGGGGGTTCTGATGATTGGGGGGCTGGGGGCGTGTGCGCACATGATGTACAATGGGTGCTGGTAGTTGGCCCTTATATTGGCCCCCTATCCCTCATCCAACCTCGAGAACTCACACCCCCTTAGAGAGCATTTGAGATTTATAGGTTTGCTACCAGTAGCCATTAAAGTGTCTGAAATGGGGACACTTTTTTCAAATGGTCACAAAATCTTCTCCACTTTGAGTTTTTAGTTGAATGTTTTTGTGCATGCCAACAAGGATCAACTCTACCAAATTTGGGGACAAAACTCTTTCTAAAAAAATTAAAAAAAATCTCGAACTGTAAAAAGTTTCAAAAATCACGAAAAATAGAAAATGGGTCGTCTTGCCACGAAACTTCACATGAAGGCTTAGGAGACCATTGTAGGAATTTACAAGCCATAAAAATGGTAGTGGCATGGCAAAAATGTGAAGATGTGCTTGAACCCACCTACCAGCCGTTCGATTCTTGGCTTGCGCATCCTGCCTCTCTGGTCGACTGGCATCCGCAAGCTCATTTCGTAGGTTGACTTCGGCATATAGAGTTCATCCCTAGTCTAAGCATACAGAGTTCATTCCCAGTCTAAGATCAGACCGAACCGAGAGTTGCGATAGCAGGATCGACAGCACGCAGGGGGGATCAAGCTGATCCCCAGCTTGCGTATTTTACCTCTCCGATCGGCTAAGCGCCCGCACGCCCGTTTCATGGGTTGGCTTAGGCATAGGGAGTTAATTCCATGTCTAAGCCCCAGCCGGACCGAGGGTTGTGGCAGCGGGACCGGCAGCATGCAGAGGGGGACCGGCAGCATGCAGAGGGGGACCGGGTCGATCCCTGACTTGCGTATTCTGCCTCTTCGACCAGCTGAGTGCCCGGACACTCCTTTCATGGGTTAGCTGAGGCATAGGGAGTTCATTCCATGTCTAAGCCCCAGTCAGACTGAGGGTTGTGGCAGTGGAATCGGTAGCAAGCAGATAGGGTTGTGGCAGTGGAATCGATCCCTGACTTGCACATTATGCCTCTCCGGCTGGACCAGCGCCCGCACGCTCGTTTCGTGAGTTGATTTAGCCATATTGAGTTCATTCCCAGTCTAAGATCGGACCAGACCAAGGGTTGCGATAGCAGGAACGACAGCACATAGGGGAGACCGGGTCGGTCCCCGGCTTAAACATTCTGCCTCTCTGATCGGCTGAACGCCCACACGCTTGTTTTGTGGGTTGGCTTAGGCATACGAAGTTCATTCCATGTCTAAGCATATAGAGTTCATTCCCAGTCTAAGATTGGACCAGATCGATGGCTGTTGCAGCAGGACAGCAGCAGGATCGGTAACACGCAGGAGGGACCGGGTCGATCCACGGCTTGTGCATTCTACCTTTTTGATCGGTTGAGCGCCCGCACGCTCGTTTCGTGGGTTGGTTTAGGCATACGGAGTTCATTCCATGTCTAAGCCCCAGTCGGACCGAGGGTTCTGGCAATAGGACCGGCAGTTGTATCGACAGTAGGCAGATAGGGATCAGGCTGATCCCTGACTTACGCATTATGCATCTACGACAGGCCTCTACGGTCGGCTGAGTGCCCGCACGCTCGTTTCATGGGCTGACTTATGCATATGGAGTTCATCCTTAGTCTAAGCATACAGAGTTCATTCCCAGTCTAAGATCGGATTAGACCGAGGGTTGCGGCAGTAGGATCCATAGCACGCAGGAGGGACCAGGCCGATCCCCGGCTTGTGCATTCTGCCTCTCCGATAGGTTGAGCGCCCACATGCCCGTTTCATGGGTTGGCTTAGGCATAGGGAGTTCATTCCATGTCTAAGCCCCAACCGGACCGAGGGTTGTGGTAGTAGGATCGACAGCACGTAGTGGGGGACCGGGCTGATCCTCGGCTTGCGCATTATGCCTCTTCGACCGGCTCAACGCCCGAACACTTGTTTCATGGGTTGACTTAGGCATACGGAGTTCATTCCCAGTCTAAGATCGGACCGAACCGAGGGTTGCAGTAGTAGGATCGACAGCACACAGGCGGGGACCGGGTCAGTCCCTGATTTGTGCATTCTACCTCTCCAGCCCGCTGAGCGCCCGTACGCTCGTTTTGTGGCTTAGGTTAGGCATACGGAGTTCATTCCACATCTAAGAATATAGAGTTCATTCCTAATCTAAGATCGGACTGGATCGAAGGTTACGATAGCAGGACCAGTAGCAGGATCGGTAACACACAGGGGGGACCGAGCCGATCCCCGGCCTGTGCATTCTGCTTTTTCGGTCGGCCTCTCTAGCTGGCTGAGTGCCCGTACGCTCGTTTCGTGGGTTGACTTAGGCATACGGAGTTCATCCCCAGTCTAAGCATACGAAGTTCATTCCCAGTCTAAGATCGGATCGGACCAAGGGTTACGGCAGTAGGATCGACAGCACGCAGGGGGGACCGGGTCGATTCCTGACTTGCACATTCTACCTCTCCGACTGGCTGAGCGCCCGCATGCCCGTTTCATGGGTTGGCTTAGGCATAGGGAGTTCATTCCATCTCTAAGCCCCAGCCAGATCGAGGGTTGTGGCAGTGGGACCGACAGCAAGCAGAGGAGGATTGGGCTGATCCCCGGCCTGCGCATTATGCCTCTCCAGTCGGCTCAGTGCCCGAACGCTCATTTTGTGGGTTGACTTAGGTGTACGGAGTTCATTCCCAGTCTAAGATCAGATCGGATCGAGGGTTGCGGCAGTAGGATCAACAACACACAGGGGGGACTGGGTCGATCCTCAGCTTACGTATTCTGCCTCTCCGATCGGCTGAGTGCCCGCACGCTCATTTCGTGGGTTGGCTTCGGCATATGGAGTTCATTCCATGTCTAAGCATACGGAGTTCATTCCTAGTCTAAGATCGGATCGGACCGAGGGTTACGGTACCAGCACCAGCAGTAGGATCGACAACTCACAGGGGGGGATCAGGCTGATCCCCAGCTTGTATATTCTACCTCTCCGGTAGGCCTCTCTTGCCGGCAGAGCACCCGCACACTCGTTTCGTGGCTTTACTTAGGCATACGGAGTTCATCTCCAGTCTAAGCATATAGAGTTCATTCCCAGTCTAAGATTGGATTGGATCGAGGGTTGCGACAGCAGGATCAACAGCACGCAGAGGGGATCGGGTCGATCCTCGGCTTGTGCATTCTACCTCTCCGATCGGCTGAGCGCCCGCACACCCATTTCATGGGTTGGCTTAGGCATAAGGAGTTCATTCCATGTCTAAGCCCTAGCCAGACTAAGGGTTGTGGTAGCGGGACTGACAGAATGCAGAGGGGGACCGGGCCGATACCCGACTTGCACATTTTGCCTCAGGGGTCGGCTGAGCGCCCGCACGCTCGTTTCGTGGGTTGGCTTAGGCATACGGAGTTCATTCCATGTCTAAGCATACAGAGTTCATTCCCAGTCTAAGAGTTTGAGCCACGGTGCACATGCTGGGCTTGGGCATGTGCTGGTTCCATTTTTTCACCCGGGGCACTATTGTCGAAGCATAGTCGGAGAGCCTAACTGGTGGCATTGGTGGTTCTGGCGATTGGGGGGGCCGAGGGGTGTGCGCACATGATATGCGATGAGTGCTGGTACTTGGCCCTTATATTGGCCCCCTATCCCTCATCAAACCTCAAGAACTCACACCTCTCCGGCCGACTGAGCACCCGCACACCTGTTTCGTGGGTTGGCTTAGGCATAGGGAGTTCATTCCATGTATAAGCCCCAACTAGAACGAGGGTTGTGGCAGTGAGACTGACAGCACGCAGAGGGGGACCGGGCAGATCCCTGGCTTGTGCATTATGCCTCTCCGATTGGCTCAGTGCCCGCACGCTCATTTTGTGGGTTGACTTAGTCATACGGAGTTCATTCCCAGTCTAAGATCGGACCAGACTGAGTGTTGCGGTGTAGGATCGACAGCACGCAGGGGGGATTCGGCCGATCCCCAGCTTGTGCATTCTACCTCTCTAACGGGCTGAGCACCCACACGCTCGTTTCGTGGGTTGGCTTAGGCATACGGAGTTCATTCCATGTCTAAGCATACGGAGTTCATTCTCAGTCTAAGATCAGACCGGACCGAGGGTTGCAGTAGCAGGACCAGTAGCAGGATCGACAGCACACAGGAAGGACCGGCCGATCCTCGGCATGGGTTGGCTTAGGCATACGGAGTTCATTCCAAGTCAAGCCCCAGCCGAATCGAGGGTTGTGGCAGCGGGACCGGCAGCACGCAAAGGGGGACCGGGCCGATCCCTGGCTTATGCATTATGCCTTTTTGACTGGCTCAGCGCCCGCACGTTTGTTTCATGGGTTGACTTATGCATACGGATTTCATTCCAAGTCTAAGATCGGATCAGACTGAGGGTTACGACAGCAGGATCGACAGTACGCACGGGAGGATCGGGCTGATCCTCGGTTTGTGCATTCTGCCTCACGACCGACTGAGCACCCGCACGCTCGTTTCATGGGTTGGCTTAGGCATACGGAGTTCATTCCTAGTCTAAGATTGGATCGGACTGAGGGTTGCAACAGTAGGACCAGTAGCAGGATCGGCAGCACGCAGGGAGGGACCGGGTTGATCCTCGAGTTACGCATTTTGCCTCTCTGACCGGCTGAGCGCCCGCACGCTCATTTCATGGGTTGGCTTAGGCATACGGAGTTCATTCCATGTCTAAGCCCCAACCGGATTGAGGGTTGTGGTAGCAGGATCGGTAGTGGGATCAACAGCATGTAGAGGGGGATCAGGCTGATCCCCAACTTGCGTATTATGCCTCTCCGATCGATTTTGCGCCTGCGCGTTCGTTTTATGGGTTGACTTAGGAATACGGAGTTCATCCCCAGTCTAAGCATACGGAGTTCATCCCCAGTCTAAGATCGGATGGGACCGAGGGTTGCGGCAGCAGGATCGACAACATGCAGGGGGGACCGAGCCGATCCCTGACTTACAAATTCTGCCTCTCCGACCATCTGAGCGCCCGCACGTCCATTTCATGGGTTGGCTTAAGCATAGGGAGTTCATTCCATTTCACAACCCCGGTCAGACTGAGGGTTGTGGTAACGAGACCGACAGCACACAGAGTTGGATCGGGCCGATCCCCAGCTTGGGCATTATGCCTCTCCGGTCGGCTCAGCGTCCAAACGCTCGTTTCGTGGGTTGACTTAGGCATACGGAGTTCATTCCCAGTCTAAGATCAGACCGGACAGAGGGTTGCGGTAGCAACATCGACAGCATGCAATGGTGGTTTGGGTCAATCCCCGGCTTACGCATCTGCCTCTCCAGATGGCTCAGTGCCCGTACGCTTGTTTCATGGGTTGGCTTAGGCATACGGTGTTCATTCCATGTCTAAGCATACGGAGATCATTCCCAGTCTATGATCAAATTAGACTGAGGGTTTTGACAGTAGGACCAGCAGCAAGATCGATAGCAGGGTCCTCGGCTTACGCATTCTGCCTCTCTCGTCAGCCTCTTCGATCGACTGAGTGCCGGCACACTCGTTTCATAGGTTGACTTAGGCATACAGAGTTATTCCCAGTCTAAGCATAAGATCGAATCAGATCGAGGGTTGCAACAGCAGCATCGGTAGCACGTAGGGGGGATCGGGCCGATACCCAGCTTACACATTCTGCCTTTCCGGTTGGCTGAGCGCCCGCACGCCCGTTTCATGGGTTGGCTTAGGCATAGGCAGTTCATTCCATGTCTAAGCCCCAGCAGGATCGAGGGTTGTGGCAGTGCGATCGACAACACATAGAGGGGGACCAGGTCGATCCTCGGCTTGCGCATTCTGGCTCTCTGGCCGGCTGAGCGCCCACACGCTCGTTTCGTGAGTTGGCTTAGGCATACGGAGTTCATTCCATGTCTAAGCATAGGAGTTCATTCCCATTCTAAGAGTTTGAGCCACGATGCACATGCTGGGCTCGGGCATGTGCTGGTGCCACATTTTTTTGCCCGGGGCACCATCGTCGGAGAGCCTAACGGACGGCATTAGGGGTTCCGGCGATTGGGGGGCCCGAGGGGTGTGCGCACATGATGTGTGGTGGGTGCTGCTACTTGGCCCTTATATTGACCCCCTATCCCTCATCAAACCTCGAGAACTCACACCCCCGTAAAGAGCATTTGAGATTTTATAGGTTTGCTGCCAGTAGCAATTAAAGTGTTTGAAATAGGGACACTTTTTTCAAACGGTCACAAAATCTTCTCCACTTTGAGTTTTTAGCTGAAATTTTTTACGCATGCCAAAAAAAATACAAGGATCATCTCTACCAAAATTGGGGGCAAAAAACTTTCTAAAAAAATTTTAAAAAATCCCGAACCGTAAAAAGTTTCCAAAATCATGAAAAATAGAAAACGGGTCGTCTTGCCACGAAACTTCACATGAAGGCATAAGGGACCATTGTATGAATTTACAAGCCATAAAAATGGCATTAGCAAGGCAGAAATATGAAGATCTGCTTGAACCCACCTACCATCGATTTGATCCCCGACTTGCACATCCTGTCTCTCTGGTCGGTTGAGCGTCCGCATGCTCGTTTCGTGGGTCGACTTAGGCATACAGAGTTCATCCCTAGTCTAAGCATATAGAGTTCATTCCCAGTCTAAGATCGAATCAGACCGAGGGTTACGGTAGCAGGATCGGCAACACGCAGGGGGGACCGAGGCGATCCTCGACTTGTGCATTCTGCCTCTCCGGCTAGTTGAGTGCCCACACTTCGGTTTCATGGGTTGGCTTAGGCATAGGGAGTTCATTCCATGTCTAAGCCCCAGCTGGATCGAAGGTTGTGGCAGCGGGACTGGCAGGACACAAATGGCGATTGGGTCGATCCCCGACTTGTGCATTATGCCTCTTCGGCTGGCTCAGTGCTCGCACGCTCGTTTCGTGGGTTGACTTAGGCATACGAAGTTCATTCCATGTCTTGCCATGAAACCTCACATGAAGGCATAGGGGACCATTGTATGAATTTACAAGCCATAAAAATGGCATTGGCATGATAGAAATATGAAGATGTGCTTGAACCCACCTACCACCCGTTCGATCCCCGACTTGCACATCCTGCCTCTCTAGTCGGCTGAGCGTTTGCACGCTCATTTCGTGGTTGACTTAGGCATACGGAGTTCATCCCTAGTCTAAGAATACGGAGTTCATTCCAAGTCTAAGATCAGACCGAACCGAGGGTTGCGACAGTAGGATCAATAGCACGCAGGGGGGACCGGGTCGATCCCTGGCTTGCGCATTCTACCTCTTCGGCCGACGGAGTGCCCACATGCCCGTTACATGGGTTGGCTTAGGCATAGGGAGTTCATTCCATGTCTAAGCCCTAGCCAGACTGAGGATTGTGGTAGCGAGATCGGTAGCACGCACATGGCGATCGGGCTGATCCCTGGCTTGTACATTATGCCTCTCTGGCTTGCTCAACGTCCGCACGCTCATTTCGTGGGTTAACTTAGGCATACAGAGTTCATTCCCAGTCTAAGATCGGACCAAACCGAGGGTTGTGGCAGCAAGATCGACAGCACGTAGGAGGGATCAGACCGATCCTCGACTTACGCATTCTGCCTCTCCGACCGGCTGAGTGCTCGCATGCTCATTTCATGGGTTGGCTTAGGCATACGGAGTTCATTCCATGTATAAGCATACAGAGTTCATTCCAAGTCTAAGATCAGACCGGACCGAGGGTTGCAGTAGCAGGACCAGCAGCAAGATTGGTAGCATGCAGGGGGGACCGAGCTGATCCCTAGCTTACGCATTCTGCCTCTCTGGTCGACTGAACACCTGCACGCTCATTTCTTGGGTTGGCTTAGGCATACGGAGTTCACTCCATGTCTAAGCCCCAACCGGATCGAGGGTTGTGGCAACAAGACCGGTAGTAGAATCAGCAGCACGTAGATGGGGATCAAGTTGATCTCCAGCTTGAGCATTATCCCTCTCTGACCGGCCTCTTCGATCGATTCAGCACCCGCACGCTCATTTTGTGGGTTGACTTAGGCATACGAAGTTCATCCCCAGTCTAAGCATACCTAGTTCACTGCCAGTCTAAGATCAGACCGGATCGAGGGTTATGGCAGCAGGACCGACAGCACGTAGGGGGGATCGGGCTGATCCCTGACTTACGCATTATGCCTCTCCAGCTGGCTCAGCGCCCGTACGCTTGTTTCATGGGTTGACTTAGGCATACGAAGTTCATTCCCAGTCTAAGATCGGATTGGATCGAGGGTTAATGCAGCAGGATCGACAGCACGCAGGGGGGACCGAGTCGATCCCCAGCTTGTGCATTCTGTCTTTCCGATAGACTGAGCGCCCGCACGCTCGTTTCGTGGGTTGGCTTAGGCATACGGAGTTCATTCCATGTCTAAGCATACGGAGTTCATTCCCAGTCTAAGATCGGACTGGATCGAGGGTTGTGGCAGCAGGACCAGCAGCAGGATCGATAGTAAGCATGAGCGATTGAGTCGATCCCTGGCTTGCGCATTCTGCCTCTCCGGTCGGTTAAGCACCGCAAGCTCGTTTCGTGGGTTGGCTTAGGCATACGGAGTTCATTCCATGTCTAAGCCCTAGCTGAACTGAGGGTTATGGATGCAGGACCGGTAGCAGTATCAACAGCATGTAGAGAGGGATCGGGTTAATCCCTGGCTTACGTATTATGCCTCTTCGATCGGCCTCTCCGACCGGCTAAGCGCCCGTAAGCTCGTTTTGTGGGTTGACTTAGGCATACGGAGTTTATCCCTAGTCTAAGCATACGGAGTTCATTCCCAGTCTAAGATCAGACCAGACAGAGGGTTACGGTAGTAAGATAGATAGCACGCAGGGGGGACCGGGTTGATTATGTCTCTCCGTCTGACTTAGCGCTCGAACACTCATTTCATGGGTTGACTTAGGCATACGGAGTTCATTCCCAATCTAAGATCAGATCGGACTGAGGGTTGCTGCAGCAGGATCGAGAGCACATATGGGGGATCGGGGCGGTCCCCGACTTGCGCATTCTACCTCTCCGGTCGGCTGAGCACCCGTACGCTCGTTTTGTGGGTTAGCTTAGGCATACGGAGTTCATTCTATGTCTAAGCATACAGAGTTCATTCCTAGTCTAAGATCGAATCAGACCAAGGGTTGTGGCAGCAGGACTAACAGCAGGATCGGTAGCATGCAGGGGTGGATCGAGTCGATCCCCGACTTGCGCATTCTGCCTCTCCGGTCGGCTGAGCGCCCGCACACTCGTTTCGTGGGTTAGCTTCGGCATAGGGAGTTCATTCCATGTCTACGCCACAGTCGGACCGAGGGTTGTGGCAGCGGGATCAACAGCACACAGAGGGGGAGCGGGCCGATCCTTGGTTTATGCATTCTGCCTCTTCCTCGGCTTGTGCATTATGCCTCTTCGATCGACCTCTCCGATCAACTGAGCGCCCGCTCACTCATTTTGTGGGTTGACTTAGGCATACGGAGTTCAACCCTAGTCTAAGCATACGGAGTTCATTCCCAGTCTAAGATCAGACCGGACCGAGGGTTGCGACAGTAGGATCGAAGCACACAGGGGGGACCGAGCCGATCCCTGGCTTGCGTATTCTGCCTCTCTGACCGGCTGAGAGCCCGTACGCTCGTTTCGTGGGTTGGCTTAGGCATACGGAGTTCATTCCATGTCTAAGCGTACGGAGTTCATTCTCAGTTTAAGATCAGATCGGACCAATGGTTGAGATAGTAGGACTAGCAGCAGGATCGACAGCACATAGGGGGGATCGGGTCGATCCTCGACTTACGCATTCTGCCTCTCCGACCTACTGAGCGCCCGTACGCCCGTTTCATGGGTTGGTTTAGGCATAGGGATTTCATTCCATGTCTAAGCCCCGGCCAGACAGAGGGTTGTGGCAAAGAGACTGGCAGTACGCAGAGGGGGATCGGGCTGATCCTCAGTTTGCGCACTCTGTCTCTCAGGTCGGCTGAGCGCCTGTGCACCCGTTTCATGGGTTGGCTTAGGCATAGGGAGTTCATTCCATGTCTAAGCCCCAACTGGACCGAAGGTTGTGATAGCGAGACCGACAGCACGCAGAGGTGGATCGGGCCAATCCCTGGCTTGCGCGTTATGACTCTCCGATCGGTTCAGGCATACAAAGTTCATTCCCATTCTATGATCAGACCAGACCGAGGGTTGCTCCAGCAGGATCAATAGCACGTAGGGGGGACCGGGTCAGTCCTCGACTTACGCATTCTGCCTCTATGGCTGGCTGAGCACCCGGAAGCTCGTTTCGTAGGTTGGCTTAGGCATACAGAGTTTATTCCATGTCTAAGCCCCAGTCGGATCGAGGGTTGTGGTAGCAGGACCGGCAACGGGATCGAAAGCATGCAGAGGGGGATCGGGCTGACCCCCGACTTACGCATTATGCCTCTCCGGCCGACTGAGTGCCCGTATGCTCATTTTGTGGGTTAACTTAGGCATACGGAGTTCATCCCCAATCTAAGCATACGGAGTTCATTCCCAGCCTAAGATCAAACCAGACAGAGGGTTGCGACAGCAAGATCGACAGCACGCAGAGGGGACTGGGCAAATCCCAGGCTTGCACATTCTGCCTCTCCGATCGGCTAAGCGCCCGCACGCCTGTTTTGTGGGTTGGCTTAGGCATAGGGAGTTCATTCCATGTCTAAGCCCCAGCCAGACCGAGGGTTGTGGTAGCGAGACCGATAGCACGCAGAAGGGGACCGGGCTGATCCCCGGCTTGCGCATTATGTCTCTTCGACAAACTCAATGCCCAAACGCTCGTTTCGTGGGTTGACTTAGGCATACGGAGTTCATTCCCAGTCTAAGATCGGACCAGACCGAGGGTTACGAAAGCAAGATCGATAGCACGTAGGGGGGACTGGGCCGATCCCCAGCTTATGCATTTTGCCTCTCTAGCCGGCTGAGCGCCCGTACGCTTCTTTCGTGGGTTGGCTTAGGCATACGAAGTTCATTCCATGTCTAAGCATACAGAGTTCATTCCCAATTTAAGATCGGACCGGACTAAAGATTGCGGTAGCAGGACCAGCAGTAGGATCGGTAGCATGCAGGAGGGGATCGAGCTGATCCCCGGCTTGCATTTCTACCTTTTCGGCCAGCTGAGCGTGCGTACGCCCATTTTATGGGTTGGCTTAGGCATAGGGAGTTCATTCCATGTCTACGCCCCAGCCGAACAGAGGGTTGTGGCAGCGGGATCGACAGCACATAGAGGGGGAGTGGGCCGATCCTCAGCTTGCGTATTCTACCTCTCCGGTCGGTTGAGTGCCCACGCGCTCGTTTCGTGGGTTGGCTTAGGCATACGGAGTTCATTTCATGTCTAAGCTTACAGAGTTCATTCCCAGTCTAAGAGTTTGAGCCACGGTGCACATGCTGGGCTCGGGCATGTGCTGGTGCCACATTTTTTCTGCCCGGGGTGCCATCGTCGGAGCATCATCGAAGAGCCTAACCGGTGGCATTGGGGGTGCCAGTGATTGGGGGGCCGAAAGGGTGTGCGCACATGATGTGCGATGGGTTGGCTTAGGCATACAGAGTTCATTCCATGTCTAAGACCCAACCGTACCGAGGGTTGTGGCAACGAGACCGACAGCGAGATCGGCAGCACGCAGAGGGTGACCGGGTTGATCCTCGGCTTATGCATTATACCTTTTCGGCCGACTAAGCACTCGCAATCTCGTTTCATGGGATGACTTAGGCATATGGAGTTCATCCCTATCTAAGCATATGGAGTCCATTCCCAGTCTAAGATCGGATCGGACCGAGGGTTGCGGTAGCAGGATCAGTAGCACGCAGGGGGACTAGGCTGATCCCTAGCTTGTACATTCTGCCGCTCTGGCCGGTTGAGTGCCCACACGCTCGTTTCATGGGTTAGCTTAGGCATAGGGAGTTCATTCCCTGTCTAAGCCCCAGTCGGATTGAGGGTTGTGGCAGCGGGACCGACTGTACGCAGAGGGGGACCGGTCTGATCCCCGGCTTACGCATTATGCCTCTCTGACTGGCTCAGTGCCCGGGTGCTCATTTAGTGGGTTGACTTAGGCATACGGAGTTCATTCCCAGTCTAAGATTAGACCAGACCGAGGGTTGCGGCAGCAAGATCGACAGCACACAGGGGGGATCGGGTCAGTCCCTGGCTTACGCATTCTGGCTCTTCGGCTGGCTGAGCACCCGCACGGTCATTTCGTGGGTTGGCTTAGGCATACGGAGTTCATTCCATGTCTAAGCATACAGAGTTCATTCTAGTCTAAGATTGGACCAGACCGAGGTTTGCGATAGCAGGACCAGGAGCAAGATCGACAGCTCACAGGGGGGACCGAGCCAATCCCCGGCTTACGTATTCTGCCTCTCCGACCGGCTGAGCCCCCGCACGCTCGTTTCGTGGGTTGGCTTAGGCATATGGAGTTCATTCCATGTGTAAGTGCCAGTCAGACCGAGGGTTGTCGCAGTAGCAGCGGTAACGGGATCGGTAGCACGCAGAGGGGGACCAGGCTGATCCTTGACTTATGCATTATGCCTCTTCGATCGGCCTCTCCGGTCGGTCGAGCACCCACACTCTCATTTCGTGGGTTGACTTAGGCATACGGAGTTCATTCCCAGTCCAAGATCGGACCGGACCGAGGATTGTGGCAGCAGGATCGATAGCACGCAGGGGGGACTGGGCCGGCCCCCGACTTGCGCATTCTGCCTCTTTGGCCAGCTGAGTGCCCGCACGCTCATTTCGTGGGTTGGCTTAGGCATATGGAGTTCATTCCAAGTCTAGGCATATGGAGTTCATTCCCAGTCTAAGATCGAACCAAACCGAGGGTTGCGGCTACAGGACCAACAGCAGGATCGGTAGCACGCAAGGGGCGACCGGGCCGATCCCCAGCTTGCGTATTCTGCCTCTCTTATCGGTTGAACACCCGTACACTCATTTCCTGGATTAGCTTAGGCATACAGAGTTCATTCCATGTCTAAGCCCCAGCCGGACCAAGGGTTGTGGCAGCAGGACCGGTAACCGGATCGATCGCAGGCAGAGGGGATCGGGCTGATCCCCGGCTTGTGCATTATGCCTCTACGGCCGACCTTTTCGGCCGACTGAGCGCCTGTACGCTCATTTCATGGGTTGACTTAGGCATACAGAGTTCATCCCCAGTCTAAGCATACGGAGTTCATTCCCAGTCGAAGATCAGACCGGACCGAAGGTTGCGACAGCAAGATTGACAGCACGCAGGGGGGATCGAGCCGATCCCCGACTTGCGCATTTTGACTCTCCGACCGGCTGAGTGCCCGCACGCCCATTTCGTGGGTTGGCTTAGGCAAAGGGGGTTCATTCCATGTCTAAGCCCGAGCCGGATCGAGGGTTGTGGCAGCGGGACTGGCAGCACGCAGAAGATGACTGGGCCGATCCCCGGCTTGTGCATTATGCTTCTCCAATCGGCTCAACGCTCGTATGCTCATTTCGTGGGTTGACTTAGGCATACGGAGTTCATTCCCAGTCTAGGATCCAACCAGACTGAGGGTTACGACAGCAGCATTGACAGCACGTAAGGGGGACCGGGTCGATCCTCGACTTGCGCATTTTACCTCTCCGACTGGCTGAGTGCCTACACGCACACTCGTTTCGTGGGTTGCCTTAGGCATATGAAGTTCATTCCATGTCTGAGCATACGAAGTTCATTCCTAGTCTAAGATCAGACCAGACCGAGGGTTGCGGCAGCAGGACTAGCAGCAGGATTGGCAGCACGCTGGGGGGGATCGGGCCGATCCCCGGCTTGTGCATTCTCTCTCTCCGGCCAGCTGAGCACCCACACGCTCGTTTCATGGATTGGCTTAGGCATACGGAGTTCATTCCATGTCTAAGGCCCAGTCGGACCGAGTGCTGTGGCAGCAGGACCGGCAGTCGGATTGACAGCATGTAAAGGGGTATCGGGCTAATCCCCGGCTTACGCATTATGCCTCTCCGATCAGCTGAGCACCCACACGCTCGTTTCGTGGGTTGACTTAAGCATACGGAGTTCATCCCCAATCTAAGCATACGGAGTTCATTCCCAGTTTAAGATCGGACCGGACCGAGGGTTGCGGTAGCAGGATCGACAGCATGCAGGATGGAGCAGGCCGATGCTCAGCTTGCGCATTCTGCCTCTCCGGTCGGCTGAGCGCCTGCACGCCTATTTCGTGGGTTGGCTTAGGCATAGGGAGTTCATTCCATGTCTAAGCCCCAGCCAGACCGAGGTAGACAGAGTTCATCCCCAGTCTAAGCATATGGAGTTCATTCTCAATCTAAGATCTGACCAGAACGAGGGTTGCAGCAGCAGGATCAGTAGTACACAGGGGGGATTGGGCCAATCCCCGACTTGTGCATTCTACCTCTCCGACCGGCTAAGCACCCTCATGCCCATTTCATGGGTTGGCTTAGGCATAGGGAGTTCATTACATGTGTAAGCCCCAGTCAGACTGAGGGTTGTGGCAGTGGGATCGGCAGCATGCAGAGGGGGACCGAACCGATCCTCGGCTTGTGCATTATGCCTCTCCGATCGTCTCAGCACCCGCACGCTCATTTCATGGGTTGACTTACGCATACGGAATTCATTCCCAGTCTAAGATCAAACCGAACCAAGGGTTACAGTAGCAGGATCGACAGCACGCAGGGGGGCCAGGCTGATTCTCCGGCTTGAGCATTCTGCCTCTCCGGTCGGCTGAGCGCCCGCACGTTCGTTTCGTGGGTTGGCTTAGGCATACGGAGTTTATTCCATGTCTAAGCATATAGAGTTCATTCCCAGTCTAAGATCAGACCGAACTGAGGGTTACGATAGCAGGATCGGCAGCACGCAGAGGGGGATCGGGCTAATCCCCGGCTTGCGCATTATGCCTCTCCGACTGGCTCAGCGCCCGCACGCTCGTTTCATGGGTTGGCTTAGGCATACGGAGTTCATTCCATGTCTAAGCATACGGAGTTCATTCCCAGTATAAGATCAAACCGAACCGAGGGTTGCAGCAACAGGACCAGCAGCAGGATCGATAGCACGCAGGAGGGACCGGGCCTATCCCCGGCTTGCGCATTTTGCCTCTCCGGCCAGTTGAGCACCCATACGCTCATTTTGTGGGTTGGCTTAGGCATACGGAGTTCATTCCCAGTCTAAGATCGGATCAGACCGAGGGTTGTGGCAGCAAGATCGACTGCACGCGGGAGGGGATCGGATCGATCCCCGACTTGTGCATTCTGCCTCTCCGGCCGACTGAGCGCTCGCATGCTCGTTTCATGGGTTGGCTTAGGCATACAGAGTTCATTCCATGTCTAAGCATACGGAGCTCCTTCCCAGTATAAGATCAGACCGAGCCGAGGGTTGCAACTGTAGGACCAGCAGTAGGATCGATAGCACGCATGGGGGATCGAACCGATCCCCGGGTTGCACATTTTGCCTCTCCGACCGTTTGAGCACCCGCACACTTATTTTATGGGTTGGCTTAGCCATACGGAGTTCATTCTATGTCTAAGCCCCAGTTGGACCGAGGGTTGTGGCAGCAGGATTGGCAGTGGGATCAGCAGCATGCAGAGGGGGACCGGGCTGATCCCCGGCTTGTGCATTATGCCTCTCTAACCGGCTAAATGCCCGCACGCTTGTTTCATGGGTTGACTTAGGCATACGGAGTTCATCCCCAGCCTAAGAATACGAAGTTCATTCCTAGTCTAAGATCAGATCGGATCAAGGGTTGCGACAGTAGGATCGACAGCAAGCAGGGGGGACTGGACCGATCCCCGGCTTGCTCATTCTGCCTCTCTGGCCGACTGAGTGCCCGCACGCCCGTTTTGTGGGTTGGCTTAGGCATAGGGAGTTCATTCTATGTCTAAGCCCCAGCCAAACCGAGGGTTGTGACAGCGGGACCTGCAGCACGTAGAGGGGGACCGAGCTAATCCCCGACTTGCGTATTATGCCTCTTCGATCGACTCCGAGCCCGCACGCTGATTTCGTGGTTTGACTTTTGCATACGGAGTTCATTCTATGTCTAAGCATATGGAGTTCATTCCCAGTCTAAGAGCAAATTGTACCAAGGGTTGCGGCAGTAGGACCAGCAGCAGGATCCACAGCAGGATCGGCAGCACGTAGGGGGGATCGGGCTGATCCCTGGCTTACGCATTCTGCCTCTCCGGCCAGCTGAGCACCCGCACGACCGTTTCATGGGTTGGCTTAGGCATAGGGAGTTCATTCCATGTCTAAGCCCAAACCGAACCTAGGGTTGTGGTAGCGGGACCGGTAGCACACAGAGGGGGACTAAGCTGACCCTCGGCTTGCGCATTATGCCTCTCCGGCCAGTTCATCACCTAAACGCTCGTTTCGTGGGTTGACATAGGCATACGGAGCTCATTCCCAATCTAAGATCGGACCGGACCGAGGGTTGCGGTAGCAGGATTGATAGCACGCAGGGGGGACTAGGTCGGTCCTCGACTTGTGCATTCTGCCTCTCTGGCCGACTGAGCGCCCGTACGCTCGTTTCATGGGTTGGCTTAGGCATACGGAGTTCACTCCATGTCTAAGCATACGAAGTTCATTCCCAGTCTAAGATCGGACTGGATCGAGGGTTACGATAGTAGAACCAACAGCAGGATCGACAGCACGTAGGGGGGATCAGGCCGATCCTCGACTTGTGCATTCTGCCTTTCCGACCAGCCTCTTCGGCAGGCTGAGCGCCCGCCCCTCGTTTCGTGGGTTGACTTAGGCATACGGAGTTCATCCCTAGTCTAAGCATACCGAGTTCATTCCCAGTCAAAGATCAAACCGGACTGAGGGCTGCGGCAGCAGGATTGGCAGCATGCAGCGGGGATCGGGCCGATCCCTGGCTTACGCATTCTGCCTCTCCGGCCGGCTGAGCGCTCGCACGCCCATTTCGTGGGTTGGCTTAGGCATAGGGAGTTCATTCCATGCCTAAGTGCCAGCCAGATCGAGGGTTAGGGGAGCAGCACCGGCAGCACGCAGAGGGGGATCGGGTCGATCCCCGGCTTGTGCATTATGCCTCTCCAGTTGGCTCAACGCCCGTACGCTCGTTTCGTGGGATGACTTAGGCATAAAGAGTTCATTCCCAATCTAAGATCAAATCGGACCGAGAGTTACGACAGCAGGATCGACAGTATGCAAGGGGGAACTGAGCCGATCCCTGGCTTGTGCATTATGCCTCTCCGATCGGCTGAGCGCCCACATGCTCATTTCGTGGGTTGTCTTAGGCATACAGAGTTCATTCCATGTCTAAGCATACGGAGTTCATTCCAAGTCTAAGATCAGATTGAATCGAGGGTTACGGTAGTAGGACTAGCAGCAGGATCGGTAGCACCTAGGGGGGATCGAGCCGATCCCCGGCTTGTGCATTCTGTCTCTCTGATTGGCTGAACGCCCACACGCTCGTTTCATGGGTTGGCTTAGGCATACGGAGTTCATTCCATGTCTTAGCATACAGAGTTCATTCCTAGTCTAAGATTTTGAGTCACAGTGCACAAGCTGGGCTCGGGCATGTGTTGGTGCCGCATTTTTTTTGCTCGGTGTCGGAGTGTCGTCAGAGCATCACCAGAGAGCCTAACCGGCGGCATTGGGGGTTCTGGAGATTGGGGCGGTCGGGGGGGTGTGCGGACATGATGTGCGAAGGCTGCTCATACTTGGCCCTTATATTGGCCCCCTATCCCTCATCAAACCTCGAGAACACACACCCCCTTAAAGAGCATTTGAGATTTTATAGGTTTCCTGCCAGTAGCCATTAAAGTGTCTGAAATGGGGACACTTTTTTCAAACGGTCACAAAATCTTCTCCACTTTGAGTTTTTATCTGAATTTTTTTTTGCATGCCAACAAAAATACAAGGATCAACTTTACCAAATTTGGGGACAAAACCCCATCTAAAAAATATTAAAAAATCTCGAACCGTAAAAAGTTTCAAAAATCATGAAAAATAGAAAACGGGTCGTCTTGCCACGAAACTTGACATGAAGGCGTAGGGGACCATTGTATGAATTTACAAGCCATAAAAATGGCATTGGCATGGCAGAAATATGAAGATGTGCTTGAACCCACCTACCACCCGTTCGATCCTCGACTTACGCATCTTGTCTCTCTGGTCGGATGAGCGTCTGCACACTCGTTTCGTGGGTTGACTTAGGCATACAGAGTTCATCCCCAATCTAAGCATACAGAGTTCATTCCCAGTCTAAGATCAGACTGGACCGAGGGTGGCGGCAGCAGGATTGACAGCACGCAGGGGGGATCGATCCGACCCCAGCTTGCGCATTCTGCCTCTTCGGTCGGCTGAGCGCCCGTACACCCGTTTCATGGGTTGGCTTAGGCATAGGGAGTTCATTCCATTTCTAAGCCCCAGTCAGACCGAGGGTTGTGGTAGTGGGATCGGTAGCACATAGAGGGGGGTCGTGCCGATCCCCAGCTTGCGCGTTATACCCCTCCGGTCGACTCAGTGCCCGAACGCTCATTTCATGGGTTAACTAAGGCATACGCAGTTCATTCCCAGTCTAAGATCGAATTGAACTGAGGGTTGCGGTAGCAAGATTGACAGCACACAGAGGGGACTGGGTCGGTCCCCAGCTTGCACATTCTACCTCTTTGGTCGACTGAGTGCCCGCACGCTCGTTTCGTGGGTTGGCTTAGGCATACGGAGTTCATTCCATGTCTAAGCATATGGAGTTCATTTCCAATCTAAGATCAGACCGGACCGAGGGTTGCAACAGCAGGACCAACAGCAAGATCGGTAGCACGCAGTGAGGGATCGAGCTGATCCTCGGCTTGCGCATTCTGCCTCTCCGATCGACTGAGCGCCCGCACGCTCGTTTCGTGGGTTGGCTTAGGCATACGGAGTTCATTCCATGTCTAAGCCCTAGTAGGACCGGGGGTTGTGGCAGTGGGATCGATAGCACGCAGAGGGCGATCGAGCTGATCCCCAGCTTGCGCATTATGCCTCTCCGGTCGGCATCTCTGGCCGGCAGAGTGCCCACACGCCCGTTTCATGGGTTGGCTTAAGTATAGGGAGTTCATTCCATGTCTAAGCCCTAGCAGGACCGAGGGTTGTGCAGCGGGACCGACATCATGCGGAGGGGGACCAGGCCGATCCTCGGCTTGCGCATTATGCCTCTCCGGCTGGCTCAGCGCCCGAACGCTCATTTCGTGGGTTTACTTAGTCATACGAAGTTCATTCCCAGTCTAAGATTGGACTGGACCGAGTGTTGCGGCAACAGGATCGATAGCACGTAGGAGGGGACCGGGCTGGTCCCTGGCTTGTACATTCTGCCTCTCCGATCAGTTGAGCGCCCGCACTCTCGTTTCATGGGTTGGCTTAGGCATACGGAGTTCATTCCATGTCTAAGCATATGGAGTTCATTCCCAGTCTAAGATCGGACCGGATCGAGGGTTACGGTAGCAGGATCGACAGCACACAGGGGGAGACCAGGCCTATCCCCGGCTTGCGCATTCTGCCTCTCCGACCGGCTGAGCACCCGCACACTCATTTTGTGGGTTGGCTTAGGCATATGGAGTTCATTCCATATCTAAGCCCCAGCTGGACTGAGGGTTGTGACAGTAAGACCGGTAGTGGGATCGACAGCACGTGGAGGGGGATCGAGTTGATACCCGACTTACGCATTATGCCTCTCCAGTCGACCTCTCCGACCGGTTGAGCGCCCGCACGCTTATTTTATGGGTTGACTTAGACATACGGAGTTCATCCCCAGTCTAAGCATATGGAGTTCATTCCCAGTCTAAGATCAAACCGGATTGAGGGTTGCAACAACCGGATCGACATCATGCAGGGGGGATCGGTCCGATCCCCGGCTTGCACATTCTGCCTCTCCGGCTGGCTGAATGCCCGCACGCCCATTTCGTGGGTTGGCTTAGGCATAGGGAGTTCATTCCATGTCTAAGCCCTAACCGGACCAAGGGTTGTGGCAGCGGGACTGGCAGCATGCAGAGGGGGACCGGGTCGATCCCCGGCTTGCGTATTATGCCTCTGTGGCTGGCTGAGTGCCCGCACGTTCGTTTCGTGGGTTGGCTTAGGCATACGGAGTTCATTCCCAATCAAAGATTTTGAGCCACGGTGCACATGCTGGGCTCGGGCATGTGCTGGTGCCGCATTTTTTTTGCCCAGGGTACCATCGTCGAAGCTTCATCGGAGAGCCTAACTAGCGGCATTGGGGGTTCCAGCGATTGGGGGGCCGAGGGGTGTGCGCACATGATGTGCGATGGGTGCTGGTACTTGGCCCTTATATTGGCCCCCTATCCCTCTTCAAACATCAAAAACTCACACCCCCTTAAAGAGCATTTGAGATTTTATAGGTTTGCTGCCAGTAGCCATTAAAGTGTCTGAAATGGGGACACTTTTTTCAAATGGTCACAAAATCTTCTCCACTTCGTGTTTTTAGCTAAATTTTTTTTTTGAAAGCCAACAAAAATACAAGGATCATGACTACCAAAATTTGGGAGAAAAAGCTTTCTAAAAAAGTTTTAAAAAATCCCGAACCGCAAAAAGTTTCAAAAATCATGAAAAATAGAAAATGGGTCGTCTTGCCGTGAAACTTCACGTGAAGGCTTAGGGGACCATTGTATGAATTTACACACCATAAAAATGGCATTGGGATGGCAGAAATATGAAGATGTGCTTGAACCCACCTACCACCTGTTCGATCTCCGGCTTGCGCATCCTGCTTCTCTGGTAGGCTGAGCGCCTGCACTCTCGTTTCGTGGGTTGACTTAGGCATAGGGAGTTCATTCCACGTCTAAGCCCCAGCCAGATCGTGGGTTGTGGCAGTGGGACCGACAGCCTACAAAGTGGGTCCGGGCTGATCCTCGATTTACGTATTATGCCTTTTCGATCGGCTTAACGCCCGGGCACTCGTTTCGTGGGTTGACTTACGCATACGGAGTTCATTCCCAGTCTAAGATCGGACCGGACTGAGGGTTGTGGCAACAGGATCGACGGCACACATGAGGGGATCGGGTCGATCCTCGGCTTGCACATTCTGCCTCTCCAGTCTGCTGAGCGCCGCATGCTCGTTTCGTGGGTTGGCTTAGGCATATGGCGTTCATTCCATGTCTAAGCATACGGAGTTCATTCCTAGAGTAAGATTTTGAGCCACGGTGCATATGCTGGGCTCGGGCATGTCGGAGATCACCTGAGGCACCATCGTCGGAGCAGTGCCGAAACATCATCGGAGCCTAATCGCGGCATTGGGGGATGTGCACACATGATGTGCGATGGGTGCTGGTACTTGGCCCTTATATTGGCCCCCTATCCCCCATAAAACCTCGAGAACTCACACCCTCTTAAAGAGCATTTGAGATTTTATAGGTTTACTGCCAGTAGCCATTAAAGTGTCTGAAATGGGGACACTTTTTTCAAATGGTCACAAAATCTTCTCGACTTCGAGTTTTTAGCTAAATTTTTTTGTGCATGCCAACAAAAATACAGGGATCACCTCTACCACATTTTGGGACAAAACTCTTTCTAAAAAAATTTTAAAAAATCCCAAACCGTAAAAAGTTTGAAAAATCATGAAAAATAGAAAACGGGTCGTCTTGCCATGAAACTTCACATGAAGGCTTAGGGGACCATTGTTTGAATTTACACAGCATAAAAATGGCATTGGAATTGCAAAAATATAAAGATGTGCTTGACCCCACCTACCACCCGTTCGATCCCCGACTTACGCATACTGCCTCTTTGGTCAGCTGAGTGTACGTACGCTTGTTTCGTGGGTTGACTTAGGCATACGGAGTTCATCCCCAGTCTAAGCATATAGAGTTCATTCCCAGTCTAAGATCAGATCGGAGCAAGGGTTGCGGCAGCACGATCGATAGCACGTAAGAGGGACCGGGTCGATCCTCGGCTTATGTATTCTGCCTCTCCGATCGGTTGAGCTCTCAAACATCCGTTTCATGGGTTGGCTTAGGCATAGGGAGTTCATTCCATGTCTAAGCCCCAGCCGGATCGAGGGTTGTGGCAGTGAGACCGACAGCATGCAAAGGGGTACCGAGTCGATCCCCGGCTTGTGCATTATGCCTTTTCAGACGACTCAACGCCCGCACGCTCATTTCGTGCTTCAACTTAGGCATACAGAGTTCATTCCCAGTCTAAGATTGGACCAGACTGAGGGTTGTGGTAGTAGGATCGATAGCACGTAGGGGGGACTGGGGCGATCCCTGGCTTGTGCATTTTGCCTCTTCGACCAGCTGAGCGTCTGCACGCTCATTTCGTAGGTTGGCTTAGGCATATGGTGTTCATTCCATGTCTAAGCATATGGAGTTCATTCCCAGTCTAAGATTAGATCGGATTGTGGGTTGCGGCAGTAAGACCAGTAGCAGGATCGACAGCATGCAGGGGGGACCGGGCCAATCCTCGGCTTGCGCATTCTGCCTCTCCGGTCGGCTGAGCACCCGCACGCTCGTTTCGTGGGTTGGCTTAGGCATAGGGAGTTCATTCCATGTCTAAGCCCCAGCCGGACCGAGGCTTGTGGCAGCGGGACATGCAGCACGCAGAGGGGGACCGGGCCGATCCCTGGCTTGCGCATTATGCCTCTTCGGTCGACTCGACGCCCGTATGCTCGTTTCGTGGGTTGACTTATGCATATGGAGTTCATTCCCAGTCTAAGATCAGACCAGACTGAGGGTTGTGGCGGAAGGATAGACAACACGTAGGGGGAATCGGGCCGATCCCCGACTTGCGCATTCTGCCTCTCCGATCAACTTAGCACCCGCACGCTCGTTTCGTGGGTTGGCTTAGGCATACGGAGTTCATTCCATGTCTAAGCATACGGAGTTCATTCCCAACCTAAGATTTTGAGCCACGGTGCACATGCTGGGCTTAGGCGTGTGGTGGTTCCGCATTTTTTTTGCCCAGGGCACCATCGTCGGAGCATCGCCTGAGAGCCTAACTGGCGGCATTGGGTGTTCCGGTGATTGGGGGGGCTGGGGGGTGTACGCACATGATGTGTGATGGGTTCTGGTACTTGGCCCTTATATTGGCCCCCTATCCCCCATCAAACCTCGAGAACTCACACCCCCTTAAAGAGCATTTGAGATTTTATAGGTTTGCTGTCAGTAGCCATTAAAGTGTCTGAAATGGGGACACTTTTTTCAAACGGTCACAAAATCTTCTCCACTTTGATTTTTTAGCTGAAATTTTTTGTGCACAAATACAGGGATGACCTCTACCAAATTTGGGGACAAAAATCTTTCCAAAAAAATTTTAAAAAATCCTGAACTATAAAAAGTTTGAAAAATCATGAAAAATAGAAAACGGGTCGTCTTGCCACGAAACTTCACATGAAGGCTTAGGGGACCATTGTATGAATTTAAAAGCCATAAAAATGGCATTGGCATGGCAGAAATATGAAGATGTGCTTGAACCCACCTACCACCCGTTCGATCCTCGGCTTGCGCATCCTACCTCTCTAGTCGGCTGAACGTCCGCACGCTCGTTTCGTGGGTTAACTTAGGCATACCGAGGGTTGGGGCAGTAGGATCGATAGCACGCAGGGGGGACCGAGCCGATCCTCGGCTTGGGCATTCTACCTCTTCGGTCGGCTGAGCTATCGCATGCCCATTTCATGGGTTGGCTTAAGCATAGGGAGTTCATTCCATGTCTAAGCCCCAGTCGGACCGAGGTTGTGGTAGTGGGATTGGCAGCATGCAGAGGGGGACCAAGCCGATCCCCAACTTGTGCATTATGCCTATCCGATCGGCTCAATGCCCACACGCTCATTTCATGGGTTGACTTAGGCATACGGAGTTCATTCCTAGTCTAAGATTGGATCGGACCGAGGGTTGCGGCAGTAGGATCAACAGTACACAGGAGGGACCAAGCCGATCCTCGACTTGCGTATTCTGCCTCTACGATCGATTGAACGCCCGCACGCATGCTCATTTCGTGGGTTGGCTTAAGCATACGGAGTTCATTCTATGTCTAAGCATACGGTGTTCATTTTCAGTCTAAGATCGGTTCAGACCGAGGGTTACGATAGTAGGACCAGCAGCAGGATCGATAGCACGTAGGGGGGGACCGGCCTGATCCCCGGCTTGTACATTCTGCCTCTTTGGCGGGCTGAGCACCCGCACGCTTGTTTCATGGGTTGGGTTAGGCATACGGAGTTCATTCCATGTCTAAGCCCCAGCCGGACCGAAGGTTGTGGTAGCAGGACTAGCAGCGGATCGACAGCACGTAGAGGGGGACCGGGCTGATCCTCGGCTTGCACATTATGCCTCTCCGATCGGCCTCTCCGATCGGCTGAGTGCCCGGATGCTCGTTTCAGGGGTTGACTTAGGCATACGGAGTTCATCCCCAGTCTAACATACAGAGTTTATTCCCAATCTAAGATTGAATTGGACCGAGAGTTGCGACAGCAGGATGGATCGCACGCAGGGGGGACTGGGCTAATCCCCGGCTTGCACATTTTGCCTCTCCGGCCGGCTGAGCGCCCGCACACCCGTTTCATGGGTTGGCTTAGGCATAGGGAGTTCATTCCATGTCTAAGCCCTAGCCGGACTGAGGGTTGTGGCAGTGGGACTAGCAGTACGCAGAGGGGGGTCGAGCCGATCCCCGGCTTGCGCATTATTCCTCTTCGACCAGCTCAGTGCTCGCAATCTCATTTTGTGGGTTGACTTATGCTTACGGAGTTCATTACCAGTCTAAGATCAGACCGGACCGAGGGTTGTGGTAGTAGGATCGATAGCACGTAGGAGGGGACTGGGTCGGTCTCCGACTTGCGCATTCTACCTCTCCGACTGGCTGAGCACCCGTACGCTCGTTTCGTGGGTTGGGTTAGGTGTACGGAGTTCATTCCATGTCTAAGCGTTCGGAGTTCATTCCCAGTCTAAGATTTTGAGCCACGGTGCACATGCTGGGCTCGGGCATGTGCTGGTGCTGCATTTTTTTGCCCGGGGCACCATTGCCAGAGCATCATCGAAGCATCGCCGGAGAGCCTAACCAACGGCATTGAGGGTTCCGTCCATTAAGTGCCAGGGGGTTGTGTGCACATGATGTGCGATGGGTGCTGGTACTTGACCCTTATATTGGCCCCCTATCCCTCATCAAAGATCGAGAACTTACACCCCGTTAAAGAGCATTTGAGATTTTATAGGTTTGCTGCCAGTAGCCATTAAAGTGTCAGAAATAGGGACACTTTTTTTAAATGGTCACAAAATCTTCTCCACTTCGAGTTTTTAGCTGAATTTTTTTGTATGTGCCAACAAAAATACAAGGATCACCTCTACCAAATTTGGGGACAAAACACTTTCTAAAAAAATTTTCAAAAATCCCGAACCGCAAAAAGTTTCAAAAATCGTGAAAAATGGAAAACGGGTCGTCTTGCCACGAAACTTCACATGAAGGCTTAGGGGACCACTGTATGAATTTAAAAGCCATAAAAATGGCATTGGCATGGCAAAAATATGAAGATGTGCTTGAACCCACCTACCACCCGTTCGATCCCCGACTTACGCATCCTGCCTCTCTAGTCGATTGAGCGCCCACACGCTCGTTTCATGGGTTGACTTAGGGATACAGAGTTCATCCCCATTGTAAGCATACAGAGTTCATTCCAAGTCTAAAATCAGACCGGACTGAGGGTTGCGATAGCAGGATCGATAGCACGCAGGGGGGATCGGGTCGATCCCCAGTTTTCACATTCTACCTCTCCAGCCGGCTGAGCGCCTACACGTTCATTTCATGGGTTGGCTTAGGCATACGGAGTTCATTCCATGTCTAAGCACCAGTCAGACCGAGGGTTGTGGCAATAGGACCGGTAGCGGGATTGGTAGCACGTAGAAGGAGACTAGGCTGATCCCTGACTTGTGCATTATGCCTCTCCGATCGGCCTCTCCGGCTGGCTGAGTCCCCGCGTGCTTATTTCGTGGGTTGACTTAGGCATACAGAGTTCATCCCCAGTCTAAACATATGGACTTCATTCCCAGTCTAAGATCAGACCATACCGAGGGTTGCGGCAGCAGGATCGATAGCACGTAAGGCAGAACCGACCAATCCCTGACTTGCACATTCTCCCTCTCTAGCCGGCTGAGTGCCCGCACGCCCGTTTCATGGGTTGGCTTAGGCATAGGGAGTTCATTCCATGTCTAAGCCCCAGTCGGACCGATGGTTGTGGTAGCGAGACCAGCAGCACGCAGAGTGGGACCGGGTCGATCCCAGGCTTGCACATTATGCCTCTTCGGGTAGCTTAGGGCCTAAACGCTCGTTTCGTGGGTTGACTTAGGCATACGAAGTTCATTCCTAGTCTAAGATCGGATCGGATCAAGGGTTACGACAGCAGGATCGATAGCACGTAGGGGGGATCGGGCCGGTCCCCAGCTTGCATATTCTGCCTCTTCGGCCGGCTGAACGCCCGCGCGCTCGGTTCGTGGGTTGGCTTAGGCATACGGAGTTCATTCCATGTGTAAGCATACAGAGTTCATTCCTAGTCTAAGATCAGACCGGATCGAGGGTTGCGACAGTAGGACCAGCAGTAAGATCGGTAGGACGTAAAGGGGGATCGAGCCGATCCTCGGCTTGCACATTCTGCCTCTCCGATCGGCCTCTCCGATCGACTGAGCGCCCGTTTCATGGGTTGACTTAAGCATACTTTGTTCATCCCCAGTCTAAGCATATGGAGTTCATTCCCAGTCTAAGATCGGACCAGACCAAGGGTTATGGCAGCAGGATCGACAGCACACAGGGGGGACCGAGCCAATCCGTAGCTTGTGCATTCTGCCTCTCCGGTCGAATGAGCGCCCGCACGCCCGTTTCGTGGGTTGGCTTAGGCATAGGGAGTTCATTTCATGTCTAAGCCCCAGCTGAATTGAAGGTTGTGGTAGCGGGACCGACAGCACGCAGAAGGGGATCGGGCCGATCCTCGGCTTGCGAATTATAACTCTTCGGTTGGGTCAACGCCCGTACGCTCGTTTCATGGGTTGACTTAGGCATACAGAGTTCATTCCCAGTCTAAGATCAGACCGAACTGAGGGTTACGACAGGAGGATCGATAGCACGCAGGGGGGACCGAGTCGATCCCCGACTTGCACATTATAACTTTCTGACCGGGTCAACGCCCGTACGCTCGTTTCATGGGTTGACTTAGGCATATGAAGTTCATTCTCAGTCTAAGATCAGACCGGACTGAGGGTTGCGGTAGTAGGATTGGCAGCACGTAGGGGGGACCGAGCCGGTCCCCTACTTGCAGATTCTGCCTTTCCGGTCAGCTGAGCGCCCGCATGCTCGTTTCGTGGATTGGCTTAGGCATACAGAGTTCATTCCATGTCTAAGCATACGAAGTTCATTCCCAGTCTAAGATTAGATCGGACTGAGGGTTGCGGTAGCAGGACCAGCAGCAGGATCGACAGCACGCAGGGGGGATCGGGCCGATCCCCGACTTATGCATTTGCCTTTTCGATCGGCCTCTCCGGTCGGCTGAGCGCCCGCACGTTCAATTCATGGGTTGACTTAGGCATACGGAGTTCATCCCCAGTCTAAGCATACAGACCTCATTCCCAGTCTAAGATTGGACCGGACCGAGGGTTGCTGCAGTAAGATCCCCAACACGCAGGAAGGGACCGGGCCGGTGCCTGACTTGCGTATTCTACCTCTCTAACTGACTGAATGCCCGCACGCTCATTTCATGGGTTGGCTTAGGCATACAGAGTTCATTTCATGTCTAAGCATACAAAGTCCATTTCCAGTCTAAGATCAGACCGAGGGTTGCGGTAGTAGGACCAGCAGCAGGATCAGCAGCACGCAGAGGGGACCGAGCCGATCCCCGGCTTGCACATTCTGCCTCTCCGGCCGACTGAGCGCCCGGACACTCGTTTCATGGGTTGGCTTAGGCATACGGAGTTCATTTCATGTCTAAACCCCAACCGAACTGAGGGTTGTGGTAGTAGGACCGACAGTGGGATCGACAGCACGCAGAGGGGGATCGGGCTGATCCCTAGCTTACGCATTATGCCTCTTCGACCGGCTAAGCTCCCGCACACTCATTTTGTGGGTTGACTTAGGCATACGGAGTTCATCCCCAGTCTAAGCATACAGAGTTCATTCCCAGTCTAAGATCTGACCGGACCGAGGGTTGCGACAGTAGGATCGACAGCATGCAAGTGTGACCGGGCCAATCCTCAGCTTGTGCATTCTGCCTCTCCGGTCGGTTGAGCGCCCGCACACCCGTTTCATGGGTTGGCTTAGGCATAGGGAGTTCAATCCATGTCTAAGCCCCAGCCAAACCAAAGGCTGTGCCAGCGGGACTAGTAGCACGCAAAGGGGGACCGAGCTAATCCCCGGCTTGCGCATTATGCCTCTTCGACCGGCTCAGCACCCGCACGCTCGTTTCATGGGTTGACTTATGTATACGGGGTTCATTCCCAGTCTAAGATTGGACTAGACCAAGGGTTGCAGCAGCAAGATCAACTGCACACAGGGGGGGACCAGGTCGATCCCCGGCTTGCGCATTCTGCCTCTTCGGTCGGCTGAGCACCCACACGCTCGTTTCGTGGGTTGGCTTAGGCATAACTCCGAATGCTTAGACATGAAATGAACTCTCTATGCCTAAGCCAACCCACGAAATGAGCGTGCAGGCGCTTCACTGGTCGGAGAGGCATAATGCACAAGCTAGGGACTGGCTTGGTCCCCCTCTGTCTGCTGTCGATCTTGCTGCCACAACCCTCGGTTCGGTCCGATCATAGACTGGGAATGAACTCCGTATGCCTAAGTCAATCCATGAAACGAGCGTTCGGGCGCTGAGCTGGCTGGAGAGGCATAATGCGCAAGCTAGGGATCAGTTCGATCCCCCTCTGAGTGCTGCCAGTCCTGCTACCACAACCCTCGGTCCAGCTGGGGCTTAGACATGGAATGAACTCCCTATGCCTAAGCCAACCCACGAAACGGGCATGCGGGCACTCAGCCAGTCGGAGAGGCAGAATGCACAAGTCGGGGATCGGCCTTGTCCCCCCTGTGTGCTACCGATCCTGCTGCTGCAACCCTTGGTCCAGTTCGATCTTAGACTGGGAATGAACTCTGCATGCTTAGAGTAGGGATGAACTCTGTATGCCTAAGTCAACCCATAAACGAGCGTGCGGGTGCTCAATCGACTGTAAAGGTCGACCGGAGAGGCATAATGCGTAAGCCGAGGATCAGCCCGGACCCCCTCTATGTGCTATCGATCCTGCTGTCAGTCTTGCTACCAAAACCTTCGATCCGACTGGGGCTTAGACATGGAGTGAACTCCATATGCCTAAGCCAACCCATGAAATGAGCGTGTGGGTGCTCAGCCGGTCGGAGAGGCAGAATGCATAAGCCGGGGATCAGCCCGATCTCCCCCTATGTGCTGTCGATCCTACTGCTGGTACTACTACCGTAACCCTCGGTCTGGTCTGATCTAAGACTGGGAATGAAGTCCGTATGCTTAGAATGGAATGAACTCCGTATGCCTAAGCCAACCCACAAAACGAACGTGCAGGTGCTCAGTCGATCGGAGAGGTAGAATGCGTAAATCGGGGACCGACCCGGTCCCCCCTGCGTGCTGTCAATCCTATTGCCGCAAACCTCGGTCTGGTCTGATCTGAGATTGGGAATGAACTCTGTATGCCTAAGTCAACCCATGAAACGAGCGTGCAGGCGCTAAGCCTACCGGAGAGGCACAATGCACAAGCCGGGGATCGGCCCGGTCCTCCTCTGCGTGCTGTTATCCCACTGCCACAACCCTCAATCCCACTGGGGCTTAGACATGGAAGGAACTCCCTATGCCTAAGCCAACCCATGAAACTGACGTGCGGGTGCTCAGCCGGCCGGAGAGACAGAATGCACAAGTCGGGGAACGGCCCAGTCCCCCCTGCGTGCTGCCAATCCTGTTGCCGCAACCCTCGGTCCGGTCTGATCTTAGACTCAGAATGAACACTGTATGCTTAGACTGGGGATAAACTCGGTATGCCTAAGTCAACCCACGAAATGAGCGTGTGGATGCTCAGCCGACCGGAGAGGCAGGATGCGCAAGCCGGGGATCGAACAGGTGGTAGGTGGGTTCAAGCACATCTTAATATATTTGTGATGCCAATGCCATTTTTATGGTTTGTAAATTCATACAATGGTCCCCTAAGCCTTCATGTGAAGTTTCATGGCAAGACGACCCGTTTTTTATTTTTCACGATTTTCAAAACTTTTTGTGGTTCAAGATTTTTTAAACTTTTTTTAGAAAGAGTTTTGTCCCCAAATTTGGTAGAGGTGATCCTTGTATTTTTATTGGCATGCAAAAAAAAATTCAGCTAAAAACTCGAAGTGGAGAAGATTTTGTGATCGTTTGAAAAACTTTTCCCCATTTCATGGCTACTAGCAACAAACGTATAAAATCTTAAATGCTCTTTATGGAGGTGTGAGTTCTTGAGGTTTGATGAGGGATAGGGGGCCAATATAAGGGCCAAGTACCAGCACCCATCGCACATCATGTGCGCACACCCCTCGGCCCCCCAATCGTCAGAACCCCCAATGCCGCCGGTTAGGCTCTCCGGTGATGCTCCGACGATGCTCTGATGATGGTGCCTCGGGTGAAAAAAATGCGGCAGCAGCACAAGCTCGAGCCCAGCATGTGCACTGTGGCTCAAACTCTTAGACTGGGAATGAACTCCGTATGCTTAGACATGGAATGAACTTCGTATGCCTAAGCCAACCCACGAAACAAGCGTGCGGGCGCTCAGTCACCCGAAGAGGTAGAATATGCAAGCCGAGGATTGGCCCAGTCCCCCTCTATGTGCTGTCGATCCCGCTGCCACAACCCTCGGTTTGACTGGGGCTTAGACATGGAATGAACTCCCTATGCCTAAGCCAACCCACGAAATGGGCGTGCGGGCGCTCAGTCGGTCGGAGAGGCAGAATGCGCAAGCCGGGGATCGGCTCGATCCCCCCTACGTGTTACTGATCTTACTACCGTGACCCACGGTCTGGTCCGATCTTAGACTGGGAATGAACTCCGTATGCTTAGACTAGGGATGAACTTTGTATGCCTAAGTCAACCCATGAAACGAGCATGCGGGCGCTCAGCCGGTTGAAGTGGCAGAATGCGCAAGCCGGGGATCAGCCCGATCCCCCCTGCATGTTACCGATCTTGCTGCTGTAACCCTCGGTTTGGTCTAATCTTAGACTGGGAATGAACTCCATATTCTTAGACTGGGGATGAACTCCGTATGCCTAAGTCAACCCATGAAACGAGCATGCGGGTGCTAAACCGACCGAAGAGGTCGGTCGGAGAGGCAGAATGAGTAAGCCAGGGATCGACCCGATCACTCCCTGTATGCTGTCGATCCTGCTACTGGTCCTGCTATCGCAACCCTCGGTCCGATCCAATCTTAGTCTGGGAATGAACTCCGTATGCTTAGACATGGAATGAACTCCATATGCCTAAGCCAACCCGAGAAATGAGCGTACGGGCGCTCAGCCAGTCAAAAAGGTGAATGCGTAAGTCGGGGACCGACCCGATCCACCCCTGCGTGCTATCGATCCTGCTACTGTAACCCTCAGTCCGATCCGATCTTAGACTGGGAATGAACTCCATATGCCTAAGTCAACCCACGAAATGAGCGTTCAGGTGCTGAGTCCACTAAAAGGCATAATACGCAAGCCGGGGATCGTCCCGATCCCCCTCTCCGTGCTGTCGATCCCGCTACCACAACCCTCGGTCGGCTGGGGCTTAGACATGGAATGAACTCCTTATGCCTAAGCCGACCCACGAAATGGGTGTGCAAGCACTCAGCTGGTCGAAGGGGCAAAATGTGCAAGCCGAGGATCGACCTGGTCCCTCCTGCGTGCTGTCGATCCTGTTGTCGCAACCTTCGATCCAATCTGATCTTAAACTGGGAATGAACTCCGTATGCTTAGACTAGGGATGAACTCCGTATGCCTAAGTCAACCCATAAAATGAGCATGCGGGCGCTCAGCCGGTCGGAGAGGTCGATCGAAGAGGCATAATACGTAAGCCCTAGATCAACCCGGTCCCCTTCTATGTGCTACCGATCCCGCTGCCGGTCCTGCTACCACAACCCTCGGTCTGGCTAGGGCTTAGACATGGAATGAACTCCGTATGCCTAAGCCAACCCACAAAACGAGCGTGCGGGCGCTCAACCGACTGGAGAGGCAAAATGCGCAAGCCAAGGACCGACCTGATCCCCCCTGCATGCTATCGATCCTGCTGCTGTAACCCTCAATCCGATCCGATCTTAGACTGGGAATGAACTCCGTATGCCTAAGTTAACCCATGAAACAAGCGTTCGGGAGCTGAGCCGATCGGAGAGGCATAATGCGCGAGTAGGGGATCGACCCGGTCCCCCTCTACGTGCTGTCGGTCCCACTGTCGCAACCCTCGATCTGGCTGGGGCTTAGACATGGAATGAACTCCCTATGCCTAAGCCAACCCACGAAACAGGCATACGGGTGCTCAGTCGATCGGAGAGGTAGAATGCGCAAGCCGGGGATCAGCCCGGTACCCTCTGCGTGTTACCGATCCAGCTGTCGCAACCCTCAGTCCGATCCGATCTTAGACTGGGAATGAACTCCGTATGCTTAGACCGGGGATGAACTCTGTATGCCTAAGTCAACCCACGAAACGAGCATGCGGGCGTTCAGTCGGCCAAAAAGGTCAATCGAAGAGGCATAATGCACAAGCTGGGGATCAGCCCGGTCTCCCTCTGCATGCTGTCGATCCCACTGCCGGTCCTGCTGCCACAACCCTCGATCCGACTGGGCCTTAAACATGGAATGAACTCTGTATGCCTAAGCCAATCCACGAAACGAGCGTTCGGGCGCTCAGCAGATCGAAAAAGCAAAATGCGCAAGTCGGGGATCAGCCCGGTCCCCTCCTACATGCTACCGATCCTGCTGTTGGTCTTGTTGTTACAACCCTCGGTCCGATATGATCTTCGACTGGGAATGAACTCTGTATGCTTAGACATGGAATGAACTCCGTATGCCTAAGCCAACCCATGAAACGAGCGTACGAGCGCTCAACCGACCGAAGAGGCAGAATGTGTAAGCCGGGGATCAGCCCGGTCCCCCATACGTGCTATCGATCTTGCTGCCGCAACCCTTGATCTGATTTGATATTAGATTGGGAATGAACTCCGTATGCCTAAGTCAACCCACGAAATGAGCGTGCGGGCACTGAGCCGGCCGGAAAGGCATAATGCGCAAGCCGGGGATCGGCCCGATCCCTCTCTACGCGCTGTCGGTCCCGCTGCCACAACCCTCGGTCTAGCTGGGGCTTAGACATGGAATGAACTCCCTATGCCTAAGTCAACCCACCAAACGGGCGTGCGGGCGCTCAGCCGATCGAAGAGGCAGAATGCGCAAGCCGGGGATCGACCCGATCCCCCCTACGTGCTACCGATCCTACTGTCGCTACCCTCGGTCCAATCTGATCTTAGACTAGGAATGAACTCCGTATGCTTAGACTGGGGATCAACTCCGTATGCCTAAGTCAACCCATGAAACGAGCGTGCGGATGCTCAACCGACCAGAGAGGCAGGATGGGCAAGTCGGGGATCAAACGGGTGGTAGGTGGGTTTAAGAATATCTTCATATTTCTACTATGCCAATGCCATTTTTATGGCTTGTAAATTCATACAATGGTCCCCTACACCTTCATGTGAAGTTTCGTGGTAAGGCGACTCCTTTTCTATTTTTCACAATTTTTGAAACTTTTTACGATTCAGGATTTTTTAAAATTTTTTTAGAAAGAGTTTTGTCCCCAAATTTCATAGAGGTGATCCTTGTATTTTTTTTTGGCTTGCACAAAAAAATTCAGGTAAAAACTCGAAGTGGAGAAGATTTTGTGACCATTTGAAAAAAGTGTCCCCATTTTAGACACTTTAATGGCTACTGGCAGCAAACTTATAAAATCTCAAATGCTCTTTAAGGGGGTGTGAGTTCTCGAGGTTTGATGAGGGATAGGGGCCCAATATAAGGGCCAAGTACCAGCACCCATCACACATCATGTGCGCACACCCCCCAGCCCCCCCAATCGTCGAAACCTCCAATGCTGCCGGTTAGGCTCTCCGACGATGCTCCGACGATGGTGCCCTGGGCGAAAAAAATGTGACACCAGAACATGCCCAAGCCCAGCATGTACACCGTGGCTCAAACTCTTAGACTGGGAATGAACTTCGTATGCTTAGACATGGAATGAACTCCGTATGCCTAAGCCAACCCATGAAACGAGCGTGCGGGTGCTCAACTGGCGCGGAGAGGCAGAATGTGCAAGTCGGGGATTGGCCCAGTCCTCCTCTGTGTGCTGTCGATCCTATTGCTGGTCCTGCTGCCACAACCCTCAGTCAGGTCCAATATTAGACTAGGAATGAACTCTATATTCTTAGACATGGAATGAACTCTGTATGCCTAAGCCAACCAACGAAATGAGCGTGCGGGCGCTCAGCCTGCCAGGGAGGCAGAATGCGCAAGTTGGGGTCTGGCCTGGTCCCCCCTGAGTGCTGTCAATCCTGCTAGTGCAACCCTTGGTGCGGTTCGATCTTAGATTAGGAATGAGCTTCGTATGCTTAGACATGGAATGAACTCCGTATGCCTAAGCCAACCCACGAAATAAGCGTGCGGGCGCTCAGTTGGCCAGAGAGGCAGAATGTGCAAGTCGGGGATCGACCTGGTCCCCCCTGCGTGCTATCAATCCTACTACCACAGCCCTTGGTCTAGTCTAATCTTAGATTGCGAATGAACTCCGTATGCCTAAGTCAACCCATGAAACGAAGTTCGGGCGCTGAGCCGGCCAGAGAGGCATAATGCACAAGCCGGGGATCGATTCGGTCCCTCTCTGCATGCTGTTGGTCCCGCTGCCACAACCCTCGATCTGGCTGGAGCTTAGACATGGAATAAACTCCCTATGCCTAAGCCACCCCACGAAACGGGCATGCTCAGCTGGCCAGAGAGGCAAAATGCGCAAGCCGGGGATCGGCCCGATCCCCCCTGCATGCTACCGATCTTGCTATCGCAACCCTCGGTTTGGTCCCATCTTAGACTGGGAATGAACTCCGTATGCTTAGACTGGGGATGAACTCCGTATGCCTAAGTCAACCCACGAAACAAGCGTGCGAGCACTTACCCGGCCGAAGAGGCATAATGCGCAAGCCGAGGATAAGCCCGGTCCCTCTCTGCGTGTTGTCGATCCCGCTGCCGGTCCTGCTACCACAACCCTCGATCTGGCTGGGGCTTAGACATGGAATGAACTCCGTATGCCTAAGCCAACCCATGAAATGAGCTTGCGGGCGCTCAGTAGGCCGGAGAGGCAGAATGTGCAAGTCGAGGATCGACCCGGTCCCCTCTGCATGCTACCGATCCTGCTGCTAGTCCTACTGCCGCAACCCTTGATCCGGTCTGATCTTAGACTGGGAATGAACTCTGTATGCATAGACATGGAGTGAAATCCAAATGCCTAAACCAACCCACGAAATGAGCGTGCGGGCGTTCAGCTGACCGGAGAGGCAGAATGCGCAAGCCGGGGACCAGCCCGATCCCCCCTTGCGTGCTATCGAACCTGCTGCCGCAACCCTTGGTTCGGTCCAATCTTAGACTGGGAATGAACTTCGTATCCCTAAGTCATCCCATGAAATGAGCGTGCGGGCGCTGAGCCGATCGGAGAGGCATAATGCACAAGTCGGGGATCGACCCAATCCCCTTCTGCGTGCTGTCGGTGCCACTGCCCCAACCCTCGGTCCGACTGGGCTTAGACATGGAATGAACTCCCTATGCCTAAGCCAATGCACGAAACGGGCGTGCGGGTGCTCAGCCGACCGGAGAGGTAGAATGTGCAAGCCGGGGATCGGCCCGGTCCCCCCTACATGCTTCCGATCCTGCTGCCACATCGTTCGGTCCGATCTGATCTTAGACTGGGGATGAACCCTGTATGCTTAGACTGGGGATGAACGCCGTATGCCTAAGTCAACCCAAGAAACGAGCGTGCGGACGCTTAGCTGACCAGAGAGGCAGGATGCGTAAGCCGGGGATCGAATGGGTGGTAGGTGGGTTCAAGCACATCTTCATATTTCTGTCGTGCCAATGCCATTTTTATGGATTGTAAATTCATACAACGGTCCCCTACACCTTCATGTGAAGTTTCGTGGCAAGACGACCCATTTTATATTTTTCATGATTTTCAAAACTTTTTACGGTTTGGGAATTTTGAAAATTTTTTTGGAAAGAGTTTTGTCTCCAAATTTGGTAGAGGTGATTCGTGAATTTTTGTTGGCATGCACAAAACAATTCAGCTAAAAACTCGAAGTGGAGAAGATTTGTGACTGTTTGAAAAAAGTGTCCCCATTTCAGACACTTAAATGGCTACTGGCAGCAAACCTATAAAATCTCAAATGCTCTTTAACAGGGTGTGAGTTCTCGAGGTTTGATGAGGGATTGGGGCCAATATAAGGGCCAAGTACCAGCACCCATCACACATCATGTGCGCACACCCCCCGGCCCCCCCAATCGTCGGAACCCCTAATGTCGTCGGTTAGGCTCTCCGGCGATGCTCTGGCGATGCTCTAGCGATGGTGCCCCGGGTGAAAAAAATGCGGCACCAGCACATGCTCAAGCCCAACATGTGCACCATGGCTCAAAATCTTAGACTGGGAATGAACTCTGTATGCTTAGACATGGAATGAACTCCGTATGCCTAAGCCAACCCACAAAACGAGCGTACAGGCGCTCAGCCAGTTGGAGAGGCAGAATGCGCAAGTTGGGGATCGACCCAGTCCCCCCTGTGTGCTGCTGATCCTGCTACTAGTCCTGCTGCCACAACCCTCGGTCTGGTCTGATCCTAGACTGGGAATGAACTCCGTATGCTTAGACATGGAATGAACTCCGTATGCCTAAGCAAACCCACAAAATGAGCGTGCGGGTGCTCAGCCAACTGGAGAGGCAGAATGCGCAAGCTAGGGACCGGCCCGGTCCCCCGTTACGTGCTGTCGATCTGCTACCACAACCCATGGTCCGATCTGATCTTAGACTGGAAATGAATTCCGTATGCCTAAGTCAACCCACGAAACGAGCGTGCGGGCGCTGAGCTAGTCGAAGAGGCATAATGCGCAAGCCGGGGATCGACTCGGTTCCCCTTTGCGTGCTACCTGTGCCGCTACCCCAACCCTCAGTCTGGCTGGGGCTTAGACATGGAATGAACTCCCTATGCCTAAGCCAACCCATGAAACGGCCGTGCGGGCGCTCAGTCGACCGATGAGGCAGAATGCACAAGCCGGAGATCAACCTGGTCCCCTCTGCGTGCTGCCGCAACCCTCAGTCCGGTCTGATCTTAGACTAGGAATGAACTCTGTATGCTTAGACTGTGATGAACTCCGTATTTCTAAGTCAACCCACGAAATGAGCGTGCAGACACTCAGCCGACCAGAGAGGCAGGATGCACAAACCGGGATCGAACGGGTGGTAGGTGGGTTCAAGCATATCTTCATATTTCTGAGGTGCCAATGCCATTTTTATGGCTTGTAAATTCATACAATGGTACCCATTTCAGACACTTTAATGGCTACTGGCAGCAAACCTATAAAATCTCAAATGCTTTTTAAGGGGGTGTGAGTTCTCGAGGTTGGATGAGGGATAGGGGGCCAATAAAAGGCCAAGTACCAGCACCCATCGCACATCATGTGCGCACACCCCCCGGCCCCTCCAATCGTCAGAACCACCAATACCGTCGGTTAGGCTCTTCATCGATGCTCCGACGATGGTGCCCCGAGCGAAAAAAATGCGGCACCTGCACATGCCCGAGCCCAACATGTGCACCGTGGCTCAAAATCTTAGACTGGGAATCAACTCCGTATGGTTAGACATGGAATGAACTCCAAATGCCTAAACCAACCCACGAAACGAGCGTGCGGGCGTTCAGCTGACCGGAGAGGCAGAATGCTCAAGCCGGGGACCAGCCCGATCCCCCCTTGCTTGCTGTTGAACCTGCTGTCGCAACCCTTGGTTCGGTCCAATCTTAGACTGGGAATGAACTTTGTATCCCTAAGTCATCCCATGAAATGAGCGTGCGGGCGCTGAGCCGATCAGAGAGGCATAATGCACAAGCCGGGGATCGGCCCGATCCCCTTCTGCGTGCTGTCGGTGCCACTGCCCCAACCCTCGGTCTGACTGGGCTTAGACATGGAATAAACTCCGTATGCCGAAGCCAACCCATGAAACGAGCATGCAAGCACTCAGCCGACCGGAGAGGCAGACGCGTAAGCCAGGGACTGGCTCGATCCCCTCTGCATGCTATCGATCCTGCTATCACAACCTTCAATCCGGTCTGATCTTAGACTGGCAAGGAACTCCGTATGCCTAAGTCAACCCACGAAATGAGCGTGCGAGCGCTCAACCGATCGAAGAGGCAGAATGCACAAGCCGGGGACTGGCTCGATTCCCCCATGCATGCTGTCGATCCTGCCGCCTCAACTGTCAGTCCAGTCTGATCTTAGACGAGGAATGAACTCTGTATGCCTAAGTCAACCCATGAAATGAGCATGCGGGTGCTCAGCCGACCGGAGAGGCAGAATGCGAAAGTCGGGGACTAGTCTGATCCCCCCTACGTGCTATCGATCCTACAGCCGTAACCCTCAGTCTGGTCTGATCTTAGACTGGGAATGAACTCCGTATGCCTAAGTCAAACCATGAAACGAGCGTGCGGGTGCTGAGTCGACCGAAGAGGCATAATGCACAAGCCAGGGATCGGCCCAGTCCCTTTCTGCGTGCTGTTGGTCCTGCTACCACAACCTTCGGTTCGGCTGGGGATCAGACATGGAATGAACTCCCTATGCCTGAGCCAACCCATGAAATGGCCATGCGGGCGCTTAGCCGGTCGAAGAGGTAGAATGCGCAAGCCAAGGATCGCCCCAGTCCCTTCTGCATGCTGCCGATCCTGTTGCCGCAACCCTCGATCCAGTTTGATCTTAGACTAGGAATGAACTCCGTATGCTTAGACTGGGGATGAACTCTGTATGCCTAAATCAACCCACAAAACGAGCGTACGGGAGCTCAGCCAACCAGAGAGGCAGGATGCATAAGTCAGGGATCGAATGGGTGGTAGGTGGGTTCAAGCACATCTTCATATTTTTGCCATGCCAATACCATTTTTATTTCTTGTAAATTCATACAATAGTCCCCTAAGCCTTCATGTGAAGTTTCGTGGCAAGACGACCCATTTTCTATTCTTCACGATTTTGGAAACTTTTTACAGTTTGGGATTTTTTTAAATTTTTTTAGGAAACGTTTTGTCCCCAAATTTGGTAGAGGTGATCCTTGTATTTTTGTTGGCATGCACAAAAAAATTCAGCTAAAAACTCGAAGTGGAGAAGATTTTGTGACCGTTTGAAAAAAGTGTCCCCATTTCGGACACTTTAATGGCTATTGGCAGCAAACCTATAAAATCTCAAATGCTCTTTAAGGGGGAGTGAGTTCTCGAGGTTTGATAAGGGATAGGGGGCCAATATAAGGGCCAAGTACCAGCACCCATCGCACATCATGTGCGCACACCCCCAACCCCCAATCGCCGGAACCCCCAATGCCACCGGTTAGGCTCTCCGATGATGCTCCGACGATGGTGCCCCGGGCGAAAAAAATGTGGCACCAGCACATGCCTGAGCCCAGCATGTGCACCGTGGCTCAAAATCTTAGACTGGGAATTAACTCCGTATGCTTAGACATGGAATGAACTTTGTATGTCTAAGCCAACCCACGAAATGAGCGTACAGGCACTCAACCGATCGGAGAGGCAGAATACGCAAGTTGGAGTTCGAACCGGGCCCCCCTACGTGCTACCGATCCTACTGCTGGAAACTTCGGTCCAGTTTGATCTTAGACTGGGAATGAACTCCGTATGCTTAGACTGAGGATGAACTCTATATGCTTAAGTCAACCCATTAAACGAGCGTGTGGGCGTTGAGCCGACCAGAGAGGCATAATGCACAAGGCAAGGATCGGCCCGGTCCCCCTCTGCATGCTGCCAGTCCCGCTGCCACAACCCTCGATCCGGTTGGGGCTTAGACATGGAATGAACTCCCTATGCCTAAGCCAACCCACGAAACGGTCGTGCGGGCGCTCAGCCAGCCGGAGAGACAGAATGCGCAAGTCGAGGATCGGCCCGATCCCCCCTGTGTGCTGTCGATCTTGCAGCCGCAACCCTCTGTCCGGTCTGATCTTAGGCTAGGAATGAACTCCATATGCTTAGACTTGGGATGAACTCCATATGCCTAAGTCAACCCATGAAATGAGCGTGCGGGCGCTCAACTGGCCAGAAAGGTCAACTAGATAGGCATAATGCGTAAGCCGGGGATCAGCCCGATCCTTCTTTGCATGCTACCGATCCCGCTATCGGTCCTGCTACCACAACCCTCAGTCTGGCTGGGGCTTAGACATGGAATGAACTTCGTACGCCTAAGCCAACCCACGAAACAAGTGTGCGGGCACTCAACCGGCCAGAGAGGCAAAATACGTAAGCCAGGGATTGGCCCGTCCCCCTCTGGGCGCTGCCGATCCTGCTGCTGGTCCTACTGTCGCAACCCTCACTCCGGTTCGATCTTAGACTGGGAATGAACTCCCTATGCTTAGACAAGGAATGAACTCCGTATGCCTAAGCCAACCACGAAATGAGCGTGCGGGCGCTGAGCCGGTCGGATAGGCATAATGCTCAAGCCAGGGATTGGCCCGATCCCCCTCTGTGTAATGTCGGTCCCGTTGCCACAACCCTCGGTCCAGCTGGGGCTTAGACATGGAATGAACTCCCTATGCCTAAGCCAACCCACGAAATGGGTGTGTAGGCAATCAGCCAGCCGGAGAGGCAGAATGAGCATGCCGATGATCGGCCCGATCCCTCCTGTGTGCTGTCGATCCTGCTGCCGTAATCCTCGATCTGGTTCGATCTTAGACTAGGAATGAACTTCGTATGCTTAGACTGGGGATGAACTCCGTATGCCTAAGTCAACCCACGAAATGAGCGTGCGGGCGCTCAGCCAGTCGGAAAGGCATAATGCAAAAGTCGGGGATCAGCCCGATCCCCCGCTGCATGCTGCCAGTCCCCCTGCCACAACCCTAGGTCCGATTGGGGCTTAGACATGGAATGAACTCCGTATGCCTAAGCCAACCCATAAAACCGGTGTACGGGCGCTCAGTCGGTCAGAAAGGCAAAATGCGCAAGCCGGGGATCGACCCGGTCCCCCCTGCGTGCTACCGATCCTGCTGCCACAACCCTCGATCCAAACTGATCTTAGACTGGGAATGAACTCCGTATGCTTAGACATGGAATGAACTCCGTATGCCTAAGCCAACCCACGAAATGAGCGTGCAGACGCTCGACCGATCGGAGAGGCAGAATGCGTAACCTGGGGATCAGCCCGGTCCCCCCTGTGTACTGTCGATCCTGCTATAGCAACCCTCGATCTGGTTCGATCTTAGATTTGGAATGAACTCCGTATGCGTAAGTCAACCCACGAAACGAGCGTGTGGGCGCTGAGCCGGCCGAAAAAGCTTAATGCATAAGCCAGGGATCGGCCCGGTCCCCCACTACGGGCTACCGGTCCTGCTACCACAACCCTCTATCTGGCTGGGGCTTAGACATGGAATGAACTCCCTATGCCTAAGCCAACCCATGAAACACGCACCCGACCGTTCAGCTGGTCGGACAGCCAGAATGCGCAAGTCAGGGACCCATCCGATCCCCCTTGTGTTCTGTCGATCCTGTTACCGTAACCTTTGGTCCAGTCTGATCTTAGACTAGGAATGAACTCTATATGCTTAGACTGGGGATGAACTCCGTATGCCTAAGTCAACCCACAAAACGAGCATTCAGGCACTCAGTCGACCGGAGAGGCATAATGCGCAAGCCGGGGATCAACCCAGTCCCCCTCTGCGTGCTGTTGATCCTGCTGTCGGTCTTGCTGCCACAACCCTCGATCCGGTTGGGGCTTAGACATGGAATGAACTCCGTATGCCTAAGTCTACCCACGAAACGAGTGTGTGGGCACTCAACCGACTGGAGAGGCAGAATGCACAAGTCGGGGAATGGCCCGATCCCCCCTACGTGCTGCCGATCCTACTGTTGGTCTTGCTGTGACAACCCTCGGTCCGATCTGATCTTAGACTGGGAATGAACTCTGTATGCTTAGACATGGAATGAACTCCGTATGCCTAAGCCAACTCAAGAAATGAGCGTGCGAGCGCTCAGCCGACCGGAGAGGCAGAATGCCCAAGCCAGGAATCGACCTGGTCCCCCCTGCATGCTATCGATCCTGCTTCCGTAACTCTTGGTTCGGTCTGATCTTAAACTGGGAATGAACTACGTATGCCTAAGTCAACCCACAAAACGAGCGTACAGGCACTCAACCGACTGGAGAGGCATAATGCGCAAACCATCTTCATATTTCTACCGTGCCAATGCCATTTTTATGGCATGTAAATTCATGCAATGGTCCCCTAAGCCTTAATGTGAAGTTTTGTGGCAAGACGACCCATTTTCTATTTTTCATGATTTTCAAAACTTTTTACGGTTCGGGATTTTTTAAAATTTTTTTAGAAAGAGTTTTATCCCCAAATTTGGTAGAGGTGATCCTTGTATTTTTGTTGGCATGTATAAAAACATTCAGCTAAAAACTCGAAGTGGAGAAGATTTTGTGACCGTTTGAAAAAAGTGTCCCCATTTTAAACACTTTAATGGCTACTGGCAGCACACCTATAAAATCTCAAATGCTCTTTAAGGGGGTGTGAGTTCTTGAGGTTTGATAAGGGATAGGGGGCCAATATAAGGGTCGAGTACCAGCACCCATCGCACAACATGTGCGCACAACCCCCCGGCCCCCCCAATCGCCAGAACCCCCAATGCCATCGGTTAGGCTCTCCGGTGATGCTCTGACGATGGTGCCCCGAGTGAAAAAAATGCAGCACTAGCACATGCCCGAGCCCAACATCTCCACCATGGCTTAAAATCTTAGATTGGGAATGAACTCCGTATGCTTAGACATGGAATGAACTCCGTATGCCTAAGCCAACCTACGAAACAAGTGTGCAAGCGCTCAGTAGGCCAGAGAGGTAGAATGCGCAAGCCGAGGATCGGGCCGGTCCCCCCCTGTGTGCTGTCAATCCTGCTGCCGTAACCTTCGGTCTGGTCTGATCTTAGACTCGAAATGAACTCCATATGCATAAGTCAACCCACGAAACAAGTGTGCGAGCGCTAAGCCAATCGAAAAGGCATAATGCACATGTCGGGGATCGGCCTGTTCCCCCTCTGAGTGCTGCCAGCCCCGCTACCACAACCCTCAGTTCGGCTGGGGCTTAGACATGGAATGAACTCCCTATGCCTAATTCAACCCACAAAACGGGCGTGCGGGCACTCAGCCGGTTGGAGAGGCAGAATGCGTAAGCCGGGGATCGACCCGATCCCCCTTGTGTGCTACCAATCCCGCAGCCACAACCCTCGATCCGGCTGGGGCTTAGACATGGAATGAACTCCCTATGCCTAACCCAACCCACGAAACGGGCGTGCGGGCGCTCAGTTGGTCGAAAAGGCAAAATGCCCAAGTCGGGGATCGGCCCGATCCCCCCTGCGTGCTGTCGATCCTGCTGTCGTAACCCTCGGTCCGGTCTGATCTTAGACTAGGAATGAACTCTGTATGCTTAGATTGGGGACGAACTCCCTATGCCTAACCCACGAAACGGGCGTGCGGGCGCTCAGTCGGTCGGAGAGGCATAATGCGCAAGCCGGGAATTAGCTCGGTGCCTCTCTACGTGCTACCGATCCCACTACCGGTCCTGCTGCCACAACCCTCGATCCAGTTGGGGCTTAGACATGGAATGAACTTCGTATGCCTAAGCCAACCCACGAAACGAGCGTGCGGGCGCTCAGCCGACTGGAAAGGTAGAATGCACAAGCCGGGGATCGACCCGGTCCCTCCTACATGCTGTCGATCCTGCTGTTGGTCCTGCTACCGTAACCCTCGGTTTGGTCTGATCTTAGACTGGGAATGAACTCCGTATGCTTAGACACGGAATGAACTTCGTATGCCTAAGCCAACCCATGAAACGAGCGTGCGCACGTTCAGCCGATCGGAGAGGCAGAATGTGCAAGTCGAGAATTGGCCCGATCCCCCCTGCGTGCTGTCGATCCTGCTGCTGTAACCCTCAGTCCGGTCCGATCTTAGACTGGGAATGGACTCTGTATGCCTAAGTCAACCCATGAAACGAGCGTGCGGGTGCTGAGCCGATCGGAGAGGCATAATGCGCAAGCCGGGGATCGACCCGATCCCCCTCCATGTGCTGTCGGTCCCACTGCCACAACCCTCGGTCTGGCTAGGGCTTAGACATGGAATGAACTCCCTATACCTAAGCCAACCCACGAAACGGGCGTACGGGCGCTCAGCCAGCCGGAGAGGCCGAATGCGCAGGCCAGGGATTGGCCCGATCCCCTCTACGTGCTGCTGATCATGTTGTCGCAACCCTCGGTCTAGTCTGATCTTAGATTGGGAAAGAACTCTATATGCTGAGCCTGGGGATGAACTTCATATGCCTAAGTCAACCCACGAAATGAGCGTGTGGGCATTCAGTCGACCAGAGAGGCAAGATGCGTAAGCTGGGGATCGAACGGGTGGTAGGTGGGTTTAAGCACATCTTCATATTTCTGCCATGCCAATGCCATTTTTATGGCTTGCAAATTCATACAATGGTCCCCTAAGCCTTCATGTGAAGTTTCATGGCAAGATGACCCGTTTTCTATTTTTCATGATTTTCAAAACATTTTACGGTTTGAGATTTTTTAAAATTTTTTAGAAAGAGTTTTGTCCCCAAATTTGGTAGAGGTGATCCTTGTATTTTTTTTGGCATGAACAAAAAAATTCAGCTAAAAACTCGAAGTGGAGAAGATTTTGTGACCGTTTGAAATGCTTTTTAAGGGGGTGTGAGTTCTCGAGGTTTGATGAGGGATAGGAGGCCAATATAAGGGCCAAGTGTCATGCCCTGGGCGGGCGTGCCAGGCACATCAGGTGCACCAGTAGGTGAGCCAGAGGTTGAGGGCCGCAGACCAGGCGTGCTGGCGGGTATCTATGCGTAAAGCGTAGCAAACAAGTTCAGAACGCCCGCCTAACTTGTAGGCCAGCCTGTGAGACCAAGGCCTGGCATACAAGCTGCCCGTACCACATCCAGAAGGGCCTAAGGTGCTGGAAATGCAAGGAAAGGTTCTGGAAGCAGGCAGGATCAGCAGCAGCATCCTGGCAGATTTGGTTGACCCTGAAAATCAAGAGTTAGCATCCTGATTGATTGTAATCTATATAATCCTATGATTTTAGCCTTTATTCTAGGGATATTGCCATTAAGTGTAAGCTGGAGCCTCAACTATAAATATAGGGCTACTCTTCCCTCATTTGTACATAATCAAACACTTCTGTTTCAGTGAATACAAGAGCATTTCCAGAATTCTTCCTTCTTATCTTGTTTCTCTTTAACTTGCGTAATCAGCCCTTCCTGTTATTCTAGTGCCCGTATGCTTGTGTATTAGGCTGACTTAGGCATAAAGGAGAGATTCTAAGCCTAAGGCCGCACGGTTTCTGAGTCTAAGGTCGGAGCCCGTGACAGTTGGTATCAGAGCAAGTTTGATTTTGTGTGTTTGTGTTGTGCAGGTTAGAGGAGATGGCATCCCAAAGTGACGCTGGTAACCAACAACCAGAGGCCCAGGAGCATGGGCGTGGAAGAGGGAGGAAAGCCAGTTCTAGAGATATCTAGTCTACCATGAACGGTAGGCTGGCCAAGGTGGAGGTGACCATGGGTGACATGGGGGAGAAGCTTGAGGGGGTAGAGACTCACATTGCATCGCTAGACTCCTTGGGGGAGGAGGTCCAAAGTGAGCTGCAAGCTGCTCTCAACAAAGGCTTGGATGTGTTCACCCAAAAAAATCAGACCTTGGAGGCTGAAGTGCTGACCTTGCATGATGGCATGGAGGCCATGCGCCAGCGGATGGAGGGGCTTACCAGTGAGCTCGTTGCTTGCAAGACTGCCATTGGGAATGGCATGTTTGTTGGAGTGTCCAAGTCTAGATTGGATGTCCCCAAACCTAAGGATTTCAAGGGGACTAGGGTAGCCAAGGAAGTAGATAACTACCTTTGGGGTATGGAGCAGTACTTCCAGGCCATAGGCATGCAAGACAAGGCAATAAAGGTAAGCACCGCTGCTATGTATCTCACTGATGTAGCCTTATTGTGGTAAAGGCGCAAGTGTGGTGATGTCAGGCATGGGAGCACCAAGATTGGAACCTGGGTAGAGTTCCAAAAGGAGTTCAGAGAACAATTTTACCTAGAGTATGCTGATGATGAGGCATGGGCAAAGTTGTGCAGGTTGAGCCAGCAAGAGGACATAAGGGAGTATGTCTAGAAATTTTTTGAACTGATGCTACAGATCTCGAATCTAGGCGATAAGGATGCCTTATTTGCTTTCATGGATTGGCTGAAGCCGTGGGTAAAGCATGAGCTACAAAAGAGAGGAGTTCATGACTTGGCTAAAGCCATAACTACTGCCAAGGCCTTGATAGAGTTCAAGCCTCTGAACAAGTTCGAGTCTACCAAACCTAAGGGTAAGGGCAGGGACGATAGGGATCGAAAGAAGCAGTCCAAGGGGAAGGACTGTGACTAGGAGTCCAAGGATGGAGACCGAGATCATTAAACCAAGGATGGCAAGAGGAGCCACCAGCAGGCAAGTGGAAAGCAAAGGGGGACCAAGAGCCACTAGCATGCTACCTATGTGGAGGGAGCCACATAGCGAGCAATTACCTGTAGAAGGGCAAGCTAGCTACTGCAGATAAGGAGTCTGACGAGAAGCCAGAGTCAGGGGTAGCAAAGCTTGGGTCGTTGGTGCTCAATGCTGTCAAGAGTAAGGGGAGCCGTATGCCAAAGGGCTTGATGTTTACGGATCTGATGGTTACGGGTCAGAAGGTGAGCACACTGGTGGACACAGGTGCCTCACATCTTTTTATTTTAGGTGATAGAGCCCAAAAACTCAGACTAAAGGTGCAGAAAGGGACTGGTACCATCAAAACAGTGAACTCCAAGGAAGTTTCAGCCATTGGAGTAGCGCGGGGAGTAGAGTTGCAGCTTGGAGACTGGAAAGGCAAAAAGACCATTGAGGTAATACCCCTTGATGACTATGAGTTTGTGATTAGGTTGGATTTCCTTGTTCGAATTAATGCCCTCCTTGTGCCTTTTACCAATTGTGTTTGCATCTTGGATGCACGGTGCCAATGCCTAGTGCCATTGAGGAGAGGGTCTGGAGTTGGGTCATGGGTGGTGTCAACCATCCAATTTGCCAAGGCGGTAAGCAGACAAGAAGACACCTTCTTGGCAGCCCTAAAATATGATGAGCCAAGGGAGAAGGAGACCGAGCCACCCTTGGAGGTGCTAAAGTTGCTGAAGACCTTTAGTGATTTGATGCCCGTAAAGCTACCTAGCAAGCTACCACCTAAGAGGGAGGTGGACCACAAGATCGAGCTGGTGTCCGAGGCCACGCCACCAGCTAGAGCCCTTTACCGAATGTCTCCACTAGAGTTGGAGGAGTTAAGGAAGCAACTTAAAGAGTTAGTCGATGCTGGCTTCATCAGGCCATCGAAGGCACCTTATGGTGCATCGATTCTATTTCAGCGCAAGCATGATAGGTCATTGCGGTTGTGTATAGACTACCAGGCTTTGAACAAGCTAACCATCAAGAACAAGTACCCCATCCCACTCATTACGGACTTGTTCGATCAACTTGGGAGCGCAGGTGGTTCACCAAGCTAGATTTGAGGTTAGGCTGCTATCAAGTCAGGATCACGGAGGGGGATGAGCCAAAGATAGCATGTGTCACTCGGTATGGTTCGTATGAGTTCTTGGTGATGCCTTTCGGACTCACGAACACCCCAGCAACATTCTGCACCCTTATGAACAAGGTACTTCAGTCATTCCTTGATCGGTTTGTTGTGGTTTATTTAGATGACATTGTGATCTACAGCCAGACTTTGGGAGAGCATGTAGACCACTTGAGACAGGTGTTCGAGGTGTTACGGGTGCACAAGCTGTTTGTCAAGAGGAAAAAGTGCTCATTCGCCCAATAGGAGATCCCGTTCCTTGGCCACATAGTGGGAGGTGGCGGGATATGCATGGATGAAGGCAAGATACATGCCATCCTGGAGTGGCAACCACCAACCAAGGTCACTGAGTTGAGATCGTTCCTTGGGCTGGTCAACTACTACAGGCGCTTCATCAAAGGTCACTCAGCAATAGCCACGCCATTGACTGACTTTCTCAAGAAAGGGAAAGCATGGGAGTGGAGTGTAGGGTGCCAGGAAGCCTTTGATAGGTTGAAGCGGGCTGTGACTGAGGAGCCAGTCTTGGCCTTGCCAGACCATGCCAAGTCATATGAGGTGCATACAGATGCATCAGACTTTGCCATAGGGGGCGTGTTGATGTAGGAGGGATGTCCAGTCGTGTTCGAGAGCAGAAAGCTGAATGAGATTGAGTGCAAGTACACGGTCCAAGAGAAGGAGATGACTGTAGTGGTGCACTGCTTATGCACTTGGCACCATTACCTATTAGGGTCGAGGTTCGTGGTTAGGACAGACAATGTGGTGACCAGCTACTTCCAGACCCAGAAGAAGCTATCCCCCAAGCAGGCGAGATGGCAAGATTTTCTTGCAGAATTTGATTTCCAGATGGAGTACAAGTCGGGGTGGGTGAACCTAGTGGCAGACGCCCTGAGTAGGAAGGCTAACCTTGCTGCCATTAGGCAACCAGAGGGGTCACTGGTGCCATACATCAAGGAGGGACTTACGCATGATCCTACAGCCAAGGCTTTGATAGAGTACGCCCAGCAATGTAAGACTAGGTGGTTTTAGTTACAGGATGGCTTGCTGTACACCAGGGGCAGTAGATTGTTTGTGTCGCAGCACTAGAAGCTTCGTAAGGAAGTTTTGCAAGAATGCCATGATTCAAGGTGGGCTGGACACCCCAGAATGAGCCGTACCTTGGTGCTAATCGAGGACCGGTACTACTCACCGCACATGAGGGATGATGTGGAGGCCTATGTGAAGACTTGTCTTGTGTGCCAACAGGACAAGGTGGAGCTCAAGAAACCAGGCGGTCTCTTGGAGCCATTGCCAGTGCCAGAATGACCATGGAAGAGTGTTTCTCTAGACTTTATAGTCGGTCTACCCAAAGCAAAAGGGTTTGGAAGCATCATGGTAGTGGTGGATAGGTTTTCCAAGTATGGAATCTTCATTCCAGCAACCAAGAAGTGCCCAGTCGAGGAGGTAGCTCGATTGTTCCTGAAGAACATGGTTTAGTACTGGGGAGTGTCGAGGACCATTGTTAGTGATCGGGACGGGCATTTCACGGATAGGTTCTGGACTGAGTTGTTCAAGCTGTTGGGGTCAGACTTGAACTTTTCCACTAGCATGCATTCGCAGACCGATGGGCAGATAGAACGAGTGAATGGACTATTAGAGGTCTACCTCAGGCACTATGTGAGTGCCACATAAAGGGACTGGCCAAAGCTACTAGATATTATGTAGTTTTCCTATAACTTGCAAAAGAACGAGGTAACGAACCAGAGCCCATTTGAGGTTATGACAGGGCAACAACCACTAACACCCGGTTCGATTGCTGTAGGTTATACAGGGTCAAATCCAGCAGCATACAAGTTTGCCAAGGCATGGCAGGAGCAAACTGACTTGGCCAAAGTTTGTCTACACAAGGCAGCCAAGAGGTTGAAGAAGTGGGCAGACCAAAATAGGCGGGACGTGTAGTTCCAGGTTGGAGACTTGGTGTTAGTGAAGCTGCATCCCATTGTGCGCCATAGGGGGCTGCACAAAGGCGTAGTCCAGAGGTATGAGGGACCTTTTCGAGTAGTCAAGAGGGTAGGCAAAGTTGCCTACAAGCTGGATATGCCACCCAAGCTGAGGGTACACCCGATGTTCCATGTGAGCATGCTCAAGTCGTTCCATGAGGATGAGGGAGATCCAGGACGGGCAGAGTTAAAACGTGTGCCATTGGGAGCAAGGGCCTCATATGAGAAGGAGGTCCACAGCATCATAGCTGACCGAGAGGTGAGACAGAAGAACTATCAGCCAAGACAAGAGTACTTGGTGCACTGGAAGGGACTTCCAGACAATAAGGGGAGCTGGGAACCAGCAGATGACTTATGGTAGTTCGGGGACCAGATCAGGTAGTACCATGCAGAAGATGCAATGAGGGCATTGTGTAATCAGGTGGGCGAGAATGTCACACCCTGGGTGAGCGCGCCAGGCACATCAGGTGCACCAGTAGGTGAGCCAGAGGTTGAAGCCCGCAGACCAGGTGTGCTGGCTGGTATCTACACGCAAAGCCTAGCAAACGAGTTCAGAACACCCGCCCAACTTGTAGGCCAACCCGTGAGACCTCAGCTTGGCATACAAGCTGCCTGTACCACATCCAAAAGGGCCCAAGGTGCTAGAATGCAAAGGAAGCTTCTAGAAGTAGGCAGGATTAGCAGCATCCTGGCAAATTTGGTTGACCCTGAAAATCAGGAGTTAGCATCCTGATTGATTGTAATCTGTATAATCCAATGATTTTAGCCTTTATTCTAGGGATATTGCCATTAAGTGTAAGTTAGAGCCTCAACTATAAAGAGAGGGTTGCTCCTCCCTCATTTGTACACCATCAAACACTTTCGTTTTAGCGAAAATAAGAGCATTTCCAAAATTCTACCTTCTTATCCTGTTTCTCTTTAACTTGCGTAATCAGCCCTTTCCGTTGTTCTAGTGCCTGTACGCTTGTGTTTTAGGCTGACTTAGGCATAAAGAAGGAGATTTCAAGCCTAAGGTCACATAGTTTCTAAGTCCAAGGTCAAAGCCCGTGACACAAGTACCAGCACCCATCGCACATCATGTGCGCACACCCCCCGACCCCCCCAATCGTCGGAACCCCCAATGTCATCGGTTAGGCTTTCCGACGATGCTCTGACGATGGTGCCCCAGGTGAAAAGAATACGATAACGGCACATGCCCAAGCCTAGCATGTGCACCGTGGCTCAAAATCTTAGACTGGGAATGAACTCCGTATGCTTAGACATGGAATGAACTCTGTATGCCTAAGCCAACCCACGAAACAAGCGTGCAAGCGTTAAGTCGATCAAAGAGGCATTATGCGCAAGCCAAGGATCGGCTCGATCCAACCCATGAAACTGGCGGACGGGCGCTCAGCTGGCCGGAGAGGCAGAATGTGTAAGCCAGGGATCGACCCAACCCCCTCACTTGTTGTTGATCCTACTGCCACAACCCTTGATCCGGTCTGATCTTAGACTGGGAATGAACTTCGTATGCTTAGATTGGTGATGAACTACGTATGCTTAAGTCAACCAACGAAACGAACGTACGGGCACTCAGTCGATCGGAAAGGTCTACCGGAGAGGCATAATACGTAAGCCGGGGACCAACCTGGTCCCTTTCTACATGCTGCCGATCTCGTTGCTAGTCCTACTGCCACAACCCTCTGTCCGACTGGGGCTTAGACATGGAATGAACTCCGTAGACCTAAGCCAACCCACAAAACGAGCATGCGGTGCTCGCCCGGTCGGAGAGGTAGAATGCGCAAGCTGGGGAACGGCTCGGTCCCCCCTCCGTGCTGTCGATCCTGCTGCTGGTCCTGCTACCACAACCCTCGATCCAATCTGATCTTAGACTAGGAATGAACTCCGTATGCTTAGACATGGAATGAACTCCGTATGCCTAAGCTAACCCATGAAACGAGCGTGCGGGCACTCAACCGACTGGAGAGGTAGAATGCGTAAGTCAAGGATCGGCTCGATCCCCCCTACGTGCTGTCAATCCTACTATCATAACCCTCGGTCTTGTCCGATCTTAGACTGGGAATGAACTCCGTATGCATAAGTTAACCCATGAAATGTGCGTGCGGGTGCTGAGCCGGTCGAAGAGGCATAATTGCAAGTCGAGGATCAGCCCAGTCCCCCTCTGCGTGCTGCCGATCCCACTGCCACAACCCTCGGTCAGGCTGGGGCTTAGACATGAAATGAACTCCTTATGCCTAAGCCAACCCATGAAACGGGCGTGCGGGTGCTCAGCCGATAAGAGAGGCAGAATGCGCCAGCCGAGGATCGACTCGATCCCCCCTGCGTGCTACCGATCCTACTGTCGCAACCCTCGGTTTGGTTCGATCTTAGACTGGGAATGAACTCTATATGCTTAGACTGGGGATGAACTCCGTATGCCTAAGTCAACCCATGAAACGAGCGTGCCAATCGGAGAGGCAGAATGTGCAAGTCGGGGATCGGCCCGGTCCCCCCTACGTGCTGTCGATCCTACTGTCGCAACCCTCGATCCGATCTGATCTTAGACTGTGAATGAACTCCGTATGCATAAGTCAACCCATGAAATGAGCATGCAGATGCTGAGCCAGCCAAAGAGGCATAATGCACAAGCCGGGGATCAGCCCGATCCCTCTCTGCGTGCTACCGGTCCTGCTACCACAACCCTCGTTCCGGTTGGGGCTTAGACATGGAATGAACTCCCTATGCCTAAGCCAACCCACGAAACGGGCGTGCGGGCACTCAGCCGGCTAGAAAGGCAGAATGCTCAAACCAGGGATCAGCCCAGTCCCCCCTACGTGCTGTCGATCCTGCTGTCGCAACCCTCGATCCGGTCTGATCTTAGACTGGGAATGAACTTCGTATGCTTAGACTAGGGATGAACTCCGTATGCCGAAGTTAACCTATTAAACGAGCGTGCAGGCGCTCAGTTGGCCAGAGAGGCATAATGCGTAAGCCGGGGATTAGCCCGATCCCCCTCTGCATGCTATCGATCCTGCTGCCAGTCCTGCTACCACAACCCTCAGTTCGGCTGGGGCTTAGACATGGAATGAACTCCGTATGCCTAAGCCAACCCACGAAATGAGCGTGTGGGTGCTCAGCCGATCGGAGATGCAGAATGCGCAAGCTGGGGATTGGCTCGGTCCCCCCTTGCGTGCTGTCGATCCTGCTGCTGTAACCCTCGATCCGATCTGATCTTAGACTAGGAATGAACTCCATATGCTTAGACATGGAATGAACTCCCTATGCCTTAGCCAACCCACGAAACGAGCGTGCGTGCGGGCGTTCAGCCGATTGAAGAGCCAGAATGCGCAAGCCAAAGATCGGCCCGATCCCTCTGTGTGCTGTCGATCTTGCTACCGCAACCCTTGGTCCAGTCTGATCTTAGACTGGGAATGAACTCCATATGCCTAAGTCAACCCATGAAACGAGCGTGCGGGTGCTGAGCCGATCGGGGAGGCATAATGTGCAAGCCAGGGATCGGCCCGATCCCCCTCTACGTGCTGTCAGTTCTGCTACCACAACCCTCAGTCCGGCTGGGGCTTAGACATGGAATGAACTCCCTATGCCTAAGCCAATCCATAAAACGGGCATGCTCAAGTTGGGGATCGGCCCGGTACCCCCTGTGTGCTGCCAATCCTGCTGCCACAACCCTCGATCCGGTCTGATCTTAGACTAGGAATGAACTTCATATGCTTAGATTGGGGATGAACTCCGTATGCCTAAGTCAACCCATGAAACGAGCGTACGGGCGCTCAGCCGACCAAAGAGGTAGGATGCGCAAGCTGGGGATCAAACGGGTGGTAGGTGGGTTCAAGCACATTTTCATATTTTTGCCATGCCAATGCCATTTTTATGGCTTGTAAATTCATGCAATGGTCCCCTAAGCCTTCATGTGAAGTTTTGTGGCAAGACGACCCATTTTCTATTTTTCATGATTTTTGAAACTTTTTACGGTTCAAGATTTTTTAAATTTTTTTTAGAAAGAGTTTTGTCCCCAAATTTGGTAGAGGTGATCCTTGTACTCTTGTTGGCATGCACAAAAAAATTCAGGTAAAAACTCAAGGTGGAGAAGATTTTTTGACCGTTTGAAAAAAGTGTCCCCATTTCGGACACTTTAATGGCTACTGGCAGCAAACCTATAAAATCTCAAATGCTTTTTAAGGGGGTGTGAGTTCTTGAGGTTTGATGAGGGATAGGGGGCCAATAGAAGGGAAAAGTACCAGCAGCCATCGCACATCATGTGTGCACACCCCCGGCCCCCCCAATCATCAGAAACCCCAATGCCGCCGGTTAGGCTCTTCGATGATGATCCGGCGATGCTCTGACAATGGTGCCTCGGGCAAAAAAAATGCAGCACCAACACATGCCCAAGCCCAACACGTGCACCGTGGCTCAAAATCTTAGATTGGGAATGAACTCTGTATGCTTAGACATGGAATGAACTCTGTATGCCTAAGCCAACCCACTAAACGAGCGTACAGGCGCTTAGCCGGTCGAAGAGGCAGAATGCGCAAGCTGGGGATTGGCCCGATCCCCCCTGCGTGCTGTCGATCCTGCTGCTGTAACCCTTAATCCGGTTCAATCTTAGACCAGGAATGAACTCCATATGTATATGTCAACCCACGAAAGGAGCGTACGGGTGCTGAGCCGACCGGAGAGGGCGACCAAAGAGGCATAATACACAAGCCGTGGATCAACCCGATCCCCCTCTGCGAGCTGTCGATCCCACTACTAATCCTGCTACCACAACCCTCGGTCCAGCTGGGGCTTAGACATGGAATGAACTCTGTATGCCTAAGGCAACCCACGAAAAGAGTGTGTGGGCACTCAGCTGGTCGGAGAGGCAGAATGCACAAGCTGGGGATTGGCCTGACCCCCCTACGTTCTGTTGATGCTGCTGCTCGTCTTGTTGCCGCAACCCTCAGCTGGTCTGATCTTAGACTCAGAATGAACTCCGTATGCTTAGACATGGAATGAACTACGTATGCCTAAGCCAACCCACGAAATGAGAGTGCAGGCGCTCAGCCAGTCGGAGAGGCAGAATGCGCAAGTCGGGGACCGACTCGATCCCCCCTATGTGCTATCGATCCTACTACCACAACCCTCAAACTGATCCGATCTTAGACTGGGAATGAACTCCGTATGCTTAAGTCAACCCATAAAACGAGCATACGGGTGTTGAGCTGACCGAAGAGACATAATGCGCAAGCCGAGGATCGACCCGATCCCCCTCTGCGTGTTGCTGGTCCCGTTGCCACAACCCTTGGTCTGACTGGGGCTTAGACATGATGAACTCCCTATGCCTAAGCCCACCCACAAAATAGGCGTGCGGGCACTCAGTCCGCCGGAGAGGCAGAATTCGCAAGCCGGGGATCGGCCCGGTCCCCCTGCGTGTTGTTGATCCTACTGCCGTAACCCTCGGTTCGGTCCGATCCTAGACTAGGAATGAACTTCGTATGCTTAGACTGGGGATGAACTCTGTATGCCTAAGTCAACCCATGAAATGAGCGTGCGGACGCTCAGCTAACCAGAGAGGCAGGATGCGAAAGCCGGGGATCGAACGGGTGGTAGGTGGGTTCAAGCACATCTTCTTATTTCTGCCATGCCAATATCATTTTTATGGCTTGTAAATTCATACAATGGTCCCCTAAGCCTTCATGTGAAGTTTCGTGCCAAGACAACCCGTTTTCTATTTTTCATGATTTTCAAAACTTTTTGTGGTTCAGGATTTTTTAAAATTTTTTTAGAAAGCTTTTTGTCCCCAAATTTGGTAGAGGTGATCCTCGTATTTTTGTTGGCATGCACAAAACAATTCAGCCAAAAAATTGAAGTGGAGAAGATTTTGTGACCGTTTGAAAAAAGTGTCCCCATATCAGACACTTTAATGGCTATTGCCAGTAAACCTATAAAATCTCAAATGCTCTGTAAGGGGGTGTGAGTTCTCGAGGTTTGATGAGTGATAGGGGGCCAATATAAGGGCCAAGTACCAGCACCCATCGCACATCATGTGCGCACACCCCCGGTCGGCCCAATCACAGGAACCCCAAATGTCGCTGGTTAGGCTCTCCGATGATGCTCCGACGATGGTGCCCCAGGTGAAAAAAATACGACACCAACACATGCCCGAGCCCAGCATGTGCACTGTGGCTCAAAATCTTAGACTGAGAATGAACTCCGTATGCTTAGACATGGAATGAACTCCGTATGCCTAAGCCAACCCACAAAACGAGCGTACGGGTGCTCGGTCGATCGGAGAGGCAGAATGCGCAACTCGGGGATCGGCCCGATCCCGCCCTACATGCTGTCGATCCTGCTACCGCATCCCTCAGTCCGATCTGATCTTAGACTAGGAATGAACTTCGTATGCATAAGTCAACCCACGAAATGAATGTGCGGGCACTGAGTCAATCGAAAAGGCATAATGCACAAGTCGGGGATAGGCCCAATCCCCCTCTGTGTGCGTCTGATCCCGCTGCCACAACCCTCGGTCCGGTTGGGGCTTAGACATGGAATGAACTCCCTATGCCTAAGCCAACCCACAAAACAGGCGTACGGGTGCTCAGCCGACCGAAGAGGCAGAATGCGTAAGCCGGGGATCAGCCCGGTACCCCTGCGTGCTGCCGATCTTGTTGCTGCAACCCTCGGTCCGATCTGATCTTAGCCTGGGAATGAACTCCGTATGCTTAAACTGGGGATGAACTCCGTATGCCTTGGTCAACCCATGAAACGAGCGTACGGGTGCTCAACCGACCGAAGAGGTCGGCCGAAGAGATATAATGCGTAAGCTGAGGATCACCTCGGCCCCCCTCTACGTGCTGTCGATCCTGCTGCCGGTCCTACTGGCACAACCCTCGGTCCAGCTGGGGCTTAGACATGGAATGAACTCCGTGTGCCTAAGCCAACCCACGAAACGAGCGTACGGGCGTTCAGCCAGCCAGAGAGGCAGAATGCGCAAGCTAGGGATAAGCCCGATCCCCCTTGCGTGCTGTCGATCCTGCTGTTGGTCCTACTATCATAACCCCTAGTCTGGTCTGATCTTAGACTGGAAATGAACTCCGTATGCTTAGACATGGAATGAACTCCGTACGCCTAAGCCAACCCATGAAACGAGCGTGTGGGCACTCAGTCGATCGGAGAGGCAGATTGCGCAAGTCGGGGACCGGCCCAGTCCCCCCTTCGTGCCGTCAATCCTGCTGCCGTAACCCTCGGTCTGGTCTGATCTAAGACTGGGAATGAACTCCGTATGCCTCAGTCAACCCACTAAATGAGCGTACGGACGCTGAGCAGGTCGAAAAGTTATAATGCGCAAGCCAGGGATCGACCCGGTTCCCCTTTGCATGCTGCCAGTCCCGTTGCCACAACGCTCGGTCCCGCTGGGGCTTAGAAGTGGAATGACCTCCCTATGCCTAAGCCAACCCACGAAACGGGTGTGCGGGCGCTCAGCCGGTCAGATAGGCAGAATGTGCAAGCCAGGGATTGGCCTGGTCCCCCCTGCGTGCTGTCGATCCTGCTGTCGTAACCCTCGGTCCGGTCTGATCTTACAATGGGAATGAACTCCATATGCTTAGACTGGGGATGAACTCCGTATACCTAAGTCAACCCACGAAACGAGCGTTCGGGCACTGAGTCGACCGAAAAGGCATAATGCATAAGTCGGGGATCGGCCCGGTCCCCCTCTGCGTGCTGCCGGTCCTGTTGCCACAATCCTTGATCTGACTGGAGCTTAGACATGGAATGAACTCCCTAGCCTAAGCCAACCCACAAAATGGGCATGCGGGTGCTTAGCCGGTCGGAAAGGTAGAATGCGCAAGCCGGGAATCGGTTCGATCCCCCTGCATGCTGTCGATCCTGCTGTCGCAACCCTCAGTCCAGTGTGATCTTAGACTGGGAATGAACTCCATATGCTTAGACTGGGGATGAACTCCGTATGCCTAAGTCAACCCACGAAATGAGCGTGCGGACGCTCAGTCGACCAGAGAGGCAGGATGTGCAAGTCGGGGATCGAGTGGGTGGTAGGTGGGTTCAAGCACATCTTCCTATTTCTGTCATGCCAATGCCATTTTTATGGCTTGTAAATTCATACAATGGTCCCCTAAGCCTTCATGTGAAGTTTCGTGGCAAGACAACCCGTTTTCTATTTTTCATGATTTTTGAAACTTTTTACGGTTCGGGATTTTTTAAAATTTTTTTAGAAAGATTTTTGTCCTCAAATTTGGTAGTGGTGATCCTTGTATTTTTTTTGCCACGCATAAAAAAATTCAACTAAAAACTCAAAGTGGAGAAGATTTTCTGACCATTTGAAAAAAGTGTCCCTATTTCAGATACTTTAATGGCTACTGGCAGCAAACCTATAAAATCTCAAATGCTCTTTAAGGGGGTGTGGGTTCTCGAGGTTTGATGAGGGATAAGGGGCCAATATAAGGGCCAAGTACCAGCACCCATGGCACATCTTGTGCGCACACTCCCCCAGCCCCCCAATTATCGGAACCCCAATGCCATCGGTTAGGCTCTCCGGCGATGCTCCGACGATGGTGCCCTGGGCGAAAAAAGTGTGGCACCAGCACATGCCCGAGTCTAGCATGTGCACCATGGCTCAAACTCTTAGACTGGGAATGAACTCTGTATGCTTAGACATGGAATGAACTCCGTATTCCTAAGCCAACCCACGAAACGAGCGTACGGGCGCTCAGCCAGTCGGAGACGCAGAATGCGCAAGTTGGGGATCGGCCCGGTCCCCCTCTGCGTGCTGCCGGTCCCACTGCCACAACCCTCGGTCCGACTAGGGCTTAGACATGGAATGAACTCCCTATGCCTAAGCAAACCCACGAAACGGGCGTGCGAGTGCTCAACCGATCGGAGAGGCAGAATGTGCAAGCCGAGGATCGGCCCGGTCTCCCCTACGTGCTGTCGATCCTGCTGCCGTAACCCCCGATCCGATCCGATATTAGACTGGGGATGAACTTCGTATGCCTATCTCAACCCACAAAATGAGCGCGTGGGCTTTCAGCCCGTCGAAGAGGCCTATCGGAGAGGCAGAATGCGTAAGCCAGGGATCGACCCGGTCCCCCCCTGCGTGCTGCCAATCCTGCTACTGGTCCTGCTGTTGCAACCCTCGGTCTGGTCCGATCTTAGACTGGGAATGAACTCTGTATGCTTAGACATGGATTGAACTCCGTATGCCTAAGCCAACCCACGAAACAAGTGTGCGGGCGCTCAGTTGGTCGGAGAGGCAGAATGCGTAAGTCGGGGACCGACCCGGTCCCCCCTGTGTACTGTCGATCCTGCTATCGCAACGCTCGGTCCGGTCTGATCTTAGACTGGGATTGAACTCTGTATGCTTAGACTGGGGATGAACTCCATATAACTAAGTCAACCCACGAAACGAGCGTGAGGACGTTGAGCCGACCAGAGAGACAGGACGCGCAAGCCGGGGATCGAACGGGTGGTAGGTGGGTTCAAGCACATCCTCATATTTCTACCATGCCAATGCCATTTTTATGGCTTGTAAATTCATACAATGGTCCCCTAAGCCTTCATGTGAAGTTTCATGGCAAGATGACACGTTTTCTATTTTTCATGATTTTCAAAACTTTTTACGGTTTGGGATTTTTTAAAATTTTTTTAGAAAGAGTTTTGTCCCAAAATTTGGTAGAGGTGATCCTTGTATTTTTTTTTTTGCTTGCACAAAAAAATTTAGCTGAAAACTCGAAGTGGAGAAGATTTTGTGATCAATTGAAAAAAGTGACCCCATTTCAGACACTTTAATGGCTACTGGTAGCAAACCTATAAAATCTCAAATGCTCTTTAAGGGGGTGTGAGTTCTCAAGGTTTGATGAGGGATAGGGGGCCAATATAAGGGCCAGGTACCAGCACCCATCGCACATCATGTGCGCACACCCCCCGGCCCCCCCAATCGTCGGAACCCCCAATATCGTCAGTTAGGCTCTCCGACGATGCTCCGACCAGAGAGGCATAATGCACAAACAGGGGATCTGCCCGATCTCCCTCTACGTGCTGCCAGTCCCGTTGCCACAACCCTCAGTCCGGCTGGGGCTTAGACATGGAATGAACTCCCTATGCCTAAGGCAACCTATAAAACAAGCATACGGGCAGTCAGTCGGTCGAAGAGGTAGAATGGGCAAGTCGGCAATTGGCTCGATCCCCCCTGTTTTCTATCGATCCTGTTATCGCAACCCTTGGTCTGGTCCGATCTTAGACTGGGAATGAACTCTATATGCTTAGACTAGGGATGAACTCCGTATGCCTAAGTCAACCCATGAAATGAGCGTCCGAGCACTCAGCCGACCGGAAAGGTCAGCCAGAGAGGCATAATGCTCAAGTCGGGGATCAGCCCAGTCCCCCTCTGCGTGCTGTCGACCCTCGGTCTGACTGAGGCTTAGACATGGAATGAACTCCGTATGCCTAAGCCAACCCACGAAACGAGCGTGCGAGTGCTCAATTGACGGAGAGGCAGAATACGAAAGTCAAGGATCGGCCCGATCCCCCCTGCGTGCTGCCGATCCTGTTACTAGTCCTGCTACCGCAACCCTCGATCCATTCTGATCTTAGACTGAGAATGAACTCCGCATGCTTAGACATGGAATGAACTCCATATGCCTAAGCCAACCCACGAAACGAGTGTGCGGGCACTTAGTCGGCCAGAGAGGCAGAATGGGCAAGCCTGATCCCCCTACGTGCTGTCGATCTTGCTACTGGTCCTACTATCGCAACCCTCGGTCCGATCTGATCTTAGACTGGGAATGAACTCCGTATGCTTAGACATGGAATGAACTCCTTATGCCTAAGCCAACCCATGAAATGAGCGTGTGGGCGCTTAGCCAATCGGAAAGGCAGAATGCGCAAGCCGAGGATCAGCTCGGTCCCCCCTGTGTGCTGTCGATCCTGCTTCCAAAATCCTCGGTTCGATCTGATCTTAGACTGGGAATGAACTCTGTACACCTAAGTCAACCCACGAAACGAGCGTGCAGGCGTTGAGCTGGCCGGTCCCGCTGCACAACCCTCGATCCGGCTGGGTCTTAAACATGGAATGAACTCCCTATACCTAAGCCAACCCACGAAACGAGCGTACGAGGGCTCAACCTGCCGGAGAGGCAGAATGCGCAAGCCGGGGATCGACCCGGTTCCCCCTGCGTGCTGTCGATCCTGCTGCCACAATCCCCAGTCCGATCTAATCTTTTTCTAGGAATGAACTCTGTATGCTTAGACTGGGGATGAACTCCGTATGCCAAAGTCAACGCACAAAACGAGTGTGCGAATGCTCAGCCGACCAGAGAGGTAGGATGCGGAAGCCGGGGATCGAACGGGTGGTAGGTGGGTTCAAGCACATCTTCATATTTCTGCCATTCCAATGCCATTTTTATGCCTTGTAAATTCATACAATGGTCCCCTAAGCCTTCATGTGAAGTTTCGTGGCAAGATGACCCGTTTTCTATTTTTCATGATTTTCAAAACTTTTTGCGGCTCAGGATTTTTTAAAATTTTTTTAGAAAGATTTTTGTCCCCAAATTTAGTAGAGGTGATCCTTGTATTTTTGTTGGCTTGCACAAAAACATTTAGCTAAAAACTCGAAATGGAGAAGCTTTTCTGACTGTTTGAAAAAAGTGTCCCCATTTTAGACACTTTAATGGCTACTGGCAGCAAACCTATAAAATCTCAAATGCTCTTTAAGGGGGGTGTGAGTTCTCGAGGTTTGATGAGGGATAGGGGGCTAATATAAGGGCCAAGTACCGGCATCCATCGCACATCACGTGCGCACACCCCCTGGCCCCCCCAATCATCAGAATGCCAAATGTCGTCGGTTAGGCTCTCCGACAATGCTCCGGCGATGGTGCCCCGGGAGAAAAAAATGCAGCACCAGCACATGCCCGCACCGTGGCTCAAAATCTTAGACTGGGAATGAATTCTGTATGCCTAAGCCAACCCACAAAATGAGCATGCGGGTGCTCAATCGAACAAAGAGGTAGAATGCGCAAGTCGAGGATCGACCCGGTCCCCCTCTAGATGATGTCGGTCCCGCTACCACAACCTTCGATCCGGCTAGGGCTTAGACATGGAATGAACTCCCTATGCCTAAGCCAACCCACAAAACGGGCGTGCGGGTGCCCAGCATACCAGAGAGGTAAAATGCGCCAGCTGAGGATCGACCTGGTCCCCCCTGAGTACTGTCGATCTTGCTGCCGCAACCCTCGATCCGGTCTGATCTTAGACTAGGAATGAACTCCGTATGCTTAGACTGGGGATGAACTCCGTATGCCTAAATCAACGTACGAAACGAGCGTGCGGGCAATGAGCCGGTCAGAGAGGCATAATGCGCAAGTCGAGGATCGGTCCGGTCCCCCTCTACGTGCTGTCGGTCCCGCTTCCACAACCATCGATCCGGCTGGGGCTTAGACATGGAATGAACTCCCTATGCCTAAGCCAACCCATGGAACGGGCGTGCGGGCACTAAGCCGGTCGGAGAGGCAAAATGCACAAGTCAGGGATCGACCCGGTCCCCCCTGAGTGCTACCGATCCTGCTGCCGCAACCCTTGATTCGGTTCAATCTTAGACTGGGAATGAACTCCGTATGCTTAGACTAGGGATGAACTCTGTATGCCTAAGTTAACTCATGAAACGAGCGTGCGGATGCTCAGCCGACCAGAGAGGCAGGATGCGTAAGCCGGGGATCGAACGGGTGGTAGGTGGGTTCAAGCACATCTTCATATTTCTGCCATGCCAATGCCATTTTTATGGCTTGTAAATTCATACAATGGTCCCCTAAGCCTTCCTGTGAAGTTTCGTGGCAAGACGACCTGTTTTCTATTTTTCACGATTTTTAAAACTTTTTGCGGTTCGGGATTTTTTAAAATTTTTTCAGAAAGTTTTTTGTCCCGAAATTTGGTAGAGGTGATCCTTGTATTTTTGTTGGTATGCACAAAAACATTCAGCTAAAAACTCGAAGTGGAGAAGATTTTGTGACCATTTGAAAAAAATGTCCCATTTCAGACACTTTAATGGCTACTGGCAGTAAACCTGTAAAATCTCAAATGCACCTTAAGGGGGTGTGAGTTCCCGGGGTTTGATGAGGGATAGGGGGCCAATATAAGGGCCAAGTACCAGCACCCATCGCACATCATGTGCGCACACCCCCCGGCCCCCCAATCGCCGGAATCCCCAATGCCACCGGTTAGGCACTCCGACGATGCTCCGACGATGGTGCCCCGGGCGAAAAAAAAATGGCACCAGCACATGCCCGAGCCCAGCATGTGCACCATGGCTCAAACTTTTAGACTGGGAATGAACTCCGTATGTCTAAGCCAACCCACGAAACAAGCGCGCGGGCGCTCAGCCAGCCAGAGAGGTAGAATGCGCAAGCCGGGGATCAGCCCGATCCCTCTCTGTTTGCTGTCGATCCCGCTGCCACAATCCTCGGTCTGACTGGGGCTTAGACATGGAATGAACTCCCTATGCCTAAGCCAACCCATGAAACGGGCATGCGGGCGCTCAGTCGGCCGAAGAGGCAGAATGCAAAAGTTAGGGATCGGCCCAGTCCCCCCTGAGTTCTGTCGATCCGGCTATCGTAACCCTCGGTTTGATTCGATCTTAGATTGGGAATGAAGTCCGTATGCCTAGACTGAGGATGAACTCCGTATGCCTAAGTCAACCCATGAAACGAGTGTGCGGGCAGTCAACAGGCCAGAGAGGCCGGTTAGAGAGGTAGAATACGCAAGTCGGTGATCGGCCTGGTCCCCCCCTACGTGCTGCCGATCTTGCTTCTGGTCTTGCTGTCGCAACCTTCGATTCGGTCTGATCTTAGACTGGGAATGAACTCCGTATGCTTAGACTTGGAATGAACTCCTTATGCCTAGGCCAACCAACGAAACAAGCGTGCGGGCTCTCAGCCGACCAGAGAGGCAGAAGGCATAAGCCAAGGATCGACCCGGTCCCTCCCTACATGCTGTCGATCTTGCTGCCACAACCCTTGGTCTGATCCGATCTTAGACTGGGAATGAACTCCGTATGCCTAAGTCAACCCATGAAATGAGCGTTCTAGCGCTGAGCTGGCCGGAGATGCATAATACGTAAGCCGAGGATTGGCCCGATCCCCCTCTGCGTGCTGCTGGTCCCACTGCCACAACCCTCGGTCTGATTGGGGCTTAGACATGGAATGAACTCCCTATGCCTAAGCCAACCCACAAAATGGGTGTCAAGACGGTCAGCCGGCCAGAGAGGCAGAATGCACAAGTCGGGGATCGGCCTAGTCCCCCTTACGTTCTACTGATCCTGCTGTCGTAACCTTTGGTCTGGTCTGATCTTAGACTGGGAATGAACTTCGTATGCTTAGACTGGGGATGAACTCTGTATGCCTAAGTCAACCCATGAAAGGAGCGTGCGGGCGCTCAACCGACCGGAGAGGCCGGTCGGAGAGGCATAATGCGCAAGCTGGGGATCAGTAAGGTCACCCTCCACGTGCTACTGATCTCGTTGCCAACCCTGCTGCCACAACCCTCTGTCCGGCTGGGGCTTAGACATGGAATGAACTCCGTATGCCTAAGCCAACCCACGAAACATGCGTGCGGGGCAGTCATCTGGTCGGAGAGGCAAAATACGCAAGTCGGTGGTCGACCCGGTCCCCCCTGTGTGCGGTCGATCCTGCTGCTAGTCCTACTGCCACAACCTTCGGTCCGATCTGATTTTAGACTAGGAATGAACTTCGTATGCTTAGACATGGAATGAACTCCGTATGCCTAAGCCAACCCACGAAACGAGCGTGTGGGTGCTTAGCCAGCCAGGGAGGTAGAATGCGTAAGCCGAGGATCGACCTGGTCCCCCTTGCGTGCTACCGATCCTACTACCGTAACCCTCGGTTCGATCCAATCTTAGGCTGGGAACGAACCCCATATGCTTAGACATCGAATGAACTCCGTATGCCTAAGCCAACCCATGAAACAAACGTGTGGGCGCTCAGCCTACCGGAGAGGCAGAATGCGTAAGCTGGGGATCAGCCTGATCCCCCCTGCGTGCTGTCGATCCTGTTATCGCAACCCTCGGTCCGGTCCAATCTTAGACTGGGAATGAACACCATATGCTTAGACATCAAATGAACTCTGTATGCCTAAGCCAAACCATGAAACGAGCGTGCGGGCGCTCAACCTATCGGAGAGGTAGAATGCGTAAGTCGGGGACCAGCCCGATCCCCCTTTGCGTGCTGTCGATCCTGCTGTGCAACCCTCGGTCCGATTCGATCTTAGACTGGGAATGAACACCGTATGCCTAAGTCAACCCACGAAACGAGCGTGCGAGCGTTGAGCTGGCCAGAGAGGCATAATGCGCAAGCCGGGGATCGACCCGACACCCCTCTATGTGCTGTCAGTCCCGCTGCCACAACCCTCGGTCTGGCTGGGGCTTAGACATGGAATGAACTCCCTATACCTAAGCCAACCCATGAAACGGGAATGCAAGCGCTTATTCGATTGGAGAGGTAGAATGCGCAAGTCAGGGATCGGGCTGGTCCCCGCTGCATGCTACCGTAACCATCGGTCCGATCTGATCTTACACTGGGAATGAACTCTATAAGCTTAGACTGGGGATGAAATCCATTTGCCTAAGTCAACCCATGAAATGAGTGTGCGGGCACTCATTCGGTCGAAGAGGTCGGTCAGAGAGGCATAATGCGCAAGGCGAGGATTAGCCCGATCCCCCTCTACCTGCTATCGATCCTGCTGCTGGTCTTGCTACCACAACCCTCGGTCCGGCTAGGACTTAGACATGGAATGAACTCCGTATACCTAAGCCAACCCACGAAATGAGCGTGCGGGCACTCAGCCAGTCGGAGAGGCAAAATGCGCAAGCCAACGACAGGTCTGACCCCTCCTGTGTGCTATCGATCTTGCTGCCACAACCCTCGGTCTGATCCGATCTTAGACTAGGAATGAACTCCATATGCCTAAGTCAACCCACGAAACGAGCGTACGGGCGCTGAGCCGACGAAAAAGGCATAATGCGAAAGTCAGGGATCGACCCGATCCCCCCTACGTGTTGTCAATCTTGTTGCTGGTCCTTCTATCGTAACCCTCGGTCCGGTCCAATCTTAGACTGGGAATGAACTCCGTATGCTTAGACATGGAATGAACTCCATATGCCTAAGCCAACCCATGAAACGAGCGTGCAGGCACTCAGTCAGTCGGAGACATAGAATGCGCAAGCCTGGGACCGACCTGGTCCCCCCTACGTGCTATCGATCCTGCTGCTGCAACCCTTGGTCCGGTATGATCTTAGGCTAGGAATGAACTCTGTATGCCTATGTCAACCCACGAAACGAGCGTGCGGGCACTGAGCCGACGGAGAGGCATAATGCACAAGCCGGGGACCGGCTCGATCCCCCTCCCCGTGCTGTCGGTCCAGCTACGACAACCCTAGGTCCGACTGGCGCTTAGACATCGAATGAACTCCCTATGCCTAAGCCAACCCACGAAACGGGCATGCGGGCGCTCAGTCGGTCGGAGAGGCAGAATGCGCAATCCGGGGATCGGCCCGGTCGCCCCTCCGTGCTGTCGATCCTACTATCGCAACCCATGATCCGGTTCGATCTTAGACAGGGAATGAACTCTGTATGCTTAGACTGGGGATGAACTTCGTATGCCTAAGTCAACCCATGAAACACGCGTGCGGATGCTCAGCCAACTAGAGAGGCAGGATGCACAAGTCGGGGATCGTACGGGTGGTAGGTGGGTTCAAGCACATCTTCATATTTCTATCATGCCAATAAAATTTTTATAGCTTGTAAATTCATACAATGGTCCCCTACGCCTTCATGTGAAGTTTCGTGGCAAGACGACCCGTTTTCTATTTTTCATGATTTTCAAAACATTTTACGGTTTGGGATTTTTTTAAATTTTTTTAGAAAGAGTTTTGTCCCCAAATTTGGTAGAGGTGATCCTTGTATTTTTTGTTGGCATGCACAAAAAAATTCAACTAAAAACTCGAAGTGGAGAAGATTTTATGATCGTTTGAAAAAAGTGTCCCCATTTCAGACACTTTAATGGCTACTGGCAGAAAACCTATAAAATCTCAAATGCTCTTTAAGGGGGTATGAGTTCTCAAGGTTTGATGAGGGATAGGGGCCAATATAAGGGCCAAGTACCTGCATCCATCACACATCATGTGCATACACCCCGGCCCCCCAATCGTCGGAACTTTGACGATGCTTCGACGATGGTGCCCCAGGCGAAAAAAATGCAGCATCAACACATGCTCGAGCCCAGCATGTGCACCGTGGCTCAAACTCTTAGGCTTGGAATGAACTCCATATGCCTAGACATGGAATGAACTCCGTATGCCTAAGCCAACCCATGAAACGAGCGTGTGGGCGCTCAGCCGACCGAAAAGGCAGAATGCACAAGCCGAGGATCGGCCCGGTCCCCCTGCGTGCTGTCGATCCTGCTGCCGTAACCCTTGATCTAGTTAGATCTTAGACTGAGAATGAACTCCATATGCTTAGACTGGGGATGAACTCCATATGCCTAAATCAACCCACAAAATGATAGTTTGGGTGCTAGCCGATCGAAAAGGCATAATACGCAAGTCGGGGATCGGCCCGATCCCTCTCTGCGTGTTGCCGATCCCGCTGCCATAACCCTCGGTCTAGTTGGGGCTTAGACATGGAATGAACTCCCTATGCCTAAGCCAACCCACGAAATGGGCGTGTGGGCGCTTAGTTGGCCGGAGAGGCAGAATGCGCAAGCCGGGGATCAGCTTAGTCCCCCCGGCGTGCTATCGATCCTCCTGCCACAACCCTTGGTCTGGTTAGATCTTAGACTAGGAATGAACTCCGTATGCCTAAGTCAACCCATGAAACGAGCGTGCGGGCGCTCAGTCAACCGGAGAGGTAGAATGTGCACACCGGGGATCGACCAGGTCCCCCCTCGTTTGCTGTCGATCCTGCTGCTGGTCCTACTGTCGCAACCCTCGGTCCGGTCTGATCTTGGACTGGGAATGAACTTCGTATGCTTAGACATGGAATGAACTCCGTATGACTCAGCCAACCCATGAAACAAGCGTACGGGCACTCAGCCGGTCGGAGAGATAGAATGCGCAAGCTGAGGACCGACCCAGTCCCCTCTACATGCTGTCGATCTTGCTGTCGCAACCTCGGTCTGGTTCGATCTTAGACTGGGAATGAATTCCATATGCCTAAGTCAACCCACAAAATGAGCACGCAGCCGTTGAGCCGGTCGGAGAGGCATAATGCGCAAGCCAGGGATCAGCCTGATCCCCCTCTGTGTGCTGCCAGTCCCGCTGCCACAACCCTCGGTCTGGCCAGGGCTTAGACATCGAATGAACTCCCTATGCCTAAGCCAACCCATGAAACAAGCGTGCGGGCGCTTAGCCGGCCGAAGAGGTAGAATGCGTAAATCGGGGATCGATCCGGTCCCCCCTGTGTTCTGTCGATCCTGCTGCCACAACCCTCGATCCAGTCTGATCTTAGACAGGGAATGAACTTCGTATGCTTAGACTGGGAATGAACTCCGTATGCCTAAGTCAACCCATGAAACTAGCATGCGGATGCTCAACCGACCAGAGAGGCAGGATGTGGAAGCCGAAGATCAAACGACTGGTAGGTGGGTTCAAGCACATCTTCATATTTCTATCGTGCCAATGCCATTTTTATGCTTGTAAATTCAAACAACGATGCCCTACACCTTCATGTGAAGTTTCGTGGCAGGACGATCCATTTTCTATTTGTCACGATTTTCAAAACTTTTTACAGTTTGAGATTTTTTTTAATTTTTTTTAGAAAGATTTTTGTCCCCAAATTTAGTAGAGGTGATCCTTGTATTTTTGTTGGCTTGCACAAAAAAATTCAGCTAAAAAATCGAAGTGGAGAAGATTTTGTGACCGTTTGAAAAAGTGTCCCCATTTCAGACACTTTAATGGCTACTGGCAGCAAACTTATAAAATCTCATATGCTTTTTAAGGGGGTGTGAGTTCTTGCGGTTTGATGAGGGATAGGGGCCCAATATAAGGGCCAAGTACAAGCAGCCATCGCACATCATGTGCGCACACTCCCCGGCCCCCCAATCGTTGGAACCCCCAATGCCACCGGTTAGGCTCTCCGACGATGCTCCGACGATGGTGGCCCGGGTGAAAAAAATGCTGCACCAGCACATGCTCGAGCCCAGGATGTGCACCGTGGCTCAAACTCTTAGAATGGGAATGAACTCTGTATGCTTAGACATGGAATGAACTCCGTATGCCTAAGCCAACCAACAAAACGAGCGTGTGGGCACTCAGCCTGCCGGAGAGGTAGAATGCGCAAGCTGAGGATTGGCTCAGTCCCCCTCTGCGTGTTGCCGATCCCACTGCCACTACCCTCAGTCCGACTGGGGATTAGACAAGGAATGAACTCCCTATGCTTAAGCCAACCCATGAAACGGGCGTTCGAGTGCTCAGTCGGCCGGAGAGGCAGAATGCGTATACCGAGGACAGGCCCGGTCCCCCCTACATACTGTCGATCCTGCTGCCACAACCTGTGGTCCAGTTTGATCTTAGACTGGGAATGAACACCGTATGCTTAGACTGGGGATGAACTCCGTATGCCTAAGTTAACCCATGAAACGAGCATGCAGGCCCTCAGTCGGTCGGAGAGGCCGACTGAAGAGGCAGAATGGGTAAGCCGGGGATCGGCTCGATCCCCCTCTGCATGCTACTGGTCCCGCTGCCACAACCCTCAGTCCGGCTGGGGCTTAGACATGGAATGAACTCCCTATGTCTAAACCAACCCACGAAATGGGCGTACGGGCGCTCAGCTGGTCGGAAAGGCAAAATGCGCAAGCTGGGGATCAGCTCGGTCCCCCCTGCGTGCTGTCGATCCTGCTATCGCAACCCTCAGTCCCTTTTGATCTTAGACTGGGAATGAACTCCGTATACTTAGACTGGGGATGAACTCTGTATGCCCAAGCCAACCCATGAAACGAGCGTGCGGGCACTCAACCGGTCGGAGAGGTAGAATGCACAAGTTGAGGATCGACCTGGTCCCCCCTACATGCTGCCAATCCTGCTGCTGGTCTTGCTGTCGTAACCCTCAGCCCTGTCTGATCTTAGACTGGAAATGAGCTCTGTATGCTTAGACATGGAATAAACTCCGTATGCCTAAGCCAACCCATGAAACAAGCGTACGGGAGCTCAGTCGGCCGGAGAGGCTAAATGTGTAAGCCAGGGACCGACCCGATACCCCCTGCGTGCTGTAGATCCAGCTACCACAACCCTCGTTTCGATCCGATCTTAGACTGGGAATGAACTCCGTATGCCTAAGTTAACCCATAAAATGAGCGTGCAGGCGCTCAACTGGTCGGAGAGGCCAGTCGGAGAGGCATAATGCGTAAGCCGAGGATCAGCCTAGTCCCCCTCTCTGTCGATCCCGCTATCGGTCCTGCCACCACAAACGTCGGTCCGGCTGGGGCTAAGACATGGAATGAACTCTGTATGCCTATGCCAACCCACGTAACGAGCATGCAGGTGCTCTATCGGTCGGAGAGGTAAAATACGCAAGTCAGGGATCGACCCGGTCCCCCCCTGCGTGCTGTCGATCCTGCTATTGGTTTTGCTGTCGTAACCCTCAGTCCGATCTGATCTTAGACTGGGAATGAACTCCACATGCCTAAGTCAACCCACGAAATGAGCGTTCGGCCACTGAGCCGGCCAGAAAGGCATAATGCGTAAGTCGGGGATCAGTTCGGTCCCCCTCTGCGTGCTGTCGGTCTCGCTGCCACAACCCTCGGTCTAACTAGGGCTTAGACATTGAATGAACTCCCTACGCCTAAGCCAACCCATGAAACGGGCGCGCGAGCGCTCAGCCGGCCGGAGAGGTAGAATGCGCAAGTCGGGGATCAACCCGGTCCCCCCTGCGTGATATTGATCCTACTGCCGCAACCCTCGGTCCGGTCCGATCTTAGACTTTGAATGAACTCCGTATGCTTAGACTAGGGATGAACTCCGTATGCCTAAGTCAACCCACAAAACGAGCGTGCGAGCGCTAAGTCGATCGGAGAGGCCGGCCGAAGAGGCATAATGCGCAAGCGAGGGATCGGCCCGGTCCCCCTCTGCGTGCTACCGGTCCCACTGCCACAACCCTCGATCCAGCTGGGGCTTAGACATGGAATTACCTCCCTATGCCTAAGCCAACCCATGAAACGGGCGTGCGGGCGCTCAGCCAGCTGGAGAGGCAGAATGCGCAAGCCGGGGATCGACCCGGTCCTCTTACATGCTATCGATCCTGCTACCGCAACCCTCGGTCTGGTTTGATCTTAGAATGGGAATGAACTCCATATGCTTAGACTGGAGATGAACTCCGAATGCCTAAGTCAACGCACAAAACGAGCATGCGGACGCTTAGCCGACAAGAAAGGCAGGATGCGCAAGCTGGGGATCGAACGGATGGTAAGTGGGTTCAAGCACATCTTCATATTTCTGCCATGCCAATGCCATTTTTATGGCTTGTAAATTCATACAATTGTCCCCTAAGCCTTCATGTGAAGTTTGGTGGCAAGACAACCCATTTTCTATTTTTCATCAATTTTGAAACTTTTTACGGTTCGAGATTTTTTAAAATTTTTTTAGAAAGAGTTTTGTCCCCAAATTTTGTAGAGGTGATCCTTGTATTTTTGTTGGCATGCACAAACAAATTCAGCTAAAAACTCAAAGTGGAGAAGATTTTGTGACCGTTTGAAAAAAGTCTCCCCATTTTAGACACTTTAATTGCTAATGGCAGCAAACCTATAAAATCTCAATTGCTCTTTAAGGGGGTGTGAGTTCTTGAGGTTTGATGAGGGATAGGGGGCCAATATAAAGGCCAAGTACCAGCACCCATCGCACATCATGTGCGTACACCCGCCCGTCCCCCCAGTTGTCGGAACCCCTAATGCCGCCGATTAGGCTCTCCGACAATGCTCAGATGATGGTGCCCCGGGCGAAAAAAATGTGGCACCAGCACATGCCCGAGCCCATCATGTGCACCGTGGCTCAAAATCTTAGACTGGGAGTGAACTCTGCATGCTTAGACATGAAATTAACTCTGTATGCCTAAGCCAACCCATGAAACGAGCATGCGGGTGCTCAGCCGATTGAAGTGGAAGAATGCATAAGCCAGGGATCGGCCTGGTCCCCCCTGCGTACTGTCGATCCTGCTGTTGCAAACCTCATTTCGATCCAATCTTAGGCTGGGAATGAACTCCGTATGCATAAGTCAACCCACGAAGCGAGTGTGCGAGCGCTGAGCTGGCCGAAGGGGCATAATGCGCAAGTCGGGGATCAGCCCGGTCCCTCTCTGCGTGCTATCAATCCCGTTGCCAAAACCCTCGGTCCGACTGGGGCTTAGACATTGAATGAACTCCCTATGCCTAAGCCAACAAACAAAATGTGTGTGCGGTCGCTCAGCTGGCCGGAGAGGTACAATGCGCAAGTCGGGGATAGGCCTGGTCCCCTCTGTGTGCTGCTGATCCTGCTGCCGCAACCCTCGGTTCGGTCTGATCTTAGACTAGGAATGAACTCCATATACTTAGACTGGGGAAGAACTCCGTATGCCTAAGCCAACCCATAAAATGAGCGTGCTGTCGTTCAGTCGACCGGAGAGTCCGACCGGAGAGGCATAATGCGCAAGTCGAGGATCAGCCCGATCCCCCTCTGCGTGCTACCAATCACGCTGCCAGCCATGCTACCACAACCCTTGGTCCGACTGGGCTTAAACATGGAATGAACTCCATATGCCTAAGCCAACCCATGAAACGAGCGTGCGGGTGCTCAGCCAGCCGGAGAAGTAAATGCGCAAGCCAAGGATCGGCCCAGTCCCCCCTGCGTGCTATCGATCTTGCTGCTGGTCTTGCTGTCGCAACCTTCAGTCTGGTAAGATCTTAGACTGGGAATGAACTCCATATGCTTAGACATGGAATGAACTCCGTATGCCTAAGCCAACCCACGAAACGAGCATGCGGGCGCTTAGCCGACCAGAGAGGCAGAATGCGCAAGCCGGAGACCTTCCTGGTGCCCCCTTGCGCGCTATCGATCCTGCTACAGCAACCTTTGGTCCGGTCTAATCTTAGACTAGGAATGAACTCCGTATGCCTAAGTCAATCCATGAAATGAGAGTGCGGGCGCTGAGCCGGTTGGAGAGGCATAATGCGTAAGCTGGGGATCGACCCGGTCCCCCTCTGCGTGCTGTCAATCTCGCTGCAACAGCCCTCGGTCTGACTGGGGATTAGACATGGAATTAACTCCCTATGCCTAAGCCAACCCATGAAATGAGCGTGTGGGTGCTCAGCCGATCGAAGAGGCAGAATGCACAAGCCAGTGATTGGCCCGATCCCCTCTTACGTGCTATCGATCTTACTGCTGGTCATACTGTTGCAACCCTCACTCTGGTCCGATCTTAGACTGGGAATGAACTTCATATGCTTAGACATGGAATGAACTCTGTATGCCTAAGTCAACCCATGAAACGAGCATGCGGGTGCTCAGTCGGCTGGAGAGGCAGAATGCGCAAGCAGAGGATCGGCCCGGTGCCCCCTACGTGCTGTCGATCCTGCTGACCCAACCCTCGGTCCGGTCCGATCATAGACTGGGAATGAACTCCGTATGCATAAATCAATCCACAAAACGAGCGTGCGGGTGCTGAGCCGATCGAAGAGGCATAATGCGCAAGCCGGGGATCGGCACGGTCCCTCTCTACGTGTTGCCGATCCCGCTGCCACAACCCTCGGTCCGACTGGGGCTTAGGCATGGAATGAACTCCCTATGCCTAAACCAACAAATGAAACGGGCGTGCGGTGGCTCAGCCGATCGAAGAGGCAGAATGCGCAAGCCGGGGATCGGCCCGATCCCCCCTGTGCGCTACCAATCCTGCTACCTCAACCCTCGGTCTGATCCGATCTTAGACTGGGAATGAACTCCATATGCTTAGACTACGGAGGAACTCCGTATGCCTAAGTCAACCCATGAAACGAGCATGCTGGCGCTCAGCCGATCGGGGATCAGCCTGATCCCTTTCTGTGTGCTGCTAATCCCGCTACCGATCCTGCTGCCACAACCCTCGGTCCGGCTTGGGCTTAGACATGAAATGAACCCTGTATGCCTAAGCCAACACACGAAATGAGCGTGTGAGTGCTCAGCCGATCGGAGAGGCAGAATGCGCAAGCCAAGGATCGGCTCGATCCCCCACTGTGTGATACCGATCTTACTACTGGTCCTGCTATCACAACCCTAGGTCCGGTCCGATCTTAGACTGGAATGAACTCCGTATGCTTAGACATGGAATGAACTCCGTATGCCTAAGCCAACCAATGAAACGAGCATGCGGGCGCTCAGATGGTCGGAGAGGTAGAATGCATAAGCCGGGGACCTGCCCTGTGCCCCCTTACGTGCTGTCGATCCTACTACCGCAACCCTCGATCTGGTCCGATCTTAGATTGGGAATTAATTTCGTACGCCTAAGTCAACCCACGAAATGAGCGTGCAGGCGCTGAGCCGACCGGAGAGGCATAATACGCAAGCTGGGGATTGGCCCGGTCCTCCTTTGCGTGCTATCAGACCCGCTGCCACAACCCTCAGTTCGGTTGGGGCTTAGACATGGAATTAACTCCCTATGCCTAAGCCAACCCACGGAACGGGCGTGCGGGCACTCAGCCCGCCGGAGAGGCCTAATGCGCAAGCAATGGATTGGCCCGATCCCCTTCTGCGTGCTGTCGGTCCTGCTGCCACAACCCTTGGTCCGACTGAGACTTAGACATGGAATGAACTCCCTATGCCTATGCCAACCAACGAAATGGGCGTGCGGGCGCTCAAATGGCTGGAGAGGCAGAATGCGCAAGCCAGGGATCGACCCGGTCCCCCCTGCGTTTTGTCGATCTTGCTACCGCAACCCTTGGTCTGGTCCGATCTTAGACTGTGAATGAACTCCGTATGCTTAGACTGGGGATGAACTCTGTATGCCTAAGTCAACCCACTAAACGAGTGTGTGGGTGCTCAGCCGGTCGGAGTGGTCGATTGAAAAGGCAAAATGAGCAAGCCAGGGATCAGCCCGGTCCCCCCTTCATGCTGTCAATCCTGTTGTTGGTCCTACTTCCGTAACCCGCAGTCCGGTTCGATCTTAGACTGGGAATGAACTCTGTATGCTTAGACATGGAATGAATTTCGTATGACTAAGCCAACCCATGAAACGAACATGCAGGCGCTTAGCCGATCGGAGAGGCAGAATGCGTAAATCAAGGATCGACCCGGTCCGCCCTATGTGCTGTCGATCCTACTGTCGCAACCCTCGGTCTGATCCGATCTTAGATTGGGAATAAACTCTATATGCCTAAGTCAACCCATGAAACGAGTGTGCAGGCGCTGAACCGATCGAAGAGGCATAATGCGCAAGCTGGGGATCGGGCCGGTCCCCCTGTACGTGCTGTCGGTCCCACTGCCACAACCCTCAGTCCAACTGGGGCTTAGACATGGAATGAACTCCCTAGGCCTAAGCCAACCCATGAAACGGGTGTGCGGGGGCTCAGTCGGTCGAACAGGCAGAATTCACAAGCCGGGGATCGACCCAGTCCCCCCTGCGTGCTGCCAATCCTATTGTCGCAACCCTTGGTCTAGTCAGATCTTCGATTGGGAATGAACTTCGTATGATTAGACTGGGGATGAACTCCGTATGCCTAAGTCAACCCGTGAAACGAACGTACGGGCACCCAGTCAACCAGAGAGGCAGGATGCGCAAGCCGAGGATCGAATGGGTGGTAGGTGGGTTCAAGCACATCTTCATATTTCTGCCATGCCAATGCCTTTTTTATGACTTTTAAATTCATACAATGGTCCCCTAAGCCTTCATGTGAAGTTTCGTGGCAAGATGACCCGTTTTCTATTTTTCATGATTTTTGAAATGTTTTACTGGTCAGGATTTTTTAAAATTTTTTTAGAAAGAATTTTGTCCCCAAATTTGGTAGAGGTGATCCTTGTATTTTTTTTGGCATGCATAAAAACATTCAGCTAAAAACTCGAAGTGGAGAAGATTTTGTGACCGTTTGAAAAAAGTGTCCCCATTTCAGACACTTTAATGGTATTGGCAGCAAACCTATAAAATCTCAAATGCTCTTTAAGGGGGTGTGAGTTCTCAAGGTTTGATGAGGGATAGGGGGCCAATATAAGGGCCAAGTACCAGCACCCATCGCACATCATGTGTGCACACCCCCCGGCCCCACAATCCTCGAAACCCCTAATGTCGCTGGTTACGCTCTCCGACGATGCTCCGATGATGGTGCCCCGGGCAAAAAAATTGCGGCACCAGCACATGCCCGAGCCCAACATGTGCAATGTGGCTCAAAATCTTAGACTGGGAATGAACTCGATATGCGTAGACATGGAATGAACTCCCTATGCCTAAGCCAACCCATGAAACGAGCGTGCAGGTGCTTAGTCGGTCAGAGAGGCAGATTGCACAAGCCAGGGATCGACCCTGTCCCCCCTGCGTGCTGTCAATCTTGCTGCCACAACCCTCGATCTGGTCTGATCTTAGACTGGGAATGAACTCCGTATGCAGAAGTTAACCCACGAAATGAGCGTGCGAGTGCTGAGCCGGCCGAAGAGGCATAATGCACAAGCCGGGGATCGGCCCGATCCCCCTCTGGTGCTGTAGGTCCCGTTGCCACAACCCTCGGTCCGACTGGGGCTTAGACATGGAATGAACTCCCTATGCCCAAGCCAACCCATGAAACGGGCGAGCGGGCGCTCAACCGATCGAAAAGGCAGAATGTGCAAGCCGAAGACTGGCCCGATCCCCTCTACGTGCTGTCGATCCTGCTACCACAACCCTCAATCCGATCCGATCTTAGATTGGGAATGAACTCCGTATGCCTAAGTCAACCTACTAAACAAGCATTCAGGCACTGAGCCAATCGGAGAGGCATAATGCACAAGCCGGGGATCGACCCGGTCACCCTCTGTGTGCTGTCGGTCCGACTGCCACGACCCTCGGTCCGGTTGGGGCTTAGACATGGAATGAACTCCCTACGCCTAAGCCAACCCATGAAACGGGCATGCGGGCGCTCATCCAGCTAGAGAGGCAGAATGCGCAAGCTGGGGATCGACTCGGTCCCCCCTGCGTGCTACCGATCCTGATGCTAGTCCTACTATCTCAACCCTCGATCCGATCCGATCTTAGAATGGGAATGAACTCCGTATGCTTAGACATGGAATGAACTCCGTATGCCTAAGCCAACTCACGAAACGAGCGTGCGGGCGTACAGCTGACTGGAGAGGTAGAATGCATAATGCGGAGACCAGCCCGATCCCCCCTACGTGCTGTCAATCCTGCTGCCGCAACCCTCAGTCTAGTTTGATTTTAGACTAGGAATGAACTTCGTATGCCTAAGTCAATGCATGAAACGAGCGTTTGGGCGTTGAGCCAGCCGGAGAGGCATAATGCGCAAGCCAAGGATCGACCCGGTCCCACTCTACGTGCTACCGGTCCCGCTGCCATAACCCTCATTCCGACTGGTCCCTATGCCTAAGCCAACCCACGAAACAGGCATGCGGGCACTCAGCTGGCTGGAGAGGTAGAATGTACAAGCCGGGGATCGACCCGTCCTCCCTGCATGCTGTCGATCCTGTTGCCACAACCCTCAGTCCGATCGGATCTTAGACTGGGAATGAAGTTCGTATGCTTAGACTGGGGATGAACTCCGTATGCCTAAGTCAACCCACGAAACGATCGAAGAGGCATAATGCGTAAGTCGGGGATTAACCTGGTCCCCCTCTGCGTGCTGTCGATCCCGCTGTCGGTCCTACTGCCACAACCCTCGGTCCGGCTGGGGCTTAGACATGGAATGAACTCCGTATGCCTCAGCCAACCCATAAAACGAGCGTACGGGCGCTCAACCGACCGGAGAGGCAGAATGAGCAAGCCGGGGATCGGCCCGATCCTTCCCTGCATGCTACCGATCCTGCTACTGGTCCTACTACCGCAACCCTCGGTCTAGTCCGATCTTAGACTGGGAATGAACTCCATATGCTTAGACATGGAATGAACGCTGTATGCCGAAGCCAACCCATGAAATGAGTGTGCGGGCATTCAGCCGGTCGAAAAGGTAGAATGTGCAGGCCGAGGATCGGCTCGGTCCCCCCTGCGTGCTGTCGATCCTGCTGCTGCAACCCTCGATCTGATCTGATCTTAGATTGTGAATGAACTCCGTATGCCTAAGTCAACCCATGAAATGCGCGTGCGAGCACTAAGTCGGTCGGAGAGGCATAATGCGCAAGTCGGGGATCGACTCGATCCCCCTCCGCATGCTATCTGTCCCGCTGTCACAACCCCCGATTCAGTTGGGGCTTAGACATGGAATGAAATCTGTATGCCTAAGCCAACCCACGAAACGAGCGTGCAGGCGCTCAGCCGACTGAAGAGGCAGAATGTACAAGCTGGGGATCGACCTGGTCCCCCCTGCATGCTGTCGATCTTGCTGCTGGTCCTACTGCCATAAACCTCGATCCGATCTGATCTTAGACTGGGAATGAACTCCGTATGCCTAGACATGTAATGAACTCCGTATGCCTAAGCCAACCCATGAAACGAGCATGCGAGCGCTTAGTCAATCGGAGAAGCAGAATGAGCAACCTGGGATCGACTTGGTCCCCCCTGCATGCTGTCGATCCTGCTGTCGTGGCTCAAACTCTTAGACTGGGAATGAACTCCATATGATTATACATGGAATGAACTCCGTAAGCGTAAGCCAACCCACGAAACGAGCGTGCAAGCGCTCAGTAGGTCGAAGAGGCAGAATGCGCAAGTCGGGGATTGGCTCAATCCCCCTCTGCATGCTGCCGATCCCGCTGCCATAACCCTCGGTCTGGCTGGGGCTTAGACATGGAATGAACTCCCTATGCCTAAGCCAACCGACGAACCGGAGGTGCGGGCGCTCAGCGTGCTGCCAATCCTGCTGTCGCAACCCTCGATCCAGTTTGATCTTGACTTGGAATGAACTTCGTATGCTTAGACTGGGGATGAACTCCGTATGCCTAAGTCAACCCATGAAACAAGCCTACCGAAGCTTAGTCGGTCAGAGAGGCAAAATAGGCAAGCCGGGGATTGGCCTGGTCCCCCCTACGTGTTGTCGATCCTACTGTCGATCCTGCTACTGCAACCCTCAGTCCGATCCGATTTAGATTGGGAATGAACTCGGTATGCTTAGACATGGAATGAACTCCGTATGTTTAAGCCAACCCACGAAACAAGCGTACGGGTGCTCAGTCGGTCGGAGCGGCAGAATGCGCAAGCCGGGGAGCGGCTCGGTCCCCCCTACGTGCTGTCGATCCTGCTACCGCAACCCTCGGTCCGATCCGATCTTAGACTGAGAATGAACTCCGTATGCCTAAGTCAACCCACGAAATGAGCGTTCGGGTGCTGACCTTGCCAGAGAGGCATAATGCGCAAGCTGAGGATCGACCCAGTCCATCTCTAAGTGCTATCATTCCCGCTGCCACAACCCTCAGTTCGGTTGGGGCTTAGACATGGAATGAACTCCCTATGCCTAAGCCAATCCATGAAACGAGCGGGCGGGCGCTCAGTCGGTCAGAGAGGTAGAATGCACAAGCTGGGGATCGACCCGATCCCCCCATGCGTGCTGTCGATCCTACTACTAGTTCTGCTGTCGCAACCCTCGGTCCGATTCGATCTTAGACTGAGAATGAAGTCCGTATGCTTAGACTGGGGATGAACTCCGTATGCCTAAGTCAACCCACGAAATTTAGCGTACGGCCACTGAGCCGATTGGAGAGGCATAATGTGCAAGTCGGGGATCGACCTAGTCCCCCTCTACGTGCTGCCAGTCCCGCTACCACAACCCTCGGTCCTACTGGGGCTTAGACATGGAATGAACTCCGTATGCCTGAGCCAACCTACGAAACGAGCCTGCGGGCACTCAGCCGACCGGAGAGGCAAAATGCGCAAGCAGGGGATCAGCCCAGTCCCCCTTGCGTGCTGTCGATCCGACTGTCGTAACCCTCGATCCGGTCTGATCTTAGACTGGGAATGAACTCCGTATGCATAAGTCAACCCATGAAATGAGTGTGCGGGCACTGAGCCGGTCAAAGAGACATAATGCGCATGCCGGGGATCAGCCCGGTCCCTCTCTGCGTGTTACCGATCTCGCTGCCACAACCCTCGGTCCAGCTGGGGCTTAGACATGGAATGAACTCCTTATGCCTAGGCCAACCCACAAAACAGCATGTGAGCACTCAACCGATCAGAGAGGCAGAATGCGCAAGTCGAGGATCGGCCCGATCCCCTTGCGTGTTGCAGATCCTGCTGCCACAACCATCGGTCTGGCTGGGGCTTAGACATGGAATGAACTCCCTATGCCTAAGCTAACCCATAAAATGGACGTGTAGGGTGCTCAGTCGACCGGAGAGGCAGAATGCACAAGCCAGGGATCGGCTCGGTCCCCCCTGCATGCTGTCGATCCTACTACTGCAACACTCGGTTCGGTCCGATCTTAGACTGGGAATGAACTCCATTTGCTTAGATTGGAGATGAACTTCGTATGCCTAAGTCAACCCACGAAATGAGCGTACGGGCGCTCAATCGGCCGAAAAGGCCAGTCGAAGAGGCACAATGCACAAACTGAGGATCAGCCCGATCCCCCTCTGTATGCTGCCGATCCCGCTGCTAGTCCTGTTGCCACAACCCTAGATCCGGCTGGGGCTTAGACATGGAATGAACTTCGTAGGCCTAAGCCAACCCATGAAACGAGCATGTGGGCGCTCAGCCTGTCGGAGAGGCAGAATGCGCAAGCCGGGGATCGGTTCGGTCCCTTCCTACGTGCTGCCAATCTTGCTGCTGTTCCTGCTATCGCAACCTTCAGTCCGATCTGATCTTAGATTGGGAATGAACTCCGTATGCTTAGACATGGAATGAACTCCGTATGCCTAAGCCAACCCACAAAACGAGCGTACAGGTGCTCAGCCGGTCAGAGAGGTAGAATGTGCAAGCCGGGGATCGACCCGATCCCCCCTGCGTGCTATCGATCCTGCTGTCGTAACCCTCGGTTCAGTCTGATCTTAGACTGGGAATGAACTCCGTATGCCTAAGTCAACCCACGAAATGAGCGTGCGGGTGCTGAGCCGGTCAGAGAGGCATAATGCGCAAGTCAGGGATCGGCTCGATCCCTCTCTGTATGCTACCGATCCCACTACCACAACCCTTGGTCCAGCTGGGGCTTAGACAGGGAATGAACTCCCTATGCATAAGACAACCCACGAAATGAGCATACAGGCGCTCGGTCGATCGGAGACGTAGAATGCGTAAGCCGAGGATTGGCCTTGTCCCCCCTGCGTGCTGCAGATCCTGCTGCCGCAAATCCTGCTGCCGCAACCCTCGGTCCGGTTCGATCTTAGACTGGGAATGAACTCCGTATGCTTAGACTGGGGATGAACTCCGTATGCCTAAGTCAACCCACGAAATGAGCGTGCGGGCGCTCAGCCGACCAGAGAGGTAGGGTGCGCAAGCCGGGGATCGAACGGGTGGTAGGTGGGTTCACGCACATCTTCATATTTCTACCGTGCCAATGCCATTTTTATGGCTTGTAAATTCATACAAATTTTCCCTAAGACGACCCATTTTCTATTTTTCATGATTTTCAAAACATTTTACGGTTCGAGATTTTTTAAACATTTTTTAGAAAGAGTTTTATCCCCAAATTTGGTAGAGGTGATCCTTGTATTTTTGTTGGCATGCACAAAAAAATTCAGCTAAAAACTCGAAGTGGAGAAGATTTTGTGATCATTTGAAAAAAGTGTCCCCATTTTAGACACTTTAATGGCTAGTGGCAGCAAACCTATAAAATCTCAAATGCTCTTTAAAGGGGGTGTGAGTTCTCCAAGTTTGATGAGGGATAGGGGGCCAATATAAGGGCCAAGTGTCACACCCTGGGCGGGCGTGCCAGGCACATCGGGTGCACTAGCAAGTGAGCTAGCGGTTGAGGCCCGCAGACCACGCGTACCGATGGGTATCTGCACGCAAAGTGTAGCAAACGAGTTCAGAACGCCTGCCCAACTTGCAAGCCAGCCCGTGAGACCAAGGCTTGGCATACAAGCTGGCCGCACCACATCCAGAAGGGCCCAAGGTGCTGGACATGCAAGGGAAGCTTCTAGAAGCAGGTAGGATCAGTAGCATCATCTTGGCAGATTTGGTTGACCCTAAAAATCAAGAGTTAGCATCCTGATTGATTTTAATCTGTATAATCCCATGATTTTAGCCTTTATTCTAGGGATATTGCCATTAAGTGTAAGCTGGAGCCTCAACTATAAATAGAAGGCTGGTCCTCCCTCATTTGTACACCATCAAACACTTCTGTTTCAGTGAATAGAAGGGCATTTCCAAAATTCTACCTTCTTATCCTATTTATCTTTAACTTGTGTAATCAGCCCTTCCTGTTGTTCTAGTGCTTGTATGCTTGTGTTTTAGGCTAACTTAGGCATAAAAGAGGAGATTCGAAGCCTGAGGCCACACGGTTTCTGAGTCTAAGGTCGGAGCCTGTGACAGTTGGTATCAGAGCAAGTTCGATTCTGCATGTTTGTGTTGTGAAGGTTAGAGAAGATGGCATCCCAAAGTGATGCTGCTAACCAACAACCAGAGGCCCAGAAGCGTGGGCATGGAAGAAGGAGGAAAACTAGTTCTAGAGATATCTGGTTTACCATGGACGGTAGGCTGGCCAAAATGGAGGTGACCATGGACGACATGAGGGAAAAGCTTGAGGGGGTAGAGACTCACATTGCATCGCTAGACTCCATGAGGGAGGAGATCCAAAGTGAGCTACAAGCTGCTCTCAACAAAGGCTTGGATGTGTTCACCCAAAAGAATCAGACCTTGGAGGCTGAAGTGCTGACCTTGAGCGATGGCATGGAGGTCATGCGTCGACGGATGGAGGACCTTACTAGTGAGCTCGTTGCTTGCAAGACTGCCATTGGGAATGGCATGTTTGCTGGAGTGTCCAAGTCCAGATTGGATGTCCCCAAGCCTAAGGAGTTCAAGGGGACTAGGGCAGCCAAAGAAGTAGATAACTACCTTTGGGGTATGGAGTAGTACTTCCAGGCCATGGGCATGCAAGATGAGGCGATAAAGGTAAGCACTGCTTCTATGTATCTCACTGATGTAGCCTTATTGTGGTAGAGGTGCAGGTATGATGATGTCAGGCATGGAAGCACCAAGATTGGAACCTTGGCAGAGTTCCAAAAGGAGTTCAGAAAACAATTTTACCTGAAGTATGCTGATGATGAAGCACGAGCAAAGTTACGCAGGCTGAGCCAGCAAGGGGACATAAGGGAGTATGTCCAAAAATTCTCTGAACTGATGCTACAGATCTTGAATCTAGGTGAAAAGGATGCCTTATTTGCTTTCATGGATAGGCTGAAGTCGTGGGTGAAGCATGAGCTACAAAGGAGAGGAGTTCATGACTTGGCTAAAGCCATGACTACTGCCGAGGCCTTGATAGAGTTCAAGCCTCTGAACAAGTTCGAGTCTACCAAGCCCAAGGGTAAGGGCAGGGATGATAGGGATCGGAAGAAGCAATCCAAAGGGAAAGACCATGATCGAGAGTCCAAGGATAGAGATCGAGATCGTTCAACCAAGGATGGTGAAAGGAAGCCACTAGCAGGCAAGTGGAAAGCAAAAGGGGACCGAGAGCCACTAGCATGCTACCTATGTAGAGGGAGCCACATAGTGTGTAATTACCTGCAGAAGGGCAAGCTGGCTACTATAGACAAGGAGTTTGTGAGGAGCCAGAGTCAGGGGCAGCAAAGCTTGGGTCATTGGTGCTCAATGCTATCTAGAGTAAGGGGAGCCACAAGCCAAAGGGCTTGATGTTTGTGGATCTGATGGTTACGGGTCAGAAGGTGAGCGAACTGGTGGACACATGTGCCTCACATCTTTTTATTTCAGGTCATAGAGCCTGAAAGCTCAGACTAAAGGTGCAGAAAGGGACTGGTACCATCAAAACGGTGAACTTCAAGGAAGTTCCAGCCATTGGAGTAGCGCGGGGAGTGGAGTTGCAGCTTGGAGACTGGAAAGGCAAGGAAACCATTGAGGTAATACCCCTTGACAACTATGAGTTTGTGATTGGGTTGGATTTCCTTGTTCGGATTAATTCCCTCCTTGTGCCTTTTGCCGATTGTGTTTGCATCTTGGATGCACGGTGCCAATGCCTAGTGCCATTGAGGAGAGGGTCTGGAGTTGGGTCGTGGGTGGTGTCAGCCATCCAATTTGCCAAGGCGGTAAGCAGACAAGAAGACACCTTCTTGGCAGCCCTGAAATATGATGAGCCAAGGGAGAAGGAGATCGAGTCACCCTTGGAGGTGCTAAAAGTGCTAAAGACCTTTAGTGATGTGATGCCCATAAAGCTACCTAGCAAGCTAGCACCTAAGAGGGAGGTGGACCATAAGATCGAGCTGGTGTTCGAGGCCAAGCCACCAGCTAGAGCCCCTTACCGAATGTCTCCACCAGAGTTGGAAGAGTTGAGGAAGCAGCTCAAAGAGTTAGTTGATGCTGGCTTCATCAAGCCATCGAAGGCACCCTATGGTGCACCGGTTCTATTTCAGCGCAAGCATGATGGGTTGTTGCGGCTGTGCATAGACTACCGAGCTTTGAACAAGCTGACCATCAAGAACAAGTACCCCATCCCACTCATTGCGAACTTGTTCGATCAACTTGGGAGCGTAAGGTGGTTCACCAAGTTGGATTTGAGGTCAGTCTACTATCAAGTCAAGATCGTGGAGGGAGATGTGCCAAAGATAGCATGTGTCATTCGATATGGTTCGTATGAGTTCTTGGTGATGCCTTTCAGACTCCTGAATGCCCCAGCAACATTCTGCACCCTTATGAACAAGGTACTTCAGTCATTCCTTGATCAGTTTGTTATGGTTTATTTGGATGACATTGTGATCTATAGCCAGACTTTGGGAGAGCATGTAGACCACTTGAGACAGGTGTTCAAGGTGTTGCGGGCGCACAAGCTATTTGTCAAGAGGGAGAAGTGCTCATTCGCCCAGCAGGAGATCTCGTTCTTTGGCCATATAGTGGGAGGTGACAGGATATGCATGGATGAAGGCAAGATACATGCCATCCTGAAGTGGCAACCGCCAGCCAAGGTCACTGAGTTGAGATCATTCCTTGGGTTGGTCAACTACTACAGGCGCTTCATCAAAGGTCAATCAGCAATAGCCACGCCATTGACTGACTTGCTCAAGAAAGGGAAAGCATGGGAGTGGAGCGCAGGGTGCCAGAAAGCCTTTGACAGGTTGAAGCGAGCTGTGACCGAAGAGCCAGTCTTGGCCTTGCCAGACCATGCCAAGCCATATGAGGTGCATACGGATGCATCAGACTTTGCCATAGGGGGTGTGTTGATGCAGGAGGGACGTCCAGTCACGTTTGAGAGTAGAAAGCTGAACGAGACTGAGCGCAAGTACACGGTCCAAGAGAAAGAAATGACTGCAGTGGTGCACTACTTGCGCACTTGGCACCATTACCTGTTGGGGTTAAGGTTTGTGGTTAGGACGAACAATGTGGCGACCAGCTACTTCCAGACGTAGAAGAAGTTGTCCCTCAAGCAGGAGAGATGGCAAGATTTTCTTGTAGAATTTGATTTCCAGATGGAGTACAAGTCGGGACGGGTGAACCTAGTGGTAGATGCCCTGAGCAAAAAGGCTAACCTTGCTGCCATTAGCCAACTAGAGGGGTCACTAGTGCCGTACATCAAGGAGGGACTTGTGCATGATCCTACAGCCAAGGCTTTGATGGAGTACGCCCAGCAAGGTAAGACTAGGTGATTTTGGTTGCAGGATGGCTTGTTGTACACCAAGGGAAGTAGACTGTTTATGCCGCAGCATGGAAAGCTCCGTAAGGAAGTTTTGCAAGAATGCCATGATTCAAGGTGGGCTGGACACCCCAGAGTGAGCCGTACCTTGGCGTTGATCGAGGACCAGTACTACTGGCTACACATGAGGGACGATGTGGAGGCCTATGTGAAGACTTGTCTTGTGTGCCAATAGGACAAGGTGGAGCTCAAGAAACCAGATGATCTCTTGGGGCCATTGCCAGTGCCAGAGTGACCATGGGAGAGTGTTTCTCTGGACTTTATAATCGGTTTACCCAAAGCAGAAGGGTTTGGAAGCATCATGGTAGTGGTGGATAGGTTTCCCAAGTATGGAATCTTCATTCCAGCAACCAAGGAGTGCCCAGTCGAGGAGGCAACTCGATTGTTCCTGAAGAACATGGTTAAGTACTGGGGAGTGCCGAAGACCATTGTTAGTGATCGGGATGGCCGTTTCATGGGCAGGTTCTGGACTGAGTTGTTCAAGCTCTTGGGGTCAGACTTGAACTTTTCCACCAGCATGCATCCGTAGACCGATGGGCAGATAGAATGAGTGAATGGACTATTGGAGGTCTACCTCAGGCACTATGTGAGTGCCACACAAAGGGACTGGCCAAAGCTGCTAGATATTGCACAGTTTTCCTACAACTTGCAAAGGAGCGAGGCAATAAACCGAGCCCATTTGAGGTTGTGGTAAGGCAACAATCACTAACACCCGGTTCGATTGCTGCAGGTTATACAGGGCTGAATCCAGTAGCATACAAGTTTGCCAAGGCATAGCAGGAGCAAACTGACTTGGCCAGAGTTTGTCTACACAAGGCAGCCAAGAGGTCGAAGAAGTGGGCAGACCAGAATAGGCGGGACATGTAGTTCTAGGTTAGAGACTTGGTATTGGTGAAGCTGCATCCCATTGTGTGCCATAGGGGGCTGCACAAAGGCCTAGTCTGGAGGTATGAGGGACCTTTTCGAGTAGTCAAGAGGGTAGGCAAGGTTGCTTACAAGCTAGATTTGCCACCCAAGTTAAGGGTACACCTGGTGTTCCATGTGAGCATGCTCAAGCCGTTCCATGAGGATGAGAGAGATCTAGGATGGGCAGAGTCAAAGCGTGTGCCATTGGCAGCAAGGGCCTCATATGAGAAGGAGGTCCATAGTATCATAGCTTACTGAAAGGTGAGACAGAAGAACTATCAGCCAAGACAAGAGTACTTACTGCACTAGAAGGGACTTTCAGATAGTGAGGTGAGCTGGCAACCAGCAGATGACTTATGGCAGTTTAAGGACTAGATCAGGTAGTACCATGCAGAAGATGCAATGAGGGCATTGCACAATCAGGTGAAGGAGAATGTCACGCACTGGCCGGCCACGCCAGGCACATCAGGTGAGCCAGCAAGTGAGCCAAAGGTTGAGGCCCACAGACCAGGCGTGCTGGCTGGTATCTACGCGTAAAGCCTAGCAAACGAGTTCAGAACGCCTGCCCAACTTGCAGGCCAGCCCGTGAGACCAAGGCCTGGCATACAAGCTGCCCGTACCATATCCAAAAGGGCCCAAGGTGCTAGACATGCAAGGGAAGCTTCTGGAAGCAGGCAGGATCAGCAGTAGCATCTTGGCAGATTTTGTTGACCCTAAAAATCACGAGCTAGCATCCTGATTGATTGTAATTTGTATAATCCCATGATTTTAGCCTTTATTCTAAGGATATTGCCATTAAGTGTAAGCTGGAGCCTCAACTATAAATAGAGGGTTGCTCCTCCCTCCATTGTACACCATCAAACTCTTCCGTTTCAGTGAATACAAGAGCATTTCCAGAATTCTACCTTCTTATCTTGTTTCTCTTTAACTTGCATAATCAGCCCTTCTCATTGTTCTAGTGCACGTACGCTTGTGTTTTAAGCTGACTTAGGCATAAAGGAGGAGATTCCAAGCCTAAGGCCGCACGATTTCTGAGTCTAAGGTTGGAGCCCGTGACATAAGTACCAGTACCCACGAAATGAGCGTACGTGTGGAGAGGCAAACTGCGCAAGTCGAGGATCGGCCCGATCCCCCCTGCGTGCTACCGATCCTGCTACTGGTCCTGCTGCCACAACCCTCGATCCGATCTGATCTTAGATTGGGAATGAACTCCATATGCTTAGACATGGAATGAACTCCGTATGCCTAAGCCAACCCACGAAACGAACGTGCGGGCGTTCAGCCAGCCGAAGAGGTAGAATACGCAAGTTAGGGATCGGCCTGTTCCCCCCTGCGTGCTATCGATCTTGCTGCCACAACCCTCAGTCTGGTCTGATCATAGACTGGGAATGAACTCCGTATGCATAAGTTAACCCACGAAACGAGAGTGCAGGCACTGAGCTGGCCGAAGAGGCATAATGCGTAAGCCAGGGATCGGCCCGATCCCCTTCTACGTGCTGCCGGTCTTGCTGCCACAACCCTCGGTTTGGCTGGGGCTTAGACATGGAATGAACTCCCTATGCCTAAGCCAACCCACAAAACGGACGTGCGGGCGCTCAGCCGGTCCGAGAGGCAGAATGCGCAAGCCAGGGATCGGCCCGATCCCCCCTACGTGCTACCGATCTTGCTGCCTTAACCCTCGATCCGGTCTGATCTTAGACTGGGAATGAACTCCCTATGGTTAGACTGGGGATGAACTCCATATGCCTATGTCAACCCATGAAATGAGCGTACGGGTACTCAGCTGACCGGAGAGGCCGACCGAAGAGGCATACTGCGTAAGTCGAGGATCAGCCTGGTCCCCCTCTACGTGCTACCGATCCCGCTGTCGATCCTGCTACCACAACCCTCGATCCGACTGGGGCTTAGACATGGAATGAACACCGTATGCCTAAGCCAACCCATGAAATGAGCGTGCGGGCGCTCAGCAGGCCGAAGAGGCAGAATGCGCAAGCCGGGGATCGGCCCAGTCCTCCCTACATGCTGTCGATCCTCTTGCTGGTCCTGCTGCCACAACCCTTGGTTCGGTCCGATCTTAGATTGGGGATGAACTCTGTATGCTTATACATGGAATGAACTCCATATGCCTAAGCCAACCCACGAAAGGAGCGTGCGGGCGCTCAGCCGACCGGAGAGGCAGAATGCGCAAGTCAGGGATCGGCCCGATCCCCCCTGCGTGCTGTCGATCTTACTGCTACAACCCTCAGTCTGGTTGATCTTAGACTTGGAATGAACTCTGTATGCCTAAGTCAACCCACGAAATGAGCGTGCGGGCGCTGAGCCGATCGGAGAGGCATAATATGCAAGCCGGGGATCGGCCCGAACTGCCTCTGCATGCTGTCGGTCCCGCTGCCACAACCCTCAGTCCGACAAGGAATTAAACATGGAATGAACTCCCTATCCCTAAGCCAACCCTTGAAACGGGGCATGCGGGCACTCAACCGACCGGAGAGACAGAATGCGCAAGCCGGGGATCGGCCTGGTCCCCCCTGCATGCTACCGATCCTGCTGTCACAATCCTCGGTCCGATCCGATCTTAGACTGGGAATGAACTCTTTATGCTTAGATTGGGGATGAACTCCGTATGCCTAAGTCAACCTATGAAACGAGCGTGCAGGCGCTCAGCCGACCAGAGAGGCAGGATGCACAAGCCGGGGATCGAATGGGTGGTTGGTGGGTTCAAACATATCTTCATATTTTTGCCATGCCAATGCCATTTTTATGGCTTGTAAATTCATACAATGGTCCCCTAAGCCTTCATGTGAACTTTCGTGGCAAGACGACCTGTTT